>NC_058100.1:63517500-64142500 GCF_020171115.1 Neogale vison
AAAACGCTAGTTTGTGATTGTAGGTGTGCTTTTGTACACACACTGAACCGCAATGTAAAAGGTAGTCCTTACTGCGGCTCATAGAGCTCTAACTTCCGCATCAGAAGACCTCGGTTCTAATTTGCGTTCTCCCATGAACTATGTAACCTTAAGTAAGTTCTTAATGTCTCTTTTCTAAACTTTCCTTTCATAGCATCTGTAAAATGAAGGGGCCTGGTAAAATCCCAAGCTTCTGTGATTCCACAAAATAAGAAAACTAAAAATTAACTCTTGCAAAACTGTACTATGTCCCAAATCAACTAGAAATGGTTTGAGAGTGTTTTGAACTAACTGCATCCACGTAGCTATTCGAAATTTGACTGAGAAAATCCTCTCCATCCACTAGCCATATTGTCAAAAGGACTTCGTGTTTACTGTAGGTTTGATGGAAAGGGTATATCAAGACATGATGACATTTTAGAAATAAGTATGTCAAAGACCAGAAGCTAGGCACAAGGACTTGCTGGTGGTAAAGTATCTCCTCTACCAATCTCCTCATCCTCCTGAAAAAAGAAATATAACAAGAAATACAAAGCTTTGTGGAGCTTGGGGCCATGCGTGTGAATGTTACAACGCGGCTCTCCCTGGCGTTTCCCGTTCACATGGAATGTCCTGTACCACGTTCCAGAACCAACGTCTCTTCACCAGTTCCGCTCCTCAAGCTACTCCTCACTTCTTTGCATGGGAACAAAAATCTGACTTTATAAAAAAATGGCCACCCCTTCATCCTCAAGCGCACTCTGTCACAGCATTGCTCCGTGGACCAGCCCCGGTCTCAGTCAGAACTTCTCTGAGGGGTCACAGCCATCACTCCTCATGGAAATGCACTTTCCGATGGCTCGCCCGGTGTCCTGTATAGCCTACACATGTTACCCCGCAATGTCCTTGACCCTGGTGCTCTCTTGCTCTTGAAATGGGGATGTAATGGGACTTAAATCTTAATAATTGATTATGGCACGATTATAGCAGTTATTGTAATGTTTTTGTAATTATCTCATTATTTGCATGCCTCTTTCACTACACCGTGAATGACCGGAGGTGTATGATTTAGTCATGAGTATTGTCAGATTCCCCAGTGGTATGGGTACCACCTGGCATATTCTAGGCCCTCCGTAGATGCTGAAGCTAAATATATCACTGGAGAAGAGAGAAGAAGTGTATTATCTAAAATAATGACTTAACTACCAGTGTTATAATATTTGGGATTTTCTATTTAAAGGTACTATATGTGTACGATCAAAGAAATTCACTTCTAACCTAAGGAAATTATTGAGAATTTATGGGACTTTGGAGATTATCTAGACCTGGGGTCACAAACTATGGTTTGTGGGCCAAATCCAGTCCACTGCCTATTTTTATAAATCAAACTTTACAGAAACACAGCAATGTATTTTCTATAGCTGCTTCCATGCTACGACGGTAGAGTTGAGTAGTTGTGACACAGACCCTATGACCCCACAGAGCCTAAAATAGTCACTCTCTGGCCCTTGACAGAAGAGGTTTGCTGACCCCTGATCTAGACAGAGCACCACTCTGATTTTATATGTAAGGTAAGTGAGGCCAGGAAGAGGAAGTGACTTGCCCAGGCTCATGAATGATATAGCTGAGATGGTACAGTAAGTCCTCACTGTCCTGCTTCTCTTCTTGAATACCATCCTTTCTTCACCTGAATAACAAAAGCTCAGTCTGAAGATTTGATTCGGAAGAGCCAGGAAACTATCTCCTGGGATCCTCTGCTTTGCCAGGTCCATCTTCGTGAGCTCCCTGTCAGAGATGATAGGCAACGTCCTGTTTTTCCATGCATGTCCCTTTGAAGGAGGGACAGGGTCTCAGCGGGGACCTAAGCTTTGTTCCCCTTGCATTCAGGCATCCTGGGGCACGTTTGGAGAATCGCGACATGGGCCTCCTAAGGGGCTGTTCCTGTGGGCCTCCAGGAAAGAGTTCACTTAAGGAGCAAAGGGTAGAGTGGCATAGATCTGGGGTCACGGGAGAGGAGCCGAGAAATGCAGGCGGTCCTCCCTCCAGGCAGTGCCGGAGTCCTAGAGAGGGAGGGCTGCAATCAGGAAAGAGTGAAGACTCAGTGAGTTCAGCAGGGGCATCCAGGGTCTAAGACAGCACAGGGGACTTGTGGCCCTGGTGCTGGTGGCTTTGGCACAATGCGTAGTGTTCTGTGGTTGCTCCAGAGGACTGCTCAGGCATGTGGGACCTTTCTAATGAACCCAGCCCAGCAAGCTGGGGCAGGACTGGAGATAAACGGCAGATGCTAGTGAAAAGTGAGAAGACTATGCTACACACCCACCCGAAATGCTCGTTGGGGTCCCCTGGAACCAGCAGAGAGGACTCCGAGGGGGGTGGAGGGCTCACAGTAGCAAATGGGGCTCAACAACAGAAATGTTGTTTGCTTATTTGTTTGTTTTTTATCCCCAGCTGGAACAGCAGGTAGCATTGACAAGTGCCAATCCTTTCCCCGCCTCTGCCAGTTTGAGAATGCCACCAAGGCGAGTCTGGGCTCGTCCCCAGCCATACCCCCAAAGGTGGACAGTTAAGCCTCCAAAGCTCTATTGCTGAGTTTATTAACCCTGGTTCAGTAGGGCAGGGATGTGCTCCAAGTCATTCAGCAAGCAATTCCCTCCCTGTCAGACATCGCCAGCCCATAAATACAGCCGCCATCGTGGATGGCTTTGGCACAGCCAACCTGAACTTGAGTGGGGTCCAAAGAAATAGCTTTTGGTTTCTGAGGGACAACACAAAAAGAAAACAAATGCTTGCTTAACAACTATGATTTGCATTCACGCTAGGAAATACTGGCTTGTAAATCTAGGGCTTAAAATAAGTCAGAAAGGTAAATCCATCCATTCCATGCAGGTGGTTATTGCCACGCAACTCAAGTATGTGGAGGAAGGTTAAAGATGGCGAAATAGAGCAGGGAGGAAAAGCAAGCGGGGTGTGTGGTTTGGATGAGAGAACTTCTGACAGCCCTCTGCTGGTCTTACACATCATCCTGCATGGCGACTTGTTTACCCGCAAATGGTGTCTCAAAAAGAGTAAAGCTGTGTCTTAAGAAAAATCATCCAAGGGGCACCTGGGAGGCTCAGTCAATTGGGCAACTGCTTCATGACCTCAGGTCATGATCCCAGGGTCCTGGGATTGAGCCCCGAGTCGGGCTCCCTGCTCAGCAGGGAGTCTGTGTCTCTCCCTGCCACTCCCCTTGCTTATGTTCTTTCTTCCTGTCAAATAAATAAACAAAACCTTTAAAAAAAAAAAAAGAAAAAGAAAAAGAAAAAAAAAGAAAAGAAAAGAAAGAGAAAAACATTCAAAACTTGGAAATAAGACCAGAATTACTGTGTGTGCCCTTTGATGTCATGCCAACCCATTGTCTCACAAGCCCACCTGAGTATCACCCACTGTGCCAGGGAGGAACTGGGATTTACTAATTGCTAATGCTGAAGGCCAGGGCTCTGGGAACTTAGATGTTACCTGGAGAACACCCAGAGTTGCAGATGACTTATTCAGTAGAAATGCAGATGAAATCCATCCAATAGCAAACATAACCCCCAAAGGGTCTGATCTTATCCCTGCTAGGATGTTAACTAGTTTTATCTAACATTCTTTCTTTCAGCGATCATAGAAAAGAATCTCTCCTATTCTCCCTTGATTTGGCTTTGGCATCCTGCTGGTTCCCTCACTAATGAATTGAATAAATCTTGGACTCCGCGTCTGTGTGAGAATCATATTTCTAATGTTTTACAGAAACCCCTCTTCTAAAATTCGCTGTGGGCTTCCCTGTCTGTAGTTAGCCATCTTATTTTCCATGCACCATAATAAACCGGACTCATCTGGCTTTCATTTCTCGGCTGACAGATTAGACAAAGTCTCCGTTTTAAAAAATGAAAGGTCCTTTCATTTCTACTTCGAAGCCAATTCACTTGAGCAAGTTGGCTGGTGACCTTTGGGGCCCAGCGTTGTGCTGGTTAGTCCATGAATAACAGAAGAAAGGTCAGAGCCCGTGTCCTAACATATCTTCCAGGCCACCTGGGGAGATGAATCACATGCATTTTTTAATAATAGTCATCTGTGTTGAGACACTGCCATGGTATGCTCAGACCGGTTAGCTTACCTGATTTTATTCTAGGATCTAGAAGAAAAGGTAGCAAGAAAGATGACTGTGGCTGGAACAAGTTTCTGCCTCTCTTGGCGCTCACCCAAACTAATTGGCCTGGGAGATTGATTTCCCCTCCAGCCAGCATCTTGTTCAGCATTTCTGCTCATCATGCTTCTGGCATCGCTTCCTCAGAGGACTGTCCATCATTCGTAAACTCTCACCGCCCCTCTTGATAAATTAGCAGACAGATGTTGGGGATGCAGAATGGAAATTCAGAAAATAGACCCGATACACAGACTCGTTCCTTTCTTCTTGTTACCTTTTTTCTCATATAAGAGAGAAGCATCAGGCAGTATGGCTGTGAACCAGGAGGAGTGTGTGTGTGTGTGTGTGTGTTTGCTTGGGTGTGTGTGTGTGTGTGTGCATGGGTGTGTGTGTGTGCGCGCACACACATGTGTCCGTGTGTGCCTGTGTGGGTGGGGGGAGCACCCAGAGTAAAAGGAAGAAGATTCCTGGAATGAATTTGAGGGGAGAAAGCTCCTAAACAGGCCCATCTTTGAGGAATATTTGGGAGAATAATGCTGATTTTACAGCCTCTTCAAGGTCAGAGGAAAAGGCCAGGGGATACAGTGTTAATAGAAAGAGACAAGGGGGAATGACAGGGGTTTGGCACCTCCATGTTTGTTTGGATAAGAGACTAAGAACTGAGTGGGCTAAATTGGAGAGGAGGGTCAGAGAAGTCTGCCACACTTCTGTGAAACTATTTCACAGATGAAACCCAGTTGGGGTCTCCCAGCCCCTTCATATCCAGATAAGGTTTGTTTGAACTGTCTGGATGATTCAAAAGCTAGAGCCCTCTTCCAAATTTCTGTGAATTATTAAGGGATCAACATGATCTTGTTCCGCTCTGGCACCAACATTCTGCCCCTCCTGAGTTCTTGCTCTCTGCGCTGTATCTTATGTCTGTTCCTTTCTTTTCACCCTGGCTTTAACGCAAGCATGGGAGATCTTGATCCCCTTTCCACAAAATAACCATTCACACATGGAGATGGAGGAGATTTATATGAAGCAATAGAAACAATTTAGAATCGAATAGTAGAAATGATGCTGGGAAAACTGGAAAGCTACTTGCAAAAGAATGAACCTGGACCACTATCTTACACCATACACAGAAATAAACTCAAAATGGATTAAAGACCTAAATTTAAGACCTAAAAATCATAAAATTCCTAGAGGAGAGCACAGGCAGTAACTTCTTTGACATCAGCCATAGCAACTTCTTTCTAGATAGGTCTCCTGAGGCAAGGGAAACAAAAGCAAAAAGAAACTATTGGGCCTACATCAAAATAAAAAGCTTCTGCACAGTGAAGAAAGCAATCCACAAATTTGAAAGACAACCTACAGAATGGAAGAAGATATTTGCAAATGACATATCCAATAAGGGATTAGTATCCAAAATATATAAAGAACTTTTAAAACTCAACACCCAAAAAACGAACAGTCCAATTAAACAATGGGCAGAAGACATGAACAGACATTTTTCCAAAGAAGACATGTAGATGGCCAACAGACACATGAAAAGATCACTTTTCATCAGGAAAATTCAAATCAAAACTACACTGAGGGGCACCTGAGTGGCTCAGTGGGTTAAGCCTCTGCCTTAGGCTCAGGTCATGATCTCAGGGTCCTGGGATCCATCGGGCTCTCTGCTCAGTGGGGAGCCTGCTTCCCTCTCTCTCTCTCTGCCTGCCTCTCTGCCTACTTATGATCTCACTCTGTCAAATAAATAAATAAAATCTTTAAAAAACAAAAACAAAAATAAACAAACAAAAAAACCCTACACTTAGATATCACTTCACACCTAGCAGAATGGCTAAAACCAACAACATAAGAAACATCAGGAGTGCCTGGGTGGCTCAATGGGTTAAAGCCTCTGCCTTTGGCTCAGGTCATGGTCCCAGGGTCCTGGGATAGAGCCCCACATCGGGCTCCCTGCTGGGCGGGGAGCCTGCTTCCCTCTCTCTCTCTGCCTGCCTCTCTGCCTACTTGTGATCTCTGTCTGTCAAATAAATAAATAAACTCTTTAAAAAAAAAAAAAAGTCCTTTGACCACTCTTGGGACACCTGAGTGTCATTAAGCCTCTGCCTTCAGCTCAGGTCCTGATCCTAGGGTCCTGGGATCAAGCGCATCGGGCTCCCTGCTCGTCAGGAAGCTTCTGCTTCTCCCTCTCCCACTCCCCCCACTTGTGTTCCATCTCTTGCTGTCTCTCTCTCTGTCAAATAAATAAATAAACCTTTAACAAAGCAAAACAAAACAAAACAAAAGTCCTTTGACCATCTGCCTCGTTGCTCTGCTCCCCATATCCTCTCATTGTTTTATACAAAGGCAGATGGTACAGCACTTAGGAGCATGGAAGCCAACCCTAGGGTGCGTGTTCTCAGCAACCCTCCTCAGCTGTAAACCTAAGGTAAGCCACTTCACCTCTCTGTGTCTTATTCTTCTTATCTGTAAAACGGAGGTAATAACCCATGTAGGTCACGAAGTAGCTAACTGTGAGCTTAAATACCCAAGCCAAGAGGCACACTGAAAGCTGTTCACCACCATTAGTCATGGAGGAGATGCAAATCAGAACCACGAGGAGAGGCCCCTTCCCACCCGCTAGGTTGGCGAGCATAAAAAATTGAGGTAATAACAAGTGTTGGTGAGGATGTAAAGAAATCAGAACCCTCCGATTACATTACAGCAGAGATGTAAAATGGTGCAGCTGTTTTGGAAAACAGTCTGGCAGGTCCTCAAATGGCTAAATATAGTTTCCCTATGACTCAGCAGTTCCAGTCTCAGAGACAGGAAAACATATGTCCACATGAAAACTCCTACCTGAATAGTCACAGCAACACTACTGGGGGCAGCCAGGAGGTAGAAGGGATCACCTGCCCAATGGGTACGTAAAAGGCTGCCCTCCCATGGCACAGAGCACTACTCAGCCACCAAAAGGAATGGAGTACTGATGACTGCTATCATGGGGGAGAATCTTGTAAACATTATGCATGACAGAAGCCAGGCGTGAAAGACCACATGCTACACGAATTGGGCCGTGCGCAATGTCCAGGATGAGGCAACCTATAGAAAGTACATTAGTGGTGGTTAGGGCTGAGGGGCAGCCAAAGGAAATGGAATTTCTTTTTGAAGCGATGAAAATGTTCTAAAATTGACTGTGGTGACATTTGCACATATCTGTGAATATTCTAAAAACAACCGAATCCCGGCACTTGGGTGGCTCAGTCAGTTTAGCGTCTGCCTTCCATTCGGATTACAATCTGAGGGTCGTGGCATGGAGCCCCAGATCAGGCTCCCTGCTCCCCGAGCAGCCTGCTTCTCCCTCTCCCTCTGCCTGCCACTGCCCCTGCTAGTGCTCTCTCTCTCTCTCTGTGTCAAGTAAATAAATAAAATCTCTTTAAAAAATTAAATTGTATACTTTAAATTAATGAATTCTATGATAGATACATTGTATCTTAGTAAAGCTGTGTTTAAAAAACAAAACAGAAGATTTGTAACAATGCCTAGCACATAGGAAAGTTCAGGGTCCTGAGGGGAACAGATGGCATATTTAAATGAGCTGTTAAGGAGAGATTAATTAAAGGTGTCTATTCACAAAGGTGTAGGCAGGGTTGGGGGAAACTAACAAGGTGGAATGGCCCAAGGGCAAGGGGAGGGAATCCAAGGAATGGGGTGCAGTAGAAGGGGGGCATGAGAAAAAGCAGCCCCGGCCTACCCCCACCGAGCAGGGAGGAACCAGAATGGATGCCTCCTGGCCATCACTCCTCATCTACCAAGACGCCCCATCATGAGAAACCACTGGAAAGCCTGAGCTGCCCACTGAGGAAGCATAGATGTAGTCCATACAAGTCCGCCCACTGGGCAGAGGCGATTATTATTCTGTGGGCCAGCAACCTCACCCTATCTGCTAGGGCCAGCTTTTCCTACTAAATGGTCTAACAAGGTATTTTCTTAAAGATCATTTGCTTATTCAGAGATTTGGGTCTTTTTGTGTTGCAAAACATTTGCAGCCTTTGGCAAAGACACCCCACAAACATTTCCTTAAGGTAGCTGGAGAAGGAGAACTAAAACATCAGAATGTTTCTCCCAGGCTAGTGGGAATGGGCGGGTGGAGACACACAGAACTGCCTTGTGGGACGACACCTTGTCTTCTAGCCGGCTGCGGGAAGTAACAACAGTGCATGTTCAACAGAGATGGATTATTCTGTTTCCTCTCTAGTAACCATACCTGCAGCAGCCTGAATTTATTCCTCCAGAAGTTAGTTCCTCCTGCAGGGGTGGCTCCCTCTTGATAAACTGGTAAATCCTTATTTGGATTAAGGTCTGAGCAGAAAGGGACTATGGCTACCTGCTGTGGGCCGAATGCTGCCTTCCCTGCCCCCAAACCCATATGGTGAAGTCCTAACCCCCAGGACTCCAGAATGTAATTAATTTGGAGATAGGGCCTTTAAAGAAGTAATTAAAGCAAAATGAGGTCATGAGGGTGGGCCCTAACTCATTATGATTTATGTCTTTGTGAGAGATGAGGACACAGACACAGAGGAGCGGCCATGTAAAGATACAGAGGAAGTGAGCCTTCTGCAAGCCAGAGAGAGAGGTCTCAGAAGAATCCAACTCTGCTGACACAGTCATCTTGGACTTTTAGCTTCTGGAATTGAAAATAAATTCTGTTTAAGTGACCTAGTTTATGATGCTTTATTATGGCAGCCCTAAGCAAATTAATACACTCCCCATTCCAGAATGTTGTCCCACTTTCTCCTCCAACTCATGCCCTTCTTCCCTTTAGAAAGTTGAGAAAAAAAAGCTCCTCGAGTCCTACTTGGGGTTTTACTTACCAGTTCTGACCTATGTTACTCCTAGGATGAGTGTGTGGGTGGATGTACCAATACTCTGATTCCAATATACATCCTGTTCCCTAAAATCTAGGAGTATCCCCAACATCACATTTCATTTAATTTCTCTACAACAGATTTAATCTGTTCTGAACCTCATCCTTCTCTAGTTGGCCAGAAACTCAATCTCAGTCACAGGTAGGGGTCTCCTTTCCAGATTTGTGCAAAGAAACTGGGGGTCTTATAGAGTTATGATATTTAGGGGGAGGCCGTCTGATCTAGTCTTCAGTTACTCTGGTCTGTTGACCTGCTCATTTCCCAGACTTGTGTGAATGAACTGCTTAAGGAGGACAGTTCTCTTGCTCTGATACTATGCTCGGCCTGGTGGGGGGCGGGGGTGGGAGGGGATCTTTGCAATACCCTTCCCCGTCTGGAAGAAACAAGACCTCAGAATTCTTCCTCTTTGGCTGCCTCTGCCTCTTCTCCTCCAACCTGGACTCAATATCCTTCACCTCCAGGATAAGTCATTATTCGAAATTCTCTTCCTGGAAAATGCTGCTTCACCTTCCCCTACAAGCTCCCCACAGAAGGGGAACATCAAGGACTGGTTGACTTGGTGGGAATCTGCAGGAACATCTATAGCAATAAAAACAGAACCTAAATTAGCATCACCCGGCTTTGTTTTGATGAGCATAAGGAAACTACCACACTCCTTTCACTCACAGAGCCATATTTTTATCATGGTACAGCTGGAATTTTGTCATGGAAGGAGCTAGGACAGGATTCAGCCGGCATTTCCTCTAAGTTCAGATTCCTGTGGCGGACAAAGGCAGGTACAGATGATGGCTGCTGGGCGACCTTCCCTTCCACACCCAAGAGCCTCAAGCTGCTTTTCCAACTAGGGGAGCTAAGTCAGCACAACCAGATTTAGTCTTTGCCTCAGGTTTCATAACAGATAGAACAAAACTGAGATCTCTCCCTGCCCACTCGCTGTGGCTGGGAAGAACCCGGTGACAGCTTCTACACACCCAACCCTCCTCCTGCCGACCTCTTTGCACCTCGTGTGGCGATGCATAGGGGAAAAAGTCAGAAACTCTAGTTCCAGGTGCAGAGTGGCTACTTTCTGGGAAATGATGAGGATCCCAGAGAGAAGCTGCATTCAGAGTCTGAGTATCTGATTAAAAAGCATGAACTTGCCATCATGGTGCCCAAGCAGTGAGTGATGTGGGCGGCGGTAGGGCTCGCCTGGAGCAGGATTCCCAGCAGCCTCACTCAACCCCCGCCTGCCTTTGATGGACAATGCCTTCCTTCCAGTGGCTCTTAGAAATACAGCCGCCTGCAAGAAGCCTTCTTGGGCCTGCTAGAAAATGAGGGTTTTCCCCTCCTAACCACTGCCTTCGTTGCTACCTCTAACACACACACACACACACACACACACACACACACACACAAACACACACAGTGTGATGTTTCATTCTGTTATTTGTTTGGAAGTTTGTTCATTTGGCCCTACAGAGTTCCAGGATGCCTGCCCTGTCCCATCCCTCCCCCAGTGCTCACTCTGAGGATTTGCCACTTGGGAACTGGCACATCAGGTAGTTGCTTGGTGTGATGGTGTCAGTGTTCCTCTTCAGAATATCTGAGTAGCTTTCTTGATGGACAGTGGTTTGAAAAATGCAACAACGAACAAGATAAAGTATTGCCCTCAGCCTCACAGACAGATTTGGACAACTTTAGGGAAGTCTACAGGATTAAGTGTGATAGCAAATTGTGATTTCACAAAGATGATCATTTAAAGAGAGGCTTGAAAAAGGAGCAAGAGTTCAGCAGCGGTAGAAGTGGGGACTGGGCAGGAGTAGAAGTGGGGACTGGGCCTTCCAGGCAAAGGAAATGGGATGGCCAAAATCTCTATCTTTGCTTCATTTTCTTCCAGCATTTAGCACCATCTGCATTTTTATGTAGCTTCTGATTGTTTACTTCCCGTCTTCCCCATGAATCTCTCAGAGTGCAAGAAGCATGTCTGTCCCATTTATTGTTGTGTCCTAAGTGCCCAGAAGCATTCCTGGCACAGCGTGCACGCTCGTGCATAGCAGTTGAATGATGGGATCCACGGGCAGTCCATGTGAAAGGGAGAGCGGAACTTCTATAAGCTCCACCAATATGCATGTGGTTTCATTTCATCCTTAACAATATCACTCCCCAAAAAAGACATCCCTATCTGCACCCTGCAAATAAAGAAACTGAGGTCAGACAAATGTAAGCAAATTTCTAAAGATCTTACACCCAGAAAAAAGTAAGATAGGGACTAAAGCCTGGGCCTTCAGTTTCCAAAGTCTGGACTATACCAGGAAAAGGGTAATAGAGGCCTGAATGAAGTAAAACTGTGGGAAGGAAAGTAGAAGGGAGAGCTCATGCTCAGGAGACACTGCACTGAGAAACCTGCCCAGCCTGGGGTCAGAGGGAAAGGGAGAAATCCCCGTGCAGATTCCTCTCTGTCCCAGAAGCTGGTCCTGACCGCTCTCCTGCCTGGAGCCGATCACATGGGGAAGACAGAAAGAAAAAACATGTGGCTTTGGCCATTTAACTGCTGTTTAACTTTGGGAGAGCTACCTAAATTCTCTGAGCATCTGTCCCCCTCATCCCCCCAAATGGTGATCAATACCAGCTTTAAGGCTGTCATGAGATGGTGTAGGTGAGGCACCCAGGACAGCTCCTGGCCCATAGTAAGTGTTCAGTCAATATCAATTCACTTAGCTTTCACTTAGCTTTTCCAGACGTCATTTGACTTGGGCAATACTGTTCCCGAGAAGACCAAAGAAGGAGGAGGAAGTGTTAAGAGGACATCTGCCTTGGTGCAGGCGCTGTAATGGACAGTGTCAGGAAGGAAGTGAGGGACAAGCCAGGCCTGGGAGAGGTGGATGGACAACAGGCTAGGGAAGTACGCAGCAGGGAAAACATCCTTCTCTGGGAGGCACTCTGGCCCCTCTTAGATGAGGGTTCAGACAAGCACCCAGAATTCTAAGTCTGTGGCCAGTCTCTTCACGGCTGAAAAGGTGTTGATAGAGCGGGGTAAAGGAGAACCCAGGGTCCTGGGATCGAGCCCATGCTCCCTGCTCGGCGGAGAGCCTACTTCTCCCTCTGCCTCTGCCTGCTGCTCTGCCTACTTGTGCTCTCTCTCTAACTCTCTGTCAAATAAATAAATAAAAGCTTTAAAAAAAAAAAAAAAAAAAAGAGACCGACCGACCGACCGACCTGGGTCCCTGGGTCTCTCCAGCTCACAGCACAGGCCTGCAGCCACCTAGAGGCAGCCAGAGGGAGGAGGAGCGCCTGCTACTGCGTTTGTTTACAGCGCCACCTGCTGTTCATAACTCCTAAAAACTCAAGTTGCTTCATCCTTGAGAGCTGAAAATTAGAGTGAAATCCTCACAGCTCTCTTCTGAAGCATTCTTCCTCAAAATCTCTTCATTTACTTGACAAGGAAGAGTCTTATAAGCAATAATAATCTAAAGTAACAGTTGATGCCCCACGATTTTCCTTCATGTTTGTTTAGCTCTGCGATGTGGAAGAGAAGGTCTGAAATGCAAGACTGAGGACTATGCCAGGCAGTGTTCTAGCTGCCCAGCATGGATTAGTAACTTGGTTACGATAACAACTCTAGAGAAAGGTATTACTGTTATCATGCCCATTTTATGGATTGGCAACTGAGGCACAAAGAATTTAAAGAATTCACCAAAAATCACACAGCTACAAAGTAGCAAAGCAGGGGTGGCCGGGTGGCTCAGTCAGTTAAGCATCCAGTTCTTGATCTCAGCTCAGGTCTTGATCTCAGGGTTGTGAGTTCAAGCCCTGTGTTGGGCTTCATGCCCAGGGTGGAGCCTACTTTAAAAAAAAAAAAAAAGTATAGTAGCAAAATTTAAACCCAGGCATCTTTGCTACCATGTCTATGATTTTAACCACCATTATGCCAGTTTTCCATATAGGTGGGTGTTTCAAGAAAATATATCTTAATTTTTATTTGTCCTGATGTTAAAAATTTAATTTCTCTGTGTAAAGCTTGGTGGACCAAGAAACAGAGCAGCAAAGAAGTTAAAAATATGCCTTCAATAATCCTCAGCTATATGAGACATTAAGCTTTCCAGAAGGATAAAGTCCCTTTTAGAATGTCATGTAATCCTGGGATGCCTGGGAGGCTCAGTCGGTTAAGCAGCTGCCTCCGGCTCAGGTCATGATCCCAGGGTCCTGAGATGGAGTCCTGCATTGGGCTCCTTGCTCAGTGGGGACCCTGCTTCTCTCTCTGCTTCTGCCTGCCACTCTGCCGGCTTGTGCTCGCTCTCTGACAAATAAATAAATAAAATGTTAAAAAAAAAAAAAAAAAAGAATGTCATGTAACCCAGAAGGATGGAATATAAAACAACTTAATTAATGCTTGTTTATAATAGCCTCCCCCCAAGAAAACATAATCCCCTCAGTCCCTTTAAGAATTCAACAATTCACAAGCTCTCTCCTTAAGAGTAATAATAATTATTGGGATACTATTTTTTGAGTGCTCATTTTTCATTTTGGAGAAGCAGTTACCTATAGTCCCTGACCTACAGTGGTCTCACTTACAATTTTTCAGTTACTATGAGTGCGAAAGCCATATACGTTCAGTAAAAACCATACTTCAAATTTTGTATTTTGATCTTTTCCTGAGTTACCGATCTATGGTATGATACCCAGTTGTGATGCGGGGCAGTGGCACGAAGCCACAACTCCCAGTCAGCCACACGATCACAAGGGTAAACAGCCCATATACCTATGGACCATTCTATACCCACACAACTATGCTGCTCTTCAGTACACTACTCAGTTACATGCGACATCCAGCACTTTATTATAAAATAGGCTTTCGGTCATGTGATTTTGCCAATGCAGGCTAATATAAGTGTTCTGAGCACATTTAAGATAGACTATATCTTTGGCTATGATATTTGATAGGGTAAGTGTATTAAATGCATTTTTAATTAAAGAACTTTCAACTTATGATGAGTTTACCAGGACATAACTCCATTCTAAGTCAAGGAAGATCTGTAGTGAAAAACAATGTAAGTTTTGGGATCACACTACCTGGGTTCAGATCCTAGCTGAGTTACTGACTAAGCAAGTCACTTTACATCTCCAAAGTCCGAATTCCTTCACAAAACAACAGAGAAGGGGCGCCTGGGTGGTTCAGTCAGTTAAGCAGCTGCCTTTGGCTCAGGTCATGATCCCAGGGTTCTGGGATCCAGCCCCACGTCAGGCTCTCTGCTCAGTGGGAGCCTGCTTCTCCCTCTCCCTCTACCTGCAACTCTGCCAGCTTATATTCTCTCTCTCACACTGCCAAATAAATAAAATCTTTAAAAAACGACAACAGGGATTGTTGTCCTGGGATTGAGCCCCACATCGGGCTCTCTGCTCAGCGGGGAGCCTGCTTCCCCACCCCTCTCTCTGCCTGACTCTCTGCCTACTTGTGATCTCTGTTAAATAAATAAATAAATAAATATCTTTTAAAAAAATAAAAAAGTAAAAAACAACAACAGGGAAAATAATGGTGCCTACACTTCAAACAGGTATATGAGAATTAACTGAACTTCATACACAAAAAGAGCTTAGAAGAGTTTGGGCAAATAATAAGAGCTCCAAAAAACTGTCACCTTGTAGTATGATATGTCAGGCACTGTGCTAAGCAGATTATAAAAACAAAACAAAACAAAAAATAAAAAACCCTTTCAGTGCAAAGGTCACTTTATAGAAACTGCTGGCTATAAATAATCTTTCAGAAAACAATCTAGGAGGAAACATACCAAGGTAATAATAAGTTATCATCAAGAAGGTATGGTTTTGATTTTGTATTGTTTTTCACTGTTCTACCTATTTTTGCTGGATTCACATAGGTTTTTTTTTTTTAATCAAAACTGAAAGTATAACACTCTATTGAAGGAAAAATAACTATTGAAGGAATGAAGAATGATTTGGAACTACGAAGTCTTGGAGAGGACAAGGCGGATGTCTTCAAATAGAGGATTAACAAGTGGAAGAAAATCTTGTACTGTGTAACACAGAAATGGAACCAGGACTGATGGATGGAAGCTTCATGAACTCTTCTGTTTTGCATCAGAGCTCATCATAAAAGCCATAGTGAGAAGTACCTCCTCCTTGAAAGCATTTGCACAGAGGCTGCAGACTGCCTCTCAGAGAAAATAGACAGATGACACATGAGGCAAGTGGCAGAATGGATCACAAGACCTCTGAGTTCCCACCCAACTGGGGATCTGGATTCGTTACCTCAAAACATGGCAGAACACATAAAAGGCAGATGGTCACCAGCTTTCAGAGAGTTGAAGTCTGATTTCTTGACAATTATTTTTTTGCTAATCTCAGTTTCCACTAAATGCCAGAAGACTCAGGTCCTCCCTCATTCTTATGGACCCAGTGTGGACGGCATGTCACAGCACCCCAGTACTCTCTCCCCACTGTCATCAATAGCCAGGAATTGATCCTGAAGTACAGACCCTATGTGGGATCCTCCAGAGAACAGAAGAAAGAAGGGGCAATGTCTCTAGACTTCAGGACTCTGTGATCCCATTTTCGTCCTCTGTACCAGTTAGGAATTGCTAATAAAAGAAGAGGCCTGGACTCAGAAGCTTAAACAAATTAGATTTAGGTTTTCACCTAAAAGTGCAAAGGGAGGGGGCACCTGGGTGGCTCAGTGGGTTAAGCCTCTGCCTTTGGCTCAGGTCATGATCGCAGGGTCCTTGGTTCGAGCCCCGCATCGGGCTCCCTGCTTAGCAGGGGAGCCTGCTTCCCCATCTCTCTCTCTCTCTGCCTACTTGTGATCTCTCTATTTCTGTCAACTAAATAAATAAATCTTAAAAAAAAGAAAAAAAGGTGCAAAGGGAGGCCACATATGACTGGTACGGCACCTTCCGAGTATGACCAGGAAAGCAGGCCCCTCTTTCTCCTCCACCATCGTTTGTGCAAAATGCCACCCTCAAGAGCTTCAGCCATCACTTCTGTGTTCCAGGAGGCAAAAGGGAAGATTAAGAGACATTGCGGTGTTCCTCTCAAAGAGCTTTCCTCATGGGGCGCCTGGGTGGCTCATTTGGTTAAGCATCTGCCTTAGGCTCAGGTCATGATCCCAGATTCCCGGCATAGAGCACCCCCCTCATTTACCCCTTCCCTGCTCAGCAGGGAGCCTACTTCTCCCTCTCCCTTCGTGCTCTCCTCATGCTCAAATAAAAATCATTTAAAAACAAAACAAAAAAACAACTCTCCTCAAATGAGCAATGGTTAGTGCTTATTTCCCTGGCCACACCTGCAAGGGGGACTGGGAAATGTAGTTTTAGCTATTCATTCTGTCACCCCAGTAAAACTCAGGGTCCTGTTAAGGAGGAGATTTCAAGGCAAACGGCAGCTTCTTCCACTGCCTCTCATTCCCCTGTGTCAGGACAGTGGGATTCTTCCCTAATTTATAAAAAGGAGAAGGCTGAAAAGGGGCAGAGGTCCTTTTTCCAGAGGTCCCACGCAAAGCCCCAGGTCAGGGGTGATGCCAGTCTCAGCATCCCGCTCAGGGCCAGCTTTGAAAAATGAGGGAGAACGCAAAAAGCAGGAACGCATGCATGTCTGTGGGCCAACACCAGCTGTGGGCCCAGGGCCATCTCTCTGCAGGGAGTCCCACTGGCCCAGGAGATGGGCTGCAGGACACTGGTCTACGTGTCATTCCCTGGGTTGGCAAGAGATAGACAGCTTTGGCCCTGGCTCAGTTGGGAGAACAGATGGGCAAGAATTCAGGGCAGCTTCCAAATCAGCCAACTGGCAAAACTGCCTTCCCTCTCTCTGTCAGCCGCAGCTGGGTCCCACCTAGTCACAGGCAAGTGCAGAGCCCCAAGACTGAAGACCATCCCGCTGGTCTTCCCAGGAGCAGCCTCGGAATGTGTCATCCCTCGCCTGCGTGAGGGGCTGTCATGAGGACAAGCAAGTGCAGCTGTTCGTCCCCAACAGTGAGGGGGACACCTGGGGAGAGCTGCCCACCAGCGGCGGGTTTCTGTGTGGGGCGAACAAGCCCTGACTCCTTTGTGGAGCGCAGGGCCCTCACTATTGAGAGGGCCAGCCTGGAGCTCTGTTCTTTCTCGCACCCTCACCTCCCACAGAAATCATGGCGCTGTGGCCAGGGAGGTAAGGGGAACCTAGGAATTACATTGCAATGCATGCAAGGTGAGCAGAGGAGACTCCTCCTCACATCTGAAGAAAGCAGAGTCCTCACAGAAGGGAAACAGAAACAAAGCAAACTTGATGAGGGGACAGAACCACGTGTTCAGTTTCAGAAACAGGATAGAAAATGCCGAGAATTTATTGCAACTGATTAGAGCATATGGTATAGGAGGAAGAACTGGAAGTTTTTAGAAACACTTTCCTCTGTCAGCCGAACACGGTGGGGTTCACCGGAGAGGGAGTGGACAGGCCCAGAGGAAAGGAGAGAGCTCTCCTCTTTCTTTTGCCTTCCCAAGGCTGCATTAACTTTGGATCATCTGTGTATTTCCTCCCAATTCACGGACTCGAATTAAAAGCTAACTGAAGTTTGCTCAGAATTCTATTTAGCTAGGCTTCCAAAAAAGCTTTTTTAAATAAGTTTGGAGCAGAAAACATAATAAAGATCACTAGTAAGTCTTTAAAGACAGAGAAGTTGGGGAAGAGACTGGAAGGACAGGGGTTGGAAGCAGGGGAGGCTAGCTGCGAAGCCTGCGCCCCCTCAGAGGGCGCCCTGAAAGGTGAAGTCGATGCATTTCCAGTCCTCTCGTCTTTGGCAAGCTGCTGGCCCCTCACAGCCACCTGCAGGTTCCACGAAGAAGCTCTTCAGATAAAGAAACTTCCAACTCCTATTCTCTCACCCCAGGCCTTCTCTCATCTTGAGGCCCTCGACTCATCAAATCGGAACTCTGCAGCCCAAATCTGCTCATGTGGCCTTGGGAAGGCTGGGCAGAAGGCAGCCCGCAGGCTCCCACACCACCTGCCTTCGCCCTCCACCCGCAGCAGCCTAGCTCCTCGTTCCCACGAGGGCACAATCAGGGCCAAGAGCCTTCGTGAGCCCCTCTGGCCCTCTGGGGTGCAAGGAGTCAGCAGGGACACACTCCCCATCCCGCCGGGGCCATCTGCACCAATTATAAGCCCTTTGGAAGCCAGCAGAGGGCTGTTTAGCTGCTGGTTCTCTATGATTAGCTAGTTCTTGTTTTTGAATATTGCATATGGTGCGGCCAGCTGTACGAAGCATTCATGATTCAAAGCTTTTTTCCCCTCAAAAAAAAAAAAGTGCTAATCTAGTTGTTATTACTATAGGGAAGGAAAACTTTTAAGTCTTATTCTGGGTAAGTTCCTTTCCCTATCTTATAATTCTACCTCTTCCCAGGATTAGGATCATTTGGATGATTAGGACCATTTCTATAAGCACCAGCTAGGCACTTGCTTGCTGTAAATGAGCCTTGTAAATGTAAAGAAATATCAAGATAGGGATGCTTGGGTGGCTTTGTCAGTTAAACATCTGCCTTCAGCTTAGGTCATGATCCCAGCGTCCTGGGATCTAGTCCCCTGTCAGGCTCCTTGCTCAGCAGGAAACCTGCTTCTCCCTCTGCCTGCTGCTCCCCCTGGGTTGTGCTTGCTTGCGCCCTCTGTCTCTTGACAAATGAATGAATAAAATCTTGAAGAAAAAGAAAAAAGAAGTATCAAAATAGTATGTAATTCCAGCTCAGGCATTATTATCCATAGTCCAGTAGACTCTCTTCTCTCCCTTATTTTGTGTATGTGAGAGCCCTGGTGTTAAGGCATCCTCTTAATGAAACCATTCATTCCAGAGAATCAACTTTTTGCAATCAATTCAGAAGCCAGGGCCAACTGCTGAGGCTTACCTTCTTTTGCAGGTGCTAAGCCAAGAACAGAAGCAGAACTTGTTCACATTTGAAATCCTCAGTGTTTTTACAGGCAAGAAGCAGTTGGCTGGCTACAAGCCAGCACTACAATCACCAGAATGCTAAATACAATGTAGACTTCCTGCGGCTACATCATGGACTTGAAATCCAGGTTCACACATGTGTACAGGTCCAGAGAAGTTGGAGATCTGGGAGTCTTGTGAACAGTTATAATGAAAGCAATGAAATCAGCTACAATGCACAAGGAAATGAACACGGAAACAAAAGAAGGGGTCCCCTTTTTCCTCCTGTCTCTGAACTAGGCAAGTGAACTCATTTTTCTCATCATCTACAGGCTCTATGGTAAACAAGAGCACAAGCAGGCCAATAAACACAGGATACTCTATGACTATAAAAAGTCCTTTGTAGCATGGGTTCAGCCATCTTGACGGTCACCTCAATTTTCAGAACTTTAGGAACCCAGCTGTATATGGAATGAACTTCTATGTTGAGTAAAGAGAGAAATAAAAATGCCTATTTAAATATTCAGCAGGACGACTACCCCAAAAATGATTTTACTCTTTTTTAATAAGCAATTTTAAGTAAGTTCAAGTAGAAGAAAATCTGTACCAATTATGGCTTGTTTCACTGAGGATAATGGGAGCCACACGTCTTGCTCTGAGGAGTTACAACTACAGAGAGGGAGAAAGCGAGAAGGTATCTTGTGGTGTCAGACTGGAATCAGAGGTATCATATAAATTCATGATTTTCAGTATGTGGATGCAGAAATAAAATTTAGATGCTGTGTGTGTATACATGTCCACACCAACTGTAATGGATTATAACCACGGAACAGAAGGCGAAACTACAAGTCCATACTGACATAAATTGATAAAGAGGAAAAGAGGAACTCCATACTGGAAAAGCCTGGCAAACACTGCCTTAAACAAGCAGCTGGCTCGGTCGGTAGAGGATGCACCTCTTGACATTGGGGTTGTTGAGTTCAAGACCCCCAGTGGATATAGAGATTACTTGAAAATAAAATCTTAAAAAAAAAAAAAAAAAGCAAAAACAAAAGAAAACCCAGTCATCAGTTAGCATCATGCGTGACGGGGCAAGAGGAATGGTGTGTGCCACCTGAGGAGATGCAGTGAGGACACAGCAGTGCATCAGTGTTCCCGCCGACAAGGCATAAACTAAACCTAATCAAAGGGAAACATTATCCAAAATAAACAGCCTGTTGTCTTCAAAAGTGTCAAGGTCAAGAAAGCCAGGGAAAAGCTGGGGTACTCTTCCAGATTAAAGGATGCTACAAAGATGTGACAATTAAAGGCAGTATGTAATTCTGAACTGTCTCCTTTTGCTATAGAGGACATTATTGGGGCATTTGGCAAATGGGGTGCGAGGATGAGATGGCAATAGGTATTAATGACAATGTCCAGATCTGATGTTTTTTGGTTACACAGAAACAGGTCCTTGTTTACAGACAATACACAATAAATTCAAGGGTAACTTTAATGAGTGATAAGGCCCATCAAGTTAGCAACTTACTCTCAAAGGTTTAGGTTCGGTACTTGTAATTTTCAGAGAATATTTCAAGATAAAAATGTTTTTAAGGGGCGCCTGGGTGGCTCAGTGGGTTAAGCCTCTGCCTTCGGCTCAGGTCATGATATCAGGGTCCTGGGATGGAGCCCTGCATCAGGCTCTCTGCTCAGCAGAGATTCTGCTTCCTCCCTCCCTCTCTCTGCCTGCTTCTCTGCCTACTTGTGATCGATCTCTCTCTCTGTCAAATAAATATTTAAAAAATCTTTAAAAAAAAGTTTTTAAAAGTGCAACTTCCCCATCATTTTAGTTTTGGTATGACCTACAAAATGACTACAGTAATAATGAATACAGTGATATTAAAGATGGCTATTTCAACACCAAGAGTTTCAAAAATTCTTGAAATAGAGATTGTTATTTTAAATAATCTGATTTTAAGTGTGTGTTTTTTAAAAAATATTTTTATTTATTTGACAGAGAGACAGATCACAAGTAGGCTGAGAGGCAGGCAGAGAGAGAGAGAGAGAGAAGCAGGCTCCTTGCTGAGCGAAGAGTCCAATGTGGGACTCAATCCTAGGACCCTGGGACCATGACCTGAGCTAAACCCTCTGAGCCACCCAGGTGCCCCGAAGTGTATATTTTAAGTAAAACATTTATTGTTATGAGTTAAAAAACATTAGTGGATGTACTCTTCTAGGCTGAATTAAAATAAAATGTTTAAGGTTTAAAAAAAGTTTGGCTAGAGAAAAATAATTGTTTTTGCAAAACCTGTGTGATCCAAAATTAAGATGATATTCAGCAGCAAGAAGTATTGCAATTTCACATAACCAGTTCCCAAGCAATGACATGTATGCCTTACTTTAAGAAAGCATCAAACAGAAATAGGCAAATCTGAAAGAATTTACCAAGTGTAATAAATTAGAGAATAAAATAACAATAAAAGAATTTATGTCTTACAAAGAGCTTCAGATAGAAGTTTTTCCTCTATCAACGTCTCAGAGTTTATCAGCTCCCTCCTGATCTCTGTAAGAGGTGACCAAAATTTAGTTTACATTTAACTTTTCAGGGACACATGACCTAAAAAGAATCGTCCAATATGCTGCTGCCTGGTGCTCCTTCCTTATAGCAGTCCTTCTCTCATGTAAGTGATCAGAACTGGGTCCAAGTGGCACAGAAGTAAGCATTATTACCCCACCAACACCATTTCCTGTCCAACGAATTTTCATCTTTCTCCAGTGATAAACAGGTGGACGTTCTTCTTGGACTGCAGCATCTGTGCGGCCCGCTCCACACCAACCACAGCAGCCAGCCTCTGGGCATCATACTTGGAGTAGAGGACAGTGCAAGTCCAGGTGGCTTCCTCTCCTCTGCTGGTGGCTCTCAGCATGTTACAGACTTCACTGTAGAAGTGGGGATACGTTGGCAGTTCATAGAAAATCAGGTTCCTGATCCCTTTAATGGTATACCTATTAGAAGGGGAAAGAGAAGAGTACTCTACTTGAGAAAACATACGGAAAAGCTACTTAAAAGAGTTTGACAGGGGCAGAGCTCCCTGTTGCGGCTCCATCCTCCAGGAGGAAGACAACGGCAAATACAAGCAACAGACCAAAGGTTATTTTGAGTTGGAAGGACTTATTTTGTGATAATACATTTGAATTACTAATGTTTGGCTTAAGACCATGATAAAGTAAATTTTATCATGATCTGAGGTAGACTAGGACTGAAGATCTGTCACAGAAAGCTTAAAAAGCAAACACTTAACAACTTAACATTACCCTTAATATAATAAGCAAAACATAAAGTTCTATAATGGAGAGGAGGTCAGACCCAGTACGTCAAATAAACTGCATAAACTGTAAATGCGTTCCCATCAGTCTTTTCTTGTCACTCTGTAGACATGTTAACTCCATGGCAGATGTCCCAAGTTCATGCATTTACAAAATCCTGCCTGAGGACCCATTAGGCATTACGGAAAAGCAATTAGTTTCAACAGCTTATGCACTTCCTTCCCTGCTGCAGTGCAGCACAGTGGTGATAGGGGATGGAGACCCTAAAGACTCACCGTATGGTTCGGGTCGAGGTCAATTATTCCCTCTGGGGCCCCATAACAAAAGATTTTATAGTTGACAAGTTCTGATTTTTCCTATTATAGCTCTCTCCTACACTGTGATGTAGACTCCCTTGGGAATTTTATTTTACTCACAGAGAATAAGCTTTCCTTGTCTTCTTATCTCAGGATCATCCTGACCTCTGTGATGATCCTCGTCTTCCAAACCAACTGCAAACTGCTACCTGATTCACCTTTAACATTATTAAGATGGTAGGGAGCAAATAAGCAGCAATGTATAGTAAATTTTTCATTGTGTACAGATTTTGAGCTAACAGGTTTCCCTCCCCATATTTATCCTGATGAAATAACAAGCAACGATGCCATCAACTATGCATATGGATATTCTTGGCACTGGTGCACATAATAGAACAATTTTTTAAAAAACCTATTTACCCATTAAAAGGAAACTCAGCTAATTATATATCCATACAACATAATACTATGTAGCCATTAAAAATGATGCAATAGGGCGCCTGGGTGGCTCAGGGGGTTGAGCTGCTGCCTTCGGCTCAGGTCATGATCTCAGGGTCCTGGGATTGAGTCCCGCGTCGGGCTCTCTGCTCAGCAGGGAGCCTGCTTCCCTCTCTCTCTCTCTGCCTGCCTCTCTGTCTAATTGTGATCTCTGTCAAATCAACAAATAAAATCTTTAAAAAAAAAAAATGATGCAATAATGTGCTATGGTGAGTGCTGTGAAGTGTGTAAGCCTGATGATTCACAGACCTGTACCCCTGGAGCTAATAATACACTGTATGTTAATTTCTTTAAAATGATGCAATACACACCTCATAGATTACTTACTAATAGAAAAGGAACCTTTAAAATGGAGAGATCTAGCAGACCCACCTTGACCAAGTGATTACATTTAGCATCTCCAAATACGATATAAACAAACATTATGTGCCAAGACATGGTGGGAAATATACAATATCCTCTATATAGAGTTTTATCAAAGATATTTAACCTAAGTCCATGATTCCCACTTCACTGTACTTTGAATCACCTGTCTGTGTAGATGAATTATCCATGCTTCATCCCCACCCCCACACACAGGGATTTAATTGGCACTGGGATATGACCTGGGTATCTGAATCTTTCAAAGCTCCCCAAGGGGATTCTAATGTATAGCAAAGTTTGGGAACCAATGATCTAAATAGTAATTAAAAAAAAAACAATTAGACAATCCAGATTCTGGAATATTCTAGAGGAAACTGGAATGAACTCTTAAAAAAAAAGTCAAAGAAAGAAAAAGGCAAGAGAATTATTCTAGGTCAAGGTTTCTTAACCTCGGCACTACTGACATATCGAGCCAGGTAATTCTCTGTTGCAGGGCTATCCTGTGCACTCCAGGATGCCTAGAAGCATCCTTGCCTCAACCCACTAGAACCACTAGACCACCAGAATAACCCTCCAGTCTCAACAACCAAAAATGTCTCCAGAAACACTGCCCCCAGCTGAGAACTACTAAAATAGACTAAACAAACCTTAACCAAATGTAACGTATGATTCTTTTTTTTTTTTTTAAGATTTTATTTATTTATTTGACAGAGAGAAATCACAAGCAGATGGAGAGGCAGGCAGAGAGAGAGAGGAAAGCAGGCTCCCTGCCGAGCAGAGAGCCCGATGCGGGACTCGGTCCCAGGACCCTGAGATCATGACCTGAGCCGAAGGCAGCGGCTTAACACACTGAGCCACCCAGGCGCCCCCTGTAACATATGATTCTTAACTGAATCCTGGATTAGGGGATGAAATAGCTATAATGGTCAATGCAGAGACTACCAGGAAAATGTGAACACGACTATACATATCAGATGATATTACTACAGTGATAACAGGTGGTATGGTAATGGTATTACAGTTAGATAAAAGTTAGGAACTACACACTGAAAGATTTAGGGGTTCAGTGTCATGAAGCCTCCTGCAATTTCCTTACACATCGTTCACAGGAAGGAAAAATAAGATGTGAACTGACAGAAAGAAGGAAAGAAAGAACAGGGGTACGTGCAAATGTGGCAAAATGCTAGCAGCTAGTGAAGTCCAAGTGAAAGGAGTTATAGAGGTTCACTATTGTCTTACAATTTCCTTTGAAATGAAGCCTTTCCAAATAAAAAGCTAGGGAAAGGGAGGATACGACATGGCTATATTTATCAACTTTAAAATGGACCCATGATAGACACATATATATGCCAAAGTGTTAACATATTAAAACTGTTTTCAGGGCGCCTGGGTGGCTCAGTGGGTTAAAGCCTCTGCTTTCAGCTCAGGTCATGATCCCAGCGTCCTGGGATCGAGTCCCGCATCGGGCTCTCTCCTCAGCAGGGAGCCTGCTTCCTCCTCTCTCTCTGCCTGTCTCTCTGCCTACTTGTGTTCTCTGTCTGTCAGATAAATAAATAAAAATCTTTAAAAAATTAAAAAAAAAAACCTGTTTTCAGGGGCTGCCTGGGTGGCTCAGTGGGTTAAGCCTCTGCCTTCAGCTCAGGTCATAATCTCAGGGTCCTGGGATCAAGTCCCGCATCGGGCTCTCTGCTAGGCAGGGAGCCTGCTTCCTCCTCTCTCTCTCTCTCTCCCTCTCTGCCTACTTGTGATCTCTCTCTATCAAACAAATAAAAAAATCTTTAAAAAAAAAAAAACCATTTTCAATAAGCACTTAAAACATATAAAAGAAAAAAATTCCAGTAAGTACAGTGTGATCCCAATTTAGTATCTTTTAAAAAAAAGCCTGTCTGTCTGTGTGCATATGTACATGTGCACATACTTTTTGCATAAAAAAAGGAAATACACTAAAATGGGTATTAATATCAGAGCAGTGAGATTCCATTTTCTTTTTTTTAACCTAGATTTTCCAAGTTCTCTAAAATAATTGCGTAACACTCTTAGAATCAGAGTACTTACAAAACAAAACAATAAAACCAATTCTGGTAAGTGTTATACTTAAAAACCAAGAAAATCTCTCTGTCTTAAAGCTCCCATCGCAGAGACTAGATATCTCCTGCTAATAGTGAACGTGATGAGGACTTTTTCAGAGGGTCAGTTAGTGCTGATTCTCCAGTCTTCAGCACCTTTTCCCCTACCTTCCTCCTCCCTTGGTTTAAGCTTTGGGTCTTCAGTGACCCCTACAAATATGACCGAGGGGTGGCTGGGTGCTCAGTCGGTTGAGTGTCCAACTCTAGCTTTCAGCTCAGGTCATGATCTCCGGGGTCTTGGAACTGAGCACCCCCCACGGGGCTCCATGCTCAGCACAGAGTCTGCTCGTCCCTCTCTCCCTTTCCCTCTGCTCCTCCCCTCGCTCGCGCTCTCTCAAAAAATTAATAAATAAAATCTTTAAAAACAAAACACACAAATATGATCAAACAGCTGGATGTCCTCAGACTAAGGACATAGGACAGGCCAGATGTCTACCTCACGCCAACTGTGAAAGATAAATGAGGCGCCCACAACTGATTTGAAAGGCGAGCTCCTCCACCTTGTCTGTAGAGATGGTCTGCTACTTTTAGAACTGGGATTCTGAAATCTGGGATTCTGAATCTGAATTTTGAATTCAGAATTTCAGATCCTGAAATTCTGGGATTACCACGAGGGCTGGGGATACTTGGAACACACCAGCAGCCTAGATATCTCCTGCTAATAGTGAACCCATAAATCCCACATCCAGAGTTTCTGACTTGACCCCTGGTTGAGAATCCTCCTGCTGTGACAATTCAGGGACAATGCGCAGGGAAAGAGCTGAGAAGCATCCCAACCTCAAGCAGACCATCATGACCAAAGGCCTGTCCAATCTTAATTCTACCGATTTCATCCTCCAATCCCACAAAACATGACTAATCTTCATGCTGAAAATGTTTTGCTAGCTTGCAAATCAGCAATGATATTTCTAACACTGCCTACTTCCACAGAGAATATAAATAATGAATTTCAGAGCTGGATATTTAAGCTTTACATGTACCTCTCCACAGAGGCACTGCAGATAAAAGCACCTATCAGCACCCTGGTGACCTCTCAAGCAAAAAAATCTATAGTTGGAAACTCTGAGATAATTAGCAGTCACAGAACACTGAAGCACATTATTTCTATTCATCTTAAATACAGAATATACCACTTAACCTGGCCCAGCATAGAAAGTAGGTGGTACATGCTAAGTTTGTCTTTTAGTGATTTGGGGGCAAAAGAATTTGGTAAATTCAGTGATGTAAGACAGGGGACTGTCCTGCCTACTTGAGACATCATGCCCTCTCCTTGAAAAGCTGCTCTTTGAGAGAAGTCTTCATCCCAGCCTAATTCATACTTGCTATAAACAATCACACTGGGAAGTTTTCCAATCCATCCACTTCACTTAAAAGGCTTGCTTTCATGTATCAAGCTGACAGAAAACGAAGTGCTCTTAAAACCTGCTGAGTGCAAACTTCCCCCAAATATCACTTTCCAACATGAATGAAAACAACAACTTATTGGAACAAAGCAAATAATGATGCCAGCAAGCAGGCATTCATTAACACTCTTTGGCCAAGCAGCCCTGTGTAGATGGCCAACAGCGGAGCCCAGGAAACACAAGTGCAGCCATTTCTCATCTCTCCACTCTTGGATCACCCAGTCAGCAGAACAGCCAAGGAGGTCATGTCATGTCAGCCTCCTCTGCTGTGGCAGGCTGTTGCATTCCTCCCTCCCCATCTTGGTAACAAGAGCATGTCTTAGGGAGCACATCCTAACATCAACATAAACTAAAAGGCAAAGCAGTGCCAACATGCATCACCGAATATCCTCCAAAGCCTGAAAGATTTCTGGCTTTGGTGTCTGGGGTTCTCTGAAAAAAATGTGCGGCTCAGTAGTATATATGACTAAGAGTTAAACAATAAAGGCAAAATGTCAATTCACTGAACATTACTGCACATCAGGAAGGAAAAGATAATAGGATGCAACTTCCATCTCTCTACAGGTTAAGGGTTTAAAAAGGGCTTTTTCATTTGGCAGCAGAGACACACTTGGCAAAAGAATAAAATACCTGACTTCTCGGGGCACAAGTGGCTGCAAACAGTAACAGAAGGCTTGATAATACTAACGCTCTAATTGGAATGCGTTTCTAAAAAGCAAATCTAATTTGTTTTGTGAAAATCACATAATGGGGAAGCTAAGCAAATATTGAAATCTTTAAATATTCAACCCTAAGCCCCTCGCCTTTTGCCTCCCCCAAACATGGGGCCCCTCGGTCCTGGTCTCCTTGTAAGGAAGGGTGTGTGCACCTCCTCAAGACATACCATAATTCTCCGAACATGGACCGTGTGCTCAGCCTCTGAGTCCACCAACCACACGGCCCCTGATACTGTCTATGCTTTCACGACAGTTCCCTCTCTTTCCTAGACTCACTCCAGTTGTGCCTACCTTGAAGTGTTCAACTCAATAATGTCTTTCTTGAGGTATAAAACCACAACTACATGAAGTAGTGTGGACACACTCCACACCTACACACAGATTACACTATAGTCACTCATTGGTCCCTACCTTTTCCAACAATATCCATGTTGGGAAGAGCCCAACCAGCCAAGTAGAGTCTATCCAGTTCCAAAGCCCTCTGGCTTCTCCACAGAAAGTAGAGTGAAAGAGGACCTTACGGCACCGCCAAGCCTGCGATGTACTCAGAAGCAGGCCATGATTTGCACGGTTCTCCCCTCCTGAGAGGATGCTTCAAACCCAGCACTGCTTTACCTTTTGTAGAAATGGAAGCGCTCTGTGAGGAGCAAGAACTGCTTCTCTCCTTGAAGGAAGAAGTGTCTGGCCCTGGAGATACCGGACTTCTGAGTGTACTCGCAGATATGGGTGAAATTCAGTTCCTCCTTCTTGAAGTAATTCCGGAGCCGCACAAAGTCAAAGTAGGAGGGGACATAGATGAGTGTGTGAGACATTACAGCATCACGATACTGAGGCAAAATCTTGTTCACAAAAAAGTTAAACCTGATTTGGAAAAGCAAAGGGCAAAGTCAATGATTTGGAGATTAGCCCACAATGTCACTACTAACTAGGTTACCCTGGGCAAGTCACAATCTCCTTCTACTTTCCCCAAAGAGGCTAATCTGATGTCATCACAAAGAGATTATGTAAGGATAAAAAAATAAGAGCTAAATCAATTCACTGTTAATAAATAGATGTGATGTCAGTGTATCCCAGAGAACTATTCTAGAAATAGATAAGCACACTACTCATTCATTCATCCATCCATCCCATGGTCAATCAATCACAATTACTGAACACCTCCCACACGCAAAGCCTCTTTCTCCTACCATGGGTCTCCCAATGAAACACAATGAAGAGACAGGCAAAATAGAGATTATTAGAAATATTGGAACCTTGGTATTTGTGGGAGGCAAAAGGCGAAGAGCTTAGAGTTGAATATTTAAAGGTTTCAGTGTTTGCTCCTGGGCATTAGTTCTTGCCCTGAAGGCCTTATAATTAAGTTGTTGACGTGGAACATGTAGCAGCATTAAACAGTGTAATGTAATTAAGAAATGCCATGATCTTGTGGGAAGAACCCCTGATTTAGAGTACTAATGCTGCCACTAACTAGCTAGGAGAACTAGGACCTCTCCAGGCTTTGGTTTCCTCCTCTGTCAGTATGACTGGGTTCAATGATCTCATATCATTTGGTAAACGATAGTCAGTAAAGTCAACATGGAATCGAATTCTAAATTCATATGCTGCAGCTAAATCCCTCTCTGTGACCCCCAGGTGTCTAATGGGACTAGGCAGGGATAGGTACCTGGCATCAATCACTGAAGCTAGGTTTTCAGCTTCCAACCTCTGGAAGACATGTGGAAGCTGCACCAGGACATGACTGATGGAGCCCGTCATTGGGACATTCCTCACAGCCACCTGCCAGGAGTCAATGAGAATGTTAGGAAGCGAGCCATCCTCCGCTTATGCCTCATGACCCAAAAAGTACACAATGCTTCATGAAGATCCAAAGAAACGAGGAGAAAACCCACCTGGCCTTGCAGATTGACGCAGTACTTGTTGAACACAGAGTTGACTTGGGCATCCTGCAGGGCCCCAAAAAGCAGTGTCTGGCGATAGTACTTAGACCAATTATTGAGGCTCCACATCCTCACTCGAGAGAAGTCCACCCCATGCGAATCCAAGGGCAGTAAGTTCATGTGGTTCATCAAATGCTTTGAGTAGAAATAACACTATCATTCATTTTTCCTGACAATGTACCTGTTGGGCACACTAAGCATTTTACAAGTCTGTCATCGTACTAACCCCATGGAGTATATGCAGCCAAATTCCAAATTACACCAGAAAAATCAAGGCTCAGATGGGTGTGAATTGCCTGCTTAGGTGAACACCCCTGGACAGGAAGGTAACCTAAAACTAGCTACCTCTTAGACCTTTCAAAACCAATCAAAATGGTACCTACAGGAATATTCCTTTGATAGAACTTCTGAAATGCCATCCTAGTCACTCTACGGGTTCCTCAGTCCCAGAGTTGGACAAGAAAGGAAAAGACATGGAAAACAGAGCTGGTGTTCTTCACTGACCTGGTTCTCAAAACATTAGGATATCCCCAGAGCCAGTACATATGCCTTTCCCTCACATTACAGAATATGACTCAACCATCAACATGCTTTTTCTATCTTAATTATATTATATTATATATTATATACATATAAAATATATGTTAAAGAATAGCAAGTACTAAAAGATCCTCTTTATCTGCCCCAACCTTCCTAGGTCCCTACAAGCTCCGGGACTGTAGAAGTAAGTTCTCAAATGCTTTAAAAAACCAAACCTATGGGGGCGCCTGGGTGGCTCAGTGGGTTAAGCCGCTGCCTTCGGCTCAGATCATGATCTCAGGGTCCTGGGATCGAGTCCCACATCGGGCTCTCTGCTCGGCAGGGAGCCTGCTTCCTCCTCTCTCTCTCTGCCTGCCTCTCTGTCTACTTGTGATCTCTCTCTGTCAAATAAATAAATAAAATCTTTAAAAAAAAAAAAAAAAAAAAAACCAAACCTATGGTTCTATGACAAGGATTGTTCCAAAGCACAGCTGTTCAATCCTAAAATGTACAACACTGCAGAGTATGTGGGGAAGGAGGAAAAAAATTATAGCCACAAGCTACACTAAAGAGGATAAGGACATACTACATTTCTCTGTAAGATAAGATCACACATTAAGAAATCCTGAGCAATGTTTCCACTGAAGGCCAAAGAGAAGAAAATGAGGATAAACTGTAGGAGGAATTATATTAGGTAAAGACATTCCTGGTCAGGAGCAACCAATCTACCAACCAGCCACACTGAAGTGGTCTATTAGCAGAGATGACCTTAAAGAGGAAGAAACCTTTTCTGGAGAGCTGAAATATTGGTAAAAATTTTTGCTCCTCTACGTAATTATTGTCAACCTGTGGGTAGAAGAGGGCATAAGGGTGTTTTCAAGTTGGAAAATGTAAAATATTCTCATTTCCAAACTGAGTATTCATTTGGCATTAAATAACCCTTAAAGACTTAAATTACTGAGCTGCTTCTCTCTCTAAATGTGAATGACCATCATTACCAGGACATGCTCCCAGTTCTGCATCAGGTAAATGTCAGCTTGATCAATGATGAGCAGCTCAATTGAAGACAGAAAGTCAAAATCTCTCTTCTTCTCTCCTTCGGCACCAATGATGGTCCTCAAGCCCAGCGGGGAGGCAATGAGGATGTCAGAGGAGTAAAAGGGGGCATAGAGTCGGATGCTTCTCTGAAGTATTGCCACTCCTACAGGAAACAGCCAAGTACACACCCGCTGATTAGTTCCTGCCGAGCCATTAGCTTCAGTACTAGAAGTTCAGCACCTTTCACTCACTGTTGTCCCTTCACCTCTTTCCCCTTAGTAAATGACCATGCTCCAGCTGATTTCCTTCCTAAAATAATCATCTCCCTTTGCCTCTGTGGTCCTGTCTAGCTCTCATTCTCTTCCTTTTGGCTCAAACTTTTCCAGAGAATGGTCACCCACCATTTAGAAATTTCCTACTCATTCCTCAGTGCATCACAATCTGGCTTGATTCTCAGGACTCCACTGAAAGGACTCCTGCCACGGTCACCAATTTAAGGATACTCACAAATGCATAAAGAAATAGATTGAGCACATCCTCCTTGAATTATTCTTTTCCTCACTGGGGGTTTCCATTTCTTTAACACTCACTTCTGTTTCTAATCCTGACCCAGACTATAAGCTATCTTTCAGGATCTAAACTGCTCTTCCACAAGTCCCTGATTCAGCTTGCTCTTCCACAAGTCCCTGATTCAGCTAAGCTCTAAGTTCTACTCACATCCTATATAAGTTTATGGTAATAAATGGATAAATTTATTCACTAACCACAGCTTAACACCACCTCCACAAAGATCTGTATTTCTAGCCCATATCTGTTTCCTAAGCCCAAAATTGACCTATCAGCAGCTTGCAGGACACCTGCATGTTTAAAACTAAACATCTACTCTCATCCCTTTGCACCTGACACCCCAGCCACGCTGAAGCGTATGTAGATCTTAGGTCATGCTCAGCTTATTCAACCCGATGCCTCTGCATGTGCGGTTTCCTGTCTGAACCCTTTTCCTCCATTCTGACCACCCCTCTTTGTAACAGACTAAACCCTAATCAGGTCTCAACCTTCCATAAATGGCGCTGCCACCAGGACACCTTCCCTAACTATCCTGTCCCTGTTTTGAGGACAGAAATTGCTTTAAACACTCCCAGAACATCACTGCGTCCTCTAATCGGCCCTTATCATTCTGTACTGTTTTCCCATTAGGCTGGATTTCCTTAACAGCAGGAAGCATAACTTTTATTTCTGTATCCTCAGCTTCTTAGCAGTACCTGGCACACATCAGATGCTTAATAAATGTTTTTCAAATGAGCCTGTGACTAAAAGACATTTTCCCAAAACTTTATCAATATACAACCAACCAAGTATATAGGAGTTGAATAAGAGACAAGCAAAGATGTGACAAGTTGGGTGGCACTTGTGAGTGGAGACAACTCAGGGGCAGGCACGCTACATGGCCGGTAGGAGGGAGGTCCACCATTAAATACAGATACTGTCTACTCAACCTCCCCAGTGACCCACTCAGCCCCTGTCACTTCCAACTCCCCCTGTAGCAGCAGCTACTAGCTACGGGTATGCAAGGACACTTTTGCCGTCAATGCGCATGTGTCTTTACATACAGCTTCAGAGGTGATCCACCCTGAGCCAAGTGTCCACCCCATCAGCCAAGCAAGACTCTCTCCCCTGGCAGGCACCATGTCCCAAATACACCCCGGTCCTGTTAGGAAGATATCTCACCCCACTGAGAGAATGCCTAATTCCAGGTTTCTAGCTTGCGGCCATGTGAACCTCACATTATAGATCCTTCAGAGTTTGAGTTCTGACGGAAGGAATTACCGATCCGAAAGTGATCATCGATGTTGCCGACAAACACAGCTTCGTAATCCTCGGGCCTCTTGAGGTTGGGTGGTCTCTCCTCAGGATCTGAGCCATACTCTCCCTTAAACCTCTTTTTGTTGCTCACAATTACTTTCTTCTTGCTGTCACCCTCGAGGAGGCTGATGAAGAGCTGTACCACTCGCAGAGCAGCTTCCCGGAAGGGCACCACTATTAGCACCTGGGAAGAAGCCAGGGCAGCCTCGATGAGCCCAGGGGAAGGACTGACAGCTGCAGGTCAGCCTGCTGGGGACATGGAGCCAAATAACTCTCCATAGAGCAGCAGGCCCCAAAAGGGCTCACATCTCGGTCACTCCCTTAGCCAGGACCTGGCTCAGTACTAGAAGTCAGCACCTCTCATGACCCCACAGGAGGCAACTCTCAAACAGAATGTGGAAATACCTTTCAGGATATTTGACAGGTGTCCACTATCAAAAATCCAATATAAACATAAAAGTGGCATGAAATGTTACTCATTTCTGTCTCCCACAGAATTTAGTACAGTATTTTTATGCATAAGCCCCAAGGGATAAAAATATGTTAAATAAATAAATAAATTAGGGAAAAATTTTTAAAAAATAAAACAAAAAGTAAATGAATTAGCTACAGTAAGTTGAGAACAAATAAAGCTGGTAAGGAAAAGACAGGATTAAGCTGGTAAGGAAAAGAAAGGATTAATGGATCACTACTTTTCCAGTATGCTCCCTAGCACATTTTTCAGAAATGATGAGAAAGCATTTCTGAAATAAGATCATATCTCAATGGGAAATGTAGGACTCAGTTTTCCAAACATTTCCAAATATGCTTGAAGTTACAACTGGTAAAAATGAAAATAGAATATGCTTAACAATGATAAATTTCTAACTACCCTTCTATAAATATCAACAATGCAAAAAACCTCTGTCAGATTCCACAATTCATCAAATTCTAAATGTGCTTCAAGGGTAATCTGACTTATTCCTTTCTACAACTCTAAAAGGAAACAGATAACTTACAATCCTTATGTTCAAGACTCTGAGATAGTTTCCCAGAAAGCAAACCAGCACAGCTGGAGACGTGCAGTAAGTCAGCCTGGTATAGTGCATCACTGAGGGCCCAAGACTGAAGAGGACCAAGTTACTGTCCCAGCTCCAACAGAAAGTGTCTAGGCTTCGTGTTCCCCAGCTATCACATAGGAGTCTGGACCAAGAAATGTCTAAGAGCCACAACAGTACTAAACCCTAGAATCCTATGAGACTTCTTCAATACGGAGGGATACAGGCTAAGGGGGAATGGGGAAAGGATGACACAAAATGCAGCCACATTAACATGAATAATGCGGGCACAATTAAAAGACATTTTCTACCAAAGCTCCAAACCCATTGGAATTTAAGCTATGAGCCCAAATAAATATAATCATCACTTTAATCAATAGTTAACTGTATAATGGAAAAATGGGAAAATGGGAATTTCTGTTTCCCCAGGTTTACTTATGTGTGTGGCTCAGTAAAGAGAACCCTTGGCTCTATTCCCACCTCTGGCTCTATTCCTTCCCTGGGGCTCTTTAGCAAGGTCCTCTACGAATCTGGGTCTCTGTCCATAGCTGTAATATTTAGGGACTGGATAAAAGGCTTGCTAAGGTTCCATCCATTTCTGACAACCAACAAGAAGAGATTTACAACGGAGTTGTCATTTATGTTCAGGGTTATCTTTAAACAGCGTTATCACAGAGGTACCTCTGATTCACAAGCTTCCAATTCCACGGTTAGAAACAGTCCACTGAGCTGTCTGCTGCACTGCTCTGGCACTACCTGGCCCATCTAACCTGCTCACTCTTAAGACTCATTCATTATTCCAGTATTCATATCATTAAAATACCTGAGTACCTGCCAAGTGGCAGGCACCTATATGGCAGTGACTTGCAGCCTCCTTCTGGAGGACAAAGCTCTCCTGCTGCCACTCACCTTGGGCCTTGTTAGCCCTTGGTCTCTGAAGTCATCATCGTCACCCACCCCAAGTTTCTGGCTGCGGCGTCTGCTATTGTTACCAAGCACCTGGGCATTGGCTTTGAGGACATGATTTATTACATGTAGGCAGTACACGTGGCGGATCTCCTCCCCATTCTTCAGGGCGGTCCTTTCTGGGTAGAACAGGTCCCGGTAAGAATTCATAATTAAGAAGAGCTCTTTCTGGAGGGGTGTGAAGGGGCCACTTGATTTGGGGGGACCAGAGAGGAACTGGCTGTTGGTCTTGGTCCAGGTGGATTCCAGAGGCTTCTGGAGATGAAGTGACTTTAAATCTATATCCTTTGAAGGTTTAAAAGTTTCCAACTTCTGAAACTTGGAGGAGAAGACAAGCTGGCCCAATACTGGCCACTAGGAAAGAGACAGATCAAGACCTAAGTTAGAAATGCATTATAAGGGGCGCCTGGGTGGCTCAGTGGGTTAAGCCTCTGCCTTTGGCTCAGGTCATGATCTTAGGGTCCTGGGATCAAGGCCCGCTTCGGGCTCTCTGCTCGGCGGGGAGCCTGCTTCCCTCTCTCTCTCTGCCTGCCTCTCTGCCTACTTGTGATCTAATCTGTCAAATAAATAAATAAAATCTTTAAAAGAAAAAAAAAGAAATGCATTATAATACATTGCATTCACACAGTAATTTCTAATTTACCAAGCTGTGATTTACCAGATCACCTAATTTAATCCTCACCAACAACCCTGCAAGATAGACAATATAATGCTCATCTTACAGTTTAGGAAAGCAGAGGTTCAGAGAGATTATAGGATTCAGACAGTCTTGATGACCCAGGAGAGAAGAGAGCTGAGAGCTAGGGCCCAAGGTTTCTGACTTCCAATCTGAGCTCTTCACTATGTCAGTGTGTCCCAAACTATTTTGTGGATTGTGTTCTAGGATATCAAAATTCATTCTAGGAAAAAAAAAGGGCTCCACAGTCAATAACTTTAGTAAACATCACAAAAGCTAATCCCCCTCAGGGAGCATCACAATATATATTAGATACAAAAGGTTTTGATGAGTCCTATGATAAGAGCTCTATTTTACTGCATTTCTCAAGTTTTCCAAATTTACTTGGGCATGGAATACATTTTTTGAGATACAGTTATTAAAATCATAAAGTATGTTTTTGTGAAATACCAGTTTGGGAATTTTTGTGTTCTAACAAAATTGCTTATCTCAGGAGGGAAAAAAAGGATGAACTCAGCAATAAAAAGAAATGAATTACTGGGGTGCCTGAGTGGCTCAGTGGGTTAAAGCCTCTGCCTTCGGCTCAGGTCATGATCCCAGAGTCCTGGGATTGAGCCCCACATCAGGCTCTCTGCTCGGTGCGGAGCCTGCTTCCTCCTCTCTTTCTGCCTACCCGTGATCTCTGTCTGTCAAATAAATAAATAAAATCTTTAAAAAAAAAAAAAAAAGAAAGAAAGAAATGAATTACTGATGTGCCCCCAAGAACTGGGGGTGGATCTCCAGGGAATTATGACTTTGGTGGTGGATAAGGGGAACATCCACCTGATAAAACAGTTATAGAACTAAACACACACACACAAGAGGAGGAGCAAAACTGAGGAAAGCTGAGTAAGACAGAAGGGTGAGTCAATGTCAATTTCTTGGCCCTGATACTGCAGCATAGTTTCACCAAGATGCTACCATTGGGGGGAAACTAGGCAAAGGGCATAAGGGACGTCTTTGTGTAATTACTTAAAAATTCAACTATAATTTTTATTTTAATAAAATTTTCAATTAAAAAAGGATGACCAACTCTTAAAAATAGGACCTGCTGGTAAAAAACAAAAAAACACCAAAAAGCAAAAACGGCACCACATCTGAGTAACTTAGTTGTGAACCTATCTCAGATACTTCAGACAAACTAAAGCAGCGATAGCTACTGTTTTACTCAATACTTTCTATGTATCAGTCAGTACACTAAATCACTTCATTTTGAGGTAAGCATTACTGCCCCCTTAGAACAAATGAGAACAAGATTTAAAAAGCTTGATTAACTTGCCTTGGGTCATGTAAACAGCACCTCTCAGATGCTGGTCTAAACCCTGGTGTACCTGTCTCCAAGCCATTCTTCCCTGGCTTCCACACTCCAGCTTCCCACGGCCTTTCCTGGCTACACCTGTGCCCCTCTAGGCTCTTCCGGCCTTTCTACGCTGTGCTCCCCTATCAACTCACCTACCACTGGTGGCTATCATACATTCACGGAGACTGCTGAAACCCAACACCATTGCTTTATGTGGAGCTTCACTTTGTTTGTGATGGGGATGATCAAGCAATACTTACTTTCAGCTGGTGAGTAGTTTTGGGATTTGTGGCAACAGCTTGAATTTCTTCTTCCTTCAGTTCTTTGTTCACATGTTGTAGAAATGGATCTAATTCAGAAATCAAGAATATCAGAACATCAGAATATCAGAACACTTTTTCTTCCCTCTAAATGAAACAGTCTTTTTCACAATGTTAACTCATCCTTCCTCTCATCTACTTTCCCCATCCTCTCCCTGAGCTCAAAAGTTTCTAACAGGTTCTTTTTCCTAAAGCATTTCTCTAATCACATTACTTCTCAGCTCAAAACCCTTGAAGAAACTTCTCTGTTTGAAATTTGGGGCACTCTAGGATGTATACTTCCAATCAACCTCTCAAATGTAATTTTTCAATTATATGGCCCTCAAATTCTTCTGCCTCTGTGGATTTCCTTCCTTCATTTAAAAATTCTATCCTTCCTTTCACCTCATTCTTATATGTCCAAATACTATCAGTTTAATGTTATCTCCTGACCTATAATAAATATTTCCCTGGAGCCCACTCTGCCAGGCACAGTGCTGATTCCATTAAAAGGCTATCCCCGGATCCCTCCAGACAGTTCTCGACCCTGCCTCCACCCACCCACTGCAACTAAGATCCCTGAGAGCATGTTCCATGCCTGAATGCACTGCAGGACACAAAGAAATGCTCAATACTCAACTCGGGTGAACAATGATCCAAATGGTAGCACCTACACTCAGGGTTATCTTCAGTCCTTTGAGCTGGCCACCCAACCCTCCTTCCAGTCCCATCATTAAGGAGATAAAAGCTAAATGACCTACACAAGGATCCGAATGGTAAAACTTCAAATGCAGTGCACTTTGTACAACAGAATATAAGAATTCTAGGTGCTGATATATCTATATAGGCAAAACCACCAGAAGAATTTTAGGATAATCAAGTACTGTTTCCTCCATGGTTCTGATTTTTTATTTCTTTTTTTTTTTTTTTTTAGAGAGGGAGGGAGGGAGAGAGAGAGTGTGGGGGTGGGGAAGGGCAGAGGAAGAGGGAGAGACTCTGAAGCAGGCTCCAGCAGAGCCCGACACAGGCTCACAAAATCTGAGATCATGACCTGAGCAGAAATCAACAATCAGACGCTTAACCAACTGAGCCACCCAGGCAACCCTCCTTGAAGGTTATTTAAGTTTTAATGGTTTGGAATGGCGTTGATGCCCAAATTCTATCTGCTACTTCTCTCTGTCCAGCACAACAGCCAACAGAACCAAACGAATCAAATAAGGAATAAAATTTCAGCTTCTTTAACGGTACAACTAGGGTAAAGATGGACAATGGGGTCAAAAATAGTAGTAAGAATACAAAACAAGACTAACCTGACTTAGCCTCCAGGCACAGGCTGAGAAAGTGGACCTAAGAGAGCAGAGACCTGCCTACACCTACCATACAGAGGCAGGCCTTGTACAAGTCACTGCAAATGGAAGAGAGGCATGACCAAGAGGCTCAGAGAGACTGGAGAGACAGAATAGAGCTTTCAGGCTTCAAAGGTGCTCCCTGGTAATGAGGACCAATGAAATTAGCCAGTCCAGGGGTGCCTGGCTGGCTCAGTGGGTTAAGCCTCTGCCTTCGGCTCAGATCATGATCTCAGGGTCCTGGGATCGAGCCCCGCATCGGGCTCTCTCCTCAGCAGGGAGCCTGCTTCCCCCTCTCTCTCTGCCTGCCTCTCTGCCTACATGTGATTTCTCTCTGTCAAATAAATAAATAAAATCTTTTAAAAAAAAAAAAGAAAGAAAAATTAGCCAGTCCTGAGTCTTACAAATCTGGAAAAATTCCTACTGTAATAATAAAGAGCAAATGAAGGTAGAAAGAAAAATGTAAGATATTTTTCTCCTATCTCTTCCTTCCCTGCTTGGGGAGAAAATCATAAGTCTTCTCCTGACCCCAAATGTGGAAACATGAAGTGTGGGGAAATGGCCTTCCCTACTATCATTCTTTGGTTATTTGTCCTACTAAATAGTCTCCTGACTCCCAGCACAGCCTAACCACTGAACACCACAAAACATGGGGCACCTGGGTGGCTCAGTGGGTTAAGCCACTGCCTTCGGCTCAGGTCATGATCTCAGGGTCCTGGGATTGAGTCCCGCTGCTCAGCAGGGAGCCTGCTTCCTCCTCTCTCTCTCTCTGCCTGCCTCTATGCCTACTTGTGATCTCTCTCTGACAAATAAATAAAATCTTTAAAAAAAAAAGAAAAGAAAAGAAAAGAAAACCACAAAACAGCTCTGAGAATTATTTCTTCCCAGCTCTAGATATAGCTTCTAAACAGTTTCTATTGTTGCTCATTCCAGTAATAGGAGATTTAATGCATATTAGTGCACAAGTCCCCATACTAAGCACCTGGTGAATGCAAACACACATTGCTCTGACCTTGTGACACTTTCAGAGAGCATGTGCCTCCACTTTCCTCTTCAAGAAAATTGGTTTCCAGGCTGAAAAGTGACTCATGTTTTGCATCTGTAAACTCCTCAAGGGATTCTTGTGATGTGCCAAGTGGTCCATTCCCACCTTTTCCTTCAGGGTCACCAGGTAAATCCATACCTGTGATTTTGAGAAACACTATGTAAAATTATTTATGCACAAATATCATTATATTTCTGTGGACAAGTAAAATTTAATTCCTTAGCCTAAATCAACACTGATGTTCACTGCTATTATTTACTTTTAAGCAAATTCAGGTAGAAGACTTAAATTTCAAAATTAAGCCTGATGGTTGACCCAGGCTTAATTTTCTAGAAACTTATTTTACGATGATAACTAGACAAAGTACACTAAGAGGTACATATAAGGATGTTCAAAGCAGCAATGATTATGATAAGAAATAAATGGAAAAATTAATTTCATCCTTTTCTATCAATGGAGTACTAAATTACCACATGTCATTTACAATGAAACTCCACATAATTAGGAAGCTAATATGAATCCATGATTATTAACATGGAAAAGATCTACTATTAAAGAAAAAGTAAGTTACAGAAGTGTATGAGATCCTTATGTACACACACACATCCATATATGTATATATATTTATATTTACATGTAACATCCTTGCATTCACACGTGTATCCATAAAAAGTAAGTAATGGAAGGTTCTATAGAATGTTCAAGGTGTTCATCCCAAGGTGATGGAGATATAGGTTAACTACACTACCCTATTAAATTTTTCTAGTAAGTATATATCACTTTAATAATTAAAAGAAAAAAACTTTTCACTTCTAAAAATCTAAAACAGGAAATAGAAAACAAAACAAAAAAACCCTAAGTCTGAGGCAATGAACTTTTATCCCAGTAATACTGATGAATTAAAATACTAAGAATGATGTATGACACCTTAAAGTATAGAGAAAAAAAGCAGCTACAAGGAAAACAGGCATTAAAATATTATGATAAAAATAATTACTTAGACACATTGACAATGAGATATGACTCCAGGAATATAAAGTCATGAATTACTAATTCATGAACAACACAAATCAGTCACAAAAAACATGAGGAGCCAAAGAAGCCAGACACAAAAAGGTGCATATTTTATGCTTCCATTTATATGAATTTCTAGAATAGGCAAAATTAATCTTTAGTGAAAGAAAGCAGGTCAGTGGTTGCCTCATGCCAGAGGGGGGAAACTGACTATAAAAGGACAAGACACCTTCTGGCAGTACTGGAAATGTTCTGAATCTTGATTTCGGTGATAACAACATAGATGTATGTGTCAAACTCATTGAATTGTATACTTAAAACAGGTACACTTCATTGCATGTAAATCATACCTCTATAAAGTTAGTTTTAAAGTTAAAAGAAAAAAGTCCCCTAGTGTCCCAGTGAGATACATTCCTTTAAGCGTTCAATCTCAGCTTTTCTCTGAAGCTCCCCTCCCCCCATTTACTCTGGCAACCAGGTGGAATCTCTTTGATGCCATACAACTAACTATTCCATACAAATCTGCTGTTGAAAATTTTTGTATATTTTGTCTGTCTTCCATTAAACTTGGTTTCTCTAAGGAAAGGACAGTGATCTCTTTAACTGAGACTGTCCCGGAAACAGCATTATGTTCCCTTTCCTCTGAATCAATTACCTACGATTGATGAAGTCCTAGAAATCATAAGCAAAAACATTACTTTTGTATTTGTCTGGCCATAGGGTCTGGTTTCATCAGATTCTCAACGATATCACTGAACCAACAAGGTTAAGAGTCTCTGCTTTGGATCCATGTGCTTTCCTCCAACTCACAAAGTATACGGCACTGTGCTCACAGGAAAATCTATCCTGACAATGATGAGCCCACACCAAAGACACTTACTCTCCTGCGCTTTGGTAGACTCTCCTGTTGTTTCTTTCTCCACACTGACATCACTATCACCATCTTCACTGTTCATTTCCGCCTCATCTATAGCACTGTCTTCTTCTTCATCTTCCTCTTCTTCTTCATTCTCCTCCTCCTCTTCTTCTAAAGCATTCTTTAATGTGGCAAGGAGTTTGTGATACCCAGAAACTTGTTCTGGTTCACTCTCTGCTTCACTTTCAGAACCTGAAGTATCTGAACTCTCTGACTAAAAGGAAAATTGGAAAATTGATTTCTTTTTAAAGATTTTACTTATTTATTTGAGCGAGAAAGAGAGGGCATGAGTGGGAGGAGGGGCAGAGAGAGAGGGAGAAGCAGACTCTCCACTGAGCAGGGAACTCTACATGGGGCTTGATTCCATAACCCTGGGATCCTGACCTGAGCCAAAGACAGACACTTAACCAACTGAGCCACCCAAGCGCCTTGGAAAATGGGAAATTTTAAAACGTAAATGTATTATTCTTGTTTTTACCCTATGATTATCATGAGACCAAAAATATACCTGGTTTGGACTTTCATAAATAAAAATTAGCTTTTCTGTAAATATACAATCTTATCTATTCAATGATGCCCAGCAAGAAAGTAATTTTAAAAAGCTAGTCTAGGGAGATGCTTGGCTCAGTCAGTTAAGTGTCTGACTTTTGATTTTGGCTCAGGTCATGATCTCAGGGTCGTGGGATCCAGCCCCAGGTTGGGCTCTGTGCTCAGTGTGGAGCCTGCTTAAAATTCTCTCTCCCCCTTCCAACCCTGTGCATGCATGCGTCTTTCGCTCTCAAAAAAACAAAAAGCAACCCCCCCAAACAAAAAAAGCTAGTCTAGCTATGATTCTAGAATATTTTTGTCTTCTTTGAACTGCTAATGTTCTACATGGGAAGAAAGTGGACTAAAAACAGGGCTTTTGGTTATAAGGAGATCTAATCTGTGTGTCAGATACTTTGCATGCTGAAAGGAGCAATAGGAAAACTGCAATACAACAAAAGAATGTAGGGTTTTTTTTTTTTTTTCCAGTTTGTTGGAATGAGTTAGGACCTTTGTTCAGTCTGCACTGTTTGTGGCTCCTTTTATGTTAAGTAAACAAGATACACCTTTAGGATTTACCAAGAGCCCTCTGGTAAGCCTCCTTGACAGGTTCTAATAGGCTAATCTCTCAGGAGAGTTTGAAACTCTGGCTACTATATTAGTTATCACAATGGCATTATAACAGACATCTGCATTCAACAGTAAGCGGTATTACTAATAGCTTACATCTAAAATTGAAAGGACTGGAAATGTAGCCAGGCTTTATTACTGTTATATATAATCTTTTTTTTTTAAAGATTTTATTTATTTATTTGACAGAGAAAGATCACAAGTAGGCAGAGAGGCAGGCAGAGAGAGAGAGAGGAGGAAGCAGGCTCCCTGCTGAGCAGAGAGCCCGATGCGGGCCTCGATCCCAAGACCCTGAGATCATGACCTGTGCCGAAGGCAGCGGCTTAACCCACTGAGCCACCCAGGCGCCCCGTGTTATATATAATCTTAAAAAAATTAACAACCGACAACCAACTCTAATTTAAAAAGGTATAAGGTATTACCAGTTGATAAAACTGTGGTTTTGCCTCCTTTCCAGAAACCCTGAGAAGAAAGAAGTAATGTTAAACTCTACTAGCATGTAGCAATTAAAAAAAAAAAAAAGTCTAATGATAACTTTAAATGAAAAAGGAAGGGCATTCCATTATAAATGCATTATAACTATAGTCATGTAAAAGCCACATATGCACTTGGACAGGGATTTTAAGAATATAACAAACGGATAACTGACAAAGGAAAAGTTTAACAAGGTCACACGACAGAGTTAACTGGCTCTCATCGGAAAGAAGTATCACTTTAGCAAATAAAAGACATTTTCGAGCACATTTCTTAATTATAATGCATCTAATTGCTGATGAAGCGGCCCAAAGGGGAGTGGCGGGCGAGCACTAAGACCATAACTTAGTGAGGACCCCACAATTACGGATACACAGGTTTCCTCATTGTAACTGGATAAAACAGAGATATCCGAGGGCCGAGACAATTCTTTAAAAACACACAAAAACCCAAAAACAATCTTAGAAAACTGGCGGTACAAAAACCAGCATCTCACCCACGCAGGGGAGTGTTCAGTCTAACTTGAAGCTAAGGGCTCAACAAAAGCAAGAGGACCCACCAAGAACCCCATCTCGGGCGGGATGCCACCGGCATCCTCCCAAGCCCAGCGAGCTGGAGAAGGGCGGGAAGAGTGGTGAGCAGCCCCGGCCCGATCCCCAGGGAGACCGGCGGCCCCAACCCGGGAAAAGCCACGGGCACCGCTGGCCCCGGCAGTGCCCCTCCATACTTGTCATAGAATGGATGCTCCTCGCCAAAATCCCGAAGATGCTTCTTCTGCTTCTTGGTCAGGGTGGTGAGCAGCTCGCTCTGGCTCCGGCTCCCGCGTTTGCCCATAGCAAAACACGTCAAAATCTCCCACCTCCAAGAGACACGTATCCCACCACGAAGTTGTCTAATCAACTCACTCACGCGGGTCGCCCACAGCGCTTCGCGACGGAACCAGGTTGCCATAAAGCAGAGCCGTTTTACGTCGTGCCTGTGCGACAGGCCTTAGAACTTCCTGGTCTCGATTCTGCTCTCTAGTGAGGCTCTTTGGAAGCGCGTGCGCGCGTGTTTGTGGGTTCTCCGAGGTGCGGGCCGTCGGCGGGCACGCTTGGGGCTTCAGGGGTGCGCGTACTTTGTGCTTCCGTTTGGGTGTTGGGAATCCTCCCGCGTAAGCGTGTCGTCGTGGAGTTGGTTGAATGACCCCACTTTATGTTGTGATATAATAAAAATACCAACCAATATTTAAGCGTGCTGACACATCTCACGTCATTGTCCCACACAAAGAGGCCCTGTTCATAAGCCCAGTATTGCAGAAGAGGAAGCTGATGCTTAGAAAGCATTGCACACTAAAAAAAGAAGGAAAGAAAGAAAAGAGAAAAAGAAAAGGAAAACGTTACACATTAGCCAAGAGAGGATGGGAAACCTTGATGCCACCACAGGCTTTCACTTGCTAGGGTGGGTCACCTGCGTGTGCTATATCAAGAACGGGGACCCAAGGCTGAGATACCCGCCCTCATCCCACCCCCTCATTTTCTGAAAGTAATGGAAGACCACCCCCCGCCCCCCAGAAACAAATCTATTCTTACACTCATCAAGTTTTAGGAGCAGGAACTCATCCAGAGAAGGAAAGTGACTTTCCCCAAATCACCCAGAGTCAAGGTTAGAGAATGCCATAAAACTGAATTAAGTGTCTCAAAACTGCACTTGGGCAAAGGGGGAATGGGGAAATTTTTTAAGGTGGTGTCACAGTTCCAGATCTTGCTGGTGGCAGTGGTTTCCCCTTGCACACCACTACCAAAATTAAACTGTACATTTAAAATTGGTGAATTTTAATGTAAAGAAATAACCTCAATACATAAAGAAGAGAAAGCACAAAACAAAATTAGACTCAGTATTTCAGGGACATGTACCAGTGTGTGGGGCTTCTTGAGTCCATGAGAGAAACACAGCAAATTTTTTCACCAATAATAGCATAATATCGTGTTCTATAAAAACAAAGTGCTAAATCATAGATTGCAGAATTCATCTGAACATTTAAGGTAGAACAGGAGCCCTCTTTGGCTCTGCTATTAGGGGTGCTTCTTTGGGAAAATCTGAGCTTGGATCAATGCCATGTCACTCACGGAGAACTTATACTAGAACTACTTGAATCCTATTCCTGTTGGCTCTAGTGACCCAGTCTGCTCCTAATTAGATTCTGGGAGCTTGGGGTGGGGTGGGGAATGCAGGGGAAGGACTATCAAGAAAATATGCAAATAGCTGGTGGTGTCAGCACCTGGCCCAGCCAAGGAAACCATACAAACACACATCTGTCTTCCGTGTAATTTCAAGATAAAAGGTACACTTATGTCAACAAAAGGCTGTTTGCAAAATGTCATCATATATTTTAAGGCACTAACCGCAGTATAATCTAGCTGAAACAATAAAGCCATACTTTATTTCTCCTCCCACCCTGTCCCAAGTGCTCCAGCTTCTCTCCCCAGAGGCAACCAGTATCTTGGTGTTCTTCCAGAGATCTTCTATAAAAAGCTATACTCTTGAGCACTCGAGATGACTCCTTACTCTCTCCTGGTTTCCACATCCTTGCAGTCTTGTGGACAGGTCTAGACGGTTCTCAGGCTCAAGCAAAACCGTGCCTAGCCCCACCCCAGCGGTCTCATCATTGGCTCACTATACAATGAAAAAGGAGTCCTTCTCCTCCTAAAAGTATTTATATTAGTCTTTAACAACACAAAAGGAAACCCTTTGTGAAATTTTAACCTGAGAATCCAGAATTTAAACATTTTTTTCATGCCTCCAGAGAAAGTTCTCTCAGTAAAACACACACAAAGAAGATGCATGTGCCAACTAGTGAAAGCCCTGGGAAAATTGTAATGAAGGCCAAATTCATTCTTCCTTTCTTATTCTCACACCCAGCCCTTACTTTTCCCTCCTCCAAGGGTTTCTTTCACTTTTATCCTCAGGCACTCAGTAGTCTCAGAAGTAAAGATGGCCCAGGAAATAATCCTTTAATTAGTGTGCAAAGATATTAATGAATTAATGTAACTTTTCCTAGGATATTTGCAATTCCCCGGAGAGTCCCTTGGATAATGATCTCAAAAGATGGGAGAGAAATGGTTGTGCCCTAGGACAAGAATATCAGAATATTAAGGAAGTGTTAATAATTTAAAAGAAAAAACCTTTTTCTTTGGAAAATGTCAAGAAATAGAGAAGTAGATAATATGGAGTAATGCACTCCCATGTACCCATTACTCCGCTTCAGCAATTGCCAAAGCAAGGCCATCTGGTTTCATGTATATACCCACCCATTGCCCTGACCTCCCCTATCCCACATTATTTTTGACGCAAATCCCAGACATTATATGATTTCATCTGTACATATTTTAGCACACATTTCAGCACGATAAGGATTCTTTCTTGAAAATAGCCACAGTGGCATTATTTCTCCTAAAAAATGTTAAGTTGCTTAATAACATCATGTATCTAATTGGTATTCACAATTTCTCATTGTTTCATAAATCTCATCTTTGTTTTCTTTACACTTTGATGGTTTCATGTCTTCTCTTTTCTATATTGTTACAAATAGGTTGCTGGATCTAGAGCTTTGATCAGACTTCATTATAACTGGTATTTTGTACTTCCTACAGGAGCTGTATATTGTCTGATTGTCTTTTATTTGTGATGTTATCAGCCATTGATGCTTAATGTCTAAATTCATCAATTCACTAGACGTTATGTTCTAATTGTGTCACAAGAGTGATCTCCTAACTCTATTATTTTGTCTTCACTCACTTACTGAACTATTTCTATGAAGACAAACTTCTCCCTTATTTAAATTTGAATTACCGGCCGCCTGGGTGGCTCAGTGGGTTAAGCCGCTGCCTTCGGCTCAGGTCATGATCTCAGGGTCCTGGGATCGAGGCCCGCATCGGGCTCTCTGCTCAGCAGGGAGCCTGCTTCCTCCTCTCTCTGCCTGCCTCTCTGCCTGCTTGTGATCTTGCTCTGTCAAATAAATAAATAAAATCTTAAAATAAATAAATAAATAAATAAATAAATTTGAATTACCCAGTAATATAATTTATATAGGGAAGGCAGAAAAAATGCTTGATTCTCTCCCTTCATTTACACATTTTCAACACAAGGAGTCAATTTGCTATCTTGTAATGGTGATTAATTAAGTTTTTGTTTCGTTTTTCATATCATTATGAACTCATGGAGTTATACAAATTGATATGTTTTTATTCCTTGCAAATATTATGGTGTATATGGTGTATTGATTTGATGTATAGAAAAGATGAATAAATATACCACTTTGAAAAGTGAATAAATATACCACTTTCCAATGCAAACTGCAGAAAGTTAGCAGGAGTCTATCTCAGATTTGCAACAGAGGGGGAGGCCTGGGGGGGTTGGGCAAGGGGGTATGTGGGGAGGTGGAGGTGTACAACTTGAGGCTACAGATCAGATACTGAAGATATTTGAATTCTGAAACTAATGTGATAACTTACATAATAATAAGGTTACATGGGTTCAAGATACGTTGACAGGGAGCCTTATGTAATCCAAAGTTATGACTGTCTAATAATGGAAGTTTGGACTTCTCAGCTACTGTTCTGGAGAAGGTTCTTATATGCACACTCATGCATTTGTCTGCTCTCCTCCAGACGTCTTAAATCAGACAATTTCCTACATCCAAGACCAACTCCCCAACCACGTGTGTACACACGTGTTTCTATACACCCCAAAGTAATTCAGCCCCTCCCTGAGAATGCTGGCAGAAATAGGTTATCTCCAGATCCCTGGCTGGCTCAGTTGGTTAATGGTCTGCCTTCAGCTCAGTTCATGATTCCAGGGTCTTGGGATCGGTATCGGGCTCCTTGCTCAGCGGGGAGCCTGCTTCTCCGTCTGCCTACCTCTCCCCCTACTTGTGGTCTCTCTCTCTGACAAATGAATAAATAAAATCTTAAAAAAAAAGAAATCAGTATGTCATTACCCTTATAATGAAATGAGTATTTATTCATTAAAAAATGCATATACTAAACACTGTGTACCAGGTGCTAGGCTAGCAGCTGAGGCTAGGAGAAAGACCCATGCTGGCCTCTTAAAGGAGTTTGCCATCTTGTTTAGGTAGGCACAAGTATGCAGATTCTTGTAATACACTGGAATAAGTGCAGAAACCGTAAATGCTAATGCTAAGGAAGCAGCCAGAATGGTTGTTTTGGGGCTTGGGTGGGTGGGGGGTACTACTGCCCTTGAGGATTCATCAGTCGGTCACTTTCATTGAACATGAGGACTGAATTCCAAATTAATCTAGATTCTAGATCTTTGGCTGTATGAGTTGTTTTAGCTGACTTCATGAACAGCGTGTGTTTGTGTGTGTGTATGTGTGTTCAAGACAGGATATGAGAGATATAGGACAACAGGAAATTAGAAAGCTGTATAGTCATCGGATTCCATTGCATTTATTGTGTAGGGGCAATAAATTTTTAAGGCGGAGCACATTTTAGAAAATGAGACTCTGGGGGGCACCTGGTTGGCTCAGTGGGTTAAAGACTCTGCCTTCGGCTCAGGTCATGATCCCAGGGTCCTGGGATCGAGCCCCACATTGTGTTCTCTGCTCAGCAGGGAGCCTGCTTCCCCTCCCCACTGCCTGTCTCTCTGCCTACTTTTGATCTATGTCTGTTAAATAAGTAAATAAAATCTTTTAAAAAAAGAAAATGAGACTCTGAGAAAAGAAAAGCTTTGTAATGCACTTCAGTGCACTCTATATAACTTAGAAATGTAAAATTTCAGTATATATAGTTCCTACCCTTTTTGTTCATCTGGACCCATAAGAAGCACTCGTTGTCAAAGAGTCTGGCATATAGTGACTTTTAATAAATACATTTTCTTCAGGTTTATTAGAGACTGATTTACATTAGGTCAAGCCTAAAAATGAAATAGTTTATCAAATTATATTAATCTGATTGAGATGGAGCTTAAATGCTTTGCTAGAGGGGGCAAAGCTTTACATTCCTCTCTCCAGTGGACTATTGGTATAATTATACTCTACTTTTCATATTTTGGAGCAGGGCTCAGTATGCATACATTCATTCATTTATCAAACAATTACTAAACAGTCACTGTGTTCCAGGCATGACACTAAGCATCAAGGATTTTTAAAGCTTCAATCTTAGGCTTTTCCCTTGAAGATCTCATACTCTAATTGGGGAGGCAAAGCAAGTAATAAATAATAACAATGTCATGGGCTAAAATCTCTATTTGGGAATGCCTGGCTGGCTTGGTTGGAAGAGTATGTGACTCTTGATCTAGGGTCATGAGTTTGAGCCCCACACTGAAATTGGAGATTACTTAAATAAGTAAAGTTTTAAAAATATAAAACAAAACAAAACAAAATATGTATTAGAAGAATGCACAAGGGGTTCTTGGAACACAGAGTATAAAGAAACTCATTCTTCTGTGGACGGGAGGGTGAGGGTCATAGGGAACTGCACAGAGGATATGCCAAGTCAGGGTTTCCCAAGTGAACAGTAGGGAAAGAATATTCCATGGAGAGGGAATAGCATGAGCAAAAGTGTAAAGATGTGTTTGGAGAAGAGCAAGTCCATGTTGCTGGGGTGGACGGATGAGAGAGGAGGGTTTGGAGAGTCCAACAAGTGAAAAGGCTGTCAGCTGAAGGCCTTGTGTGCCTTGCTGGATGGGGGTGGGGGGCAGGTGTTGGTTCAACCCTAACCCCTCATGAGGTGAGAAACTGCTAAAGAATTTTGGGCCAGGGATGCTTGGGTGGTTCAGCTGGTGAGCGTCTGCCTTCGGCTTGGATCGTGATCCCAGGGTCCTGGGATCGAGCCCCACATTGGGCTCTCTGCTGGCAGGAGGACTGCTTCTGCCTCTCCCACTCCCCCTGCTTGTGTTCCCTCTCTTGCTGTGTCTCTCTCTCTGTCAAACAAATAAATAAAGGTCTAAAAAATGTATTTTGGGCCATAGGGTTACACGATCAGATGTAGACTTTAGAGAAATCCTAATGATATCTGGTCTAGGAGACAAAGCTATTGAATCTCCCTTTTTGATGCCTCCCCTGAATATTTAGTTGGTACCCATGCTGCCCACGAAGACTTCAGAGACTTTTTTTTTTAAGATTTTATTTATTTATTTGACAGACAGAGATCTGTAGGCACAGAGGCAGGCAGAGAGAGAGGTAGAAGCAGGCTCCCCACTGAGCAGAGAGCCTGATGAGGGGCTCGGGACCCTGGGATCATGACCTGAGCTGAAGGCAGAGGCTTTAACCAACTGAGCCACCCAGGCACCCCCCAGAAACTTTTTCATATTTTTACCAAATGCTTTATTCTACTTCTCAACATTTTTTTTTTCACTTCTCAACATTTTTAAAACTAGCATCCCAAGTGTCGCTGAGAGAATCATCCTAAGTAGAGACTACGATGAATTCAGTTTATGAAATCCATACCCACCATACTGGTCCTTGTGCATGGTTGACCAACCTAAGGCCTTGCTTCCTAAGCTGTTAACTACTTCTGTCCTGCCTTTCTGTCCTCAGAGATCCTGCATCCATCTGCCTAGCAAAAAAGGTAATTTGATTCACATGAGCTTAAGAATTCTATTAGACACCCAAGGAGAGAGATCCAAGAGATAGTCAGAGATGTGTGCACATCTGGGCTTCAGGGGAGAGTGTCTACAGTGGTCTTCTGGGAGTGGTCAGCATATAAATAAGACATGATGAGATCACCTAGTATAAATACAGAGAGGAGATCTGAGAACTGTGCCCTGGGGCCCTGCAAATTTAGGAGGCTGGGGGGTAGGGAGCGGTTGAGGGAGAACCAGCAAGGTGACTGAGAAGGAACAGATATTGGGGGAACGGGAAAGTGATTATTTTCTTCCACTTACCGACCGATCCTTCTCAGGAAGGTAGGTTAACAAAGAGGTTAAGAGGGAGGGTACTGGACTCAGATGGATCCGGATTCAAATCTCCATCCCACATTAAGTACTAAAGGAGTTTACACTTCCTGTGGGCCACTGGGTCCAGTCTAGGACCAGGAGGGTATTTGCTGTTTGAGTAATCACTAATTGTGCACCACTGACTGTACTCTGGGCATATCTTGAGTGCCAAGGGCATTCATGCAAAAGAATCAAAGGCCCTCGGCTCAGGGAACTCACAGTCCAGAGGGAAGAGGCAGCGCTAGAAGCCCATGATTCTCTGTGACATCACGACATGATCAATTCTTTTCTTTTTTAAAAGATTTTATTTATTTACTTGACAGAAAGAGACACAGTGAGAGAGGGAAAACAATCAGGGAGAGTGGGAGAGGGAGAAGCAGCCTTCCTGCTGAGCAGGCTCGATGAGAGGCTCGATCCCAAGACCCTGGGATCATGACCTGAGCCGGAGGCAGATGCTTAATGACTGAGCCACCCAGGCACCCCCATGATCAATTTTTTAATAAAGGTATGAGCCATGCGCTGAGAGAGCAGAAAGAGGGAGTGCTTCATCCAGGCTCTGATTGCCTGACTTAAAGATGATGCATTTTTTTCCTCATTTGTCTTTAACATGTCATGTTGCCCAAGAAAACTGTGACTTTTCTGAGTGCCACCAACCAATCTATGTAACCATTTATGAGAATTTTTTTTCTTTTGGAGAAAAGTAGTATAGATTATGAGTATAGATTGTGGTCCTACGTTTTGAAAAATGAAGAATTATGGTCTTGAATGAAATTGAATCCATAATTTCCTTTTAACCCAAATCGACAGAAGATGCTCTTACATTCTCCCACATTTGATTATTACCAAATCACTCCCCAGTGTAGCCCCCATGCTGCAGGCCAAGCCAGAGAGCCTATCACATCAGTGTGGTAGGCTTCAGTGAGCTGACTTTTTTTGCTTCGGCAATAATTTACCTTCCATTTGCTGGGGGCAGATTTTTTTCTTCAAATAGGGAAGCCCCAGTAAGCATCAGCCTTTCTGAGATTCTGAGATTTCTGAGATATGTTTCTCATGAATAAGATTTCTCACATCTTCTTGTGTATTTCTCTTTGCTTTCTTCTCAATGCATTCATCCTGGCTAGACCTGGAAATTTTAGATGTAAAATTTGTAACTAAAGATGTCCTTTTGTGAGTTTATTATGAAGTCTTGCACTGAAAATCCCACAAGGGCAGATCGCAGAGTTGTTTGGAGCTCTGTATGGAGAATCATGGGGTATTCTACCCCGATTCCACAAATCGTACCTTCTCTAGTTCTGCCTGAAGACAAGGCCAGGAGTTTGGGATTCTGAAGAATGTTTGAATCACTATGTCCTCCAATCCTAAAGTAACTGTAACAGCCATCCTTTTAGTGGCTGGTGTGGATGATGGTGACTTGAGACAAGGCAGGTCTGAGTGGAAAGGGAAAGGAGGGTAGTTTGAGTAAGGGTTGAACTTGGCAGCTGGGATCCAAGGAGAAAATTTTTTTCAATCATCCAGGAGTATACCCTGAAATCAGTCTTTTCTCTTCAGAAAACAAAAGGACCTTGAAAATATTAAAAGATAAAGAAGTCGAAGAACTATGTATTCCTGATTTTAAAATAAAGAAAACTCTACCCTTTCCTCTCAGAGAAGATACATTTGTTTCCCAAGTAGAGTACATTACTTGAAGAATAGTCATTCTTTAAAGTTATCCCTGTGCTTTGGCTTTCACTAAAAAGAATGAGTTTCTTTTAATATAGGAATCCCAATGATGCTGAGTATAATGGACTGAGTGTATGTGTCCTTCCCACAAATTCATATGCTGAAATCCTAGCCCCTAAGGTAATAGTATGTGGAAGTGGGACCTCGGGAAGTATTAGGTTATAAAGGTGGAGTTCTCATTAGTGGAATCTGTGCCCTTAGAAAAGGGACTCCAGAGAGCTCCCTCATCCCTTTCACTATGCGTGAACACAGCAAGAAGATGGCCTTCTAGGAACCAGGAAGCAGGCTGTCATCAAACTCCCTCTCTGCCAACACCATGATCTTGGACTTCCCAGTCTCAGAACTGTGAGAAACAAATTTCCATTGTTTATAAGCCACCAAGTTTATAGTATTCTGCTATAACACCCCAAATGGACTAAGACATCAAGCTTCCACACGCATGCATTAGCCAGAAGTACAGCCTTCCCCTGTTTTGACCAAATCTCTCAACGGTGCTGGCACAGTCCAAAGGGTCAGTCTTGGTTACGCTCATGTTAAGCAATCACTGCTGAAGACTGGCTGGTTCTGGGGGCAAGAGCAGACATTCTCCCCTTCACTCCTTTCCCCCTCTCTTAGCTCCCCCAATTTGTCACACTCAGCCTCAGGCGTGCCAAGGCAGATCTGTGTTCCACTGGTGCCATCCTTCAGTTGACAACCATTTCCCCAGACACTCCCACAGTGTCAAGTTGCATGGGTCGGAAGGAGGCTCCAGCATCAGTCTCGTGCTGTTTCCAGAGTTCGATCTCCCCTCTGATGAGCTCGAGGCCCTTGGACACCCGTCCAGATTCTCCCCTGTCTTGTGATGAAGGTCATTTCAGCAGCCTAGTCCCAACTGACTGTCACTGAGCCTCTGTTAGGATGCCCCAAGTTCACCTGACATGTTTGAGAAACTCTGAATCTCAGAGAGACTAAGTCAATAATGATATGAGCCGTTACAGCTGTCGTGCGTTATTTACTCTCGAAGTGTAAATTCCTGTTAAATTTAACTGAATGAAACAGGAAGGGTGATGAGAAGTTGGCTCTGTGGCTTCCAGATGAATACGTGCATATGTGTGTGTGTGTGCATGTGCGTGTGTGTGCATGCATGTATGTGGGGAAAGGAGCACACTGTGAGGACCAGGTCCGGAGGACATATTCTGGGGTCCAGGACTCTAATTTGTTGTGATTTCCTAACAGAACCTAGGGTAAGACCAATACGAAGATTTAGGAGTCAGGGAAATTTTATAACATCTTATTAATTGGCCATCATCTGTCTACAGTCTAAATTCTTGAGGTGCGCCTGGGTGGCTCAGTCATTAAGTGTCTGCCTTTGGCTCAGGTCATAATCCCAGGCTCCTGGGACTAAGACCCACATGGGGCTCCCCCACTCGGCGGGAAGTCTTTCTCTTCCTCTCCCATTCCCCTGCTTGTATTCCCTCTCTCGCTGTGTCTCTGTCAAATGAATTTTTAAAAATTTTTAAAAAGAATAAAAAAAAAATGGTTGAACTTTAGGCCAGCTGGGGCAGTTGGCAGTCTGCACTGTCAACAGTAACCACATCAGACATTTCTGTAAGTTTTGACAATCATATAACAGGCCAGGTACAAGTCATACTCTAGGTATGCCAAAAAAACCCAAAGCTGTTTAGAGCCCTGGGAATCCAGAGAGAGAGAGAGAGAGACAGAGAGAGATGCTTCTTTGGCCTATGACAAACAGATTAATTTGGCACAATTAGTAACACTAAGCATCTCCTCTCTGCTAAACCTTTAGGGAAGGAAATGCTGTGCCTCTTTCTGTGAAAGAGTCGATCACCTCCCTGGGGACAGCAGAAGGATGCAATTCTAGAAAGAATGAAGACAGCAGACTCTGCACAGGGCCTCTGGGCATGACCTTTAGCTGCCCTCGCTACCATTGTGTGACCAGCTACCTCCAGAAAGAAGTGCTTCCGTGTCCTCCCACGTGGTCACTCTGCAGGGCGGCCACTGATTCTTGGAATCGGGGAAGAGTTTGCTCCCAGGAATTAGGGCACTTGGGTCGAGAGGTGGAATGGCAGCAGTTGGCATCCCTTATGTCTGGCTCAGGGGTGGGGTCGAAATGGTAGCTCGAGGCTTTACCATTCACCAGGTGTTTTCAAGCCAGGAAAGGATGCACAGACATGTCCCAGGAGAGCGTGGCGGTTCCTGTGCCCAGAGATCTGGATGCTTTGTCATGTGCTGAATCATCTGAAAAGGTAAAACCAAAACCAAAACCAAGTCTAAGTCAAGGTGGGTGGGAAGGGAGACTGGGGCTGGCAGGGACATCTACCTTAGGGTTGAATGAGAAGAGGTTGGCTGTCTCCGGAGAGAGCGGGGTAGGTGTTTCTCACAAGAAGTGAAGTCCCCTAGTTTTCTACAGGGCTATGGGAAAAATTGCTTATAATTATGTTAATTACAACAACAGAGCCCTTCACGTCTCAGGAGGGCTTTTCATCTTCAAAGGGGCTCCAGGATGGGACATTAACACTTGACATGAAAGTCTTTGGAGTTTCAGAACTGAAGGCGGGGGGGGGGGGGGGGGTGCGGGGGGCTAGCTTTGTAGGCTGGGGCACCGGCACAGGCCTGGAAGGCCAATGCCCAAGGAATTCTCTTGCTTTTGGGTGGGGAGCAGGTCAAAGCAGGGATGTGTTTCAGAAACTAGCCCTTACCTCACTGAAATTGGAAGGACTAGAGGGATGGAAGCATCAGCCTCACTCTGGTTCTCCTGAGCCCTGCCCCCCTATATCGGAACACCATGATAAATCTGAATTTCAGATAAACAATAAGCACACAAATGCACTATACAATCTGCTTACACACACCCACACGCAGCCTGTGAGCAATCAGAGGCTGAGCTTCCTACCTGATCGACTGCTACCAGAGAGGTCAGCAAATTGGGGCGTGTTCCCCCAGGGCCACAGGGAACAAGGGCTCTTCAGACCTGCCCAGACCCAGCCTCTTTCCCAGCCCGGTGTGGGAATGCCAGAAAGGCCTCCTTCCAGCTCTCTGTCAGGGCTAGAACTCAGGGCTGGGCTGCTGGGTGCAGTCCAGCCTCCCCAGTCCCTTATTTACCTTGGATTTGGGGATGAAACAGCCTCAGGAGTGGAATGTCTAACGCTTCCCTTCGCTCCCTCCCATCGCTCCTTCTCTGCAAACGGACCTGCACTCAACCGCTCTCTGATTCAAGGGAGACGTCTATGGCCACCCACCCCTACCTCCCCAAACGGCCGGACTAGAAATTCCTCTGCGACAAAAACCAGAGAGAAGTGGTCACTGGGCTGAGAGGAGATTCCAGCTGCGGCAGTGGAATCCAGGCTGCCAGGACGGGTCTGGGCCTGAACTAGGAACGCCGCTGGGTTCCCGGGCTGGGCGGGAAGGGAAGACAAGCTGGCACTTGCCACAGCACAGAATAGTAACCGGGAGGGGTGATGCTTGCTGTGATACAGAGCGAAACTCTCAGGGCCTCCAGACTCCGACATACTGAGAGAGGTTCCCAGGCCCCGAAAGCTCCAGAGCCAGCCCCTGGGCTCAGTCAGTCAGGGTCAAGGACAGAGCGTGCTGCCTTCTTCACGCCCCCAGGACAGCAGATGGTCCCACACATCTACATCCTGTGATATGACTTCAGGCCTGTGGGCAAGATTAACATTCCGAAGCTTTTCGTTCCCCTTCATGACCTCATGGAAAGGGCACGGGGTCAGTCATGTGGGGTGGGGTTAGCTTCCCACGCACCATGGACCAGCTGAGTGAACTTGGGGAAGAGACTTTTCTACAAATTAAATTTTGAAAAGTTTCCGTCTATGCTTGAAAATAAAGTCATTTAAAGAGAATAGATGTGGGCAAGAGGAACCTGGCTGGCTGGTCAGCAACACTGCAGGGGTCTCCTGGACAGAGGGCAGGGGCACAGAACCTCAGCCATTCCTCAGATTCCAGAAAGGCTAATCTTAGGAAATTATTCTTAGAATTGTGTTGGGGAAGAGCAACTTTCTCCTGTGGATTATAATAGTTGATTAAGACAGGCTAATGTTTCCTTCTCTCCTTATCCTTTCTTCCTGAATTAAAAGAGCAAAATATATGAATGAAGCGTGACACACTCAGTTCGTGGGCATCATTCAAATCATTACCTGCAGTTACGGAAGTATGTTGAACACTGAACAATGAATGTTATTGACTGACTAACTAACCTACTGTCCCATTAGAGGAAGAAAGGCCAGAGCAAGGATTGATTTTACGTCAACTGAGTAGATCTTATTAGAAATCCTGCATCTTATTTTAGAAGCCTCAAAGTCTAGTATTTTTTCTCCCCAAATCCCCATTCACTGGTTCTGCTGTTTTCCTTCTTCTTTCCATTTTTATTTATGCAGCAGTTATGCCCAGCTCTGCCCATTATGTTTTGTAACTAGTGAACCAGAGCAGCTACTTGGCTTTGCTAAGGGATTTGTCAGCCAGGCTCCAGGCCAGCGAAGGCCCTGTGGGTCCTTCCTTGGGTCTGAAAGGCCCAGGGGGAAGTGCTTCTGCTAGCGGCTCCACATGACACAGATGTCCCAGTGCAGGGGAGGGACAGGTGGTGTGTGGGCTGCCTCATCTCTAATACCTAGGTCTGAGCAAAACAAGGGAGAAAAAAAAACAGCCCGATAGAGTAGGATCAGAAGTATCCCATGGGGAGTTAAAACCAGGGGAGCCTCACACAAGATTTTGGTAACAAGTGGAAACAGCCCTGGGGTAGCAGGTGGTGCCAAGGTCAGATGAAGAACAGTTTCTACTCATAATCTGTTTCTCTTGGGAGTCATTGTGTCTCATTTCTAGTTCAGAGATTTGATCTTGAACAAGAGTATGGCCACTTGCTGGGTGATCTATTATCCTGTGTGAGCCTCTGTTTCCCCAAGTGTAAGTAGAAATATGAATTACTAACCCATCTGTATGCACTGAACACTTACTGTGTGCCAGGCCCTGTGCCACACCCTGAGAGGACAGTGAGAACAAGACAAAGTCCCTGTCTTCTTGGAGATCCTTTATACTCCGGGGCAAAAGCCCCCAAATGACAGCTCCTGGCGGGTGTTCTATCTGGCTCACATAATTAAAATTTTTTAAAATGTGTGCAAACTATGTGCAAACATAGAAAAAGTTTTACATAAAAGTCTAGATTTCCCAGTGGCAAACCTAGGCCCGTTTTCCTGGATGGCCACCATCAGCCAGAGCTCTGTATCTGCTTCTTTTAAAAGGAAAGCATTCTCTCTCTCCATGTCTCCAGAGTTTGAGCATTTCCAGACACTCTCATCTTGCTCAAGCTTCAACAAGATTTTTGTTTGTTTGTGTACTTTCCATGAAAGTTTGTGTACTTCATGACTATAAAAAGGAGAAAGCCCAACTCTTTAACATGGCATTCAAGGCCTTCTAGGTCTGTTTCCTGACTGATGTGTCAGGAAATACTAAATACTAAATACTAAAGTTCCAGCAAACTGCAGTTTCCCACGTGGTACCGCTGAATATCTGCAATATCATTTTCTTTGCCCAACATGTCTTTTGCCTCTATTTTTTCTATTTGGAAAATTGATATTGATTTTTTAGGTTTACACATTTTTTAGAAATGTCTTCAACATTTCTCTTTCTATTTGTTCAGACTTCCAGTGAGGAAATGCCCAGAAAAGTCACATCTTCTTCAAAGATGGAAAAGCTACTTTTGAGATCCAAGGGCAGCAATTTTTCTATATCTTGTGGTTGGGCCCAGGAACCTTCCAACTGGTGACATTTTGTAAAAACCCTCAGTTTTCCTAATACATAGGACAAAATATCAACATTAAATGAAATAATAACTATGAGAGAAATTAGATAAAACTTTAAAAAACACACATTTGACTGGACTTATGGAAGCTTAGGAAGTAGCAGCTATTATTCTCATTGTATTGTTATTAATATTCCAAGTGGAAGCAACTTCATCAAGAATGGGAGGCCAGAAACAACAGCATATGTTCTGGAAAAAGTCTATTAGGGCTATAAGGTAAGATACGTGATTGGAAAAAGCAGGCTAAGGTGAGAGAGGGGCCTTCCAACTAGTCTCCCTACTTGGCCTTTTCCTCACTTCTTTCTATCTTAAACACAGCAGCAGAGTGATGCTGCAAAATGAGTCACCCCATGTTGCTCTTATACCCTAAAGCTCCTAGTGGCTCCCTATCTCCCTCAGAGTAAAAGCCAAAGTCATTATCTCTCCTCATATCCCAACACTTTCCCCTTGCTCCTTGTTCTTTTCAGCCACTGAACTCCGTTCTGACCTCCCTGTCCATCCTTTAATGGGCAAGCATGTGCTCACCTCAGAGCCTTTGCACTTGCCAGTCCCTCCTTCTGGAATAATCTTCCCTCTGCTATCTACAGGGCTCCATCCATTACTGTCTTAGATCTTAACTCAAATGTCATCTTCTCTCTGGTTAGTCTGTGTAAAATTTTACTTCTCCCCACCCCCTCCCCTCCTTAATCTCTGTTGACTTATTGTTCTTCTTGGAACTTATCACCAACTAACGTGCTTCACTTGTTTTGCTTATTTATCTTGGTTATTGTCTATCTCCCCCACTAAAATATAAGCACTCTGAAAGCAGAAGTTCTTTCCTGTCTTTCTTACTACTGTATCCCCCAGAATCTAGAGCAGAGCCTGGCACATAGTAGATACACAATAAATATCTACTAGATGAATGTTTCTTGATTCAAAAAACCTTGGGACATCACAGAATGTTTTGAGCAGGAGAATGAATGGATCAGAGCTCACAGAGGGCTGTAGGATAGATTAGAATGGGGCTGGAACTTAGCAGAGAGGAGGTAGTCACAATAGCAGAAGGACACATAAGTGAAAGTTTAAACATAGGATTTCCGTACCAACAGAAGAAGACAATAGGGGGCGGTAAGTTTCATGAGGGTGGAGAATTTGTCTGGCATATAGTAGGTGTTCAATAAATATTTACCGATTGATGAATGAAGGAGTGATGCTTGTGTTTTTCACATGGGATGGGCTCAGGCCTCTGATCTGAGTCTGTGTTCGGAAAGACCTAAACCTTGTTTGCTCTTGACTCTGGGATTCTCCTGGCCAGGAGTTACATGAGGTCAACACTGAACTCTTACATTTGTAGGTACATCTTCCCTTCTTTCCTTGGCTGGGCTAACCCTCCATGGCATGCAGTCACCTTTTAGGCCTCTGCTTAGCTCAGACAAATGGGGGTTCAGACTGTAGGAATTGAGGCGGGGCTCAGGCTGCAGGTTTCTAGGGGGCAGGGACCTGATCAAATGACCTTTTTGAATACCGTACAACTAAAGTTTTAGGTGATGCGGAGAAATTAGTGTAGAAGGGAGCTGGTAGTGTGGAAATGAGTGTGCCAGTCCAGAACCCCTCAAGAATGTGGAAATCCCTCTGCATGTCATCTTTACCTTTCTTGAAGAACCACTGGTTAATGGATAGGAGGCTGATCTAGATTGAGGCTGGGTATGTGGACCGTGTTAAGAGAAAGTCCCACAGTGGAAGAGGGGGGCAGGATGCGAGGTGGAGTGCCTGCTTGGTCAAAGAAACTCTTATATATACTATCCTCCCTGGTCTGCCCTTTCCCTAGTGACATCTCCTCAAAGGAATTATTCACTAGGTTCTGAGATCCACACTGGGACCTGGCCCCTAAATCCAATCAATAGAAATGAAGTGCTTTATTACCTCCTGACCCCAAGAATGAATATATAGTAGCTCATTTCTGAATTCTCTAGGTTTCTATTAAGCAAATGCCTGGTACCCAGAACTGCACCAGATCCTTGCTTAAAGACGGTGGAGAAAAATAACATTTGCATAAGCTTATTACTGTTTTAGTTATTTAATTTGATCTTCTTGCCAATCCTGGTGAAACTGTCAGTACCCTCATGCAGGACAGGAGTAAGCGGAAGTCCAGCTAGTTAACATAACTAGAAATCAAGAGAAGGGAGATTCAAGACAAGTTTTGACGAATTCCAAAGCATAGGTTGGTTTTCTGAGGCCATCAGTGCTACCTCTAGAATTGAATCCCTGAACTAGGAATTGTTAGAACTAGATGGTGATTGCAGAATTCGTTTGGCTCCTTCCAATGAGGGGTTCAGGCTCGGAGAGCAGCAGCGACAAGCTTGCAAGCTTGGCAGTCACCCAATGCCAAAGAAAGTTCTGACGCTCGGGTCTCCTGGCTCCCCAGTGCTTTTTCTTTTGTCTTTGAAAGTACATGATGATAATATCTTTCTTAAATATTGTGTTTACCTGCTTTAAAAATCAAAGAGTACTGAAAGCTTTATAACCAAAACATCAGCTGTCCCCACTCCTTATTTTTGTTGAAATAATATTTCATCTCCTAATATTTCTGTTGCAATCTTTCATCCCTTCTTATCCCCACCCCCCACCCCCGCCCACCAACACCATGCTTTTTGTTCTCTCTTAACCTTGTGCTTGTTCTAGAATGGTTGGAGGAGGGGAAAGAGATAAACACATTTGGTCAATCAGTCCTATTGGACAGAAGTCCAATGTCTTAACCACGCTGTCCTCCATAAGATTCTGTATCCCCAGATAACTCATTTTTTTGAAGTCAACACATGTCCAGTGCTCACGCAGCTTACCCTGAGCCTGACCTGTGCTAGTAGCTCCTGGCTCACAAGAGCGCCCGTCTGGCCTGTGTCTTGCTGTGCTAAAGGACTTGACTGAAGCCAGAGAATGATTTACATGAGAAAACAAAGAGCAGATAAGTGCAGATACGACCCCTCCCATCCACACTTGGCCAATTTCAGAAAGCTTTCACATCCACAATCTCATTTGATAGCAGCATATAATCACAGGATACGTTGTTGGGTGCTGACCGTTGAGTCAAAATCAGACACTGCTCTGTCCTGACAGGGCTGCATATTTAAAACCAGGACTGTGAATCTTCACATTCGAGGTGGTTTCTTATTTGGGTGCAGGCCAATGGAAGCTCCTTTTTCCAGGGCCAGTGAAAGTGGACTCTGGGATTTGGAGAGAGCTTACTTCTAAGAGATTTACTGAGCCTTGTTTTTCCCCCTACTCATCCTCCCCATAGATCCAAGTTTGGAATAAAGTAAGCTGCTTCTTTGAGACTGCTTACCAGTGCTTGGCTCAGTTCAAGGATAAAAAGAGAGTCAGAAACTAATAATTCTGGGGCGCCTGGGTGGCTCAGTGCGTAAAGCCTCTGCCTTCGGCTCAGGTCATGGTCTCAGGGTCCTGGGACTCTGAGCCCTTAGAGGGCTCTCTGCTCAGCAGGGAGCCTGCTTTCCTCTCTCTCTCTGCCTGCCTCCTTGCCTACCTGTGATCTCTCTCAGTCAAATAAATAAATAAAATTTAGAAAAAAAAAGAAAGAAACTAATAATTCTGAACACTTTAGTGAGGAATCCACCCAAAATCCCAAACTGAAGTCAGTTTCATTGCCTGGGCTGGAAAGAGAGATTCATTTATAAATTTATTTCTGCTGCAGTTTCCATTGTAGAAATCTCAATGAACCTCAAATCTGGATTACACTCTGGGGGGCCTCTATAGGGAGTAAGGGGACGGAGGAAGGACAACAATTCAGGCTGCAGTTTAGGCAATGTGTTAGGTTCACCTGTAAACCTAGGACCTTGAAACACTTGGATGGAGCTGGATATAAATCAGGGTAGGATTTAGGGTAGTCCTGATGGGCTCCAAAATGCCTTCTAGAAGGCTGGATGGGGTCTGAGCTCCTCTGAGAGAGCACAGAATTGGATTGTTCAGCCTCTTCTATGACCCCACCAGTAAGTAGCCCAGTCTAGTGCTATTACTGACACCAGGGACGCTAAGTTCCCCACTGTACTAAACCACTGGGAACAGTCCCAGTTGCCACACCCTCTGCTCTGCCAAGACAAGTGGGATTTGGGTCACATGGCTTTATTGCCATATGATTGATGCTGTAGAGATGAAAGCCTCTGGGTGGTAAGAGAGACCCATCCTCACAAAGTAAGAGCTGCCTGCGAGCAGGAGGGAGGAATTCCCAGATTCCTTGTAGCTATAAATCAGTGCCCCTGTGTTGAAACATACATCTCACTGCCTGAAACTCAGACTCACAAGTGAGTCAGCAATGCCTTACATGAATGGGGATGGAAGGCAAAACAATGGGAATATCACAGGCCCAAGCCACATTGACAATCTCTGAATCTTAAGAGTGCCCTTTTGAGAACATAGAACGAATTCCTCCTGAGCCTTTGGAGGGGCTCGCAAGATGTTCTTATTCCCCAGACCAAGTAGATGAGGTATATCTCAAGCCAAAGAAGACTTCAGGGTGGTTATTGCCAGATCTCATGATCTCTACTATAATTCCTCCCGCTTTATTCTCTTTCATTGATTCTTCAGTAAAGTGACCCCAGAGTTGGGACTTTGTTTTCTTCACCATAGTATCAACAGTGCCTAGATACATGGGTGATTAAAAAAAAAAAATAACACCCAGTGCAGCATCAGTCAGAGTAGACTCTGGCTGGGATGCTGAATAGGGTCCAAGTGGAAGGGTTTGGGATCTAGTCTTGACTTTGTGCCTAATTTGCTACGTGACCTGGAGCAAATCACTGGACCTTCTTAGACCTCAGTTTTCTCATCATTGAAAAGGGGGAATTTGGACTAGGCGTTGCAAACTCATATGCCTCCAGGGTCAGGTAGTTAAAGTAAATGAGTGAATCCTATAGGGTGCGGTTGTCCTGATTTTAACATGCGGATTCCACCTAAATGAGCAGCTGGTCTCAGATGGAACTACTGAGCCAGGATGTCCAGAGCATCTGACTCTTGGAGAGATGCTGAAAATCTGAATGTTTATGTGAAATCTCCTGGTGTTTAAAATACTGTGTGGGTCAAACAAACATCTCTAAGCCAGTTTTACCCTCAGACTAGAGGATTAGAAGGGCCCTCCCAGCTTGAACTTTCTGGTTCTCAAGTATGTCTTCTAAAGGAAATCTTTAAGAAATCACCTTAGTTATGGGGATTTCTGCCAGCGCACAGTGAATGCCTGTGTGTGGGCTCATGCTTGTATGACGAGCTTTTGGCTCCCATTAAAATGATGCTGTCCTGGTGGTCTTCCCCCCACCCCTCACACACACCTGCAGTGGACTGTTTGCTTGGTCTCAAGAGCCAAACCCTGAACCAAATGGGACAAGTTGCTTGTCCAGTGAGCAGTAAAGAGCAGGCTGTATTGATTAAATAGTCCTTCCCCTCATGAAGGCAAGAGTGGCCACCAGCAGTGGCTGAGCCAGAAGTCGGCTAAGTCAGGCTTGGAAACTTGATATCTTCACAGACCTTTGCTCGATATGTCCCTAAGCTGAACTGGCACTGGGAATCAAGTTCACATGATTACCAGTCTGGAGTTCTCCAACATACTTGCATTAGCGTGCTCGGGCTAATGGAACTAAGTACCACAGTCTGAGTAGCTTTTTTTTTTTTTTTTAATATTTTATTTATTTATTTGAGAGAAAGAGAGAATAAGTGGTAGGGAAGGGCAGAAGGAGAGAGAAAAGTAGACTTTCCGCTGAGCAGGAAGCCTGATGCAGGATTCCATCCCAGGACCTGGAGATCATGACCTGAGCTGAAGGCAGGCGTTTAACCGACTGAGCCACCCAGGTGCCCCAGGTAGCTTAAGCAACAGAAATGTCTTGTCTCACAGTTCTGCAGGCTGGAAGTCCAAAATCAAGGTGTCAGTAAGGTTGGATCCTTCTGAAGGCTCTGAGGGAAGGGTCTGTTCCAGGCCTCTCTCATGGTTTGTAGATGGTCATCTTCTCCCTGTGTCTTTTCACATCATCTTCCCACTGTGTCTGTCAACCTCTATGTCCAACTTTCCCTTTTTAAAAAATATAAGAACACTAGTCCTAGTTGATTAGGGCCCACCCTAATGACCTCATTTTAACGGGATCACCTCTGTCAAGACTCTACGTCCAACTAAGGTCACAGTTGGAGGTATTGGGGGGACATCAGAATTTAGGGGGGACACAATTCAACCATAACACTACTCCTTCCTGGTCTCTCACTTATTGCTTTAAACTCCAAAGCCTAAGTACCCCACTTATGCCCCTTCCTACCTGTGCCAGCTCGGTGCTTCAGGGTCTCCATACTGTTTCAGAGCTCCCTGTAAGCATGTACTCTGTAAGGACTGGGATTCACTCGAGTGGGAAAGGAGAGGGGACTCCCATCAAACACCTGTTAGGGGACATATAGGCCTTGAATGTCAGGTAATAACAGGAGACGTCAGCTCATTTTGTCTGTGAGGCATTTTCTATATACTTTTGATCCATATACAAAAACTTCAAGTATTTAAATATCGCTCAATAAGTGCCAAATTGCTGCTCCAAATGCTTCTTATGAAGCAACCTATTGAGCCCCCACGACACCCCTTTGAGGTGGGTACTTTTATTTACCTCGCTGTACCAATAAGGAATTGAGGACCAGAGAGCTTAGGAAACGTTCCCAAGTCTTAGTAACTGATGGAGTTAGGGTTTGAATCCTAATAGTTAGCTCCAGAGGCCATGCTCTTAGTCATTACCGGATAGTGACTAGAAAAGGCAGCAAATATTCTTCTTCTTGAATAGATGAGAAAAATGAAACCAAGAAGCCGAGTAATTTACAGTCACTCGGGTAAGGGGCAGAATAAAGGCAGAATTCCTGCTCTGGAAGCCACAAGGCTTCTCTCTCCAAGGGACTAAGTGTCCTGAGTCTCTTTTCCGTATCCCACTCGCTTACACAGGCCCAAAGGGAGTAGGGCCAGCCCAGAATCTCTAAACCCTTTTTTGTGGTTAACTGTCTCCATACGGCGGGGTAACTATGGGACAAGAGGAAAGGGGAGGTACCCTCTCCTCTTTAGATGTGACCTCCCAGTTTCCAAGACCACCAGCCCGGAGGCATAAAAGATCAAGACACGAGCCTGGGAATTTTCTCAGCCGGGGTTAGAAGCGGGAGAGTGAGGTAGGGAATGGGCTGGGCTGCTCTGGGCCGCCCAGGAACACAGAGGATCCTATTTCTCTCAACCCGCCAATCTCGAACGCGAGAGGGCGTGGTCATACCTGGGAGGCGGGGCCGGACGGCGGAGGGGCGGTGGCGTCCCAGGGCGAGGCGCTGACGTGAGTTCGGCGCACCTGGGTTGGGCAGGTAAGGGCCGGTGCGGGTCGCGGAGCCGAGCTCCAAGACTCTACCTGCGCAAAGCCAGGTGTGCTTGCCGGACCGATCAAGGAGAGCGGTGGCGACGGGGGATCTTAACTGGGGACGTGGTCCGCTTCTTGTCGCCGGACTGAGAAAAGGTGAGGACGCTAACTTCTGAACACTAGCTTTGGAAGGGGGTGGGGGTGGGGTTTGGGGACACACCCGCCCCAGAGTTTGTGCGGTTAGGAACCTTGCTTGAGAACATCTGTTTGTTTGGGGAGACCTTCTGGGGCTGGGTGCCTGTCGCCCTGCTTTAGGTAGCTTCTGGGCGGTCCTAGCCCTGGAGCACGCGGGGCCCCTCTCGACCCCACACTTCTCTCTACTCTCTTTCCCTCCTTTCCCTACCGGAGTGTGCCTATCTCGGCCTCTACCCACCCACCACGGGATAGAGCTACGGCGCCTCCGCCCCTCCGGTCTTACCAGCTCGCTGGCTGGGCCGCTGGCCCGAGTCCCAAAGAGGGGGATTTCCTAGGCCTGCGGGCCTTTGGTGCTGGTAGATGTTTGGGGAAATGGGGATGGGGCTGCCAGGATTTTAGCCAGTTTGTTTTTTCTCCTTGAATTTGTTTGGCAGTCAGGCCCCTATGTGGGGCCTGGGAGACACCCAGGGATTTCCAAGTAGCCAAGCTTGGTGTTGGGGAGGGTGGCGCTGGGTGTGGTCGCTCTGGGGGTGAGGCCCTCTTCGCCTGAAGGGGATGGAGGGTGGCTGTGGAAAAATGGAGAAAGTCTCCCAGCCCTGCCTGGAAAGGAGGCCCGGGGTGTCACTCTTTACACGGAGCCTGCTTTGTAGTAAAAGGGTCATCTCTGTCCCAAACCTGCTTTCCTAGTGGATATCAAAAGTGGAATCCAGGGAAGGGAGAGGGAGAAGGTGCTCCAGTAGGAGTTAGTGAAGGTTGGTGCTGACCCAGGAGAGTAGTTTAGGGTTAGATGTGTGCATAATGCATGACAGCAGCTCCCAATACCCTGAAGCTCCCTCTCACCGCCCCCAACTTCAATCCAGCAGCGAAGAAGGGCATGGGCATTATGGCGAGAGGCACAGAATTTACCCCTAAGCAGGGCTAAACTAAATGGAGGGAAGGTTGGGGAACTTGGAACTACCTGGCAAGTGTGTTCTACTCTAAGCCAAACCGCTGGCCCAATCTCAAAGCTCGGCTTTGGGGTAGTGGTGCCCCTGGAAACTAGTCTGGGCAGGGGCTGCAACTAGTGGGGGTGGGGGTTGTTTATAGAGGACCAGCTCCCTGGAATGGGTGTGTGAGAGAGGACGGTTATGCCTTGGAGAGGTTGGAAGATCCCTGCTTAGTGCCCATCGTGAGGGGAGTGGACAGGTGAGCATCTTTGTTCTTTGGCTGGGTAAGTACCTGTTGGAGACACAGGCTTTGAATTTCACTGTGATGGCAGCTAGAGATACCAGGGCTGAGTCCAGCTAGGCCAAGGTTCTGTGGGCATTGGGATTTGGGTGGTGTGAGTGTTTTGAACGAGAACTCTGATTCAGGTGTGTTTGGGGGTGGGTGTCATGGAGTCTCCTCCCTAACTACTTCCTTGGCCTTTCATGCTGCTGGGATCTTGTCAATATTTTGGTTTACTTTCTTAATGTGCAGAAGGAGGGACTTGGAAGGCAGGGTATTGTGGCAGGATTCAGTACTATGGTGTACTCTGACTCAGGAGTATTGGGTCCAAGCCCCAGATGAAGCAGTTTTCTGTGTCTCAGTTAACCCAGCTATAAAATGGGGATAATAATAGTACTACTTCCAGATCATGAGGATGAAATCATACATGTTAAATGAAAGTGCATGTAAAAAACTCTAAAGCCTATGTAGGTATGAAGGACTGTTGGTATCATAGTCTCAGCAGCTGTGAAGATGAAAAGATGAAGGGCATCATCTTTTATACCTTCCAATGGCCAAGAAAGGTCCTAGCTTCTTGTGGTTAAAGGAAATACTATGTGTAGGTGTTTTTCACTTTTTAAAGAAGATTTATTTATTTATTTGATTGAGAGAGAAAGAGAGAAGGAGCACAGGCAGGGGGAGCAGCAGGCAGAGGGAGAAGCAGCCTCCCGCTGAGCAGAGAGCCCTATGTGGGGCTCCCCGAGGACTCTGGCATCAAGACCTGAGCTGAAGGCAGATGCTTATCTGACTGAGCCGCCCAGGCGCCTCAATTTTCTTTTCATTTTGTTATAAATTGAAGCATGTCATTGTAGGAAAATGTGAATCATACACAAAAGTATATACATATGTATAAAATTCACCCATAATCCTATCACCAGGTAACCATTTGGGATGTCTTGTTACATTGGGGTATTTCTTTTACTTTTTTTTTTTTTTAAGATTTTATTTATTTATTTGACAGACAGAGATCAAAAGTGGGCAGAGAGGGAGGCAGTGGTGGGGGAGGGGAAGCAGGGTCCCTGCTGAGCAGAGAGCCCAATGTGGAGCTCGATCTGAGGACCCTGAGATCATGACCTGAGCCGAAGGCAGAAGCTTTAAACCACTGAAGGCAGAAAGGCGCCCTTTCTTTTCCTTTCTTTATATCATCTGTGTGTACGTGCATAGGTATGCAAGTACATGTTATGTTAAAGGATGGAGAGAATACTATATAGTCGATATTGTGTGCTGTATTTTCTCCCTTAACTTCATGTTGTAAACATTTCCCCAAATCCAATAAAAATTCTTCAGACACCCCGTTGTTAATGGTTGCTTAATAGTGCAGCCTGTGAATATGTAATTAGCCATTTTCCTCTGTTATTTTGGTTGCTTCCAACTTTTCCCTCTCTGCCAGTTTTTAGAGCCCTAGGTACTGGGTGGCAGGTAGGAGAGATCTTGGCTGACTCTTTTTTGACTGAGTTGGAGAGGGTTAGCAGCGATGCAGGTGGGGCATGAAGGAAGGCAGGCTGGGGCGGGGTTGTTAATGTGCAGTGCCATCTTGAGAGAAGGCTGAGAACCCAGGACTCTGGATCTTAACAATCAGTCAGTCTTTGTGATATTACTTCTTCCCTATCACTATGTGCAGGTTCCTGCGTTGACTTGGTTGCTTTAATTTTCTCTTGATGAGTTATTGATCAATTATGATAAATGCTTTTCTTCAAAGTCCATGGTCCATCTAGAACTGATTTCACATGTCTGACAAGCGTAGACACAGGACTTATGGTTTTTGCAATAGAAATTCTCAACTGTCCCTTACGAGGCTGACCAGTGTGGTGTCCATTTCCCCATTCGTCCTTCCCTTGCTCCATCCCCTTTCCAGTAGGCTGGGACTGAGGAGCAGAAGGGAGAACTTGTCCTTAGGAGAATATGCATTCTCTTCTCCTTCTAAGGTAAATGTTTTCCCCCTGGTTTGATGGCTTCCCTTGCTGCCCCACAAAGCAACCCAAACAAGGCCAAGAACATGGGTTCTGGGGACAGTTGAATACCGCATGCCAACCTGACCTGCCCACTCCAAGCTGTGCTCCCAGGGGGTAGGTTTCAGTTGCAGGACTTGTTAACTGGGTCAGAAGGCTCAGGTGAGAGCAGGTCCTGCCTTGCTCTTAAAGTGCCAGAAGCCAGCTTGATTTGGGTTTGGGTTTCCCCTGCTTGTTGGGAGTCTGGCTGGGGAAGGAAGTGGAGTTTGGGGCCACCCCCTCAGCTAAGCTCCTGTGAGTGGGAGCCTTCAGCTGACTCAACTGGTTTGGCTTCTGAACTGTGATCCAGGTGGGGACCTTCCTGGGTGTGAAGGTGACTTATTTATCTTCCTTTCCTCAGGCCGTTGTGGGGCTTGAGCAGTCCAGTGTGGATTTCTTCAGGGAGTCTGACGAAAGCCATTTCTAACCAACATAGCGTTGGACACAGTAGCTGATGGAAGTGTATTCGCTGAGGGAAGGCGATTTTGCAGACCTCACCTTAAGTAAAAACAAAGTAAAAGGAGAACACACACAACAAAAAATACCTAAACACAACATCCCTGGCAAACAATTCTCTAGGGACCAGTTTTTCCTAAAGGCACCCAGCGTGGGCAGGCCTTTGTTTCCTGCTGTGAGTGCGGGCTGTGCCGAATGTTATCTGCCGTGCCCGTGTGTTTTTATGAGGATCAATTGCAGACTTTACCCAGGCCGCCTCCTGCAACCCGTGAGTTCACTCTAGCCTCTGTGGGGAGATAAACAGACCCAGGTGGAAGAGGCCAGCTTGTCTTATGGTTGTTTTTAGCAGTCTAGGGTGAAGAGCCATAGCACTTGATTATTCTTGGGCTCCTGGACTTTTCCAGACTCAGGTGTGAGAAGGGGCCTCAGAGCGTTTGTCTTCCATGTTCCCAAGTCTTCTCCCAGCCACTGGATTGTCCTGTGCATAACCAACTTGGGACCCCTTTTTCTTGATTACAGAGTCTTTGGCCAGCACAGAGGAAGGAGAGCTGACTCGAGGCCCAGCTCTTTAGATCCCCGTGGATACACTGCCCGCTCATCTCTGTAAGTGAGGACTTGGGAACCAGGACCCACCCCTTGCCTCCTACCCCTCACCACGGTGCTGTCATTTCTTATTAAAATATTCCTGATCGTGTTGAGTTGTCTTGTCTATAAAGAAGGTGTGCTTCAAATTCTTGCCCCTATCTTTGCAGTTTCCATAACTTTTTGTCTCCTGTCTCCTGAGATGAGATTGAAAAGAGCAATTTCACTTCTCTTCCAAAGCCCTTGGTTCTTCAGGAAGGACTGTGTTCCAGCGGGGATGATGTCATCTTTTATTATTTTCCTGCTTCAGGATTTAAATAGGAGAAATGTGATCTACTTACATGATAAGTCTGATTTGGCTAGAACATGAAGTATAAATGGCTTTGGAATAAGAATCAAAAGAACCTTTTAACCTCTTTTCTTTTCTTCCCCACCTGGCACAGTCTATTCCCATATTTAGTTTCTTTGCTGTAATCTAATGAAACTGTAGCTCTATCATACGGGAACAGTGGCTGGGAAAAGTTCCCAGAGGCTGGCCTAATTCTCCTGCTCTCCCTACTCTCTACCCTCCCTCCCCCTCCCCCTAGATCATGGCCCTCCACCCCCGCAGAGTTCGGCTGAAGCCCTGGCTGGTGGCCCAGGTGGATAGTGGCCTGTACCCTGGGCTCATCTGGCTACACAGGGACTCCAAACGCTTCCAGATTCCCTGGAAACATGCCACCCGGCATAGCCCCCAACAAGAGGAGGAAAATACCATTTTCAAGGTAAAGGGCTTCTTCCACCATCTGACTTAAAATGCTTTCCAGTTCTGTCAGAGCTTTCTGGGCTTTTCGGTTGTTGTTTTGTTCCGCTTTCTATTTTGGCATGAGGAGTACCAAATGCTGATGCCTCAGAGAGAATGTTTATGAAGGGGGTGCCCAAGCTTAGGCACAGTAATTTCTCTTGCTGGGGCACGTCTGTGATGTTTGAGGGTGTTTATTCTTTCCCACTGGCTAAAGGTACTCAACTCATATCCCAAAAGATCCCGGGTGCAGTTGGTAAAACTGCAAGTGATTGTGTTGGTGTGTTTGTTCCAAAAGCTCCCGAGGGCCAGCAAATGACCCTTGCTCTTCATGCCCTCAGGGCTCTGGCTATGAAGAGAGGTGCTTGGGCCTGGGAATGACTCTCCAGACAGGGCAGAACTACTGATTGTTGGCAGCCTCCTAACATAGCCTGTAGGATGGATGAGGAGGGCCCTCTGCATGGTGTTCTTTTGATTTAAAATACCTTGCCCCGTGCATAACCTCTGCTTAAAACTTAATGGTGATCTAGTACAGGTTTTTCTTCTACAAATATGTTTTCTTAAACAAAAAATAGCTCTGATGTGAGCGTTGTTTTACTTAACAGAAAACAAGATTTAATCACACTGCATTTTACAAAATTCAGTGTAGCCGAAGTTTGGCTTAAGGCAGAAGTAGGTGGGAAGCTGGTCACGGGAAGGGGTGGAATGTGGTTTCTAATTCCAGACCCTGTGCCTTTGCTTCCGACCAACTTCTCTGTGCTGGTCAGCCTTCTGCCTCGTGAGTTACTTTAGTTCCTGCATCTCCAAGACACGGAGGAGTGAGTTTAGCTTTTTCTTCCTTTATAAGCTGGAAGTCAGAAGTGAAATGTAGTCCCTACCCTGGGCCTCTCAAGATTGACGCCCCAGTTCTTGCTGAGATTGGATCAGAAGATGTGGGCTCACCCCTCAAAGGAGAGCCGTCCTAGAGATGTTTCCCACCCAACCCTGTTATATCAGGTGTAGACACGAGAGGCAGAGGGAAAATTGGCCTGAAAGCACTTAGAAGGAAAGTAAATGAGCGCTTTTAATTTGAAAAATGATAGGGAAAAACATCTGTAAACCAGCCCCAGTGACTGAAGCCGGCACTGGGAGGGAATGGGCCTGCCTCAGCACAGCCGGCCTCTGTCTGTGGCCATGGTCTGAAACTGCATTTGCTATTGGTGGCTGGGAGTGGCTGGCCGTGGGGGGAGAGGCTGGTTTCTGAAAGCCTCACTCACGAGAGTGGTCTGCGCTCAGGGCTTGAGAAAAACATGGCTGCGGGAAGCTTGTCTTGCTTATGTTTGTATCTCTGTTTGCAGAATGCTAAGGGAGGGCCTTAAAAGTCAGGAGAAGAGTGAGGGCACTTTTACAGATCCCAAGTTCTGACAGGCCTTGGGCAGGATTTGTGGGAGCAGGAAGGAGGCAGGGGACCACTAGCATTAAATGGGTGCCTGCTCTGTATCCCTTGTCCATTGTCTCATTGAATTCTCAGCAACTGTGTAAGGGAGGTATTACCCAGTGTTGTAGGTGCAGAGGCTGAGTCTCTGAGGTGCTAAATAACTTGCCCAAATCACACAGCTAGTGAGGGGTCTGGCCAGGATTTGAACCCAAGCCTGTCTGCTCCCCCATTACCATCTACTCCATTCTGACCAGGAATTGGAAGTCCTGGTTTCAGATCCTACCATCAGTTGCACTTATGGTCTTGAACATGTCACATAATCTTTTTGGGCTTTAGCTTCCCCTTCAGTAAAATGGGGGATGAAACCAGTCTTGCCTGCCTCACAGGATTGTTATGAGAATTGAGTGAAATAATGTGTAGGGAGGGACTAGTGAATTACCAATTAAAATACAGAGGTTACTTCCATTTCTGGAAGAGAAGTAGTAGGGACCTGCACAGTGACCTGAGTGTCAGAAGCAAGACCCAGAATGGGTTGAGTATGTCCTGTTTATAAATCACTATGATTGCCATGGGGTGGGTAGCCCCGCTGCTGCATCGCCCTCTGCGTGGGTCCTGAGGAGGAATGGCCGTGTTGTGAGCCAGAAGGCTGCGGCTGTGGTTCTGGCTTAGTTTGGCTGCTCTCCATGGAGGGGCAGGGATTTAAGGAGCCACAGAAATATTTAGACCTGAGCCAAAGTCAGCACAGCCCAAGCCGGGGGGGCGGGGCCAGAGCAGGAGTGGGTACCAGGGATCAAATACACGGAAGGGAAGATGCAGTGAGCCAGCGGTCAAGTACCACCAGGCACCACTAGAGATGCGCTTCTCAGATACTGCGGACCAGTGACATCAACATCCCCTGTAGGGAGCTGGATGGCACGGAGCCAGCCCAGCCAGCTGGGGCAGCACCCATTTCTCAGACCTCCACATTCTGTACTGCAGAACTACACTGCAGGTGCTCGAGTCTGAGGACATGGTAAGAAGTAAATCTGAATTAGAAGAGGAGGACTGAAATTTGTTTTGGAAAAAACTTCCTGATGATTGTCAGGGTCTGGGGCAGGGAGTGACTGAGGGAGGTCAGAGATCTCAAAGGATGGGGCAGAAAATTTCCATTTCAGCTTGAGGTCAGAAGCAGAGGCAAGGAGTTGGAACTGGACATGAGCCCTGTCCATTTCCACAAGCTGGGGTGTGATTCCTGGTCTTGAGGTCTCTGCTAATGACATCCCCCTTTTCTGCACCAGAAGGTAACATCCTGAAGAAAGCATAGAACTCTGAGAGTGTTAGTAGGGGGGGAGAGTGGATAGCCCATGAGTGGAAACACACATGCCTCTGCACCCAGAAATGGAGAACCAGTGAGGAGGAGTCAAAGCAGTTTTAGCTCATACCTGGTGTTTGCAGCAAAGTATTTCCAATGAAGTGGGACTTTGAGGAACTAGGGAAGGGCAAAGGGTGTGGGATCAGTCCAGTGAGGCCCTCTGCCTCCAGCTGGACTCCCAGACTGTGCTGCCTTGCCCTCCGACAGGCTATTATTCCTAAAGGCACTTGTTTTCTACAGTTATTTATGCATCAGATTGAAGAATGTAGGGGGAGGGAACAGCAAGGCCAAACTCCTCATATCACATGGCGTCTCCCTTTGTCATCTTATGAAAGTAATTAATGTAAAAAACAAGCCAAAAAAAAAATTGACCTGAAATCCTGCTATCCAAAGTTACCATTAGCATTTTGGGGTATATAGCGGACACTTGAACATGGGTTGGAACTGCATGGGTCCACTTATTTATTTATTTATTTATTTACTTACTTACTTAATAATCTCTATACTCAACATGGGGCCCCAACTCATGACCTGGAGACCAAGAACTGCATGCTTCTCTAACTGAGCGAACCAGACACCCCTGTACATGTCCACTTACGTGCAGATTTTCTTTCCATGAGTATAGTACTATAAATTATATTTTCTCTTCCTTATGATTTTCTTAATAGCATTTCCTTTTCTCTAGCTTGCTTTATTATAAGAATATAGTCTATAGTATAAAAAATGTGTATTAATCAGCTGTTACCAGTTTTGGGGAGTCAAAAATTAAATATGTGGATTTTTGACAGTGCAGAGGGTCAGTATTCCTGACTCCTGTATTGTTCAAAGGTGAACTGTATTTTTTCCAGGCCCTTCTTTATTTCTAACCTTTATTATAGCCACTCTTGACAGGTGGTGCTGGCACCAACAGTTGAGATAAGGCTCCTCCTTTCAAAAGATTATGTTTGCATATGGCTTAATGTCCCTCTGGTGCTGCCTGGCCAGGGCCTGAGGGTGGGGCTTCCTGCTGCAGCCTCTGTAAGTGGGGATGGGGATGGCGGGGCAGTCAGGCCCGGGTGTATGTGCTCATGTGTATGAGAGAGGGTGAACACATTCGGCAGTATTTCTGGGCAACGGCAGGCATTCACTGTGGTTTCCTGTTCCTTAGGCCTGGGCTGTGGAGACAGGGAAATACCAGGAAGGGGTGGATGACCCTGACCCAGCTAAATGGAAGGCCCAGCTCCGCTGTGCTCTCAACAAGAGCAGGGAATTCAACCTGATGTACGATGGCACCAAGGAGGTACCCATGAACCCGGTGAAGATATACCAAGTGTGTGACATCCCGCAGCCTCAGGGATCAATCATTAACCCAGGTGAGGCCCCAGCTGCTGGCAGGACAGGTGGACAATAAGCCAGGTTCTGGGCTGGACTCTTTAAAGAGATAGTTGACTTGAACATCACTTACAGAGTTTAATTACAAAGCAAGAAAGCCTTTCTCTAGGAAGGACCTGGAGAACAGAAGATACGTCAGCAAAATATTCTTGTTCACTTAGGGGAATAGTTACTAGCCTGACTGTTTAAAAGAATGAGAAAGTAGAGGGAGGATAGAGACCTACTGTAGGAAGAGCTTCCCTTGGGACTCAACACTGAGAGGAGAGGTCAGGTGGTTTTGAAGATGGAGGAATTAAAAACTTAGGAGGTTTGAGTTCTGAATCTGGCTCTTATCACTTTGCTCCTTATGGGACATGGAATCTAGTCATTTGACCTTTGAGCCTCAGTTTCTTCAGTGGTAAAATCTGGGTTCTCATCTTTCCTGCCTACCTCAAAGACTGTTGTAAGACTCAATTGACATGACATTTTAAAGCTATTAAGTTCCCTTTACAAATGTTGGATGAGTGATTATTTAATTTGTAGGATACTTTTCCTAAGAGAATACCACCCGATCCTCCTGTTTACCCAGTGCTTTGGAAGTACCGAGAGCCGGGTGATTTAGACTTGTTCTCCAATGGATCTAGTGAGGCCCTGCCAAGAGGGAAGGGTCTGTCCTCACATTAAGCTTACAAAGGGGAGAAGTTGTGTCCTTGAGTCCTTAAAAGGGAAGCTAATGTGTAGCAAGAGGTTTAAAGGTGGGAATTAAGAGATTTCTAAGAAAGGGGATAGGGTCTGCAGTTCCTGGGTAGGAGAGAAGAGAGCTTACATTAGAGCTCAGTAGGAGGAGTTAGAGCCAGAGGTTAATACACCTTTGGTTCCCACTCTTTTTGGCTAGGGCATTGGGGGTGCCTATTGAGCTCTGGATGCCTCTGTACTAATAATACCTAGCATATACAGCAGATCAGCTATAAGGATGACAGTGCAACCCCAGAGGCTCACTTGTGGGCTGATGTGTTTGTTTCTTGTTAGGATCCACTGGGTCTGCTCCTTGGGATGAGAAGGATAATGATGTAGATGAAGAAGATGAAGAAGATGAGCTTGATCAGTCACAGCACCATGTTCCCATCCAGGACACTTTCCCCTTCCTGAACATCAATGGTGAGTGGGGATGGTCAGTGGTGGTACAGAAGAATGAAGAGGGTGGAACAGGCTTTGACTTAACAACTACTGACTCCTCAGCCCCAGCTGCACTGGGAGCAGTGATGAGGCCTTGTGGCCAAGCTGCTGGTCTACTAACAAGTAGGGGCCATAGACAGGGGAACTCTGCTGGCCCAGTTATCCCATATCTCTATGCAGCTTCCAGGCATAGAGAACATCTTCAGAATCTTACAGATAATTCAGAGAAATTAAACAAATTCATTCTTAGTCCCACATAAAAATATATCAGTTGTTATAAATTGCGCTAATTTCCTTAAAGCCAACTGTAGATATCATTTTGACGAATTATATGCAAAGTCTTCCACTACTTCCCTTGATATAAATTTTGTGTCACTTTCTTAGCAGGGTATCTACTCTGCTAAGGCTATGTCCTGGGAAACTTGTGGTTTCTACAATACTTGGCTTTGATAGAATTTATCTGCAAGAGACTTTTTGCTTCTTTTATGCTCTTTTTGAATTCAGCTTCCCAGGAAAAATGAGTTGAGGGGTTGGAAGGTCACTGTAACAGAGCAGGTACTGACTCTTCCATTGCACATTCTGAGGATGCTCAAATACAAGGTGAAGTGCTCTTCAGCATCTTCACTTGAACTGTCGACTGAAATGCTCCTAGTCTAATGCCATGCACTAGTTGAGTTGAGAAGCTCATCACTCCATTTCTAGTTCCATCGGGCTGCTCTGGGTCAAATGAGATACGTATGCCACTTAGAAAATGTTATCGAAATGATTCCTTTGGGAGTTTGGAGTCCCCTACTTTAGGTGATTCCCTTACCTTTAAGAATCAGGAAATAACTCTTATTTTCTGTCCACCTGCCCTCCTTCACTTAACCTGCTATTTATATCTTTACAACCAAGGGATGAGTACAGAAAATTATCATTGAGCTCTCTCAGGTCAATATTGTCACATGCTACATTCCCACTTAGTGATTTGAGTTGGATATCTGGAAATATGAGATTTGTTCCAAATCCTTGGCTGATTCATTCTGTTATTTTCACCCATTAAAAGGGTGCAACCTATTTCCAGGTCCCTGATTTCATATTTTCTGTTCATATTTTACCAAAGCAAATTTTTTTTGCCTTATGTTAGGGGTTGCTTTGGATCATTTTGGAAAGATGTGGGACATCTATTTAAAAAGGGGCACCTGGGTGGCTCAGTTGGTTGGCCGTCCCACTCTTGATTTCAACTCAGGTCATGATCTAAAGGTTTTGGGATCCAGCCCCAAGTTGGGCTCCCTGCTCGGGGGCGGGGGGAGTCTGCTTAAGGATTCACTCTGTCTCTTTCCCCCTCCCCTCGTTTGTGCACATGCTGTTTCTCAAATAAATAAATAAATCTTTAAAAATAAAAAATAAAAACAAAAAAGGAAAATGGGTACATTGATTTAACCAGACTTTTGCACAAACGGTCAAAGAAACATTACTTCTATGATTTCAGAGCCCTTGGGGCAGAGGAAGAAGAATTGTTGAAGAATAGATGCCTAAGAGGTGAGGCTAGGAGGAGAAATCTCTAGACTTTGGAGTGAACCAACTTTGAGAATAGCAAGAAATAGGATGGGTATTTCATTTTCTTTCCTAAAAGCTATTAATTGGATACTTTTGAATAAATATTGGTCTTACATGTTTTAAAATTCATAATGGTACCAAAAGGTTTTCCTTCCTTTCTGTCTCTGACCCTCTGTTTGGTTTCCCTGGAAGAAACTGATTCTTTTAGATTTTTTGATACCCTTCCAGATGTTTTGTGCATGTAAAAGTATTTGTGTTTATTTATTTTATTTTTATTTTGAAAAGATTTTATTTATTTATTTGATGGAGAAACACAGTGAAGGAGGGAACACAAGCAGGGGGAGTGGGAGAGGGAGAAGCAGGCTCCCCAAGGGGAAGGGAGCCCGATGTAGGGCTTGATCCCAGGACCCTGGGATCATGACCGGAACTGGAGGCAGACACTTAACTGACTGAGCCACCCAGGTACCCCAGTATTTGTTTGTTGTTGTTGTTTTTTTTTTTTATTTGCAGATTTTCTTTTTTTTTCCAATTTATTTATTTTCAGAAAGTATTTGTTTGTTTTTAATGGAATTTCTATATACCCAAAGATAATCAACTAATTCAATTGAGTTCATTTTATAGAAGAGTTCATTTTGTAGAAGACAGCCAACTTCTATGTAATTGCTGGGTTGCTGGGGTGAAAATCTGTAACAGGGAACCTTTCATTTATGCTCATTCGAATTTAATCCCAGAGAATACTCATATGTTTTGGTTATCTTCAGCAAATGCACGTTTTCAGAACTTTGAGTTTATGGGAGAATTAATATGATTAGGAAGTAGAAGCAGGAGAACTGTATCTCTTTTTGTGTCAGTTGTGGAAATCATTGATGGGCAGCCACATGGAGTCATAGTCCAGTGTTTGACTCTTGTCTGTCAGCCTTGTTAGGTTTTAAAGCCCCGAGCCAGGTGATGTACAAACGTGGTGCCCCTGCCTGCTCACCCACAGCTTTCTGTTCTAGGTTCTCCCATGGCACCAGCCAATGTGGGCGACTGCAGCCCTGAAGCAGTGTGGCCCAAAACTGAGCCTCTGGAAATAGATGTACCCCAGGCACCTATACAGCCCTTTTATAGCTCTCCAGAGCTGTGGATCAGCTCTCTCCCAAGTAAGTGAGACTTGATCTTTCTAGCTGGGTCTTCAGCTCCTATTACAGTCCCTTTTCCTGCCCCACCTTCTGCCTCCATTTCTTTGCCATATATAGAATAGCTACCCGTCCTATAGGCAGCCTCTGTCTGGTTCCTGACTGGCTGATGAGTCATCAGGGAAGAAGTAAAGAAACATTAGTTCGTATCTACCTGCCCATGGGGATGCTGTGATTAGTTGCAGCTCAGGGTTACTCACCTGCTAGGTGAGTGGAAGGCCTGGGTTCATCAGTTTGTCTAGGGGATCTGGGCTTAAGGCCAGTTGAGGGACAGGAAGATTAATGGCCATGAATTTGATCAAGAAGGTTCTTGGATTTTGTGGGGCTTTTGCAAGGGAGAAAATCATTCTGAATTGAACACAAATTGATCTCAATGAAGAACCAGTGTCACTGCCCCATATCCCTTTCATGGTATGCATGGTGGTAGTGGGGATGGGGTGAAGGGTGGGAATGTGAAGGCTAGTATTTGGTCCAAGAGAGAAATAGCTTTGATAAGACCTGTAAGGTTCAGTGGAGGCTTGATGAGTAAAAATTTACTTTGCCATGAGCTGTGTGCCCTTTTATGGTAAGTTGTTAGAACAAATCCTCAGAGTGTGCTCATGTGTGTAATTTTCAGAAAGATAAGATGGCTTGGTATTTTTTCTTACTCTTCTGATTTCTTTTAAAATGAGCCAAAAATGGGACACAAACTAGATAACCTTAGTTTTTAGCTGCTTCCATGTCCACTGATGTGAACACTTCAGTCAGTATAAATGAGGAGACTGAACCAAGAAGTTTGCTTGGAGAAATTCTAGCCCTTAGGGTGTAATGATTAAACAGAGATAGTATATGTGGACCTTGAACTATCTGCTTTTAAGGTAGTCTTTTGAATGAATAGTACAGGGATAGGTTGATGTCTTCCTTTGTTGCAGGAAGGATAACGGTGGTGGTGACCTTCCTGAATGCTGGTCGAAAGGTGGCTTGATCTTGATGGACTTGGATGAGTCCCAGGCAGAGCATTAGAGCAGGACTCTCACTGTATTCTCTCACCTTGCAGTGACTGACTTGGACATCAAGTTTCAGTACCGTGGGAAGGAATATGGGCAGACCATGACCGTGAGCAACCCCCAGGGCTGCCGGCTCTTCTATGGGGACCTGGGTCCCATGCCTGACCAAGAGGAACTCTTTGGTCCTGTCAGTCTGGAGCAGGTGAAGTTCCCAGGTCCAGAGCACATCACCAATGAGAAGCAGAAGCTGTTCACCAGTAAGCTGCTAGATGTCATGGACAGAGGACTGATCCTGGAGGTCAGCGGTCATGCCATTTATGCCATCAGGCTGTGCCAGTGCAAAGTGTACTGGTCTGGGCCATGTGCCCCATCGCTTGTTGCCCCCAACCTGATTGAGAGACAAAAGAAGGTCAAACTATTTTGCCTGGAAACGTTCCTTAGTGGTAAGTCTTTCTTCAGAATGTTGGTGGTTGGGGGCTTCACCCCACAAGTAGGTTTTCCACCTTCCCAACCCCCTTTCCTGGCTCTTCAGGTATCTTAAAAAAAACTCCTGGAGGAAGTAAAGGTAGAAGAGAAACTTAGTTCTGAGAAATGAAAGTGACCTGTGCAACAAAGAAGGGCATTTCACTCCAAAGCTATGTACTTGGAAGTTAATTTTAGTTTGGTTGTGGCTCCTTTAGTGGCAGAGGAGGGAGACAGCCTTGTTATTACTGCCAGATGCTGCCACTGCCACCTTAACTTTGGAAGTTGACTTCATCATAATCAGCAAAACATACTCTTCCCATTTGGGAAATACCAAGTGGCAAATTCAAGCAAATAGATTTAGGAAGAACACTGAGATGTGGATTTTACAATACAATTTGAACCCCAGGTCTAGTTCAGTGATATCCTCAGAACCCTCAGAAATGATAAAAGTGTTCTTATTTGTGTTGTCCACAATGGCTCACATGGGGCAACTGAGCACATGAATGTGACTCATATGACTAAGGAACTATTTAATTTTAGTTAATTTAAATGTAATAGCCACATGTGGCTAGTGACCACTAAATTGGGCAGCCCAGAAGATGGTATTTTACTGAGTGGATATGGAATGGCCAAGTATACCAAGTTTGCTTTTCCACCGTCTACAGATCTCATTGCCCACCAGAAAGGACAGATAGAGAAGCAGCCACCATTTGAGATCTACTTATGCTTTGGGGAAGAATGGCCAGATGGGAAACCCCTGGAAAGGAAACTCATCTTGGTTCAGGTGAGGATATAAGGATATGTCAACAACTCTTTGCCTTTTTACCAGTGCTTTAGCTCTAGGACTGGGATTGTGCTGAGCAAAGATCCATCAACTTATGTATGTTTTAATCCCATCAAATAGAATAGTAGACTCAAGTTTTGTTTACTGTAGGAACCAAGTAGGTCCTACCAAAGTAGGACCAAGCTGGAGCACACGGGTGCTCAAAATGGATGACTGGTTTAGTGAAGACCTTACCTTGCATTCTCTTACTGCCATTAGAGTCTTGCTAAAACCTAACAGGATATGGTCCTTTCTAGCTCTTTTAGAAAGACCTTTTGAGTTACTTTTAAGAGTGTAGCCTTATTCTAGTAAGTGGCAGCAAGACCACTTGGGTTTGGTCCCTGGATTTTTTTTTTTAAGATTTTATTTATTTATTTGACAGATAGAGATCACAAGTAGACAGGCAGGCAGAGAGAGAGAGAGAGAGGGAAGCAGGCTCCCTGCTGAGCAGAGAGCCCGATGTGGGACTCGATCCCAGGACCCTGAGATCATGACCCGAGCTGAAGGCAATGGCTTAACCCACTGAGCCACCCAGGCGCCCTGGTCCCTGGATTTTTAAAAAAAAGATAGTCAACAGATGAAATGTGGGTAAGAGACTTCCTAAATAAGCAGCTGTTTATTTAGGCATGTGATGTAATGAAACATATAGGTTCTTTACCTTCATTTGAACCAAGTTCTAGAGTGAGCCTTAGCAAGATGGTCTAGAGAGAAGGCATACACTTTATCATAAGGGGTGGCAGCTTTCCCAGGACCTCACTGGTGCTTTCTATCATTTTGAGTCCCTCCTGCTGTTTTAAAATACCTTCTCTTCAGTGGATACCTGTGTGTTCTGTGTCCTGAACAGGTCATTCCAGTGGTAGCTCGGATGATCTACGAGATGTTTTCTGGTGATTTTACACGGTCCTTTGACAGTGGCAGTGTCCGCCTGCAGATCTCAACTCCAGACATCAAAGATAACATCGTTGCTCAACTGAAGCAGCTGTACCGCATCCTCCAAACCCAAGAAAGCTGGCAGCCCATGCAGCCCGCCCCCAGCATGCAACTCCCCCCTGCCCTGCCAGCCCAGTAATCATGAATGCCATCTTTTTTTTTTTTTTTTACAATATTGTACATAGCGGTATTTTTTATTATTCAGATTTACCCAGCTTTTGAACCTCTTCTTTCTAACAATGTTAGTGGCCTTCAGTTCTCCACAGTATGCCTGGCTTTTAAAGTTGATTTAATTTATGGAAAAAAATCACCTTTCATATTCCCCCTTTCTTTTTGAAACCTCCCAGTGTTAGTGTAATGTAGTAGAGGGAGATTTGGCCTGGGACTTTGGACACCAGCATTCTAGCTGCAGCTCTGCTTCAGTGACCTTGAACTACCAACTCATTTAACCTCTAGGCTTCAGATTCATTCTTGTAAAACGAAGGGGTTGGAACAGTGCCTGAAATAATGCCAGTTAAAACTCTGACAGGATGACTTCATTCTACTTGTACAAGGCCTGGAATAGAACCCTTCTGCATTGTTCTTGCACCACATTTTTTTCTTGCTTTCATTAAAGTTCCCTCAAGCACTGATTTGTCCAAGATTGATCTCCGTTTGACCTGTTCTGCTAGTATAGGAAGCTGGCTCCCTGTCGGAGTAAGTGAGAGGGAGGGGAGCTGGCTGGTTGCTTAGGAACCAAGCTTGATATCTAAATAGAAATAGGTGCCAAAGTCTGAAAAGTCACCTGGTCTGTGGAGTAAACGCTCATAAACTGAGCTCCTCAAGGGAATCTGTCAGCAGGCGGCCTAGGGATTCTGCACAGTTGGTTGTCAGGTGTTTACCTTGCCACCACTCAATAACACTCAGAGTGTGGTAGGTGAGAGTGCATGACTCAGTGGTACCTTTCAGAGAGGATAGAGCTTTTTCTTCTTTCTTCTTTGAGGAAGAGCTGGGAGTGAGCTGGGCATTTAGGACAAATTCCTGACTGAAAAAGGGACAGTTCCTTTTTGTTTGAAAACTTTTACAGTTTTGCTATTGTTTGGACTTTTTGCAGTTGAAAAATTGGGGTATTCAGGGTTAAGGAGGACTGGGCAGTGCTCTTCTGCCAAAGGCTCATCTGGCCAAATCTACTTGTCCCCCTTCTTGTGGAGGTAGCTGGGTGTGAGCTATTCAGGTGAAGAGTGGTGTAGAACACTAGAGCTATGGCTGCCACAGACTCGTCTTATCTATTAACTCTTGCTCCGTCTTCCATTTTTTTGCCTTACCCCCAACCTTTAAAAAAAAAAAAAAGACAGTATAATTTAAACTCCAAGACCTAAATGGAAAGCAAGATATTAATCTCTGGTTGCAGGCCTCTAATGCTCTTGAATTCTGATGCCTCTTTGTGCCAGGCCATTACAAGAAAACCCATGTCTAGTGTACTACCCTTAAACTAGGCCATCCAGGCTATCCCCTACTTGCTACTGTAGTTGAACTAGCTGAAAAATCAGGTAGCTTCAAAAGCCATAAGCTCAGTTTGGTTACAGGTGGCGGTGGGACTTACTTAGAATGCTGAAGCTATGGTTTTAGGATCTCTAAGGGATGTAGTGGGATCTGCTGTTAAACTAAAGCATGACCAAGAGAAATCTGGGTAAATGTCAGGTGCTCAGCTGTGAGCAGCATTTGGGCTTCTAGAGACCAGGAAACATGCAAGGTACAGAAACGTTGTAATTTGGGGTCATTTTGGTTGAGTGGGTAACATGGGGGATTTGATTTTTGGTGTCTGGATAACTCTGTAACTGCACAGCTCAAAGTTAAAAAGAGCCCACTGTAGGTAAAGTGGGAGGGCAACTGCTAGATCTGGGTTGTCCTTTTCCCTTATGCTGTGAAACACTAATAGCCAGGCTCTCCATCTGGATAGAGGCCCAGAAAATATGAGCTGGCAAAAGGTGATGAAGATTGTGTTCTGAAGAGCCAGGAAGGATCAAACTTGTATGTAACTGTAATGAAAAGTTTACAAAGATGCCAGAGGAATGGATGAGTAGTTTTATGTAGTCTTAACTAGAGAGACCAGTTTCTTCTATGTTTTTTATTGTTTTCAGAATGCTGGAGAAAAGTGCCTGGTGGCTCAGTTGGTTAAGAGCTGGACTCAGGGTCATGAGATTGAGCCCCACATCAGGCTCCATGCTCAGTGGGGAGTCTGCTTGAGATTCTCTTTTTGCTCTTCCTCTCCCCGCCCCCACTCACTCTAATAATAAATACATTTTTCAAAAAAACAAACAAAAAAAACACTGGGTGAGTGTGTGCAGGCTGTTCACTGATCTCCCTCACTGCTCCTTCTCTGGTCCCGATGGATAGATACCAGGTGCCTTTTCTTTCTTAGAGACTGTTAGCTTTGGTTGCTACGCCACACACTGTCTTGGTGTGGTCTACTTTCTTGCCTCCACCTTGCTTAAGAGTGGAAGGGGAATTAGATGGTGTCACCAGCTCTTCTTTTTGTTCTCTGTCCACCCCGCTAAACTGGATTAGCTCAAAGTTAAACAGAACAAAACACTGTAGGTAATTTGGAGGGCGACGGTTGGATCTGGGCTTGTTCCTTCCCCATATAATTCGATCTCTGGTTATATGTTCCCATATCATCCTATACTTCCTTTTTCAGAATAATCAATTCCCTTGTAATTGCTTAGCATCTGTGTCCTATTTGACTACCAACTTGCTGAAGGTAGGGACTATTTGTCTTGGACTCTGTTGCCAGTGTCTGGTGCATACTATTTTCTCAAATAGAACTGATCCTTGAACAACACAGGTGTGAGCTGCACAGGCCCACTTACACCCAGATTGTTTTTTTGATAAATATAGTACAGTACTGTAAATGTATTATGATTTTTTAGTGTTTTCTTTTTCCCTAGATTACTTTATTATAAGAATACAGTATATAATGTTGCTATAACAAAAATATCTGTTGACTCTTTGTATTACTGGAAAGGCTTCTGGTCGATAGTAGGCTATTAGTAAAGTTCTGGGAGAGTTAAAAGTTATATTCAGAGTTCCTGCTGTGTGGGGCACCCCCTACCGCCTGAGTTGTTCAAGGGTCACCTGTATTTGTTGTTAGAATAAATGAATGAACTAAATAAATAAGTCTTTCATTTTACAGATTTATTGCTAAGGACCATGGGAAAATAAAATAAATCTGGGGAAGGAAAAAAATCGAAAAATTGGTTTCTAGTCTCTGTTTCTGACTCCCTCTGAGCTAAAAACCAGCGTTAGACTGGGAGCTCCACACGCTGATCCTCCTTCCACGCTAGCCCCATCTTTACTCCATACTTGTCTATTTTCACCTTCCGAAGACACCACCAAGGTAGAGCAAGGAGTGGAGCCTCCAGTGTCGGAGCCCGCAGTTCCCTTTGCCTCTGTCCTGCCCACATAGCAATGAAGTTAGGCCGTTTTCTCAGCTGAGCATTCTCAAGAAATTCTTGCCCTAGGGCTGGCAGTTTAGGTGTTAGCCCTTCAGTGAAACACTTCCTTCTTACCGGCCTGATTGAAAAGCTTCTGCCTCTGTTCATTTCTCATGTGAAGCCAGAAAACTGAAATTTCTCGAACTTGAGCCCGTGAAGGTGGGGTTTCTGTGTATTTTGTACGTTGTAAGAATACTGCCAGCGCCCAGAAGCATGCCTGGCACACATTTATTCCGAGTGAACAGTGCCCATGCCCTTCACACCCAGCTTCGAGACGGCAAATCTTGGGCAGGACAGCCCTTGCGCACCCACTTCTAGGAATTAGCCTCTCCAATTGGGGATTTAGGCAGGTCAGAGTAAACAACGGACTTTGTAGGGCCACTCACAGGTGAGGACAGTCTGCAAAACATGTCGCTTTCTCGAGATAAGCTTCGTTTGGAGGGGAAAGCGCACTTGCTCAGACAAAGCAGAGTGTTTTTGTGCTGAGTGCTGCGTGCGCCTCTTTGAATTCCCTGACTTAATAACACGACGCGAAGCTACGTGAGGGTAAGCGGCAGGCTACTAGCTTCGCCAGGTCCCACCTTCTCTCGGGCACTTCCGCCCCTCCCAGTCCCTGCACAGACGGGCGGGGCCGGCTTCTGTCTGGCCGGAAAGGGCCGGGCCATAGGCGTCCACACTTCCGGCACAGCTGGGCGGGAGGTCCTAACGCGAGGCGTGCGAGCGGCCTGGGTGACGTCACGGAAAGTGGCGGGACCGCCTGTGTTGGACCTGCGCAGTAGGCTGGTTTTGCCGACCTGGAACGCTGCGCCTTGCGAGGGCTTTCCAGTGTTGCGGCGGGGCGTTCTGGTTTCGGCCTTTTCTCGGCAGCTCGCAGGAAACGGGCGGCGGAAGTGGAAGCAGAAAGTATGTGTGTCTGTGTGTGTATGAGAGAGACCTGTGACTCATTTAACAAGTCACTCTAATATGCTCAGCGCTGCGTTGTGGGGATTGGAGGGAGCCCATCGTCCGAAGGTCCGTAGATGACGGCCAGAAGGGGAAGGCGGGGCCGGCAAAAGTATGACCCTTCTGCAGTTATAAGACTTTATTTACTACTTCTACGTGCCAGGGTGCAGTGGTTGTAAGCCCATATTCTAGTGTATGTTAATCGGGTCGCTTTTCTTACATCTGTTGGCGGGAAGATAAGGGGAAGTTGGTAGGGGAAAGAGGGCGTGTGGAACCCAGAATTCTGCCTCAGAAGGGCAGTTTTAGGGTTAGACCCCGGAATTTTGCCAAAGACAGTCCTGGCACTACGCTTCCCCGATTTCTTTAAGGTTTGAACCCGAGAAAGTGGTTTACAGCAGGTAAAATTTAGAAGAATTCAGAGAGAATGTCAACGTAGCCATAAGGCGTGAAAGACGCAGAATTTGAGACTAAGGGAGACTACGTCAACCATAGAAATCAGGCAGCATTGGCGATCGCATCTTAATGTGATCTGGATTAGCATTTCACAGCAGAGGGAGGGACAAAAAGATGTTTGGAAGATGCTGTAAAACTTAGGGGAAGGCTGTTGGCAGGTTTCCTGGTATGTCATTGGGTGGTGTTAATAATCCCATGCTACTGCTTTGTTTTTAGGCCCTTCCTCAAGTGCCTGGAGCTCAGAGATGCGGCCCAGGGGAGGGAACTGTAGCTAGGTAAGGAGGCCATGCTTACTGTTGCTTCCAGATTCCATGTCAGCACCGAGTCCTCAGATGCTGGTGGCAGCTGCTCAGCAGACCTTGGGCATGGGAAAGAGACGGTGCCCACCCCGAGCTATCTGTCTTCACCTCGCTGGAGAGGTGCTGGCTGTGGCCCGGGGACTGAAGCCAGCTCTGCTCTATGATTGCAGTTGTGCAGGGCCATCAGAGCTCCAGAGCTATCTGGAGGAACTGCAGGGCCTGGGCTTCCCGACCCAGGGACTTCACATCCTCGAGATTGGAGAAGACAGCTTGATTGTCAGTCCTGAGCACGTATGTCAGCACTTGGAGCATGTGCTCCTTGGTACCATAGCCTTTGTGGATGTTTCCAGCTCCCAACTTCATCCTTCTATTTGCTCCCTGGACGAGCTTCAGAATTTGAAGGCCCTAATGGCTGAGATCATCGCGCATTTGCAAGGGCTGCAGAGGGACCTATCCCTGGCAGTCTCCTGTAGCAGACTTCATTCCTCAGGCTGGAATCTCTGTACTGTGTTCGGGATCCTCCTGGGCTATCCTGTTCCGTATACCTTTCGTCTGAACCAGGGAGACGACAACTGCTTAGCCTTGACCCCACTACGGGTGTTCACTGCCCGGATCTCATGGCTTTGTGGTCATCCCCCCGTCTTGCTCTATTCCTTTAGTGTCCCAGAAAGCTTGTTCCCATCCCTGAGGGAGATTCTAAATACTTGGGAGGAGGACCTTAGAACTCGATGTAGGACTCAGAATGACTTTGCTGACCTGAGCATCTCCTCTGAGATAGTCACGCTGCTAACAGTGGCTCTCTGACTTTAACTCTTGTGCAGAAGGTACTCAGTAAATAATCCGCTCTAGCTGAAGGATGGTATCAAGTACCAATTCAGAGCATCTTGAAAACACCGGGGGCGGGGGGTGGTGCTATAATCAGTTGTCCATATCACAGTGGGCATGGGATAAGTGGTGGCGGCATTGGTTGTACATTTGCCATTTCTGTACTAAGGAGTCCTCTTGACTTTGCTGCGATATCTGCTGATTTTTCCACTGGGTAGGAGAGAGAAGAAGAGAGATTGTGCAGAAGGGCGGTGGAGGACAAGTGTATGTTCTTGTGTGGTAACTATAAATACACCTGCCCCCGTGGGTGGTGTCTGCCAGAAAGTAGAAGACTAGGCGGGTTTTACCACATGTTTCTATACCACCAGCTGAAATGGACTAGGGAGGATAGACGAGGATGCTCAGATGTCTCACACGTGTGATGTGAGTTGTCATTCCAGAGTAAACGAAGAGTTCTGAGGAACAGAGACTGTTAGATGAAGTATTTATTTTACAATAGGTTAAAAAAATAATAACAAAGTCAGAAATCTCAGGTGGGAAAATGCACACTTCAAAGTATATCAACCTTCTGAATTTTTTATTGAGTTTCTTGCTTCAGGTTTTTACCCAACCAGTGGTCACAAGTGATTCAGATCACCAGGCTGTCCTTCTTGGCCAGGAACACTGCCAGTGCTATAGCGATCATTACCATCAGCATCGAGAGCCATCGGCCACATTGCCTCTGTTAGGAGGGGCGGGGGAGAAAAAGAGGCCATGGGTTGTTGGAGAAGGTACAGGCAAAAATAATCTTCCTTCTTCCCATCCTAGCCCAGTGGAAAACCTTGGATCAGTAGAGGAGAAAAAGCTTTTTGTATCACTGTCTCTCTCACTTGGTCACATCCTTTGGGATAAAACCACTTTACTGCTGGTCACTGGCCCCCAGTCCAGGATCACTGACTCAGGGAACCATACTCAGCAAAAGCCAGATACTTAGATACTGATAAGAATAGTTAAGGAAAGGGGCGCCTGGGTGGCTCAGTGGGTTAAGCCTCTGCCTTCGGCTCAGGTCGTGATTCCAGGGTCCTGGGATGGAGCCCAACACAGGGCTCTCTGCTTCGCAGGAAGCCTGCTTCCTCTCCTCTCTCTGCCTGCCTCTCTGCCTACTTGTGATCTCTGTCTGTCAAATAAATAAATAAATAAAATCTTTAAAAAAAAAAAAGAATAGTTAAGAATGGGACATAATTCAGCAAAATTATATTATGCTCTGTTCGTATTCCGTGGTACTTTTGCTCTCCTCACTCTTACCACTAGCTCATAATAAGCTAAAAGAACACCACTTCATACTTTAGCTAATAGTAAGTCTTCCCCTCAGGCTCAAGAATTCCATGAAAATTAGGCTTGGATGCATGAGCCAGTGTTTGCTGACACTGGTTATACTATCAAGTATGTCAACCAAGTTGAATGGAACAGGCTGGCCAGATGTTGGCACGGGCTGATAAACTTTATCTGCAGGATTTGGCTGAAGGAGGAACCATCCCACCAACATGCAGGACGATCTGGGAGGATAGACCCTCTTACTCTGGGAGGCAGCTGCTGGCTCTGGTTCAGCTCTTCTCGACAGTGCTGCAGCTTACGCAGGCAGGAGAGGTACTCGTCACTGAGGTTGTCTAACTCCGAATGCAGTTCTTTGCACTGGAGGGGAGAACACCACCAACGTCATCACCACCAGTTCCTTCTGGGACAGAGCCCCAGGTCTGGGACAGAGAGGGCCCCGTGTGAGTCACCCCCTCATTCGTTTGGAATTTTTACCACCATCCTCCCTTCCCAGCTTTTCTCAGAGATTTCAGTTTGGGTTTTGACTGTATCACCTAGTTTTTCCGGAATGTGTTTGTTTAAATGATTGTAATGCATATTATAATATGACGTATTGTACATGTCAGTGCTCCCACGTGATTGTATGTGTGCAAGTGCTTTGTAAATGGGGGCACCAAAAACTGAAGTTCTTGTAGCACAAAAGACCTGGGAGTGATCTCAGTACAAACATTTTCCCTAGGACCTATTGAGTTGCATGTGAAGACTTCTGGGGATATGTATGTTTCCAAGTATGTAGATGGAAAGGGTTTTGTTATTTAAAAGGCACACTGTATAAAAGTTTTAAGATAACTCTAGGACAAAGTGTGAGGGGTTAATGTTTTATTAAATGTGTTTGAGTTTAGGTTGACTTTGCAAAAGTAATTACTTTATAAAATCTGGAATAGCAGTTGGTATAAATGAAGAAGGGAAAAGATTGACAGATTAGCCCAAAAGCAAAGACATTTTATAAAGGCAAATGAATACCTGCTGGCATCCAGTCACTATGTAAACTTCAAAATCTTTGCTCTCTGGCTGCCTCCCAGCAGTTTTCCCTACCATTGCGGGATGATTCCCTCACTATCTTAAGGTCACCGTCTCACCTCCTTTTCCTTGGCCTGGAGCTGCAAAGTCTTCTTTTGCAGCTGGTCTCTGAAATCCCATTCTTTCTCCTTCCCTGTACCCTCAGGTTCCACTTCATAATGGGAGGGCTTTGGACTCCACACAGGCAAAGCCTGATCTAAAAAAGCAGCCAGATTCTCAGTGATGGTGAGGTCCACACCTCTGAGGCAGGGTCCTATCACTGAGACAACCCTGGAGTGAGGGGAAGGGAGGAAAGGGAACAAGGGAGGACCTGTCCCTGATGAGACAGCATAGAATAGAATTCTCTTACTTCCTCCCATTGGGACCGTGCTCAGTCTTGACAGAGCTGGAATTTGAGCCCCTTGAGGGGAAGGTTGGCATCTTACTTTTCTTTGTATCCCTAGCCCTGTTTAATGGCAGATACTTCCAGAGAATAGTTGCTAATCCATTTTCTTTTGTGATATTTCTAGTAGGTTTGCTGGACACTTTAGTATAACTAACCCCTTCTCCCTTCTAGCTTCATTTCAGTCATGAGAATGGCTGTCCTATCCTAGACTTCATCTTCCTGTGGTTAAAGATGGCTTCTGAGCTGCGTGGCAGTCTTAGTCTTGGTGAAGAGAGCACTGCACTAGGAGTCAAAAATTCTGGATTGTTGTCTTAGCTGTGTCCTTAATTCTTATGACCGTAGAATTTCATTTTCTTACCCATTCTATGGGTATCATAACTTCTGCCTTCTCTTTTACATGGTGATTGTGATGAGAAAACAAAAGACCATGTGGAGTGCGTAAGTGAGGAACTTGCCCTCTTTAACCCCCCCATACATGATGAATTCTTTTCAGGGAGCTAAGGCAGCAGACTTTTGAGTGCTAAGAGTGACGTGATTATTGAATGCAGCATGGTGTGGGCTCGTGGAGTTGGATGTGACTTGGAAAGTCAAGTGTAAAAATTGACATTAAATCCTGCGTTCAAAATCAATTTATTGAAATGTTCAACACAGATGTATATTTTCAGAGTAGAAATTCTTTTCACAGTTTATATACCTCTCAGGATAGGAGGCTAACTGGTTAAAGTGTTCTCAAAGTCAATCATCAGTCCTGAAAAAGCTCCCCTAGATCCCTGACCTAACAGACTTCTAGAACTGTATGGGACTCCAAGAGGTCCTGTAGTCCATCCCCTGCCTCTAGGCAGGCAAGAAAGACCACTAGCTTAGAATTTGTGGAAGTAAATTTGCTGACCTTTCTTTGTTAAGAGTTTCTCCTGTTCTTGAAGCTGTGAGGATTGATTCTGGAGCAAACCTGTGGAAAAACACAAGAAACTTGTTTGTACTAGCGTATCTACTGGACACAGTGTCTTTTCAGAACTTTGCTTCAAACCTTAATTATTTAAGATGTTCCTGTCTATTATTGGTTGAATTGTGCCCCTCCCTCCAATTCATTGGAAGTCTTAACCCCTAGTGCCTTAAAATGTGACTTTATTTGGAGAAAGGTTCTTTACAGAGGTAATCAAGTATTTTAGGGTGTTAGAGTGGGCCCTAATCTCATACGACTATGTCCTTATAAGAAGGGGAAATTTGGGGATGCCTGGGTGGCTCAGTTGGTTGGGCTGCTGCCTTTGGCTCAGGTCATGATCCCAGCGTTCTGGGATCGAGTCCCACATCGGGCTCCTTGCTTGGCGGGGAGCCTGCTTCTCCCTCTGCCTCTGCCTGCCTCTCTGTCTGCCTCTGCTCGCTCGCTCTCTCTCTCTGTCTCACAAATAAATAAATAAAATCTTTAAAAAAAAAAAAAAGAAAAAAAGGAAGGAGAAATTTCAACACAACTAGATAGAAGATATCTGAAGAAACATAGGGAGAAGAAAGCCAGCTACAAGCCAAAGAAAGTGGCCTGGAACAGATCCTCAGAAGGAATCAGCCCTGCCAGCACCTTGACCTTGGACTTGTAGCCTCCAGAAAAAAATAAATTACTGTTTTTAAAGTCACCCAGTGTGTGGTATTTTGTTAATGAATACATCATCCTTGTATCTCTTCCTACCATGTCTTTACCTTTAAGTCGCCTTAGAAGAAAGACTTCCCCAGATGGCCCTGTTTCAAATAGCAACTGTTTTCCCTTTAACCAGCTTTTTTTTTCTCCATGGCAGCTATTACTACCTGACACATACTTAATTGTAAATGGAAGCTCCATACCTTAGTGTAAGCTTCATTTAGGGAAAGAGCTGTGTCAGTGCTGCTCAGCACTGTATCCTCAGTGTGTATACCTAAGGTGCCTGGTTCTTGGTAGGGAATAAATAAGGCACGATTTTGAATTGATTCCTTGCGCATTCAGCTCCTGCCCTATAGGTGCTCGGCATCTGCTTGTGGCTGCCGTACTCTTACTATGCATTGCACGAAACTTCTCTGTTGGGGTGTCAGGTTAAGGTGGTGGGAAGCCAGCAGAGCTATTAATTGAATCGGGTTCTCGAGCTTTTCAGCCATTGCCTACATTTTTTTTTTTTTTTTCTCTCCTGAAATGTCCCCTTTCCTCTTTGGCCCCAACAGGTAGTTTTGAAGTGGACTGAGGTATCTGTAGTGTGAGCTGATTTTCCAAACCATTCCTAACGACAGATGTCTATAGGACATACTCATGTATGTAATGACTGTCAGTATATAAAATAACTGCCTTAGAAAACTCCGCGTTTTTTCAAATCTGAAAATCCGGGTGAGATTTGGGTGGTTGTCTTTGGCACAGAAGGAGGAAAGTAGAAAAGAAAAAAAGACAGGCTAACATTAACTCATGAAGAGCTGTGTAAATGACCTCACTTTTCAAGAAGGTCCGAAAATGCACAGAAGTGGAGGATGCGTCAAAGACTGGGCCCCAGACCCTTCCTTTGGATGCCTCTTGTGGGGCAGGAGCGGCAGGAACACCAGAAAGAGCCAGCTGTGCTACTCTGAGAAACTGGAAGGGGAACTTACCCTGCAGCTGCTGTACTTGGGCCACCAGGGCGAGTTTCTCCTCCTCTGACCTCTTCAGTTGATCTGAAAGTGAAATAACGAAAATCAAAATAGATGAACCTGAGACTTAACCTGACACCTGAGGAGGGGACTTAGTTGTAACCACTGATGTGTGCTAAGTGGAAGTCCTCTCTTTTTTCTACTCGCCCTGGTTCTGGAGAGGGAACCAGATCCTGAGCTCCTGGGATGTCATCGGCCCCAACAACATCAGGTTGAATGAAGAGTTGTATCTGCCCATGATTTCGTCGTCTATGCTGATGCAGAGGCTAGGGTGGGATGCCTTCAGTATGCCTTGCGTTTCAACTGACCTTCCCCTTCCAAATCAGAAATGCAGCCTTGCCACAGGTGACTGAAATGGGAGTGATGTGACCTTGCTCAGAGGGACAGGCTGGAAGAGCCGGCCAATACTACCAGACCCGCTAGCACAGCACAAATCTTCAGGCTGGGATGATTAAAACAGCCCTGCCTTTCCCTCGAGGTAAAATGAAATCACAAACCCAACCAAAGACTGAGGCCTTCTCCTCCACCCATCTTCCTAGAGGCCTTGGAGGGGAAGACTACCTTGTAGGTGCAGGGTATCTGAGCTGTACAGATCTCTGTCCCCCTGCAGGTGTTCAATCTTGGCCTGCAGTTCCTGGTGCTCATTTTCCAGAAGTCGCAGAGCCTGGTTCATCTGAAGGTCTCTACTGTCTGCTCCCTGTAAGGAGGGAAGGCCCAACACAGAGGCAGGTCAGTGCTGGGGCGGAGATTGGGAACAGATTCCATGGAAGAGGAAGACTAGAATTTTAGAGACAGAGGATTATCAGGGAAATGGAAACATTTGGGATTCTTTGTTTCTTCCATCTGCTCTTTCCTCATGCATTAGATTTTTGATATTTCACAAGGGACTCATTTGAGTCAAGCCCAAATCATCGCTTTTTTAGGTGTCCTTCACATTGTCTTTACTTCTTATTCTAACACTGTCATTTTTCTTTTTTCCTTTGGTAGGGTCATTTTTCTCAAAAAATTAAGGTTCAAAAGAAAAAGGCCTTCATGAGAGAGATGGCAAATAGTGTACTGGCCAGCTGGGTTCACAGCTTTAATAAGACACACGCTTCGGCTTATTAATTTGGCTACTCGGGTTCCTGCTTCAGGAAAATGATAAAGGTGAATTTTTGATGTGGGTCCTCAAAATTTCAAACCAAGTAAATAAAATCTATGAAGAGAAATAGCTACTATGGATGGAGGCCTGTGCCAGGCATTGTGCTGTGTGCTTTGTAGTGGATTACCTCAATCCCACAACAATCCTATGACATAGGTACTAGTATTTGCCTCCTTTTGGAGATGGGAAAACTAAGGCTTAGGAGATCAGTTGACTTTGACCAGGTAACACCCGTTGGAAATGATGGAACCCTAGAGATGCCAAGGATCTACTGTAATTGCTTAAAAATGACATTGGCAGGCTGTTAGTCAATCCTCAACCTCTGAGTATGTCCGGGTGGCTTGTTCTGTGCCAGTAGTGGACATATCTGAGCCGAATGCTCTGCTGGCTTGGGGTGCAGAGAGTGGGTTGGAGTATGACTGTAGGCTGATGAATATTCCAGTCTAGCTCTTTGCTCATGGATGGTATCGTTCGGGGAACACTTAGTTCATTTGCATGAAACATCCTTGCTGAACTCATAATTAGATTCCAGGGCCCAAACAGTGAGTCAGATACAAAGTGGGCAGTGAGTGGGGGACTGGAAGCCAGATGCTGTCAGGCTGCCTTGAGAACCCCCATCCCAGCAGCAGCTTCTGCCCTCCCTGCTGTCATGCCCTCCCTGCTGTCACTGCCCCTCGTCCCATAAGCCCTGCCTTTTCTCTCCCCATGTGCCCACCCCAGGGCCTGGTACCTGCAGTTTGGACTGGAGCACGTGGAGTTGGCTCTCCAGCTCCCTGTGCTGGGCCCCCAGGTTCCTCCAGTCCTCCTTCAGAGCTTCATACTGGCTCCTCCACTCTTCACACTTCTGCTCGGCCAGAGCCAGGGACCGCTGAGGGGATGGTCAGACAAGAAGAGGGTGCCTTGGGGGTTCCAGGGAGTTATGCAGCTGGCTCCCATGCTGCCCAGAGCCACCCAGGGTCCCAGCCCCAAGGACTACACAGCATCCCTGCACCTGTGTGCTCTGCAGTTGCTGCTCCGCACTCATTTTCTCCGCCAGCACCTTCTGCAGTGACTCCTTGGCCTTCTGCTCATAGTTGTTTTTCTGGTCTTCCATCTCCAATAACACCTTTTTCATTCCCCAAGGCGGATATTTCTGTAAATTTCATGCAATTCAACAAACACATATTGAACTTCTGTGTGCCAACCCCTTGGCTGGGATACAGAAAGGAGAAGAATTTGCTCCTGGCCCCCAGAGCAGAGATACCAGTAACCCGGTGAACCTCCTTCCGGGCTCGAGGTGGACAGGGAGAGAGTCCCAGGTGATGAGGGAGGTAAGTGGGGTTAACATGGTGCTCTAGGCATGTTGGGCCTCCCCAGGCCTTCCAAGAGCACTTCAAATTCAATATTTCCAAATCAAAATAATCTTTCTCAATCTGCTCCTTTCTCCTGGGCTGCCTATCTTGGTGACCAGCATCATTACCCACTCAGTCTCCCTAGCCTGAGACCAGGGAGTCATCCTTGATTTCTCTCACTTTCTCCCACCAATCAGTTCTCATGGAACATTGTCAAATCAACCTCTTTAACACCTCATGTCTGTGTCTTCTCCATAATTCCTGGCACTTCTTTGGTTCAAACTCTGGTAACACTATTATATGGGTCGATGCAATATTTTCTCTATCTTCAAGCCTTGAAGCTAGAGGGTACTTTCTGAAATGTAAATCTGATCACATCACTCCCTTTTTAAATCTCTCAGTGACTAAGGATCAGGTCCAAAATCCTTGGCATGGCTCCTACTTGAGAGCTCAGACTTTGATTCTATGCTACTTCCACCCAAACTGAACTGTTTGCAGATTCCCTAAGCACTGTGTATTTTGGCCTTTGCCTTTGTCCATGTAGATTCTGCCTAGAGCATCCTCACCTACCCTTTCTACCTAGTTAAACTCTACTCATGCTTAAGACTCCATCCAAGGATCATGTAAATTCTGATAAATTTTGACCAATCACCCCTGAATCATGGAATAGGTAGCTTTTCTTAGTGTTCATATAGACTCATTTGTGTCCCTTATGGGACTGTAAACTCCTTCGGGGTAGAGAGCATACTTTTTTCCCTCTTTTATCTTTGTAGCTCTAGTACTCTCAATATTTTTAAATTCACATATTTGCATTAAAAAATTATCTTGGCTTCAGGAGTTAAGAAAAGAGTAGCTTTGTATATTCACTTAGGGTCTTCCTTTCCCTAGCCCTTTCATCTTTTTGCCCTGTGATTCTTGGGAAGGCAGGCAGCTTTTGCTGTCAACTCTGGGTTATCCCACTGAATAACCAGTAGTCTAGATGGTACAGATCTCAGGATCAATATGAAATCATTTCCATTTAGCTTTGGAATCATCTGAAAATTTGGATCTAAATATGAGTGGGTCTTAGGTTCTTGGAATTTTCATCAGAAGCAGGATCCAGGAGGTCATACATAGGCATATCCCAGTTAGTGGACTTACCCATGCTGGCCAGCTTTACCCCCCTGCCCATTGAAAATGAAGAGCCTGGCATTCTGGATTATGTGTCAGTATTTTATAAGCATGGTTGGCATTATATAGTTCCTAAGAGTCTGAAAAAACAGGCTATACTGAAAAAACTAAAAGTTGTGAATCAGCAAACCTGTCTATAAACTCTGTTCCCCTATAAGACCCCAAGCGTGCACCCAGGTCCATCTTCTCTCCCTAACTCCACATGTGCCACCTGATTCTCTTATCTGACATCTCACCACTTGTCAGAAGTGAATCACTTCTCCAGTGTGAAAGCTGATTTATTTCTATCTCTTGTAATCCAAGATCAGGCCAATCAAGAGTTTACTGAAGATGGATAACAATACCATAGAAAAACCAAGAGTCGTGGCCTTTTATTTTCTCCCAGGGATTGCTACTAGACTGGTTGCCCACAGAATGGAAATCATTTTGTAAGACTTTGTTCCAATATCCAGTTTTTCTGTTCAAAGATTGGGACCTTTGAAGGTCTGAGTGATGAGCGTCTTTACTAGGGCCTCTCCCTACAGTTCCAGGTATTCCTAAGATTCCCCCAGAGCTGGCAGAGTCCTTGATGCTGGGGTTGTTTCTCAGGGTGCAAAGGGAAGAACACTAGGAAAAAGAGAGAAGAGGTGGGTTGGGGACCAAAGTGAAAATGGCAAAGCCAGAGCCGAGTGAGTAGGAATGGGTGCTTTCAGCTCTATCAGGTGTCATTTCCAGAGAGTAGGATCGAGGCTCAAGCATTCTCCTTTAATTCTAAATTCCTGGGCTGGAAATGTCTTAAGAAAGCTTACCTGAGTACAGGTGTACAGCTGGTTTTCTAAAGATCTCAGTTTGCCCTTCAATTTGTCTTCGTTAAGCTGGCCCTGGAGCAAAGGGGATGAGTTAATGAGTGTGGACCAAAATACGACATGCAGTTTTCTTCTGTTTTTCCAGATTACTGCCTAAAATGTGGTCTGTGCTCAAGCAATGTTTGTGAAATTGAACTCTTTCAGGATGTAGGGAGGAGGAAAGATGACAAAGGATGTTTGACTAGAAGAAGATCATTTCCTCTTTCTCTGAAATAGGAGAAGGAAGAATTGGACTGGCCCCAAGTCCTCTCTGTACCTTGAGGTTCTCTATCCAGTGGTTCAGGGTATCATAGTAGGAGTTCACTTGAGGCAAATCTAAGCTCTCTTTTTCTTTCCTCCTTATCTCTCTCCTTTGTCTGTCTAGGCACTTCTATATTCCTCATCTCCTCTTAGTTTTATACATGGACTTTTACTTCCAAAGTTTAGGCCAATAAGACTAAAGGAGTCTGATATTCCCTTCTTTACCCCTGTCATGGGCTGAATTGTGTCTGCCCCCTCCACTACCTTCCCCCCAAGTTTATATGTTAACATCTTAACTCCCAGCACCTCAGAATGTGACTGTATTTGGAAATAAGGTCTTTAAAGAGATAACTAAGTTAAGGGACACCTGGTGGCTCAATTTATTGAGTGTCCAGCTCTTGATTTTGGCTCAGGTCATGATCATGGGGTTGTAGGATCAAGCCCCACATCAGCATGCCTGCTCAGCATGGAGTCGGCTTGAAATTCTCTCTTTCTTTCTCTCTCTCTCTGTCCCTCCCTCCCCCCCACCCCTGCTTTTTCTCTTTCTCCCTCTTAAAAAAAAAAAAAAAGATAGTTAAGTTCAAATAGGTCATTAGGGTGGGCTCTAATCCAATATGCCTGCTGTCCCCATAAGAAGAGAACAGAACACCGTGTGAAGACACAGGAGAAGATAGCCATCTGCAAGCCAAGGAGAGAGGCCTCATGAGAAACCAACCCTGTCAACGCCTTGATTTTAGACTTTTAGCTTCCAAAATTGTGAGAAAATAAATTTTTGTTGGTTAAGCCACCCAGGCTGTGGTATTTTGTTATAGCAACCATAACAAATACCTACCCCCCTTCCCCCAACACACACACACACACACACACACACACATACAGGGCTCAAGATGAGAGCCTGGGTGGGCCTGGGTGGCTCAGTTGTTTGAGCACCTGCCTATGGTTCAGATCATGATCTCAGGGTCCTGGGATCAAGCCTACCACAGGGCTCCTTGCTCAGCTGGGAGTCTGCTTCTCTTTTGGCTCCTCCCCTTCTTCCTGTCCCTCCCCCTCCCCCGCTCATGCTCTCTCTCAAATAAATAAAAAAATATCTTTTAAAAAAAAGATGAGAAGGGGCGCCTGGGTGGCTCAGTGGATTAAAACCTCTGCCTGCGGCTCAGGTCATGATCCCAGCGTCCTGGGATCAAGCCCCACATCGGGCTCTCTGCTCAGCAAGGAGCCTGCTTCCTCCTCTCTCTCTGTCTCTGCCTGCCTCTCTGCCTACTTGTGATCTCTGTCAAATAAATAAATAAAAATAACATCTTAAAAAATATATGAGAATTTTTTTTCTTTTTTTTAAAGAATTTATTTCTTTTTGTCAGAGAGAAAGAGTGCACAAGCGGGGTGAGCAGCAGGCAGAACAGGCAGAAGGAGATGCAGGTTCCCCGCTAAGCAAGGAGCCAGATGCAGGACTGGATCCCTGGACCCTCGGATCATGACCTGAGCCGAAGACAGCCCTCAACCAACTAAGCCATCCCAAGAAATTCTTTAAGAAAGCAGGAAATGGAGGAGAGATATCAAGACAGGGTGTGTGTTTGTGGGGAGTGGTGGCGGTGGTGATAGAAGGGCTTCCCAAAAGCCACGTTCTAGGTATTCATAAGCAGCGGTTCTAGGTATTCATAAGCAGCGGTTCTAGGTATTCATAAGCAGGGTTGGCTTAATGCCATTTTGGACTTCCCAAGAGAGATGCTAATCTCAAGGGTGAGGGTAGAGAAAGGCAGGCTGGAAGAGCCTTATCTCTTTCTCAGTTTTTCAGTCTTTCTGCTGAGTGGCTAACAATCTCCTTGCTGCTTTGTTCTTTCCTCCACCAGTAGTGGTCTCCCTTTCTCCAAGGGCAGGGTTTTGTTCTTCCATCTCTGAGTCTGACTTAAGGTTGTCTGTATGAGGAGTCTGGGGAGAGAGGAGGGTGCCATCGATGAGAGAGCCGGTTTCCCAGAGGAAAGGCCGTGGGTCTCTAGCAGGAACTCTGATTTTCATATCCTTTTCTCTGGCTTTTTCCAACCAGACCCTGTGAGACACTTGTGAGGCCTACAAATTACATTTCTCTCCAAGCCTGAGATGCCACATCCCCTCTCAGTCAGGTAGCTTGGGTATTTGGAACCCTCGTGATGTTTCTGGTCTACAGTGGCCTGCGTGCAGTGGAGGGGCCTCTGTTTTGAGGTTTGTCCCCTTTAGTGAGTTTCAGGGCACCTGGGGGAGGCAGGAAGTGGTATCTCACAGCTCCTGTTTTGATCTTGTTTGGCCGATTCTTTTAGCCCTGGGAGCCAGGGGGCGCCCCCACCCTTTCTGCTTCCTGTATTACTCAGCTGGGCTTTGCAAAAGCAAAAAGCTTTGCCAAAAATAATTTTTCAAAGTGCCTCCTGCTATTAATGTTTTTCATAATGTCTCGTGTGAGAGCTGAGAGTCCAGGATTTGGCATCTCCAGTAGCCACAGGGCTTTGGGACAGATAAAAGAGATGGACAAAGACTTTCATTGTTCTGGGCTTTGGACTAACTGGTAAAAGGGCTGTATTTCCCTGAGTGACCTGTTCACTATCAATCCACCGGTCCTGAAATCAGCTTCTTCTGCACCCCCATTTCCTGGTTCAGATCTCTGCATTTTCCTTGTGCCTAAATTCCTGGCTACGGCAGAATGTAATGAAACCCACTGAGTTTAAGGTTAATCTTGCTGTAGTTTGAGAAGAAAACAGACAAGCCCAAAGCAATATCCTTACATTTTCCCCGTATCCTACCCTTTTGGGATAGTTCCTCTCTCCTTCCTTACGATGGTTTTAATCCAACATTTTGCCTCTCCCAACTGTTTCTGTATTTTAGACCTACCCCAGATTACTTTTCCATTCACGGTGCAATAGAAGACAGTTGAGGAGAGCCCCTTCAGTGGGGATGAAGGACCACCCAAGTCTGGGGCTTGGAAAAAAAAATTTCTTATCCACAGCTCAACATTCCCAGGCTCCCTGAGGCAGGGAAGAAAGCTGTAGCCAAGTTGTTGCAAATGGGCCATATAGTTTCCTGGTCTAAGCCTCAGTCCCCCTGCCACACGTTCTCCTGCCCCATCAAGCCCAGTGGTACAGTATGTGGGAAGAAGCACTCTTTATAGGCCTACTGTGGATGTTTTCTGGGCAACCGCCCCCCCGGGAGCCCAGGGCTCAGAGAGCACAGTACCTCTGGTTGGAAAAGGGAGCAAGATGGAGGCCATACACACCTGGAGCTGGTCTGAGGTCTTCAGCTCCTGCTTCTGCTTGGCTTTCCCCAGCCTCTGATCTGTTCTCCAGAAACACCACCACCTCACCGCAGAAGCGCCAGCCCACAGCTCATCTCTGCTCTAGCAGGGGTTGCTTAGGGCTCCCAGCCAATCCCCCGCGGTGCTGTCATCTCAAGATCTCGTTTCCACTTTGCGGAACTTAAAACCCCAGTGTGCCCTGCTCCTGTTTTGTATTGCCCAACACAGCCAGCTTGCTTTCTCTACTGCCCGAAATGTGTCTGCTCTGAAGGGTGGACCCAGCTCTGGAGTCTCAGCAGTGCCCCAGGCCCCATCACCTCCAGCAGCACCAGAGTCAGCTTTGAGGTGGAGGCAATGCAGGGAGCTCGTTCTTGGGGTTCTCTCTGAGTTTGTAGTGAGCTTCCGTGCATGTGAAGTTAGAGAGTCAAATCACAGGGGCCAAATGGGAAAAATAAAGGCCTGAACTGGGCTGAATGTCAGTCCCTATTTTGGTCACATTCTTCCAATTAGTTTTCCCAATACCGTAGTCTGGGCTTGTCCTTCAGCAGCAGTTGGCTGGGGAGGAGGGTTGGATTATTTTGTTTTGGGGGAAGCAAGAGCTCTTAACTGACTATTTTTGTGAAAAACAGGAAGCTAGGGGGTTGGTGGGGAGGAGGAAGAATAGAAGGGTGCGTATAGGGAGGGGTGGGAGAAAACCACAACCAGAGGAACTTACACTCGAGTGCCCACTGTGGAGTGAAACTGCTCCAGAGGTGACCTTGGAAATGTCTCCCATTCTCGCCAGGCTTGCCACGACTCGCGCTCTGAGTGTGGCTTACCTGGGATGTTGCCCCAGCTTTGGCCACTTCCACACTCACCCAGAGCCACGGTCCCCATTGTCGTCAGAGATACTTCCAAAACACAGATCCAATCATTTTTGACTCACTTCCGCGACTTTTTGGCATGTATATTGCCCAAGTGAGCACAGCTCCCCAGCTACTGACTGCGCTCTTTGGGAGGATGGGCCAGATGTTGCTCAGTATCCGACTTTAAACCCACATACTGAATCCTCCCGTTGCTCCCCTGCCGATTGCCTGGAGCAGAGTTTCTCAGATTGGGGTTGCCGTGTATTCTCCTAGGTCTGTGATACCTATGCCTTTCATTTAGGAAAGAGTCTCTGCATTATTTAAGTTTGAGATCCCCTGTCCAACAGAAAACTTCATAATTCCAGAGACCTGTCTGAAGCCCCTCCTGGTCTTACCTTTGGAACTCCTCTGCCTCCATCCCTTCATTTCAGCCACTTTGTTACACAGAGGCCTATAACCATTCTGATTCCTTTACCATAAACACCCTTTTCTTTCTGTTTTTTCTTCCCCATTATCATTTGTACTGCTGTAACCAGTAAATGACGCATCCTTCCAGATCTGGCTCAAATGGTCCCTTTCCTTTGGAGCCTACCCTGTTCCACTTCAGGCAGAATAATTGTTTCCTTCTCTTTCCTCTGCATCCCATTTTAGAAACCACTGTTACAGCTCTATCATAAGCTGCATTCGGGTTATTTACTACAAGTCTCTCTCTTCCTGGTTGATAGGTGAGCGCCTCAAGAGCAAGAACCCTACTTCTTGTTGTCCCTGTAGCATGGGGCTCAGCACACAGTTGAAACTTACCAAATGCCCGCTGAATAGATGAGTGCAATGATCTCAAATTAGTTCAGCACCAGAAACCACCTGGCATGCACAGCTGTCTGTCCAGGCTCCTGCTCTGCCCATGACAACGACTTCCTTTGACAATCAGGAGCCCTGAGCATAGACACTAAATCCCGGTACAATGATGTGTGAGGAAGGAGGCCTGAACTGAGGAAGTCTCTTTTGCATCACTGTCAACTTCTTGGTTTTGATCCACACCCTCCCAGCCCAACTCTCTGTCTAAAGACAAGTCCTCTGTGCTGAAGGGTTAGGTGTTCATGGAAGCCTGTGAGGTTGTGCTTTCTCTTTGTCTGCCCTGCTCTTTGCTCCAGTGAAGTAGCTCCCGGAATAGCACAGTCTAGAGGGTTTCACTATGGGGTCTAAGGACCCTGGGAGTCCCTGAGACCCTTTTACAGGTTTGGTGAGGTTCTTCCCTTTTCAACTACGTATCTGTGTGAGTCTGGATTTTCCTTCATATACTTCAATCAAAACAGTGTATTACAACAGATGGAAATAGGAGAATCGAGCAGTCTTCTTTTCAGACTTTAAAAAGATTTGCCAAAGTGTAAAACAGTGCTACACTCTTCACTATTTTTTGGAAAAAGATACTCATTTTTCATAAAAATATGTAAATTAGGTTCACGTGTAATGAGCTTATTGTTGTTATTTTAAAAATCTATACACATTTTAAGATTCCTATTTTCATTTCTCATATGGTAAATCCTAATAGGGTAAATATAAAAAATTCTTTGGGGTTTTTCGTGAACTTTTTTAAGAATATAAAGCAGTCTTGAGATTAAAAAGTAGGAAACCCATTGCATTAGAGTATAGCACACCTCTAGGTCTTTGCTTATGTTGTATCCCCAGCCGAGAATGTAGTTCCTGCTTCCACGTTAGTCTGGAAAATACTTAAAGTAACTATAAATATTCCCCTGGTTCTCCTCTTCTCTGGAGTCATTCCTTCCTTCTTGTGTACTATTCTATCCCGAAAACATTTCTCTTATTTCATTTCTCATATCTCTGCATTGTTTAGGCATCTGTTTCCCTGCCAAAACCACAGTTCTCTGAAAGCAGGGACCTTGACTAATTAATCTCATGATTTCCAGTGCTCAGTATGGAGAACATGATCTATGAATATTTGTTGAACGAATGGACTAAATTAAGGAGGTCTGAATTTTAGTTCCAGTTCTGCCTCTAGCTAGCAGTGTGACTTTAGGCAAGTCACTTGACCTCTCTGACACACAGTTTCCTCGTTGGTGAAAAAAGAAAACTTAGACTTACATGATCTCTAAAATCGCTTCTCACTTTGACCTTGATGTCTAAGCTGATTAGTAGGTACACAGTAGCTCACAGTTAATATTGGAGTGAATCCCATACAAAAAAAGAAGTTAGCATTTACCACAATCAGTAATAGCAAATATATGGGCATCTTCCTTCTTTTCTCCCAACAAACTGAGCCATGGGAATTCTTGCCAGTTTTGGTTCTGGGTCTTTCCTGGGTGTGGAGTAGTGTGACCCCAGCTCATGACTTAGCTGAGCTCTCCCATATAGTTACTGTGACATGTCTGACCTCTAGGTCTTAGCACCCTCCACCTCATCTCCTCAGTAGTGAGAAAACCTCTTCCCTTGCTGGGATCATATGGAAAAAGGAACAGAAACTCACGAGCTTTCAAATAAAGATTTCATTCCCTTACCTTCCAAGAGCTGTCAGAGGCCCTTATCAGAGTGGAGAGAAGGTCTTGGAGAATCACCATTTTCTGTTTTAGAACCAGCTCCCTTTGTAAGGCCTCCTGAGGGGCAAAACACAAGAAGGGACATTAACCTGGAGGAGGAGGGAGCAGGTGGGCAAAGAGCTGAGGGGAGAGCTCACAGGTTACTTACTTTGAGGTACTCAGAAAGCTGGATGATTTCCTAGAGAGAAAGAAAAAGGGTATTCTAGAAGATTCTATGTCCTCTGAAATCTTGGAACACAGAACCAGAGCCAGGACTGACTTGTGTCAAGTAAATGTTGTTCCTTGGCTCAGACAGAGTCCCTCCAGGTCCCCATGTCTGTGCTTGTCCAGGAAGAAGGTGCCCCTTCATCCTAGATGTGTTTACCATGGAATTCCAGAATGTCAGATCTTGGAGGAGCTGAGATACCATCTGAGTCAACCCTTCAAAGTGAGGATTTTCTTACCTTATCCAGAACCGCAACTCCGTAACTGAGAAGAGAAGAAATGAAAACAGAAATGACAATGGATCAGAGAAACAAGCATATGGGGAGAGGTGGGTCGATTCCTTCTCCAGTCTCTTCTGAGAACCAGCAGGGTGGGGCAGTTAAGGAGGACATAGAAGGTCACTGTGCTCCTTCTCCACCTGGGGGAGTGGGTGGCGGTGGTGGTGAGGGTTTCAACAAAGCGTAGATGAGAGGAATGGGTGGTGTGTAAGGAAGCTGGGGGCAGGAACGGAGAAGGTACTCACTTGGTTTGCTGACTAGCATCATTCTTAATTGTTGGCTGGGCTGCTTCGGCCTTTGTCTGAGTGCCTGAGCGATAGAAGATAAGGCGATTCAGAAGCCATGGAGGAGGAAGTGGGAAGGGACAGGGGCTGTCCACTGTCCGCAAGCTGAGCCTGCTGTGGCAAGATTCTCTGCAGGCCCCAGTGAGTGAGGGAGGCTCTGCTCTTACCGCGATGGTGCTGGGGTGGTTTTTTGGTGGGAGAGTCCTTCGGTGAAAAGTCCCTGGCCTGGAAGGGGCGGTCAGGTAGATCCCTCCAGGTGCCTGAGGGAGGGTGACGCTGGGTTCGAAAAATCTCAGAGCTGGTGTCTGACACCTGGAAAGCAAGTGGGGGATGCTGAAAGCTTAGAGCCTCTTAGAGCATGATTCTCCAGCTAACTGCAAAAAGATGAACCCATGATCAATTTCCAGTCTAGAACACCAAAGCAACCCATTCAAACCTTGGAAACTACTAAGTTGTCCCTGCTCCTGCCCTCTCTCATCCTGGCTGGTGGGAATTGTCCTTCCAGGCCAGGCAAAGAGGGAGCAGGGCTTGACTCTCCTTACTTTCTTTGGAACCCCTGTCTACTTTGTTTGATTTCGGCCACTGACACTGCCCACGGTGATGTGGAGAGAGAACTGGTCTGAGAGTGAGGGCGTCTGGGGTCAGACCCTGCCCTTTCTATGAGATCTCAGTCTCCTGTCCGTGTAATGAATCTACATGACGTAGGCAGTCTCTGAGGCCCCTTCCATATTCAAGAGGTGGCTTCCTGCCACTCAGGGATGGCTGGAATACTGCTGAGGTTTTGGGGAAGAGCAGAGATGAGTAGGGAGGGGTATAATAGCAGTGGTCACCATCTAGTCCACTCTTTTTAAATATCTTCTATATACACACTCAAAAATTCTATGGTTGTAACAACACCAAAAGGCTAAGGAATGCCTATGGTGGCCAGTCATGCAGACTGACTTGACCGCAGTAAAACTTCAGTAACTGATAGGCTTAGGTGAAATTCTTTACTTACGTATGTTTTCTTCTTTCTCGTCTTAAAAAAAAAATTTTTTTTAAACAAAAAGCAAGCAAAAAAAGAACAGAAACCTCCTTGCCGTAGAAACTACACAGTTGGTTTTATTTCACAATCAGACTCAAGGATCGTTTTTCTGAACAGGACCTTCTGTTGTGGATGATAGATCCATTAGTTAAGAAACCCCGACTGAGCTTCTAGTCTGGGTATGGAACGAGGCCAGGTACTTCCAGGGAATCCGGCAGACCCGTCCCCGCTGTCAACAGGCACACAACTTGGATAGAGGACACAGATGGCTGGATGGCTTAGATCGCCTCAGCAGACCCTGATTTCTGCCAGCACTGCTCCTTCCCAGGCCAGAACGATGGGTTCTCGAAGTAGTATTACACAATCTTAGAGGATTTATAACCTCCTAAGGACCACAGAGAGCAGAAGTGGCCTGAGGAAGCCAGGGAAAGCTTACTGGACCAGATGAAGCTTTCGTTGAATGAATTTTAGTACAATGGAATGGTCTAAGTGGAAGGGAAAAGGTGGGTGCAACAGCCTCACAGAACAAGAGAGGATGGGGTGTGTGTGTGTGTGTGTGTGTGTGTGTGTGCATGTTCCCGAGAGGGGGCATGAAGAAGATGGGCCTGTGTACCTGGCATACAGTAAGCACTCTGTAAATATGTGTTGAACGATATATGTATAGACCGCCTAAATTTGAACAGATAACTAGGAGTTAGCAATGGCGTTGCTTACATTTTTTTTTCTTCTTTAAGGAAGAAAAAGAGGCAATTACAAAACAAAACAAAAAAAACCCAGCTGAACAAACAAACAAAAACCCAAACAACGAAAGTCCCTGAATGAGTCTAAGCGGCTCAGGGAAGTGACTCTATTATTGAGGAAGCAGGAACTTAATTTAAATTTGCTTTTCCGTGAGTCTGAGCCCCCCCATGTGCCATAGTACCCCTGCCCCTGTCCAGAGCAAGGTGTCCCCTGACATGACCCACCTGCTGCCGGGGGCAAGAGATCTTGTGGGCCCAAGACAAGGGTTCTTTGAGGTCAGTTGGCTGGCCTGGCCTCCTGGAGGGACCTCGCTCCTTGGCCCTGGGGCTCTGGGCCTTGCCTTTCTCCTCCACCTCCAAGTTCCTCCTCCTGAAGAACTCCTGTTGTCGTGCTCTCTGGAGCTGCTCTCTTTGCTGGAGCCTCCGTGCCTTCCCCACCTGGCGGCAAGTGGTCACATTGGGGCGGCAGCGGCGGTTCTCACGGGTCTCCTGCCGGCGCTCACACTTGGCCTCGTAGCTCTCAGCCCAGCGGGCCAAGCGAGGGGAAGGCCTGGGGTCCGGGCTGATCATGATGACCTCCTGAGCACCTGTTGTGCTTGGCTTCCAGTTCCTGGAATAGCTGCCTGGGTCTGCCAAATGCCAAGAGGGAGGAGAAGGGGAGGGGTCAGGAGATGGGCAGAAAAATGACTGTCTCCCTGGACCAGGGGCAGAGATAGCATAGCCTCCCCTGCATGTGGGTTCAAAACTGACAAGGTGATGGTGTTAAACTGGGAGCCAGGACTCCTGGGTCCAGGCTGTACCTGGCACCTGTAACTTTTGCTTTCCTCTCGCCTATGTTTTCCCCTCTGCAAAGCAGAAAGATCTCTTTGGCTACCACTTCTTCCTTGACCTTCCTTGACCTCACCCTGCCTCTGAGTCAGGGGAATCTGAGAAATAATTGATGAAAATTGACATGGCAAGTTGAGGAATTTGGACGGTAGATAGGGATGTGGTCATTTTCCAGAGATTTCCAGAGAACCAGGTAAACTGGCTTCCTGTTCTCCAATCTAGAAGGAAAGCCAGCATCTTTATGCTCTCTTGGCCCAAGCTGATGCTAAAATAGATGAGTGACTCTTCTCAAGGCCTGGAGAGATAACCAGGCCCCCCAAATTGGGGCCTGTCCAGTGACCCACTGCTATCTTCTTAGCCCTTAATAGCTAGCTTCTGAGTCCGGTTTTGGGTGTGGTTTAGGAGGGAAACCTCACACTAACTCCTCTAGTCATGGAGTCCTGACATTGGTCCGTTGGTACCCACTCCTGGCCCAGGACTGGGCTCTGACCTGGAGCACATCAACTCAAACCAGTATTGGCTGAGTACCTGCCAACTGCCCAGCGTTGACCAAAACATTTCAGAGCTTCCAGCTCAGTAACTCTCCAAGCTGAAGTTTCCATGTTTTAGAATCTCCTCCCTGTTAGGGCTAAGTATGCTGCCAGGTCTGCTCTCCTTAGCCCAAACAGAGATCGTGCCACCAAAACCAGTAACCATGGAAATGATACCTCAATAAGGCTATTGTAAACAGAAATGAAACAACTGAAAACAGTTACCCCAAGTCCCCAGGGAACCAGGCTTGATGTAGAAGCCATACTTGCTGCCTCTTCTTTCTTCTCTGTGCTCTGCTCTCTCTTTCCCACTCTCTGTCACCTACCTTCTCCACATTTGTTTCTTCTCCTAGAACCCTCTGGTAGCTTGGCTGAGTTGGGGCTGGAGCTGGCTGAGTCAGATTCTGAGTACAGGAAATTCGGTGCCCTGCTTCCGCTGATCACTGGAGTCAAGCCCAGTGGATGATGAAGGAAGAGGGACTCCCCCTTCCAGCTTCTGCTTCTCTTCTCTGTCCCACAATGTCATCAACCACCACCCGGGGAACCCAGTTCCTGGATAGGTCAGAGAGGGCATCTCAGCTTCACTGGTCCGCAGGCAATCTCCAGCTCTGACCCCTTGAGTTCATTTATAAGCCAAACAGACTCAACAGGTAGCAGCCTCTCTGCCCTTTTATTGGAACTTTGCTACCCATCTGGCTCAGTCCAGAATTCTCTGCAGGATTCTTACTCTCTCTCTCTGATCATCCAACTCATGCTCTGGGGGGAGGGCGGTCTCACTCCAGGAGAGGGTCTTATAAGGTCAAGCCAGGCATTCTCCCAAATGCCTGACTCTTGAGGCTTGGAGTGGCATCACTCTGGCCTTGGGCCGTGCAGGCCCCAGGCAGAATTGTGAAGTTGTCAGTGCTTTCCTCTCATCCCATCCCTGGGGAGCTCTCCCCTTTCTTTAGGCTTTTCTCCTCATTCCTACCCTGTAGGGTTCCCTGACTTCCCACCTGCCACTTCTATTATTTAAAAACAGAACAAGATCCAAAAGGTCCATTGGTATTGAGTTGTGAATGACTGAATGATTGTGTACAGGTGAGCTCCACATCCAGAATCTACCTTGTAGTAGCTTAAGCCATAGCCCCTGGCTATTCTGCCTTAGATGAGGGCAGCTGAGCGCCCTGGCTCCTGGCTGTGTGGGTTCATATCGTGGCTCTCCTACTACCTCTGTGCTATTAACCATCTCTCAGTCTTAGTTTTTTCCATTTATAAAATAGGACCACAACCTCCCTTGTAAGCTTGTAAGAATTAAAGAAAAAAAAAATGCCCATCGAGAATCCGGCACATAACACACAATAAACGTTAGGTTTTTATAATACTGAAGTAGGATTATTACTACCCCGGTCTTGCTGATCTTGGCTCTTAAAGACTTGGTGCTGTAAGACCGAGACCTCCAGCTAGACTCCAGGATCAAGAATGCCTCATCCCTCTGTCCCCCACTCTCTTCTCTTTGAAGGGGTGCTGTTTATACATGGAGGGGATGTGGTCTCCGGTTGAAATCATATTTACGGCTCTGGTTCATCTGAGTGTGGGCCACAAGGAAAAGGGACTTCTCTGTGATCTGGGCACAGCTGCCATCTCAATTAGGCCCCGCAGAAAAGCAAAGAAGAGGTGGGGTGAAGAATGCATGTCCAGCCCATCTGCTTCCTACCATTAAAACGTGGGCCACTGGGTCCCCTCCCTATTTGGCTCCAGGGAATCCGAGGGCTTTGCAGGGGAGGCAAAGCCAGTGATTATGGAGAATCCTCCTACCTCCCTGCCGTGGGGAGGAAAGGGCTTCGGGGGAGGAGCTGGGGCCTGAGATGGGGTCTCTCCAGATTCTGCCAGGTCGCGGACACCAGTGCACCAGTCCGCGGACACGTGGGGTGGCCTGAGGGGCAGACCCCGGGACCAGCTACCCAGGCAGAGACTCACAGTACGAATGGCTCCTTACAAAACGGAGCATTCCCAGAACCCCCACCCCCACTCCCACCCCCATAGGATTAGGTGCACACAGCTGAGTGGAATCCCATCCAGCTTTCCGGGATGTCTTGACCGTTCTGATTTGCTTAAACACAAGAAGCCGTGTGGGACGGCTGAGTGACAGGGATGGGCTGTGGACGAAAAGGGAACTGGTCCCTGTGTGGTTCAAAGAAAGGTCACTGGGCCGCTGCCCAGGCTTTCTGGCATCTGGCAGCATGACAGGGCCCATGTGGAGCTTGGAGAGGAGGTGATATAGGCTCAGGGTGTCCTGCCACGGGGAGAGGTCAGGGTGCTGCCCTCACCTGACAGTGGTTTGTCGCCACCTTTCCAAGTCTGCTCCTGCTTCCTGTCTGTGTGTGCAGGGAGGGGCTTCCCGCATAGGTCTGGCCGCCTGGGGCACAGCTCCCAGTGTGAGCCTAGGAGAGAAGGGCCTGCACAGAAGCCGCGGAAAGGCAGCGTGTTGTTTTGGGGACTCCTGCTTTGAAGACAACCGTAAAAGGTCATTTACTTCATGCCCATCACTGGCAAGCTGGGACCCTAAGTCATTTGACTCACTCCTAATCCAATCTAACCGACAGAGCGGAGGAGCGTACAAAGCTATATCCTTGGGCCACGCCTGGTGTCCCCCGGAACCATTGCAGGACGCCTTCCTGCTTACCCCACCCCCAACACTCTTAAACCAACTCATCTGCTTCTGTGTCTCCCCCTTGAGCCTAGGGAAGCTTGGGTGACGGATCATTTTCCCCACCCCAGAGTCAGAGGTCCCCAACCTGGACACAAAAGCATCCTCCTTCTCAGTTACCTTGGGTCCCAGGCTCCAAACCAAGCAACTCAGGAGAGCATTCCAGCTCCTGGGCAGATCATGGCTCTTGTCTCAGATGGGGCAGGACAGCAGCTGAGTAAAGTGCAAGCTCTCAATCCACGGCCCCCTTAGCGTTTCCCTTGTTAGTACGGTCTTTCTTTTTGCACAGCAGCCTTTGCTGAAACAGGAAACAGACAAAGCCACAGTGCTTGCTCACCCCAGTTCCTCTCTCTTGCTCTTGGGCACAATCTGAGTGGGCCCCTGAGCCCTTGAGGCCTCTGGGGCTGGGCACAGGAGCTCCTCCCATCTCCGGGCACCCCAGCCACCCTGTCTCTGGCTGGTGGATTGATGTCAGCTCTCAGGTGGTTTCAAATCGAGATCCCATTCTAAAAAGTAGACAAGGATGGGACTCAGGGTCACATCCAAACCTTGCAGTTTCTATGAGGAGGAAAATACCTTTCTGACCGCGAAGAGATGTTCTCAGTATAGGTTTTCATGCATATCAGGTAGCTCTGTCTGTAAAGATTTTCTCTTTCCTCTGGATTCCTTTTCCCAATCCTAAAGAGTTGGAAAGAGTTTCTGCTCTTCCAAAGTACCTGGTATCTTTCTCAGAATTCTGGAATGAGGCCAGCTCCAAATTTGCTCCTTTCTGAAGCAATGAGGGGGTGGGGGTATGAAAAGATAATGGGTGGGTGGCTCAGGCATGATAGGAGCAAAGCCGACAGAATCTCATAAAAAAATTCTTTCCAGTTGACTAGGAAATTTGGGGAAAAACTAGAAAGAACTGATCTCTGTGCATTAAAAAGAAATTATTGCAAATGATATTGTCAGGAAATTCACAAGGAGTTGGGGATAAGAAGGTGGAGAGGCAACTGCATTAGGACAAGTTAACTAAGTAGCTTTGTAATCGAGCAGTAAGGAGTGATCCACTCAGTGTGGCTTCTATGAATTCTAAGGCTTGACACATGTGAAGGGTATAATGAGACTTTTAAATAGCTGCGAAAACTCCTATTAACTTGTGGGGCCTATGTCACAATCTTCTCTGGTGCCTACTACTTCCCCCATTCTCTGAGGAGGAAAAGGATAAGGAGTGGGCGGGGAAAAACCCAGAGCAGGATTCTCAAGTACTAGTGCTGAAGGTAAACCACATTCCTTCAGGAAGACAGACAAGGGCTCAAGATCCTGGGGCCCTGAATATGGGAATGAGAAAGAGTAGAGGAGAGAGAGGTTGGGGAGTCCAACATGGTAGGGATAAGAAATTTTTTTTTTTTTAAAGATTTATTTATTTATTTATTTATTTGACAGAGAGAGATCACAAGTAGGCACAGAGGCAGGCAGAGAGAGAAGGAGGAAGCAGGCTCCCTGCTGAGCAGAGAGCCCGATGCGGGACTCGATCCCAGGACCCCGAGATCATGAGCTGAGCCGAAGGCAGCGGCTTAACCCACTGAGCCACCCAGGCACCCAGGATAAGAAATTTTTATTGGCACGGATGAGTGAGAAGGTGCCAGTAGTTCTTTACACTAGAGTATAAAGATTATAACAGGAATTCCTATGTGCCAACTGTTTGGACTCGTTAAAAATCAGAAAGAAATGTGTATAAAGCTCAAAATTCTTTTCAGGGTGCATCAATGGGATACCACACCTACGATCATGTGAACGGTTAAGATGATTACCTTTGTTTTCAGCCAAGAATCCTGACGGTCTAAACAACATTAACTGTACTCATGAACACTCTAATTCTGGAGATATTTGCTCCCTAGTAAAATTAGCTTATTTAATAGTCTTATCTTCTGTCTGAAACTGGCAATTTTCCTTCCTGGCTTAAACTGTCATTTCTTGCCACAACCTTAGTTAAACTATCCCTGTTATTTCACAGATGGCTTCATCCTCCAGAGCCTTTTCTTTACATTTTACACATTTCTATCCTTACCTTTCTTACCTTTTTTAATTTAAAAATTTTTAAAGTAAACTGTACACCCAACATGACCTTGAGATCAAGAGTCGTATGCTCTACTGACTGAGCCAGCCAGGTGCCCTTCCTTTCTGGTCTATTTTATGGTCAGAACAATCTGTTGTTCATAACAGAGGACATTTAAATTGATGCAGTAAAATTGAACCCAAACTGATCTCACCAAAGTACTGACAGCTTGCTGTCAGCCTGCTGTGTAAAGATCATTTTAGGAGCACACTTTGAAAACAAATAAGGCAGATTGTTGGAGAGATGAGTCAGAAAGCATTGAGATATTCTTTTTTCAGCTTTGTAAAAATTATAATATGATACCATTAAAATAACTTGTATTTATTTGTTTTTTTTTTTTTTTACAGTAGGTTCTACACCCAGTGTGGAGCCCAATGTGGGGCTTGAGCTCACAACCCTGAGATCAAGACCTGAGCTGAGATCAAGAGTCAGATGCTTAATCAACGGAGCCACACAGGTGCCCCTTTTTTATTTTTATTTTTATTTATTTATTTTCTATTTTTTAAAAAATATTTTATTTATTTATTTGACAGACAGAGATCACAAGTAGGCACAGAGGCAGGCAGAGAGAGAGAGGAGAAAGCAGGTTCCCTGCTGAGCAGAGAGCCCCATGTGGGGCTCGATCCCAGGATCCTGGGATCATGACCTGAGCCGAAGGCAGAGGCTTTAACCCACTGAGCCACCCAGGCGCCCTATTTTTATTTTTTTCTTAAAAGATTTTATTTATTTATTTGACAGAGATCACAAGTAGACAGAGAGGGAGGCAGAGAGAGAGGGGAAAGCAGGCTCCCCACTGAGCAGAGAGCCTGATTATTTTCATTTTTTAAATAAGTTTTAAAGTAGAAAAATAAACACCTTAATCCTACTCCCTAAACACAACTTAGTTTCATATTTTTCACGTTTCCTTCTATTTTTTGTCTATATGAACTTCTTTTTTTACATATTTCAAGTGTAGTGAACCTATAACTATGTGTTTGTTTTTCTACTTGCTACCAGAATTTTTTTTTCAGATTTTTACTTTTTCTCATATTTTTACCTTTTAGTGTTGTCTTCCTAATGTTGTTTCCTAATGTTAATGTACCTCAATCTGTTTAGTAATTTTCTTATTATTGAACAGTAGCTGTGTCTAGCTGACTGCTCAGGATAATTATTAACCCCTGGTAAATACAATTTAATAGCCATAAGAAAAACGAGTCTGAGTTATCATAATTTTCTCTAATTGCAATCATTAATTCAGCACTGTGATAACTTTCAACCTTATAACAGGATTACTTTGTAACTTTGTAAATCACACCCGTCACCTGCTCTGAAGCACACATACTTCCCAAGCAGCAGCCGCTGCCGGGAGGGGGGTGGTAGGGGGGGTAGCGGTGCAGCAGGAGCACTCCAGGAGGGCTGCCTGGATTGGAAGCCTGGCTTTACCCTTCACTTCCTATTTCAGTTCAGTAAATTACTTAAGGTCATTGCATCTCTGGTTCCTCCTCAGTAAGATGGCAATGATGATCATACCTACTCAATGTGATGATTTTAAGATTTGTGGTATAACACTTATGATGTGCTCAATAAATTCTGTCACTACCGTCATAGTACACCTGCAATTTGGAGCATCTGCCCTTGTGACTTTTTAGCGGTTATAACCAAACAGACCCTCAGTCGGACCTGCAGTTGTAGGAAAGCGAGGTAGTTTCAATGCAACAGTGTGTTTTCTCTGATACCGTTTCATAAGTATATCCAGAGGCTAAAAAACATTTTGCTTTGAAAAATTAATAAACATGAGGAGCTTCTCTGTCTATGGGATGATGGCAAAAGTTAAAATATGTACTTTAAAAAAAAAAAGATTTTATTTGTTAAGAGGCGCCTGGGTGGCTCATTGGGTTAAGTCTCTGCCTTTGGCTCAGGTCATGATCTCAGAGTCCTGGGATCAAGCCGGGCCTCACACATCGGGCTCTCCGCTCAGCAGGGGGTCTGCTTCTCCCCACCTGTGTCTGCCTCTCTGCCTACTTGTGATCTCTCTCTCTCTGTCAAATAAATAAATAAAATCTTAAAAAAAATTTTACTTATTTGACAGAGAGAGACACAGCGAGAGGGGGAACACAAGCAGAGGGAGTGGGAGAGAAGAAGCAGGCTTCCCGCCCAATAGGGAGCCTGATGCGGGGCTGGATCCCAGGACCCTTGGATTATGACCTAAGCCGAAGGCACCACCCAGATGCCCCCAAATATGTAAGTTTTTAAACTCACCCAACTCAAGTCAACTGACCATCCTCTTTTATAAATATGTATGATACAACTGTATCAGGAAGAAAAACATTTGATGTACCTCACAGTGCTGCTTCAAAGAAGTGTCTTGTATGCCATTTAACTTTCATTTTATATCAGACTGAAGCACATGTATTCTGAAATAAATAATGTGGACACAATAGCACCTACCTCATAGGGCTGTCTTGAGAATATAAGTGAGTTCATATTCATGCAATAGAATAGTGCCTGAACATAGTAAGTCCTATGTTTGCTAATAAAGTGAAGTAAAAAACCAAATTGTCCCAATGTGGTGAGACTCTTCTTAGTTTCTGCACGAAGTAATCGATTATTTGATTCACATGGAGATTATAGAGAGGAATTGATTTTTGTTTATAAGGAGATTGTTGTCATTTCTGTTTTAACTTTTACAAATACTACTGCAAGTGAGCATCTTCCGGCAGGAAATTCTGTGTTCTTCTTTTGAACTACTGCGTTTAGGATAAAATCCAGGAATGGGTATGCTGGAGCAGTTTCAAGAAGAAGCAGTCTAGTTCTGATGAGGAAGCGGGCAGGAAGGAACAGAGCGAGGGTTTGGGGCCCAGTTGGAGATGGCAAGGTCCAGGAACTGCTGGGAGGTGAGGGGCTTTCCCGCCTGTTGCAGTACTGCTGGCTGTTTGTAGACAGGCAAAAACAGGGTGGTGTGGGGCAAGGAATAAAGGGCTGGAATCTGATGAAATGACTTTTACACCTTTTCCTTGAAATGAGAAGTTGTTTTGTCCCCATAGTAAGCCTTTCCCAGTATTAGGGTCTAAGAGTCCTTTATTTCTCAAACTAATCAAATACGTTATACACACCAAGATCTGCGTTCCGTCTTAGGGATGCAACAATGAGTAACAGAAAGTAAATACCTTTAAGAAATTACATAAGACAATTTTAAAGGTAAATTTAAAGTCTAGTGAACTAAAGTGATTGATGGATACAGAAAATTATAGAGGCATAGGGTAAGGCTTGGAAGAGTACCCACCCCAGCATTGAGGACAGGCCTTGGAGGAAGGGAGGACACTTGTCCCAGAGGAAGTCATGGTGGAGCTGAGTCTTAAAGGACAGGTAGGAGTTAAATAGACAATAGGGTGAAGAGCATTCGGGGCAGAGGAGATAACATGGGCAAAGGCCCAGTGGGAAAAGAAGGGTGCCTTCAGAGGTAGCCAAAGTCCTTGGGCATCACTTTAAAGAATTTGGGTTTTCTTTGTACTATTTTCCTCAAGGGTGGCTTTGGATAAATACTAGCCTGCCGTGGCAGCCAAGAATCTGCCTTGATTTCCTCATTACACCTTGGCATTTCTTTCCCCAGGAGGCTCGCCGCACCTTGCTTTCAAGGATGACCACTAGCTGTCGCTATTGAACAGATCTAGCGAAAAGCCAATGGTTTAGGGCCTAACCTGGCGGTTAGGGCCGGGAGGCCCCACCAGGTGCTTGAGTCCCGCCCCGCCGCCAGCAAGGTGTGTTCATCCGCCCTAAGCGGTGATTCAAGAGAAGGCACGCAGTGTCTCGGTGCTGGTAGCGCTCCCAGGGCGTCAGAAACCGTGGTGATGTGCGGTACAGCACCCACAGTCAGCCACTGGGTGGCGCTGTGCCCCCTCGACGGCAAACACCGAGGCTTGTGGAAAGGAAGTCTGGTTAGGATGGCCTGGCTCTGTGTCTTGGGGTGGAGTAGCTTTTCTTGCCCTCGGTCACCCGGAGTTCAGAGTGCCACAGGACTGTTCGAGGACAGTGTGAGGTCCCGAAGCACGCCCACTCAGCGGTCCCAGGGCAGCCAATCACAGCACAGGGAAAGACCCAACACCGCTGACCTCGGCTCTCACCAGTGTGGGTCTTTTGAAACCCTCAGGTTCCTGGTCAAGGGACATGTCAGTGTGTCCTCCCCTTTGGCTGCTGTTTCTATGCCATCCTCCCAGAAACTCCTATCTCCAAAGCCTCTGCAACTCAAGCAGGTTGTTCATCTGGCGCTTTCCTATTTTTTGAGAACTGATTTCCCTGCCCCTCCCTGTGGTTTTACCTTTTGCTCTAGGATCCTGTCCTCACCCGGTGTGTTCTGGATCTCTGCCGACTTAATTCTGCTTCTCCTGACTTTCATGCCTGTGGGCAGTGGTGTCCTCAGTCCTGTTTGACCTTTTCGAAAATTCTCTCTTCTTATTTGCCTTTTCTTTTCACATTAGCTCTGTACCAACCTCTGTTCCCCCCCCACACACCCTCCTTAAAAACTAGGATTTAGACACATTCTAAGTCTACCTAGAAAACGTCTAACAACTAAGAGAACTTAGGTTTTTAAGAATTGCTGAGGGGGGAGGAACTAGCACGTTGGGATCGCCTGATTTCCCTGAGCATTCCCCAAGACCTGGTGAGCGTGTGGCGTGTGATGGAGACCGGAGAGTACTGAGTTGCTGGAAATATCCCCAGACAGGATATGCCCTGAATCAAGGTGGGCAGTGTGTTTTCTCTGTTCCCTTAATGCTGCAAATGAGTTTGGTTTACATACTTCTCAAGAAATTAAGGGATGCTTCTGGGACTTGATTAGCATACATTCTCCAGCGCTGGAAATGGGGCACAGTGGAGACAAACGCGGGTCCTTGGCAAATTCCTTGGACAGCAGGCAATGGTGGGGGAGGCAGGGGGAGGTGGAGAGGATGGATTCTACCCTACATGTGGCCCCTTGAGAGGGCAGTGGGTCACTCTGAGCCACGGGTGCCTGCTGATGCTCTCACTAATAAGGCCTCACTAATCTAGCCCCTGGCTAGAAGCATCACACATGCTGACTTCTTTCTTTTAACATAGCTTCAGAGCCGAGCTCTGCAGCAAGTCAAGGAGCTACTGGATGTGGGGGGATGTGGCAACTTCTATTTATTTTTTATCTTATCTTTTCACGATTTCTATTTTTGTCTATGCTTTATGTTAGTAAATATTACATGCATATATTATATAAATAGTAACTGTATATCTGTTAGAAATCTGTACGCCTAATCATCTTTTAATAATGAAGTATGCGATCCCAAGTTTTGGCAGCCACAACTCGGGAGCATCTTTGAAGCTTGCCGTCGACTCTGGGGGTGGGTTTGCGATGCTGGCCTACAGTAGGCCAGCCAAAGAGAAAGGTCCAGCTTATGTTAACAGATGTGGTGGCGAAGTGGGAATTAACTGTCCCTGAGAGGGAGCTCTCCAGGAACAGCAGATGGGATGAGTCACTGTCTCTGAGGTCACCTCGGGGCTCCCTGCTACCTCTTATCTAGGGTCTTCCTTTACACTCTTAACTGCGGAGAGGGAATCATAGCTCCTCAGAGTGGAGTTTGGAGAGGCGAGAGCCCAGGGTGCTCTTCAGCATGAGGGTGGGGAGGGTGTGGGGGGAGGGTGGGATTAAATTAGACCTTGGAGGTGGTCAGTGGAACTGGATCCTGTCACCAAGGTCAGGAACCTGGCATCTAAGGAACGGTGTCCTTCTGCTCTGATTGTGGATTTCTTTGTTTCTGTCAGGATTTACATATGTGACAAAGACTTCTGGTTCCTCATAGACCCCAGTTTTGTTGGGGGTAAGTGTGGGCTCAGCTGAAAGCTCCATTTCTCAACCTCCCTTGAAGGGAGGGTGGTTACATGACGTGACTCGAGCCCAGAGGATGTGAGCTCAAGTCCTTAGATGGGGCTTCCCAATTTGCTGTTTATCAGGGGGCAGATTCCGCTGGTGTGCCTCTTTGACCCTTCCCTCGTCCCTTCCCTGAAACAGCATGATGCTGAGTTAGAGCCACTATCTTGTAACTCCACGGTGACAAGGAGGAGGATGGATAGTTGAGTGGAAAGATGGAAGGAGCCTGGCTCCCTGAGGCCCTGGTCGGCCCCTCTTAGACTACTTGTTAGGGGAGGAAAAGTAATTTCTACTTGACTGAGCCACCTTCAGTGGGGTTTTCTGGTATTCTCAGGGGAGGGCAGGGCTAGTGAATGTGCTAGCGAAAGAGAGAGAGAGAGAGAAAAGTCAGTTTGGGGACTTGCACACAGTGAAGACTGTTGACTTCATGCAAAATGCTGACTTCCTGAGAGTTCAAGAACGTGAATATCCCCCGTCTTTGGGAGCCCTTGCTCCCCCAGCCTCCCAGCAATGGAGTAAAAGCTGACCTGTTACTTTCAAGTCCTTGGAGGAGGGAAGAGGCTTTGAGCTGGGCCTTTAAAGATAACTAATTCTGTCAAGAATGTGGGATGGGAAAGTCGGGCGCGGTGCTGGAGCAGGCAGTACAGGTTTGGGAGAGCTGACGGTGCATTTCTCTTCTATTACACATTCAGCCATGTGACCCCCTGGCTTGAAATTGACCAGGTGGAGAGTATTTACATCAAGGAAGCAAGCAAATGCTTCTTTTCTCTCTCTCTCTTTTTCTGGAAAGCCAGTTGTTAAACATTTACCAACACACCCTTGGAAAGACCAAAGGTTTAGTTTATTAGTTACATAAATATTGTTACATACCTCCTCTTGCTTTCCCCATAAGTGAACAGAATCAGGGAGCAGCTGATTTATACTAAACATAGGCTGAAGTGTGCCTTCAAGCCTAAGAGAACCCTAAAAGTTCAGACTGAAGGCAAAACTAATTGGAAGCTGGCTCTGGCTATAAATTTGTCATCTGACCATGTTTCTGTCTCAACGTGTACCTCCTTTCCTCCTGATCAGTCTCCCACCCTCCTCCTGCTGCAAACCTGGCTTCTTGCCCCATTTGTGACACATGCAGAGGCCCCTGATTCTGGGACTAGCACAACAGTTTACCACCTGCTTCCAGACACTTGATGATCTTCTCTGATTCAGCACTAGTGTGCATATCCGTTGTGCTGTGTGGTCAGAAATCTGACTTCACATTTTGGATCTCTTTTCTGGCATACAGGTGCAGTCAGGTCTTTCCTGTTCCCTTGTACTGAGCACAGTCTGGAAAGAATCTCTTTCTAAGAAAAGCCCAGCCATATTCACCCTCAGTGCTAGCTCCTTGTCCAGGTGGTTGGCCGGCTCAATGGATTCCAGTCTCTTCTGCTGCCTGGTCATTTAGATTAAGTGCCGGGGAAAGGAAATTTCTCTGGTGCATCTAATCCCATGTTTCGTGTCCCAGTATCTCTTACCATGGAAACCCTGCATTTGGGGATGTTGAGTTCATGCTGGATATACTCCATCTATCCCTCCAGAACATTCTTCATTCTTTCCTACTGTGCTGTCCATGAGGAAGCTGACCTGTGTGGTTTATATCAGTCTGCTCCCTTGACCCTCTGGTTAGCTAAGAGAAAATATTAGCAAGAAACTGAAGCGAGGGAAGAGAATGAGGCTGGGGTGTTTATCCCCTCCACATCCTTCCTGCATAGTCCTAGCTGGGCTGGCGGCATCCTGTAACTGAATGTCGTAGCTCCTGTTCTGTGATGCTCTGCGAACAGCTTCTATCTCTGGATTCTTATAACTGTTCTTTTTGTCCCTAAGGAGGGACCCACCACAAGACACTACCTTATCCCTTGTGATTGCACTATAACCTTGTCCCCACTTCTGTAAGAAAACCCCTGTTTACTAAAGCCTACTAAAATTATCTCATTTGCCCTCTCTTACCTGTTGGGGACCTAACCAATACAGGGATTTGCTGAGTTGTTAATATAGCTGATTTCTGTTTCCTGTTTGGTTGTAGTCAGGTGATGTCTGACAAGTGTTTGATAAATGTTTGCTGGATAAAGAAATGACGAAATGTGTAAGGGGGAGGATGGAACTCCATTCCCTTCTCTCCAGACTTCTAACACCCAGTGGAGAGTTCACACATAAAGTGGAGATGCCTGATGCAGTCTAAGGGCGATCAACATGTTTACGTTGTGTGGCTCAAGTTCCCAGGGACTTCCACTTCATGGCTTGCCCTAGTGATTTATACCCACCCAGGTATCCTCCCTCCTTGAGGAGCAATATAAAATAATATAAAGAGTATCTGAAATATACAATATGGTATGGACATGATGTCCATTAAATGGAGAACAGGGTGATTTCTTCAACTCAAAAACAATAAGAAGGTTCAGACCACGAGATACGAGATGAACACTGAAAATTTTCACTTGTGTGGTTTTAAAGGACCTTACTGAATGAGCTGAACTTAGAGCTACTAATCATGAATTTACAACATGGATATGACCTTTATTATAATTAATATTGTATTGATCATAATCTTATATATGAGGTAAATTTGATAGAACTACCTTTTAATTATACCTACGGTTACTATCCGTTTCACAACTGCGGGTTGCCGTGGTTTATGACATTCATTAAAATTAGGTTTCTACTGTGCAAGTGTTAGAGGAACTCCTTCAAACTGTGAGATGTGATGTGTGATTTATGACTCTCGGGGAGCACCCATTTGTCTCTCTGGAGATGCCTTCCTGGATGGAGCTCAGATAGATATCAGGAAGAACAGTCCCAAAACTCCCCCACCATGCTCCACCTTAAGGAAGTGCTTAGTTGTTGATAAATTTGTCCAAACTATAACTTCTTAAGGACAAGAATTCCAGGATCTTCCTCCCTGGATTTCCCAGCAGGAAATCTGTCCAGACTGAGTTGTCATAGTACACTTCCTCTTGACGCAGAGCTCCCCCTTTGATGATTTCCAGGGCACATTCTTCCTTTGGAGATGCATCAATGTTGATGATCCCCGAAACGGCCTTCATGGCTGTGTCTATAGAATGATGAGAGAAGAGTGGGGTTATCCAAGGCCAGTAGAGTCTACAACATGGAAAGTCTGCAGACAGTAACAGCTTAACTCCGAGGGACTGTTTGCCAGTGCTTGTTCTATAAGACCCACAGGCCCTCTCAGAAGACTGGGCCTGCATTTAGGGCCTGCTGTGCAAAAAGAGGCTTAGAGTTAATGTGGACCCTGTGTTCCTGGATGAAGATTTGGTGGGGGGTGCGCAGTTAGAGGGGATTGAGAGAATTAAATCATGCTTCTCTCTTGAGTGTTTTGGTTGGGGTGAGGGAGTAATATGGGGGAGCACAATGGGGATAGAAGTTATATCAAGACCCAGTAGCTAATGGAAAATGTCAGTGGGCAAAGCTGAGTGCTGTATGTTAATGATTTATGCATTTGTAAAAGGAAGAGATGGGCAAGAATCCAGGCCTTTGCTTTCTGTCAACATGAACCACTTTCATTTTGGAAGGGAAGTTACTTTATCTCTTCCAAATTTCCATGTCCTTTTGGCATGGCTTCTTTTTCTCTTTCTATCCTCGTTTCACTGTGTGTGTGTGTGTGTGTGTGTGTGTGTGTGTGTTTTCTCTTGTTCGGTAACAACTCCTTAACTTATTCAATTACTCTTTAAAGTTTTCTTATTGTACCTATTCTACATAAACTTGCATTTGGACTTACAGAAAAGTTGTGAAAATTGCGTATTCCCTTGTAGCCTTCACCCTGCTTCCCCTAATTATAACATCATGCGTTACCACTGTACAAGTGTCAAGGTACATTGTAATAAGGACAATTTTACTAACTAAAACACAGACCTTATTTTTTTCACTAACATCCTTTTTATGTTCCAGGATCTTAGTCAGGATTAGACTTAGTAATCATTTCTTCTTTTCTCTCCAGTCTGTGGGCAGTTCCTCATTCTTCCCTTGTCCCTCATGGCCTTGACACTTTTGAAAAGTATTGATCAATTGTTTTGTGGAATGGTAGTTTGGGTTAGTCCATTTTTCTCTCTTTTTTTAAAGAAAAAAAAAAAAGATTTTATTTTTCAGTGATCTCTGCACCCAGTGTGGGACTCAAACGTACAACCCTGAGAACAAGAGTCTTCATGCTATACTGACTGAGCCAGCCAGGTGCCTCTGTCCTTTTTTTTTTTTTTCCTAATGATTGCAGTGAGGTTATGCATTTTTGGCAAGAATATCACAAAAATGATGTTGTGTCCTCATTGCATCATATCAAAGGGTTTATGAGGGGCGCCTGACTGGCTCAGTCAATAGAGCATGCAACTCTTGATCTTGGGGTTGTAAGTTTGAGCCCCATATTGGGTATAGAGATTACTTACGAAAAAAAGAAGATTCAGGATATCAATAGTTCTTATTACTGGTGATGGTATTAAGAATAACAAACTTGTACTTAATAAGCCTCAGAGAGGACAGTAATGGCCATTGAGTGTTCCTCAGGACATAAAGGTTCAGAATAGGGTTAAGTGATGGGTCTGGTGTCACTCGGCACCCTTGGTGGTCAGAATGGAAAGAAGTGTCTAAGGATAGTCAGAGGCGTCCCTGGTGACAAAGTGCTTCAGTAAGTGGAGACTGGTGCTCTTGCTGGCTTTTAGTCAATGACACATGAGTCAAGGAGTTCAACGCCTCCTTTACTCACAGTGGTAAGGCAGGCTGTTTGTTCCACAGTCTTCATCTTACCTGTGTTTATGAGGCCGAGGATACAGAGTGTGATCGACACATTGACCTTGGTCACTGAATGTTCCATCCTGACAGAGGAGAAAAACCCATCCAGAGCAAACTTGCTTGCAGAATAGGGCGCAACAAGTGGGCTAGCCATTTTCCCTAAATAATAAGGAAATGGGTTAAGAAGGTGACCCATTTTGGCTTCTACAGAGATGATCTTTGCCTTATCTGTAGTAGGACTTGTAACCCCTGTGGAGTCCTTTTACCCTTTGAGGCATAGTTTCTCTTTGCTCATATAGAGGCTATCATGCTGTGTTGAATTTCTGAAAGAAAAAAAGATTGTTAAAATATCAAAGAAACTTCCCTTGAAGAGACTGGGGTGGAAGGTGGGGTGGGCTGCACGAAAAGCTTCACTGAAGAAAGACTGGTTAGATTTTAGTAAGGGGAGTTTATGAGTGGGACTACAAAAGAGCCATGTAATCCCATGGCCGCTAACTCTGCTACGTCTGACCCAAGACAGCAAAGATCTGAGGGTTTGGCAAGAGCTCTCTTCCAACACAGCAACCTATTATTGATTTTCTTTTCTATACAAGGGAAATGAAAATCCTTGTCTTTGCTTTTCTGCTTAAAACTGCTTTTCTTACTCTCATCACCCCGGTTCATTCTCAGTCAGTTTGGGGAAGGACATGTGGACATATGCCTGATAGGGTGACCTCTTCATTATACCCTTTTCAAGAGGAGGGATTAGAAGAGGACTGATACCTTGACTCTTTGCTGAGCAAAGAGTTATAACAGCTACTTTAAAATTTTTGCCTGCTAATTCTAAAATATGGGTCATTTAAGGATTGATCTCCATTGATTGCCTTTCCTCCTAAGTATCAGTCATAGTTCTTATTCTTGTATATGGAGTAATTTTGCAGTGTGTTCTTGATGTTGTGAATGAAACATTATAGAGTCTCTGGATTCTGTCATATTCCTCCAAAAGTATTGATTTTTTCTTTTTTTTTCAGGTGGAAATTTAACTTCGCTTATACCCTGTGTCTCTTGCAGTAGGTTCCAGCTAAAATCTCTGTTGAATTATTTAATCTTTTTTTTTTTAAAGATTTTATTTATTTATTTGAGAGAGAGACAGTGAGAGAGTGCATGAGCGATGAGAAGGTCAGAGAGAGGAGCAGACTCCCTGTGGAGCTGGGAGCCTGATGCAGGACTTGAACCCGGGACTCCAGAATCATGACCTGAGCCGAAGGCAGTTGTCCAACCAACTGAGCCACCCAGGCATCCTGAATTATTTAATCTTAATTGGTTTGTTGGTATCTACACAATCCATGAGTAATTCAGAGGATAAACGGAAGAGTTTATATAGAAAATTTGGTACTGCTCCACTGTGGCTCTTTCCTTTCCAGTATGTTCCCCTATACTTTCTGGATTCAACAGAAACCCTAAACTCTTTTTTCTGGTTCTTCAAGGTAGTAAGATGGCAGTTGCCTATCCCAGATCAGATGTGGTGTTAATTGTGGACTGCCCTTAGGCATAAGCTATAAAACTCATCTATTGTCAGTTCCCTGTTTCCCGCTTTCAAGTGTCAACAGCTCTCCAGTTTTTGTCAGCTTTTGCTTTTTCTCTCCAGTGCTTTCAGTGGTTGTTTTCTATATTTTGTCCAAAGTTTGATCTGGAGCAGGCTGATCTGTTAGGTACCACTCTGCCGTTATTGGAATTGGAAACTCTATAAACTTACCAAATCAATGAAAGAAAATGATTTATTCAATAAAGATGCTAGGAAAGTTGGTTAACTCATTGGAAAATAATTATTAGCTCCTTGTTCTATATCATATATCCAAAAAATTCTAGATGGAAAGTATGGCAGACACTGTTGTTTACCCAATATCCATTTCCCCCTTTTTAATAGTAGAATTTGATTTTTTTAAAACCAGGACAGCAGTGTGTTCAGATAAAAATATTTATTTCCTCAAGATTCCCTTCATCTTTTATATGGCCAGTGATCTAGTTCTGGCCAATGAGAAATCTAACAGAGGGGGTCTCCAGAAAAGATAATAATTTCCTGATGAAATAGGAGAATTCAGGTGACATGCATTTTTAAAATTTTGCCTCTTTTCTTTCATCCTAAATGTACTTCAGATGTGATGCCTAGCATTGCAGTGGTCATTTGTGAACCTGAGGAAAGCTACATATTAGGAATTATGGCACAGAAATGTAAAATGATTCTTGAAGATATAATAAGTCCATTAAACCAACCTTGAACTTATTCCCTGAGAAAAGGGAAGCCCTATTTAGTGTTAAGTGATTATAAGTGGAGTTATTGTTATATGTGCAGCAGAAAGCATCTTCTGACTGATAAAAAATAATTCAACCAGGAAAGAAGATAATATAGGTGGATATTTATCAGATCCTTGGTTATGAAAGATCATTCTAACAGAAAAGTAAAAAAAATATGTAAAGACAAAAAATATTTGATGATATAAAATGTAAAACTTCTATATGTGAAAGCAATAGCTATAATAACATCACTATAAAGGTAAAGGGTAAATGAGAAACTAGAAAATAATTTAGAACAAAAACTCAATATCTTTAATCTGAATTTCAATTCTTAATGTATTAACTCTTCAAAAAAATACAAACAAATCTCTCCAACTCCATTCTCCATCATGAGTTTTGGTTTGGAATAAGTTCCAGGAATGGGTGTGTATGGCACAAGATGTCCAACCAGAGTATCTGATACCGCTTGGCTGTTGACTAGTCTAGGACTGGACCAAAGACTCCGTCAGGGCTTCAGGACACATTGTTGGTTGCCTAACCAAAATTTACTTCCCCTTTCTTCTTCTGTAACCGAACCGCAATTGATTTCATGTTTCTACCTGTTGTAGAGACTGCTAGCATGCTCTCAATATATCTTTTGTTCTTCTTCTTTAGTAGTGGAATCTCTACTAATGTGTGTCTGGGAAAATAATTATCTGGGATAAAATCCACATTTCTTAGCTTCTTTGAGCCAGATGTTGCCAAATGACTAAGTGCTGTTCAATGGGTTGTAAACAGAAATGTATCATGTGATTTCTGGAATATGTCCCTAAAAGAAGAAATCAGTCTCTCCCTTCCACTCCTTCCTCCTTCTTGGTGTCTAAAGGTAGATATGTTGGCTGTGGCTCCAGAATTACCTAAGATCATGAAGTAGAAGCCACATGTTGAGACTGGGAGAGCACTGAGAGAAGAGGGAAACTGGGTGACCATGGAGCCTCCCTCCTAGCCCTACCTCCAGGGGACTGCCTACCTCCAGATTGATTGACCTTTGACTTATTTAATCTATTGCTGTTTTACATTTTCTGCATTAGAGAGCTGAACCTAATCCTTACTGAGAGTCCTTACTTTTATGCTGCCCATGTTCCAAAGGAAAGTTGATACCGTCTCTACTGCTAGGGGTGGTATAATTGATTTAATCCAGTCTCCTGGCCCATAATTGACACAGGAATGAGCATGTGCTCCATTTTCGACCAATGTCTTTTTTTTTTTTTTTTTAAGATTTTATTTATTTATTTGACACACAGAGAGAGAAATCACAAATAGGCGGCGGGTGGCGGCGGGGAGTAGGCTCTCCGCTGAGCAGAGAGCCCGATGCCGGACATGATTCCAGGACCCTGAGATCATGACCTGAGCCGAAGGCAGAGGCTTAACCCACTGAGCCACCCAGGCACCCTCAACCAATGTCTTGAGGAGAATTTTGTTGGAGGGTCTGAGAAAATTTTTTATTCTTCTGGGAGAGTTTCTTAAAGTAGCCATTTTTTGTTTCTCTTCTACCAGACAATTTTGTGCATGAATATGGGGGCTAGAATTACTGCAGCTTTCTCACTGTCGGCCTAGGGATGAAGCCACACATGGCAGAGAGCGGAGTCAAGAGAATCATGGGGAGTGAGCGTGAGCCAAGTCAGCCTTCAATCTGGACTTCAGTTATGTCAAAAATGTTTTCTATTGTTTAAGCTAAAAATAGACCAAAATATTTATGAGAATAGCATAGTGGGGGCACCTGGGTGGCTCAGTTGGTTGAGCGGTCTTCTGCCTGCAGCTCAGGTCATGATCCTGGAGTCCTGGGATTGAGTCCCGCAGCAGGCTCCTGGCTCCGCAGGCGGTCTGTTTCTCCCTCTGACATTCCCCCTCTCATGCTTGCTCTCTCTCATTCTCTCTCTCTCAAAAAAAATAAATAAAATATTTTAAAAAAAGAAGAGAAAAGAGTAGCATAGTGGTTAAAAATATGAGTTCTACAATTAGATGACCTGAGTGTGAATCCCAAGTATGGCATTTCTTAGCTGTCATATGTGGATAATAATACTGCTAAGCTGAAATGTAATATACTCAGCTCAAACTCTGGGACATAGAAGTATTTAGTAAATGTGATTGCTATTAGTATTCACATTTTAAATTGGTGAGAAAAGTATGAGCTATTCAAAAGATTATGTTGGGACAAATAGGCTATTTGGAGAAAAGTACCCTTCTAATAAAAGAATTCAAATTAGAGAATATATGTGGAAAATAAAATAACAAAATGAGGGTCAATATATGATTTCAAGGTAAGGGATACTTTTTTAAAAAGACTGTATCTATTGATTTGACAGAGAGAGAGAGAAAAAAAAAAACAAAAGAAGGGGGTACAGCGGGCAGAGGGAGAGGGAGAAGCAGGGTCCTAGCTGAGCAGGGAGCTTGATTATGACATGGGGCTCGATTCCAGAGCCCTGGGATCATGACCTGAGCTGAAGGCAGATGCTTGACCAACTGAGCCACCCAGGTACCCCAAGAGATGCTTTTTAAAGCATGAAATCAAAGGCATAGATAATGAAAGAATATATAAATAGGTTCAAATATATAAATTTTTAAAGGCTGCAGAGTTCTGGAGATGCTGACCATTGTCTTTTTTTTTTTTTTTTTCTTTAACCATTACCTTTCTACACACATACCCTTCAAAAAGATTTGCCTTCACAGTCATAGAAGAAGGTGAGGCCAGTGATAGCTAGCACACACAATGGCTTGAACATCCATCATGGTCTCTCCCAAGATATTGAAATAAGTGATGCAAGGATTCTAAATAGCTGCTGTTGGATTTTGAACTAAAAAGTTGTGTAAGGTTGGGACTGGGGTCGCCATTTCCAGCCATGGAGAAGGATAAGCAAACAGACAAACGGCCATGTGGAGTAGACAAACAAAAAAATCACAAAAATGAAGATAATAGGAGCTAACACTTATTTAGCTCTTAGGTGCCCATCTCAAGGCTAGACAATTGCCTGATGTTACAGAGTTAATGAGTAGGAGAGGAACCAAATCAGGATTCAAATTCGACTCTAGTGGCCCACAATTTCAAGCAGCAGGGGATAGTTCCTCAGAAGAAGCCACTGTTCCTTTTTAATTTTATTTTAATCCCAGTATAGCAAATGTATAGCTTTATATTAGTTTCAGGTGTCCAGTATAGTCATTCAACAATTCTATACATCACTGAGTCAGAAGCCACTGTTCTTTATCTGAGTATTTTTCCGAAGCCATTCCTGAGTTGGTGAAGATTCTCTCTGCTTGACAATTAAGCCCCCAAATAGGCAAAATTTATGAATAGTGTTACTATTTTCCCTTCTAAGCTGACAGATGAGCTACCCATAGGGCTAGTCACTTCTAGTCCCTTTATGTTAGTTTCCTAGGGCTCCATAATAAGTTGCCACAACCTTGGAGGCTTGAGGCCACAAAAATTTATTTTCTCATAGTTCTGGAGACTACAAGTCCCAAACCAAGGTATCAGCAGGGCCATGTTCTCTCCAAAGTCTCAAGTGGAGAATTCTTCCTTGTTTCTGCAAGCTCCTGATGTTTGCTGCCAATCTTGGCTTATCAATGCATCACTCTGATCTCTGCCTCCATTTTCACATGGCCTCCTCCAATTCTGTCTGTGTCTTACTTTTCTTATTAGGATACTTGCCATTGGATTTAAGCTCACCTATATAACCTGGGATGATCTCATCTTGAGATCCTTACCTTTATTACATCTGTAAAGACCTTTTTTCATTTAAGGTCACTTCACAGGTTCCAGGTTGACATATCAGCTCACTATTCCCTTTGAGATGATAATAAAGATATTGACTGTATTATTTGTCTGTCCAGGTAGCAACAGGGATGCAGAAGAAAGAGACCATGTTAACCATAGTCTGAATTCCTGTAACAGTGATTTTTGTCCCATTAAGGGAGCTTAGTGTATCCCACTTTCTGTCTTTAATTATGCCTTAGATTCTGCCAAAGCACAAAAAGATATTAAATATTTTTGCAGGAGAAAAGGAGAGATTTTTGGCGGTGGTGGTGTTTTGTTTGTTTGTTTTTTTTGTTGTTGTTCTCAAGAGGAGGATGAAAGAAGAGAGAAAGGGAAAGAGGAAGAGAGGAGAGAGGTAGAGAAACAGCCAGACATGGAAGCAAACCTCCTGGAAAATTCACCGGTAAAAGCATGGTTTAAAAAAATATTTTTTAAAAGACTTTATTTAAGAGAGAGCAAGAGCACACAAGTGGGGAGAGGGGCAGAGGAAGAGAGAGAAGCCGATGCCCCACTGAGCAGGGATCCTGAGGCAGGGCTCAATTCCAGGACTCCAGGTTCGTGACCTGAGCTGAAGGTAGACACTTCACTGACTGAGCCACCCAGGTGCCCCTAAAAAAAATTTTTTTAAATGGTGAAGAAATATATTGAATTATTAGACAAGGGTCAAGATTGAACAAATTCTGTTGAAAACTCTTTAACTTTTACTAGGAAAACTATGCATGAGGTAAACGGCAACTGTCTTTCTCAGTCATTATAACCAAATTTTATGTCTTAAATTTTGTGACCTGCTATTCATCTGCAAACCTTTAAACCAGTAATTCTCAAATTCATGGAGAGATGGGGCACCTGGGTGGCTCAGTTGTTAGAGCACACAACTCTTGATCTCAGGGTTGTAAGTTCAAGCCCCATGTTGGGTGTAGAGATTACCTAAAAATAATAAGATCTTAAAAAAATATATGGAGAGAACTTACAGATTTGAGTCTACTCCCTTCTCAGAGTCTTCTAGTTTGTGTTCTGGAGTAGAGGACTGTGTTGAGAGGTTCAGTAGGAAAGAAGGTCTTTATCCATAAAGCATATTTATGGTAGGCTTTGAGGGTGGGTGTGGGAGCAGGAGATGCATGGTGACATAAACTCATTGATCTAGGAGCTCCCGGAAGAAGTGGAGAGGGAAGATCTTTGGAAGGGGCTTCCTGAAATCTTATGATAGCAGCTGGGTAAACTATCATTAAATTATGAGTCACTGTGTCTCTTTAAAGCCCAAACTAGTGTGACCTGGCAAACCATGTGTCCCAAATCTAAACTGGATATTTATGTGAAGAAAGATATTGAACTAACCAGGAAAGTTCAAACTTCACCTTCAGGAGGTAGGCTGTGAATTCTGCTTTAATGAGAGAAGGTACAGAAGGGCCAGGGACGGGTGGGAATGGCTTGTACAAAGACTAGAGGTGGAGGTGAGTCACTTATAAGAAGAAGCTAGTAGAACAAGAAAAATAATAACACAGTTCATTATATTTTCTTCTTTTCAGAAGTATAGTCTAATAAGCACTTGTCCAAAACCCATAGGGCCTGATTTGTTAAGGAATTCAGAACTATTTTTGGATTTTAGGTGGTGGTATGGGGTTTATGGTGTATACTACATAATACCCCCAGTAGTCTGAGGAGGCAGGTTGTAAGTAAACACATGATTATTTCTGCACTAAAGTATTTGAAAGTTCACACTGAGATAAAAGCTTTAAGTAGCTTCCCTTCAGTTCAAGTTAAACTAACTATAGATAATTAATTATGGGGGAAGAAATCCTTAGTATTCAGAGCTCCTACCCCCCTCTCCACCCCTAATCCTACCCCTTCCCCTCACCCCCCAGCCCATACCTTTTTGGACTTTGGAGTTGGAGATAAAGGATTTTGTGAATCAGTCTAGGCTCACTAAAGAAAAGCTGAAACATTTCAAAAAGTAGAAAAAAGAGAAAAGAAGGGAGAAAAATTTCCTAGGGGCTCACTATTCCAAAAACAACACTGCTGCATTTCATTCAAGTCTGTTTTCTATTCACGGAGCTGTTCTTAAATTTTCCTGTGTAACGCAGATACGCTTGTGTGAGGGAACCTCTGTGTTCTGCTATACGTGAAATTTATTTAGAAGTTTCAGAAAGCTCAAAAGGGCAAGGCCCCTCTAAAAACCCAGATTTTTATTTTTTAGAAGGGTTCCATGAGTTAAGGGGCCCTGGCCAAGATGGAATAAATAACATGTAATAGGATGTTAAAAATTGACTTCTGTTCTAGTTTCAGCTGAGGTTCAAAGGCTGAGAGCAAACTGGCAAATGCCTTTGTCTTCTGAAGCAAGGTTCCAGACTACCTGTGCACTTACACAGCATGTGGTAACACAGATAAGCAAAAACCTGAAAAACCCCAAAACCAAAAATGTGTTTGCAGCATGTAGACCTTCATCCATCCTGAGGGAAGAAAGGGACTGAAGGCGCAGAGGCCAGAGGGCATGGAGTAGGAAGAGGATATAGAGCTGACTCGCAGTGACCTTCCAAGGAGAAGGGGTGGGCCTTCCCCTCATGTCCATTCTTGTGAAAGAAGCTCCAAGGGCACCTCATGGAGAGCTTGTCCCAAGGAGTTTGAGGGGCATCAAGGACTGGGGTTTGACCCAACCCAAGAGGTCTGCTTACTATGGGCAAGGCCACTACAGAGCAGGTGCAAACTGTGTCGGACAGAAGGGAAGGAAGGCTTCCTGTAGGAAGCTGGACATCCAGCCCCCCACTCGGCTTGCTGCCACCCTAGGGGCTTTGTCTTAACATTCATCCCTTCTTCCCCAGAGTCATTTCCAATCCTGTCCCAAAGAGCAGCCCCAAGTGGTGTGTATCCCCCTGTATTCCCACTGAACTCCCAGGGCCAGAGGGAAATACATCCCATAAGCACTCGCTGCCCCAATCACAAGAAGAACCAGCAGTGTTCCAGCAGGGGCTTCTTAAAGATACCCACAAAAACACCCCACACAAGAGCCAGATTTGGTCATGCTCCCAGTTCCGACAGCGTGAGCTTTGAACGTTTGCTATGGCCAGAGCTCAGTGGTATATTAACCAGGTGTCAGCCAAGGAAGCCCTTACCTATCCTGGACCTTCCTTCTTCCCTGTGCCCACCTCTTTTCTTTTAAACAAGAGGGGCTAGGGGGAGCCTGGTAAGGGAGGAGGAGACAGGGAACAGGAGGAAAAACTGAACGCATCTCTCCTTGCTACAGCAGGCTCAAGCTCTATCAGGGGAGAAGCTTTAGTGAAATTACTCGTGACCGGACATTTTAATTACTGAAGTGAGACCTTTCTTGAGGTTGGAGGCAGCCAGAGGATCTTTTATTAGCCTACAGCACTGCCCTCTGCCTGCCATCACACCCAGGTTCAGGGATGAGCTAACCCATAAGAATAAAGTTATTTTCTGACTACAGACCCCAAGATTCACTTGTTAACTACCAGTTAGAAAACAAAGTATGAGCTTAATGAAATCAAATGAACAAGTAAATAAATGTACTAATTTGTGTGAAACTGTCATGAAACTGAGGGGGTAGATGCCTGAGCCCTTCTGCCCAAGGGTAGGTTTCGTTTCCGGAGGGGGTAGAATGGAGCCATCGGGGCAGAATAGATGTATGTTAGCTCGGTTTCTCTCCTGGGAAGTTTTAGACTGCTGAGAAACAGAGCTCTGGCGATCATATTTTCTGAAGAAAATATGGGACATGGAGTCTGACAAGTAAGAGTGCAGACTTTGTGATGAATAGGACATACTGTTTGCAATTAGCTCTGTCCCAGAAACGCTGGGACTTAGCCACGGTAGGAACAGCAAGAGCCAGAGGGCTGGCAGCTCAGCTGTGTGCTGGAGCTTGTTAGTGGAGAAGAAGAGGTCAAAAGCAGGCCTCAGGGCTTTTTGTTCATCCACTCCACACCCTCCATCCCCAACTGCCCCGCTGAGATTTTGAAATTACAGTATTTCCATTTCAAAGGCAGATTTTAAACTGAATTGAGAGCTCCAAAGAAAGTGTGCAGGGTGGAAAAACTTCATTTCTGCCCGCCTTCAGACTCTCAGAGTGACCCCAGGCAAACGCGCCACATCTCCCACTGAGCGAACCCCAACACAGGGTTCACCATGCCTTGGTGGCTTCGAGGCTGGAACTCATCCCGGATCTGGCGCCTTTTATCCAGCTCTTCCTAAAAATATTTCCTGAGCTGGGCCCCTGAGGGTCTAACCTCTTTAGTTGTTTGGGTTGAGTTGGGCTCTAAAGATAAATCCGTCTTTCTATTCCAGGCTTTGGAGAACCTGAGGTATCATTGTAAACATTGGGACAACCCCCAGTCCCGTGGTAATTGAAGCAAAGGGAATAGATGGTGATGCCAGGGGGGTATGTTGAGTGAGAAGAGAAGAGGGCTCAGGGTGGAAAGAATCTTAAGGAAACCAACAGTACGACTTCGGGATAAAGAGAACTAGGCAAGGCATCCTGGGTGGCCAGGGGACATGACACCTGGGAGGTGGTGTGATTTGGCAGAACACAAAAGAGGAGAGAACGTTATTGAAACAGTGCAAAATGTACCAGAGATAAGTAAGATAAAACCTGTTACCGAGGTTTTGCAAGATGACTGTGACAAGAGCTTTTCTGTGCAGGTACGGGGCCATGAAGCGTGGCTCCTCCTATTGTCCCGATCACATGAGCTCATCTCCAGAGTAGATTTCAAGAGCTCGCACAGTTGCTGTGCCTGACCATTTCCACTCGCATTACCTAATCACCCATATCTGGCCAAAATAGTTGTGCTTGGAGAAAGGAGGGTGATCATCGTCCTATGTGTTCCTCCACTGCAGATTAGGGAGGCATTTGCATTTCCATCATTAAGAGAGGCTTTAAGATTACTTGGAGAGCTTTGCAAGTGTCCACTAGAGTTTGGGAACTAGTTGAGTGCATTGTGGGATCAAATGCACCAATGAGTATCAGGCTTCTCAAAAACCAAATATGGAGCCCATGGAGGGGAGCTGGCCTGGGGCCACCTGCTCAGGGATGGTGGGGTGGACTGGGCCAAGAGGGATGGGCTGATCAAAGCCTTTGGGCTGACAAAGAAGCCAAAAAGAGCGAACTGCAGGAAACATTAGCACAACTCCTGCAGGGAAGCTCCAAGGAACCCACCAAAAGGCCGCAAAAAATCCACTGTCATACCTCTTCCAAGTCACTAGATCCCTAGGATGGAGATTTTTTTTTTTTTTTTTTTTTAATAACGTCAAACTTAGAGTTGCAAGAAGAGTACAGAGGACCTCTCCCTTCCCCTTCCTGAGCCATTTGGGAGTAAATTGCTGTAATTGAGGTAACTGCTGACCCAATGCCCCACGGCCCCTGAATATGTTAGTGTACATTTCCTACACAGAGGGACATTCTGGGACTTAACCACAATGCAACTATCAAAATGTGGCAAGTCATTTATTGGTTTCCTAGACCTGCTGCAACACATTACTACAAGCTGGCTGACTTAAGACAACAGAGGTTTATTCTTTCACAGTTCTGGAGACCAGAAGTCTGAAATCAAGGTGTTGGCAGGGCTGCATGCCCTTCAGAGGTTCTAGGGGAGAGAGAATCCTCCCTTGACTTTTCTAGCTTCTAGCGTCTGTCAGCCTTCCTCATGGCTTATCACTCCAGACTCTGCCTCTCTCTTCACACGGCTCTCTCCTTCCGGCCATGTCTTCTCACCTATCTCTTATAAGGACACTTGCCATTGGATTTAGAGCCCAAACCAGGTCATCCAGGATGACCTTATCTCAAAATCCTTAACTTAATTACAACTGCAATGACCCTTTTTTCAAATAACATCACATATATAGGTTCAGGGCCTTAGGACATGGATGTATCTTTTTGAGGGTCACCATTCAACCTACTACAATATTTTGTAGGGTGGTACTTAAAATTTAAAAAAACTCATTAACCAGTGTTAAGTGTACAGTCCAGTGGTGTTGAATACATTCATATTGTTGTGCCAATCATTGCCAGCATCCATCTCCAGAGCTCTCTTCATCTTGCAACACTGAAACTGTGTGTATCCATTAAGAATAATTCCCCATACCCCTCTCCTCCTAGCCCCTGGCAACCACTATCCACTTTCTATCTTTATGATTTTGACTGTTCTAAGCATCTAAGTGTAATTATATAGTATTTGCCTTTTTGTGACTAGTTTATTTCACTTAACATAATGTCCTCAAGGTTCATCTACTTTGTAGCATATATCAGAATTTCCTTTCTTTTCAAGAATGAATTGAATGTCTTCCTTTCTCTCTTTTTCTTTCTTTCTTTTTCTTTTTCTTTCTTTCTTTCTTCCCTTCCCTTCCCTTTCCTTTCCTTTCCTTTTTAAAAGATTTTATTTATCATGGAAACTCTGTTGTTAAGCGTCTGCCTTTGGCTCAGGTCATGATCCCAGGGTCCTTCTCTGTCTCCCACTCCCGCTGCTTTTGTTCCCTCTCTCACTGTCTCTCTCTGTGTATTTGACACAGAGAGAAAGAGTACGAGCAGGCGGAGCAACAGGCAGAGGGAGAGAGAGAAGCAGGCTGTCTGCTCAGCAAGGAGCCTGACAGGGGACTTGATTCCAGGACCCTGGGATCAGGACCCAAGCTGAAGGCAGATGCCCAACTGACTGAGTGACCCAGTTGCCCCTGAACTGTATGTATGTACTACATTTTGCTTATCTACTCATCTGTTGATGGACCCTTGGGTTGCTTCCATGATTTAGCTATTGTGAATAATGTTCTATAAACACAAGTGTACAAGTATCTTTTGGGGTGTGCTTTCAGTTCTTTTGAATATATGCAAAGGAGTATAATTTCTAGATCATATGGTAATTTCATTTTTAATTTTTAATTTTTTGAGGATCCTCGATACTAGTTTCCATGGTGGCTGCACCATTCAACATTCCCACCAATAGTGTACAAATGTTCCAATTTCTCTACATCCTCCCCAGATCTTGTTGCTTCCTGTTTTTGTTTTTATTTTGTTTTGTTTTGTTTTTATTTTTGATAATGACCACCCCAACAGTTTTTAAGTGGTATCTCATTGTGGTTGGATCTACATTTCTCTGATAATTAGTGATGTTGAGCATCTTTTCATATACAGTTGTTTATTCAGGTCCTTTTTTCATTTTTGAATATTATTTTTCTCTTGTTGAGTAGGGTGGCACTTTAAGACTATGTAAATGCCGTGTTTCTTATTAAACTTTTACTCTCCAGTTTTGGCATCCATTGATGTTTTCTGGCTGAATTATTACTAATTTTTTTGAATTTTTGCTACTTATTTCTAATTTCATCACTCCTCCTGTATTTCCCATTTAGCTTTCCACTATATGGAAATGCCTTCTCCACTCCCCACCTGTTTGTGTATTTATTTATCTCATTATGGAATTTAGTGCATCTTATGGGCTATAATCTGTTATTGTCATTATTTATTTGAACATCCCAATGGTTCCAGGTTTGGCTAGTGGGAGCCTTTTAAAAGTTTCTGTGTCCTAGTAACATGTCCCTATATTCTTTGGGTAGTTTTTTAATTGCTGGCACAAGAATTTCAGGTTCATCTTAAACCTTTCCTGGCACTGCCCTGGAATCAACCATTTCTCCAAGAATACTTGGCTTCTTTTAGTGGAGAATGATATTTAGAAACCAAGATCTAGACACTCAGTGTGCTCCCAGGTCCTCTCAGTAGGCAGAGCTAGGGAATATATGCATGCATGTATAGATATACACATCTGTATTTCCATATCTATTCATGGATTTTAAGAACGATTGTTTCATAGACATCTCCAGGACCAGTCCAGTATCATAGGGTTCATTCGAATTTGTTACACTGACAGCAAGATCCATTTTCCTTAGTATGTATTACCTCTTTGATGAATGCCCCTTGTATGTGATCATTCTGTAGTTATTTCTGAGCTCTCTGTGTGGATGCCCTCCTCATCCCACCTGGACTCTGGCACTTCCTACCAGGGCTCATGGGTGACCTCTATACTCGATGTTGGGCTGCCCTTAGCAGCACCCATTGCAAATGTCCCCATTGCCTCTCTTAGTTCTAATGCTCCATGCCAGGTGCCACACAGACACCCTTCTTGGCCCACCAGAACTCTGAAAGTTCTCACAAGTCTACCATTGCTGTCTCTTTTATGGACGCCTTCTTCATCTCATCTCAGTGTTGCTATCCCAAGTCAGGCTGCCACTGCCGCTCCCTGACATAGACCTGTCTGATCCTGCCCAAGTTGGACAACGTGGGCTGGCAGAAGCAGTCTTTAAGGAAGATTACCCAAAGCCTATGCAAATGACTCAGACAGGTCAACCATCTTCCACCCTGCTTCTTTCCTAACTCTGTCCTCCCCGTGGCCTCACTGATTAAACTTGAGTCAATGATTGTGCCTCCAGGCTGGTAAAGTCATGAATAACTTCTGGGATTAACTTACAAAATTCAGGTGAGCCAATCAGACGCCTCTTCTTTTGGGAGGGGGGTGGGAATTGGAGTTGGAGATTGAGTGACCAGGAAGTTTGGCCATGGGGCGGAAGTTCAAAGCATATTGAGAGCTGATAGGCTGAGAAAGGGGCCGTGGCAGCCAGGTTGAAGCAGTTGGCAAATGTAGCAGAGCCTAATGGAGAGAAGAGAAAGGGGAGCAGGTGTGCTGAGAAAAGCAGGTATGGTAGAGACATGCTATCTCTGGGAGATCTTGGCCTGGCCTTCTTTCCAGGCAGCGTGTCTGCTACAATTGCCATAAGGCCAGTGGTCTCCTCAGGGATGGGCTGAGACAGGTGTATGTCCAGCGTGGGCCAGGGATCCGGCACCCCTTCAAAATAATATTCTTTAAATATTGTTAGCATTTAATGTTACTTACTTTTTTAATGCTAGAAATAAAGGATTTATTATATGCACTTATCACATGGGAGTTCCTGAACCAGACAATTTTGTTGGAAAATAGCAAATAATTTAAAACCCATATAATAAAATGGACTACGCATTAATTGGATCCTGAACTTTCCGTCGACTGTGATGGCTGACTTGAGGCACATGTGAGTGGGCTGTTTTCAGTGTTGGTAGCTTTGCTTGCACATTGGTAGACAAGCTGAAAAAAAAATCCTCCAATAAATGTTTTCCTATGTACATCTGTGACTGGATTGGTGGTTCTATCTTGAGAGATTCTCTACATTATGTCTGCTGAGTGAAATGACGGAAGAACTTCTGAGGCTACTGATACATTTTGCCAAATTGCTTTAGACAAAATGAACAATGAGGGACTAGACTTTTACAGATCAATGATGGAAACCACTTAAAAATAGTTTTTAAAAAATCATTCTCTTCCCTATCAGGAGTATATGAGAGTGTCCTGTAGCTCCACAGCTACTCTGTGGAGGGAAAAAAGTTCTCGGCAATTGACAATTTTGTAGGCAAACAAACAAACAAAACAACAAAAATCAACCCTCCACTCCTACCATGGTATTTAGTGGTTTGAATTTGATAATGCAGTAGTTTTAAGTTACTTGAATTTGATTATTTACTTGTGAAATGGAGCACAATCTCTATTCTACCCTCGCCCCAAATCAGCCATCATGGGAGGAGAAATATTTTGGTTCCAGTTACTATATAGGAACCCAATCCCTTACTTTTTGTTTAAAAAAAAAATTATTCTGATTTTTCTAATTATCCTAAAGCTCATTGTGCAAGAAACAGTTCTGAAGTCTGTAAAATGAAAGATGAAAGCCCTATCTTTTTTTTTCTTTAAAGTTTTTTTTTTTTTAATTTGACAGAGAGACAGAGCATGAGTCGAGACAGAGGAAGAGGAAGGGGATGAAGCAGGCTCTCCACTGAGCAGGGAGCCTGATGTGGGGCTCTATCTCAGGACCCTAGGATCATGACCTGAGCCAAAGGCAGATCCTTCATTGATGGGAAACCACCATGCACTCAAAAAACCCCTTTAAACACAGTTGGGCTCATACTATATGTAGTGTTCTCTAAATTACTTTTCCTTCAAACACTATTTTTATAGTCAGTATGTATAAAAATTTACATAGTATTTCACTGCAATTTAGAAACCTGTCACTAGTGGTGAATATTCAGATTGCTTTCAGTTTTCAAATAACAATAAACAATGTAACAATCATTTACACTGAAGCGGGGGCTCTGCAGTGATGTCCCTAGCCTTGCTTTCCTTGCTCCCTGCCAGAGCCCTGGCATTTGGCACTGTGTGTGGCTCAGAGTGGAGCTGCAATTCATATCTTTTGAATAAATGAGTGAAAGTATTTTGTGAACACTTTTGCAAATGTGTGTAGAATAAATTTCTCAGATGTAAAGTTGTGCTCTCTCTCCCCAGACCTGTCTCATCCTGAAGTATCTTAAGTGGACTTCTACTTACTGAAATCAATACTTATTTCAGCACGAATTCTCCTTGGCTCAAACCCAACTGTCTAAAGGTCTATATTCACACCATGTCAACTTCACTTTTCACTCTATTAATTTTATACTTAACTGAGTTTCAAAGATATGCCTTTGTCAACATGAGCAACAAGAAGCTGCATATGAAATCAATTAGGTTATTTATTATTAGAAAAGTTTTGCTAATATCTAGATGGCCAGAGGCATGGCAAAACAATTCACAGAATAGAAAATATAAATATCCTGTAAACACATGAAAATGTAATTAATTCACTATTGGCTGGACCTTTATTAAATATCCACTACGTGCCATGTGCTGCTGTAGGAAATAAGATATAATGTAATAAAAAATGAACACCACTGCTCTCAAAGGGACAGGGACCTCGTGTTTCATGTCAAATGAAACTTATCACTACTAAACACCTTTTTCTTTTACCTACAAACCTGTCAATTGCCAAAAATTTTGTGAACTCTGCAAAGTAGTTGTGAGAAGAATACTTGTGTCTATACTCGGGGTGGGAACGGGCCATGATGCTCATATTCATCTAAATTCGTTTTTATTTTTGTATATTTTAAAAGTCAACTCTTTTATTTTTCCTTTCATCTAAAGCAGTTTGGAAAGATGTACCAAAAGCCTTCAAAACGTTTCTATCATTTCATCCAGTAAATCTAGTACTAAGAATTTATTAAGGAAATAATCATCAGCTCAGCCACACGTTTAAATAGAAGACATTTATTACAGGATTTTTAAAATAGCAAAACATTGGAAGGAACCTAAATGTTTGGCAATAGAAACACAATTGTTTTATATCTCTACCTTTATTTGGAAAGAAATTCTCCAAAATATTGGGATGATTATGGATGACTTTTACTTTGAGTTTTACACTTTTCTTCTTTTTCCAGATATTCATAGAGTGTGTTTATGTGTGTGCATGTGTGTGCGTGTGTGTGTCTGTGTGTGTGTTGATTTTTAAAATTATGGAAACATTTAAGAAAGTTGTTAGGGGCGTTGCTCTTTTCATTACTTTTTGCATGTACTTTATGTCTTTCATGAGAAATTTATTTCAGATATTATTTGCTTCCTATAGTACCTCCTTCTTTTGAATATAATCTTATCTATATACTGACCCTCTTCTTTTTGTTAAGAAAATTCCAGAGGCGGTGCATCTGAGTGGTTAGTTGGTTAAGCGGCTGCCTTTTAGCTCAGGTCATGATCCCAGGGTCCTGGGTTGGAGTCCTCCCTGCATTGGGCTTCCTGCTCAGCGGGAAGTCTGCTTTGCTTCTCCCTATCCTCTACCCCCTTCCTAACTTGTACTCTCTTTCTCTTTCTCACATAAATAAATAAAATCTTTTAAAAAAATTTCAAGAGGCAAATTTGAAACTTAAGGACTGCATCTGCGTAGAGTCTGATTTTGGCATTATATTCTTTTCTTAAGATCTAGTTTTCTGTATGTATATTTTCAAGTAGAGTGTATTTGTTCTAAGCCTTCTCAAACTCCTCACAAGTAAATGTAAAGACATGATGGTAGAACTCTCCTCTTTTCACCAAGAAATGCACTGGAACAAAAATCAGTAGTCGAGCAGGCTTAAGTAGACACGATGACTTAAGCTCTACCCAGCCTTTCAAGGGGGAAAGGTGGACCAATGGTTGTCACGAGTGGCATTATCTTGTTCACAACCTGTACTAAATTGTTCATGTCTTCAGCAAGAAATCATCTTTCCCCCTTGCAGATCTCCACTTGCCCCTTTTGCAGGGCTGGTACAACAATGAACCTGAGGACGAGTCCAACAGGTTCTGTCTCAGTCCTTCAGGTTTGCCTAAACACCACCTCTTGACTTTAGGCTAGCATGGCTCCAGAAATTTTTATGTCCAGGCTGTTGATTCTTCCTTGAATCTTTTTGGCCTTCCTCCAGATACTATAGATGACATATCTGTAAATGTAGGTATCTCACTCCCCCCTGTCTCCCCCCAATCTCCTCAAAATAGTCCAAGTCTGCAGCACCACCTCCCTCCTGCCCACTTTAATACCTCTATTTGCATGTATAAACACTTCCACTCACCTTGGAAAGTGTGGTTCCTGAAAATTCTTTCTTTCTTTTTTTTTTTTTTTTAAAGATTTTTATTTATTTATTTGACAGACAGAGATCACAAGTAGGCAGAGAGAGGGCGAAGCAGGTTCCCGCCGAGCAGAGAGCCCAATGTGGGGCTCAATCCCAGAACCCTGAGATCATGACCTGAGCCGAAGGCAGAGGCTTAACCCACTGAGCCACCCAGGTGCCCCTGAAAATTATTTCTGAGGTAATTGTATTTAAGGGTAAAGATTCACCTTAGAAAAAAATAAAATAATTGGGTGAGGAATAAATCACCCCTTACTACTCTAGTTCCTAGACCCCCTTTGCATCCAAAACCTTGACCTTGGCCTTCCTCTCCCCACCACACTCCAAGGCATATCCATACTATTTTGAGGCATCACCTGCCTTTCAGGAAAAAGTGGGTATGCCGAGCTGAAGGCAGGGATGAGATTAACGTCTGTATATTCTTGTCTTGATGCAAAACACCATTATGGGTATTCCAAATCCTGTTAGTTGATACATGTAGTTGAGAAACCCGTTTTATTTTTTTCCTCCCTCTTTGTAATGTTGAATTCTTGAAGTAGTTTTAGACCACACAGGCAGCCCTTAACCCTCAAACAGGTTAAGGTCCAACAAGTGACTTCATACATTGGTTTGACTTTTCCCACAAAAGCCTTGTCTTATAAGGTATTTGCCCCTGCCTAGTCATCTCATAATACGCCTGAAATACTATACATCTATGTAAAAAAAAAACTATATGAAGCAATGCTGGAAATGAGTAAACCAGAAAAGGAATACATTTGAATAAGACTTTAAAAAGTAAATACAGAAAGTTAATCTTTTCAAAAGAGGATTTACTTGGAAAATAATGAATAGGTAACCAGAGACACTTAACAGAGCTGGCAAAGAGAGGTCTGAGCATTCAGGGGCCATTGGCAAGGTCCTCTTATTCCTTTAGTTTTCCATTTTGAATATTTAAAGAAACCCAGAATTATATTATGTGCAATTGCACTTCAAAATATGTCTTACATTTTTCTTGATGCAGAAGCATCAATATCCCTACACTTAATGCGGGCCTGGTGTGGTTAGCCTTGGTAGAATTTTAAAGCTGATTTTCCAAAATGTATTGGATAAGAGTAAGAGGAAAGGGTCTGGCAAGAACTGACAAGGATTTCATGGGAAGTGAGGTCCCTAGGAGGAGAAGGGGGCAGGAGGACTGCAGGATTTGTCTGTGAGTCCCGAGGGGCCATAAAGGAGGGGCAGAGCAGCAGCCTTAGATGCTGGATTCTGGCTGTCATGCGTGTGACTGATGTGATGGGCCATCGTTAACAGGGTTCACAGGGCCAAGGGATATGAAAAGGCAGTGACCTTTACTTTTTGAAAATTGAACCTAAGTCAAGAAGACCAATTTTGATTAATGGCCGATAAACTTTTTCCAGATGTTTTCAACTGCTCTTTGCCCAATTCAGTGATTTCTTTTCCAGTCACATTGGAGTAGTAGTATCTCCGTCTCCGTTTGCTTCACAAATACCATCTAGGCATTCTCCTTCTGTGCTTTCCCTTGCCCCACAGTGTCCCACACTGCTGCTGGATGGAAGGGGTTTTGTTTTCATGGCAGACCTCAAATCTGGAGAGATCAAGTCTGGAGTGTGAGTGTATGGCGTGCAGTAGGTCCATGGGGTGGCCTGGAGGCACTCCCGCCTTCTGATCTTGTATCAGATATAGATATGCCTTACCTTGGCATGGGTGATGAAGGAGAGAGATACCCCTAGTTACTTGTCAACATCGGTGTGTTTTGTAGAATTAGAATCCCTGGTTTTCAGTTGGACACAAATCCACTTTGAATAAAGACCACAATGGCTGCCAGCTGTGGTAGAAGACTTTACAGACTTTCAGGTTGTGTCCTTCTCTCTCCATTTTCTGTAGCTAAAATTCTGATATGCTAATATCAGACCTGGACATACAGGTGAGGATAACGCCCTAGGGATGGCAGCTCTGAGACAGAGAGGTTCCTGGACAACTTTGTGAGACAGAACAACTGTATCAGTCTTAGACTGCTTACTCCAGGCTGTTTTATGAGAGGAAGGATAGATTTTTATTTGTGTAAGCCAGTATAAATGTGAGTGTTTGTTATAGTAGCTCAACTCATGGCCAAACTGGCACGTGGTGGAAAGAGGGGAGATGAATCAATGTAACTGGGTATTATATATATGTAAAAACTTGAAGAGTAGGTACCCCAAACATGGGTAGATGCAGACTGTAAGGAAATTCCCAGAGGCAGCAATTGTGTCTCGATGCTAAAGCATATCTAAAGCTGAGGCTTTAAAGAATGTATTAAAAGTGCAGGATTTCTAGGTAATGCAACACCTGGAAATGCACTGGGGATAAAAGACAACCACTTATCGCCATAATTCAATAAATGACTGAATGCATTCCCTGGAAGGAGTGATTAAAAATCCATCCCAATACTCTTTGGCTGACCTTAGGATCAATTTGAGGATTAGCATCCCACATTTGTGGAATTCAGATTTTAAGGAGGAAGGATTAGTGAAATGTGTTTTCTGAATATTTAAAAAAATATAGCATAGAGCAGAAAAATTCTTCAGTTAGGAAGAGAAAGCAGTGTCTGTACTTTGCAAGTTCACAGACGTGTTTCAAAGCAAACAGACTGAACTCTTTGAGCTATACAAACAGCAGATGTGAAGGGTAGTAATTCAACTAGATTTCCATCTCTGAGTCCACACACTTTATGAAGCGACTTTTGGTAGGCGTAGAAGATGTGTGGAAGCAGAGGTTATCAGACTTTCATGCCTTTGGACTTCTACAGGAATTTTTGTTCCTTCTGAGAACACTAAGACATTGTCTGCGTTATAGAAAGTTCAATTTCTCTAGGCAAAGATGAAGCACACTCTTTGCCTAGAATGGGTATATTATTTAATCAACTTAAATCATTAAAGCCACCTAAACCATGACTGATGTGAGGGTTTTGGCCAATGCCCTCGGATGGATTGGGGATGTGCCCAGCACCCTCCCACTCAGTATGCATCCGGAAGCTCTCCTTCCTTTCAGCCTGGAGAGAGGCTGTGTCTGGGGAGGGGTGCGGAGTCTGTGTTGTCTGGGAAGCACAGGGATGCATATCAATCCCTCCGTTTGGCGGGTAGCACAGACACACTGCCCTTTTATCCCGTCACTATGCGGGCCTTTCCTGTCCAGGAAATAAAATTCTTTACAACATCGATGGTGTTCTTAGTTACAGTAACAGCTCATAGTAGTTTGTGAAATACTTAAGAATTACAAAGTCTGCAGGTTATTTGTTTTTACATTGCCAGGAACCACATTTAGAGTGCAGATTTTAATCCTGGTGTTTGCCACATCCTTCTGACTAATCAACAAGTAGGTGTGGGACTTCTCTCCTGCACTCGTGACAGAACAAACTCCCGAAGCTGGAAAATCTCTAGCTCTTTTCTGGGGATAACGTCTGTTACTACCACCACCCAAAGAGTCAGTGACCTTTCTTGATCATACAGTGTTCTCTTCATGAATATATCTCTGTACACACTCTCTCCCTACCCTCCTGGTATTTCAACAGCACTCTTAAGGTAGTAAGTTCAGATTCTGAAGAACACTCCCAATTTAGGCAGATCTGCTAACAGTGTATTTGTTTCTGTTCTTCATTTCATTTTGCCTTAGCCTGACCCGCGTACCAAACACATGTATGTTAAAATATTCCACTTCTCAGTTCTACCTTTGTATCAACTAACTTCACCAGTTAGTGAAAGCAAAATCCTATCCATCGTGACCAGGTCTCTCTCCCTTAGGATCAAGGTGAGCTGTATCTCCCCCAATCTCTCTATGTCCCTTTAGACTTCTGTTTGTAGATCACAAGCCACCAAGATTGTTTGAATTACTGCTCTTTCTCTGTTCTTTCCAGGGACCTTGCAGCCCATCTGCCTCGAAGAGCCCCTTATTTCTTATGGTCTCACTTGTTCTTCACAATGTTTCTCTCACTCAGCACACAAGCTTCTCACTGTATTGACACACTCAAGCCTCACACTCAAATGCCTACTTCCTCATGCCCAGTAGCAAGCCGTGAATCAGCTTTTGCTTACTATCACTGGGAAGATTGACTGATCGACTGGTTTATTGATTGATTTTGCACGGTGAACATTTAAAATTCTATTTTATAGAGTATTACTCCTCTGCATGGAAATGGATAAAACTTCACATTCACTGCAGAGCCCCCAACACCACCACTGGCACGTCTCCCACTCCTGCCTTCCATACGGGTCTCAGCCCCACTCACCAGCCTTCGAGGAGACGACCACAATGCTTCCATTGCTCTGCTTCAGCATGGGCAAAGCAGCAACACTCAGGACCACGTAACTGAGGAAGTTGACTTCCATGCTTCTGCGCACGAGGTGGATATCACCACTAAATAGATTCATAGAAGTGTTGGTGATGTGGTTGAGAATAAGCATGTCTAGTCCCCCTGCAAGAGATGGCTGTGTTGAGAGAAACCATCTGGGGGGATACCTTTCCTCCCATTCTCCCCCTCCCCAAAGCTCCCTGGTGACCCTGAGAACAGAGTCCAGTAGAGGAGGGAGGAGAAGCGGCCTCACCCATGAGCTTTCCAGCTTGGGCAACAAATTGCTCTGCAAAGGTCATGTTCTCCATGGAGCCAGCAATGTAGTGTGCTGAGGCTGCTCCAAGCTCCAGACAGTGGGATACCACCTGCAGGGACATAGCAGCAATGGTGTCAGTCTTGGCTGCGGACTTCGGGGGCAATCTCTGAAGTAATGGGGGTTTAAATGGGAAGTTGCTTAGAACCCTGTTTTGGTAAGAATGGAAGGTGCCACCCGACACAATCTTGGCCCTCTGTTGGAAGTATTTCAGCGACGGTGTAAGTAAAGAAGTCATCACTGTGCTGGGGTTTAAGTTCATGGCTTGTGCTTATGAGTTTCTGAGAATAGAGGTATGTGAATCCATTCTTGGTGTGGATGCTAGTCTCTGTGTGAGTAGCCCTAAGTTTGTGAATGTTTATATCCTTGGGTTTGTAAGTCTGAGCATATGAGAAAGCATGTGTCTGAGAGTTGAAATGGGGACGAGAATATGAATTCACGAGTAGATACTGGAATTTTGGTCTCTGAGCACATATCTATATATCCATGATCCCAGATGTAAATGTGTGTCCATAGGCATGTCTATGAGAATAGATACATAGATAGCTATGTAGATAGAAAGAGAGAGAGAGATGTGTGTGTGTGTGTGTGTGTGTGTGTAAGCTTTAATCAAAGCTTAAATGCATTCTCTTTATATTCCTGTGGGTGTTTGAACCTGTGTGTGTGTATGTGTGTGTGTTTGTACCTGTGTATGGGTGTGCCAGTTTCTGTGTGTTGGCAGGTGTATGTGACATGTGTCCGTGGGTGCAGAACCCTCACCTTCTTTAGCGTTTCTTTAGACCTCGCTGTCACCACCACATGGGCGCCCATCTTTGCCAGATGATAGGCCATCTGTTCTCCAATCCCCTTGCTGGCCCCTGTGACAATCACTCTCTTTCCTTGGAGCATCTCTGTGAAACCCAAAAGGAAGTGAGGGCCATACCCAAGCCGGCAGCAGTCTTCCTTCCACTCTGGATGTGGACAACCTTACCTCAATGTCTAAAGATTATGAGCCCAGACCAACTTTTCTCAAACTGCAAAATCAATGAAGGAACAGTTCAACTCTTTCATAAACATGCTCTAAAACGGAGGCTTAGCTTGATTGCTCAAAACAAGCCTTCTTGCTCTCCTTCTTACAAATGTCCATAGACGGAGGCTTCAGCTCAGACACTGGAGTGCCAGACATTTCTGGACTATCCAATTTTACTCAATTGAAATAAGACTCAAAAAGTCATCAAAACACATGTGCTCATAGAAATTCCAGGGATTTTCCCTCACTACTATTTAGTCATCAGCTCCAGACTCCTTTCTGGTCTCCCACTTATCAGTCCCTCCTTAGAGCCCGATTATCTGCCTGTGCTGTAAATTTTGGAATTACCCTCATTTTTTGTAGGGAATCTGAAATTGCTTTCCATTAAGGGTGCCACATAAAGCATGGACTATTTGGCAGTCTGTTGGTGACATGCTTACCCCTCCCCACACTGCTATTATCCATATCCTTCCATGTCTGGAAGACACAGAAATCCAGTCCCATCTCAGGGTTCCTCTTGTTCAGCAACTCTGGGGTTCAGGAACTCATCCTGATCCTCAGAAACCCTCCAGCCACCCCTGTGTTTTTTTATCTATTCCTCCCAAATTAGATCCATTGGTACTTACCTGGTCTGAATTCCTCATTTGCGGAATAGTAGTAGTAGGCCAAGAAGAACCCCAGAATGGGGGGGAGATATTTTTTCATAAAAGCCATCAGACAGATAACCTGGCCCGAGGAGTCCTGTAGGACACACAGAGAGAACCTACAGAGCTTTCTACAACCTCCTAGGCAGGCAGCAGCCTCTGAATTGTGACATCAGGGACGGGGGAGGCTGGAGTAGTCTCAGGCAGTGCTAGCCAATTTCCCTGTCAGAGCAGCGATTGGCTTTGGGTGGGATCCCATTCGTCCCTGGCAGCCTGTGTGGTGGATTTCATAATGGACAATGTTTACTCCATTTCATTGAGCAAGAAGAGACTTCCAGATGGCCAAGCTCATGACTGTACAAAACTGGATTCCTGAACATCCCTACCCAGGGCCCATATTCCTCTTAACACCATTTATGCCAAGAATCAACGGTTTTTCAAAAGTGGTATGTCAAAGGCAGAGAGAAAGTATGTGCGGGGCTTCTGGGGAAATGTGAGTAATAGCAAATTCAAGCCAAATTCAAGCCAAATCTCACTCTTGTCCCCACCTCCCAGTCGGAAGCAATTAAAAATAACAGCACAAAACAGAAAAATAAGCTTAAGAAAATAATGTGCACATCTTGGGGGGGGGGAAAGCAAACAATTCCTATAGCCCTACACTCAAGTTCAATGAACAAGTATTACAACATCAAAGGGGAATGCAAGCCAGCCAGAACCCAGATGGCGGGAAACCCAAGACCGGTTCAAGACTCTCAGGCAAGTGCAACGGAACGTACACTTATTACTTTAACAGCAAATAAAAGAAGAAATAGCGAGTGCCAAAAACCAAACCAAAACAAAACAACAAGGCACTACGCTATTAAATTGGGTCTTGTAAATGCTACAGAGGAACAATATACATGAAGATGTAAGAAAGAGGGGATCTGGCCCAGGAGCAAACAGAACTGGCACCGATGAAGCAGAATTAGCCCACAAAGCCCACATCCAGCTAAAGACTGATCTAGTAACAATCAAAGGGCCAGAGGAGGAAACCCCTACTAATTTAGAATCATAGAAATAACCACAGAAATATAGAAATAACCACTTTGGTATGTTTGTAGCAAGAATTCAGTAAGCAACTATCCTCAAAAAGAGAATTTAAGATATATTATTGTTAAGCTTTTCAACTTCAAACCAACTAACCAAACATAACAATTCTCCCATCACTGAGCAAATATAGAATTCTTCAAATTTTAATTACAGTTGAGAAAACCATGGAAATGTTAGGATAAGAATAAGTACCCGTGTTTTGGGAGGAAGAATATGGGTTAAGGGTGGGGATCAGGGGATTCACTCAAGATTAAGAGAAATTGAGTTATAAGCCCAAGTACAGTGTATGGAAACATGCACTGAGTTTTCACTTCACAGTAAGGGGAAATAATTTAAGACCCAGAGGAGATGAAATAATTTGTCAACAAAGGCTCACAGCTGTGAAGTTCACTTCCTGAAAACAATGGAGATTTGACAACTGTTGAGGGCTAGCTAGAGCTCAAGGTTTATGGAGGACAAAATAGAAAAAAAAAAAGAAAGAAAGAAAGAAAATTCAAGTGGGAAATTACATTATATCCTGACAGAACTATAAGATATATATACATAATTTTATAAAGGGCTTTACGCTGCCAAGACATGTTACAGACTGGACTCCATTTTCATCTCCAGACGGAAGGAAATTTAAAGTTGCACTTTCTTAGTACTATCCTATTAATAGAAAAATTATAGAAAACAATGAAAAGTTACTTTAAAATATGATGCTGCTGAAATGGTGAGAAAGATAGACAGAGGGGTGCCTGGGTGGCTCAGTGGGTTAAGCCTCTGCCTTTGGCTCAGGTCATGATTTCAGGGTCCTGGGATCCAGCCCTGCCTCAGGCTCCCTGCTCAGTGAGAACCCTGCTTCTCCCTCTCCCACTCCCCCTGCTTGTCTTCCCTCTCTCACTGTCTCTGTCTGTGGAATAAATAAGTAAAATCTTAAAAAAAAAAAAAAGACTTTAAGATGCACTAAAGAAAGCATATTTAAGGAAAACAAGAGTAAAGATAAAAGATAAAACTGCAGGGCATCTGGGTGGCTCCGTTGGTTAAGCAACTGTCTTCGGCTCAGGTCAGGATCCTGGAGTGCTGGGATCGAGTCCCGCACCGGGCTCCCAGCTCCATGGGGAGTCTGCTTTTCTCTCTGACCTTCTCACCTCTCATGCTCTCTCACTGTCTCTCTCTCAAATAAATAAATAAAATCTTTTTTTTAAAAAATAAAGATAAAACTGCAGGTGATAAAACATAAAACAAATCGATCAACTATTGCTGATTTTTGGCTGGACTAAAAAAATGAAGTCTACATTGTGCTGCTCAAAAGATCCACGTAGACATAAAAAGGCACAAAAGAAAACACAGACAGTTTAATAATTAGCTATTGTGCTAGACAAAAAGGATACAGAAAAAGCATTCAATAAAGTAATTTTCATGAACTAGATGAAACAGGTTTTATCCGGTAAAATGCATTTGTGAGAAATGAGGACACCATGTAATGGTAGATGATATATGAAGTCTTAGCAGTTCTCCAAATTTTTGGTCTTGGGATCCCTTTACAATCTTTAAAAATTACCAAGGCTCTCCATTTTTGTCTAGAGGCAGATCTTGGAGATACTATAGGTTCAATTCCAGACCCCCACCAAAAAGCAAGTATTACAATAAAGTGAGTCCAATGAGGTTTTTGGTTTCCCAGTGCATGTAAAAGCTATGTTTATATTATACCGTAATCTATTTAGTGTGCAATTACATGATGTCTTTAAAATATCTATACTTTAATTAAGTTCTTTATTGCTGAAAAATGCTAACCATCCTCTGCATTTTCTGCTAGTTTTCATCTTTTTGCTGGTGGAGGGTTTTCCCTCAATGTGGATGGCCGCTGGGGGGCAGGGTGGTAGTTGCTGGTGGTTGGGTGGCTGTGGCAATTTCTTCAAATAAGACAACGGTAAAGTTCGTCACGTTGATCGACTCCTTTTTTTGTGAATGACTTCTCTGTAGCATATAATACTACAGAAAGAAGTAGAACTTCCTTCAAAACTTGGGAATCAAGACTCTCAAACCCTGCTGCTGCTTTATCAACTAAGTTTATGCAATATTCCAAATATTTTGTTGTTATTTCAAAAATCTTCACAGCACCAGGAATAGATTGCTTCTTATGAAACCACTTTCTTTGCTCCCGCATAACAAGCAACTCTTCCTCCATTAAGTATTCTCATGAGATTGAAGCAATTCACCCATCCCTTCAGGCTCCACTGCTAATTCTGGTTCTCTTGCTATTTCCACCACATCTGCTGTTACTTCCTCCACTAAAGTCTTGAACGCCTCAAAGTCATCCATGAGTGTCAGAATCGCCTTCTTCCCAATTCCTGTTAGTGTTAATATTTGAACCTCTCTCCATGAATCATGAATGTTCTTAATGGCACTAGAATGGTGAATTCTTTCCAGGAGGCTTTCAATTTACTTTGCCTAGATTCATCAGAGAAGTCATTATCTATGGCAGCTATAATTTTATGAAATGTATTTTGTTAAAAAATTATTTATTTAAGAGAGAGAGGGGGAGAGAGTCAGAGACAGCATGGGCAGGAGGAAGGACAGAGGGAAAGGGAGAAGCAGGCTCCCTGCTGAGCAGGGAGTCCAATGTGGGGCTTGATTCTAGGACCCTAAGATCATGATCTGAGCCAAAGGCAGATGCTTAAACAGACTGAGCCACCTAGGTATCCCAAAATGTATTTCTTAAGTAAAAACACTTGAAAGTCAAAATTACTCCTTGATCCATGGACTGCAGAATGGATGTCGTGTTAGCAAGCATGAAAACAGCATTAATCTAATTCTACGTCTCTATAAGAGCCCCTTGGGTGACAAGGTGTATTGTCAATGGACAGTAATATTTTGAAAATGATTTCTTTTTTCTGAGTAGTAGGTTTCAACAGTGGACTTAAAATATTCTGTAAGTGGGTAAGCTGTCATCCAGGCTTTGTTGTTAGAGCTAGAGCACAGGCACAGTAGATTTAGCATCATTCTTAAGGACCCTAGGATTTTCAGAATGGTAAATGAGCACTGGCTTCAACTTAAAGTCACCAGCTGCATTAGCCCTTAACAAAAGAGGTAGTTTGTCCTTCGAAGCTTTGAAGCCAGTCATTGACTTTTCCTTTTTAGCTGCAAAAGTCCTTAGGTGGAATCTTCTTCAGAGAGAAAGCTGTTTTGTCTACACAGAAATCTGTTGTTTACTGTAGCCATCAGTAATTATCCTAGCTCGATCTTCTGGATAACTTGCTGCTTCCCCTTGAACTTTTAGGTTATGGAGATGGCTTCTTTCCTTAAACTTCATGAACTAACCTCTGCCTCTTCTGCAGCTTCCTCACCTCTCAGCCTTTATGGAATTGAAGAGACTTAGGGCCTTGCTCTGGATCAGGCTTTGGCTTAAGGGAAGGTTATGGCTGTTTGAACTTCCCTCCAGACCACTCATATCAGTAATAAGGCCGTTTCACTTTCTTATCACTTGGGCATTAGCTAAAGCAGCACTGATAATTTCCTTCAAGAACTTTTCCTTTGAATTCACAACTGGACTAGCTGACACAAGAACACCAGCTTTCAGCCTACCTTAGCTTTTGACTCACCTTCTTCACTAAGGTAAATCATTTCTAGCTTTTGATTTAGAGTGAGAGATGTGTAACTTTTCCTTTCACTTTTTCCTTTCACCTGAAAGGCCACTGGGGGTGATTAGTTGGCCTAATTTCAATATTGTGTCTCAGGGAATAGGGTGGCCTGAGGGAAGGGAGAGAGATGAGGGAACAGCCAGTTGGTGAGGAGTCGGAACACTATTTATTAATTTCGCCATCTTAGATAGGCACAGTGTGTGGAGCCCCAAAACAATTACAACAGTGACATCGAAGATCAGTTATCATAGACCATAACAAATATAATAATGAAAAAGTCTGAAATATTGTGAGAATTGTCCAAGTATAACACAAAGACACAAAGTTAGCAATGTTGCTGGTAGACTTGCTTGATCCAGGGTTGATGTAAACCTTCAGTTTATAAAAACACAATATCTAAAAACACAACACAATACAGTATCTATAAAGCAAATAAAACAAAATGCAATAAGATGAAGTGTGCCTATATGTGGTTTTACTATTGATATTGATATATTAGAAATTGAGACTGAGGGGGCACCTGGCTGGCTCAGTTGGTAGAGCATGTGACTTTTGATCTTGGGGTTGTGAGTTCAAGCCCCATGTTGGGTGTAGAGATTACTTAAACTTTTTTTTTTTTTTTTTAATTAGTGGCGGCTCCTTTAAAAGAAATTAGGACTGAGATTTTTTTTTTTTAAGTAATCTCTGTGCCTAATATGGGGCTTGAACTCATAACCCTGAGATCAATGTTCCATGCTCTACCAACCGAGCTAGCCAGTCACCCAAGACTGAGAACTTTTTTCAATTCAAGAATATATAAGTATACATGTATTATGCTTTGTATTATCACACATCCTGTAGCTTCTAGAAAACTTACGAAAGAATAAGAAAAAAAGCAAATGATGTCTTAGCATGATTATGGAAATAGTGGACCTTTCAAACCCCCAAAAGGGTCTCAGAGATGCATTACTGCCACACTTTGAACAGATTATGTAATAAACATTGATCCAAGGTATGTCCATATCTTCATGCCTGGTTCTCTTATTAGTTTATAAACTCCTGGAGGATGCGACTGGATCTTTTTGTCTTTATTTCTTTCCATCTCCCCCTAGTCCTGCTCCAAAATAGACATTCAATGAACTTTGCTGTTTTAGTATATCTGAGATGCTGCAGCAATGAGAAAATTGCTGTATTTCTGCAACCTGATTTATCCAGGGCAATCACTGGGACTCAGCATTCCGGTTAGAACTTTTAGCCCCACTCCCTACTCCTTTTCTAGTGGTTCTCAACAAAATAACACTAAATAAATAAATAAATAAATAAAACAAAAGGAAATATGAATGTTGCACCTAGCAATTGTTTGGAGTCATATTTTTCACCATTCAAGTAAAATTCCTTTCACTGCCATGGCAACGAAGCTAGCTGTTCACTCTACTCCTTGATGCTGGCCCACATACACTTTAGAGCAGGCTTCCCATGAAATACCTAAATACAACCTGGCAGTTTTAAAAAATGCAAAGTGGGTCCCTCTCAGCTGGAGGCACATGTCCCAGCCCAGCAAGGAATTCTGATTTGATCATTCTCACCTGAATATATGGGTCAAGAAGTAGGAAGGTGAGAAGAGCAGGACATTAAATGGGAAAGTAACTATAAGGAATGGGCCAGATCTGATAGGACTAATATATTAGTGGGTGGTAGTACTGTGAGGAGAGGCAGCCAAAGAGGAATTTCTATGCATTTGGCACTTGGCATAAGATGTGGATATTTGGCATAAGATGTGGATATTTGGCATAAGATGTGGCTCATGAAAGGTGCACCTGTCATTTCTGACGCAGCAGCAGCTATGGGGGGTTTTCAGGACTGTTTAGTAGCTTTGTTAAGTGGTCTTTTCTTTTTGAAAACTAACCCCACCAGGGGAAGAGTGGGAAGACCTCTGAGTAAAAGGTGGGTGAACCTTTTCATTTTGGAGATTCTCCCTTCCCTGGGAAAACACCGACAACATGCTGAAACAGGAAAGGAGCTTATCATATTAAAATGCATAAAATTCTCCCTTTCTTTTTACCTTTCCCACCCATCCAGTTTCTCAGGTCTGATTTTTTAGGAACTCAATCTGCGCATGGCTGCCACAATTTGTTCCAAGTTATGGACACAACCACCACTTTATATCATTTTATCTAATAACACAGTTTCCTTCTATTAACACATTTCCCCCTTACTTTCCCCCCACCCCCATATATCTAATGAGGTGTGGGGGAGAAGTTCTTTGTCAACCCTTCTGCATGAGCCTGCTCCTAAGGGACAGATTTTTCTCATCTTTTCTAACTAATGGAATCTCATAGTCAAGGAAAATAAACTAGACATGGGATAAACTGCCCTGTGTATGCTGTCCTGCCCTCACCCGTCACATATGGTCTGTGGCCAGGAGAATGTTGGGGCAGACTACCTGGAATCCATTTGTGTGGGAGAGCCAAGATCCTCTTGGGAAAGAACAGGTACCTGATGAGGCCTGAAGCATGGTCTGATCCCTGCCCCTCAGTGGGAGTGGGGCAGAGACAATTCTAAACATGCTGTAGTTGCAGTTTTTCAGGTTTTTCCTTTGGCCTAACTCCCATGGATTTGCATCTGAGCATGGAGGAGAGATAGGGCCCACCTACAGTAAGTGAAAAAGTTATTCTCTGGCAACTTTGGTAAAGTAGTGGTAGCACATGAGGACCAGTGGAAGAAGCCCACACAGCTCACACTTTTGAGCTTTGGCCCATCTTGTGTTTTTTCTTGGTCATTCAGTCCAGCTTTCAGGAAGCCCATCAAGGTGGCATGGCAGCCTCAGCTGGGTGGGTTTCTTTAGGGTTCACATGCCTTCAGCATTAGAGAGAAGCCACTTCCCTTTGGTGGGAAGCATGTTTGCCAGATTAACAAATAGAAATCCAGGACACCCAGTTAAAGTTGAACTGAAGAATATGTTTTTTAGGATATATATAATCAATAAATATATATAAACTATGGATATATGTATATATTTATACACACACAACAAATACATTTTGGGGCTATGTGTCAGGGAAGAAAATTTTTCCTCTGCTTTTTAAGGTTCTTCTAGCTGGTCTAAGAATCAAAATCGACTTAAGACAGATTAATGGGAGAAAGTAAAAACTAAAGTTTAATAACATGTATGCCTCCTATTTACCTGGGAGAGATCCAGGGAAACTAATACCCTGAAAAGGCTGAAGCTACCCCCGAAATACTTTCTCCAGCTAAAGACAAAAGATGTTGTGTGGGGGGAGTCAGCTCTAAGTTACCAGGAAAAGCATAGTAGTCAAGTGTAAAGTTATTATGCAGATTTAAGTCCCTGCTTTCTCCATTGATAACAGTTTCTAGAATATTTAGAGTCACCTCCTTCCTCCTGTACTGAAGGATACACCCTTACAAATCGAGATTTTTCCCTTATAGATGTAAATGTCTCTTACAAAAAGGTAACTTCTACTTGTTTTTCAGAGCTTCTCTTGTGCCTGCAGTTTATTAAAAATAACCAAATTAGAATAATCAATGTGTGAAAAATACATATCTTGGGGTGATAAAATTTCCCTCCCTACAACAGAATGGGATATACTTATACTAAAACAGTATTCATTGTTTATCTGAAATTCAGGTTTAACTGAGCATTCTGTGTTTTATCTGGCAATCCCAGAAGTGGCACAGAGCTTTGGGAACACTGGAATACTGGGCCTTAGGTGTCAGCAAAACATTCTTGACCATGGCTATTGATAGCAGAGGTCAGACTACCTCATCCACTTTCACACAATGAAAACCAGCAGCCTGGCCATAGACAGCCCCCAAAAGGGCCCCTAAGTAGGAAGGAGGAAAAGGAATATACATGCCCTATGGTGGCTGAAGGGAGATTTCACCTGCTAACATTTATTTAGTACTTACTATGGGTCAAGTCCTATGAATGAAAAGCAAATAAAATGCTTTCTAAGTCCCAGAAGAAGACAGACAGGGAAGCAAATGAAATGTATAAAGAGTTACTAGTGATATGGTAGAAGTCTGTGGTGGAGGCTGTGGAGGACATGAAGAATTTCCTCTGCTCTTCAAAGTCATTCTAGCTGGACTCATCATCAAATTGAGAAAAGGTAGATTAATGGGAGATTAATGTAACAGTTTTATACATATGGGGAATCCACAGACATGGAATTCCAAAGACAGTGAGGCAACATGAGACTTATATGAGCTAAGGAGAGGGGTAGGAGTCTGAGGATACAAAAGATGGGGGGAGTCATTAGCAGAAGGGTGAAAGGAGATGTTTGGAAAGCAAAGATTGCCCCATTATGCAGATAAGTTTCTTAGGTAAAGAGGAATCTCCCCTCTAGCTCTCTTCTGGGTAGAAGCAGGGAGTTGAGGGGGAGATAAAGAGCTTTTCCTGAATCTGCTGGGTTTTAACTGCTTTTAACTCAAAATAATGTTTAAGTCAAAGTGGCCCATCTTGGGGCAGTCTGCAGTTCCGTCCTCTGAAACTTCCCTGGCATTTCTAAAAGTTGAGCCTGTAAATTGTCTAAGCTCATTGAACCAGTCTCAGCAATAGGTCAGTTTAGTTAAAATCATTTCAGGAGGAGGTATTTGAGGTGTGTCCTCAAAGTTAGGCCTATGGTTCAAGCAATGAGGTATTAAATAAGAGACATTTCGATGAAAACAAAGAAAAAACAATGGTTAATGATTGAATCAAGTTATAAACCAGTTTCTGAATTCTGAGGGAAAATTTCTCTTGAGAGAAAATTTCTAGATGTCAAGCTTGAAGCATCTTCAAATAGTGTGACAGCAGCCAGTGACAGATTTTCCTGGTTTGTAGTTTGAATGTCTTCGGTGATATTTTTGCCCACAAAGCAGCAGGCATGAAGATTGCCTATATGTGAGCTGTTGTGGTGATTTCTCGGAAGTTTATATCAAGTTGTTTGTACTTAGTTTGCAGGGCTTCAGGACAAAGGGCATTTTAGTTCTCAAATGAATCTAACTCAGGATATGGGAGAAAAAGCAAAAACTTTACTTTGCAGGATTGTAGCCAGGTATTGGAGGACACTGGAAGAAATCAGGTTCTGGTCTAGTTTATAGTGAACAGTATCTATATTTGCTCAGGTCTGTTGTTGAAACCTATTTTCTCTCTACAGTCCCCCCGATTTCTACCAAAGATAGCCAGACTAATAATTTGTTTGCAAAAGAAGTCTAGTTTCAAAAACAAGCAAACAAACAGACAAAAAACAATTGACCTGATTATTTACCTAAGTGCAGCAAGAATAGCGTTGGCCACAAAGACTTTTTAAAAACCTGCTTTGCAGGCACCTGGGGAACTCAGTGCGTTTAATCTCTGCCTTTGGCTCAGGTCATGATCTCAAGGTCCTGGGATTGAGTGCATCAGACTCCCTGCTTAGCAGGGAGCCTGTTTCCCCCCCTCTCTCTGCCTGCCTCTCTGCCTACTTGTGATCTATCTCTCTCTGTCAAATAAATAAATAAATCTTAAAAAAACAAAACAAAACCTGCTTTGGGGCACCTGGCTGCCTCAGTTGGTAGACTGTGCAACTCTTGATCTCAGGATCATGGGTTTGAGTCCCATAGGGGTTGTAGAGATTACTTAAATAAATAAAACATTAAAACTTGCTTTGCTGTAAGTTTTCATGAGGTATCTAGATTGAGTTCTTAATCTTTTGAGGCCAGAGACTAAGTCATATATTGTCATCAGACTTCGCCTGCAATACTTGTGGACTTGGGTTAATTCCTCTCTTCTTGAGGTCCCCCAAATATCCTGAGGTTCCTGTACCTGCCACAAAGTGACTTTACTCACCAAATAGCCTGCTGGGAACTCTGAAAGCAAGGTATCAGGCTGATATTTCCAAGGGACTTTATTGGCTCCATAAAGTCAGCCTTAGTTCCTTAAAGTTGTGGGGTCATATCTATGTCTGGTCTATGTATGTCTACCTCAAATACGAAATTTCAGTCAAAGTCTTGGTAATATAACCAATGTTTCCAATTTCCTTGTATCTTGTTACAAGGAGAACAGTTTCTTAGTAAACTTATGCCAGTAAATATATTGCCATGAAAATATAAAGAACACTCCCTGAGAGCTTTTAAATTCTGGAGGGACAGGGTAGGGAGGAAAAGATAAATGTTTCAATTCTGATTACAAAGGTATAATTTCTCACACTGCTATAGGTGAGTCAGCTTAAGAGAAAAAGTTTCCTGAAAGGTGAATCAGCTTAAGAGATTCAGCTTGAAAGAAAAAGTCAAGAGAAAAAGAGAAATTTAAGAGAAGAAGTTTCCTGAAATCTGAAAAAACAAAATATTTAAAAATGTCATCAATGGTGTAAACAAAAAGTAAAAATGATAGTTGTCTTCTTCATTCAGTCCCCAAGTTGTTAATTCTTTGATTCCAGTTTTACCACTAGTTTTGGAAATTCTTACCTAGTTCAATTTTACAATTTTAAGGTTATCAGAAATCCGTACTCAGAATTTTTTTCTCAGTCTCACTTAAGATGAAATACATTGACAACAGCATTGAAATGAAACAGTAACTTTAAATGAAAAGACTTACAAATGACCAGGGTTAACGATCTGATTAGACTTCATTACAATGCAATGGACAGAGAAATTTGGTTATTTCTGTGACACACAGCACTCCAAGAAGATAACATACCAGGACATCAGATTTCTAGGAGTGTCATACAATTTTTAGAACACTTAGTTTAATAAAATATCTATATAAATATAACCCAAGAGGGTTTAGTAACACTTATTTGACAATGCTTCCCATGTAATCTAACATGCCAAATAAGCCTACTTAATTTAATTTCTTACAAAATCTTTGAAATGTTCCAGGAGTGCTCTGGTCAAAAGATTTCATTTTAGAATTTCATTTTGGGATCATAATTATTATGAAACATTGTTTTATTATGTATTTAACCAAATTGACAATAGAAGATTTCAAAGGAAAATACAAAAGGTTAAATAGTTGTAAGCAAAATTTAGCCTTTTGAATATTAGCACTCAGTTTTCTTAAGTAATCAGACTTGATAAATATAGGAAATTATTTTGGGAAAACACAGAATGCTTGTTTTCTAGGCAGGTAGCTTTAAAGGTGAAAAAAACCTTTTGTTTGCCACTTCTTATTAAGAGCAGACCAATAGTTCAAGAAAACGTTGTCCTTTTATCAAAGAGAAAGACAAAATTTTGATTTTGCGTCAGTGTATTTTTAATATTAAAACTCATCTATTTACTTAAATTGACTCTAATGTTAGCCAGTACTAATGACACATAAAATTCCTTTCCAGATTTCTTTTCCATAAACCTGCAACATTTTTACACTCGGATTTTGTCCTATGTCTTCCCTCTTTAAATAACCAGCCTCACTTTAGGACAAAATTACTTTCTTTTCCCTCAACAAAAATGTTTTCCCTTTCCTCATGCTTCTTCTTCTTCTTCTTCTTCTTCTTCTTCTTCTTCTTTTTTTTTTTATCCCCAGACACACATCTTACTTTCCTTGCATACAAAGTTATTTCCTTTATTATTTTCAGTAGTCTTAATTATATTTATTAAAATTTTTCTCTTAGAAATCTTAATTTCTAAAGAAATCTAAGTATTAAGCAATTTGTGAACTGTTATACCAGTCTTCTTTAGGTTGGCAAATTTATAAATACACTTTAAAATTTTTAGAAGTGTGTGTTTTTCATAGTACAACCCTTCAATAAAGCACAAACCATGTTTACTAGCAGACCTGAATTTATCGTTAGTTTCTCTGTAAGTAAGCAAAATTAAATAAACCAATGGTCAGTACTTAATCTTTTATTATTTTTTCTTGTTTGGAAATGATCTAGATATTTAACAAATTTAACAATGTATCATTTAACTTAGCAAAACTTTGTAAAGTTTCAGGTTACTAAAGATTTTGGAAGCTATTTAAAAGTTTACCTACAAACCTTTTCTCTTTTTACATCCATTTAATCTACTTGTTCTTAACAATTGTGTTTAGATTACCCACAAAACATCATGAGGCATTAGACAAAGTCAATGATTATTTGAAGATTTTTTTTCTTTTGACAACTTTTGCAATAGAGATGTAGCATGAACTTATTTGATTTTCAGTAAATATAGGCAGAATAAAATTTTTACATTTAATGCTGATAACTCTAAAGATATGTTTATTTTAATTAGATAAACAACTTCAAATAGGCTTTTTAATACTGAATATTTTCCCAGATCATGTGAACCGGAAAAACATTTGGGTTAGTTTCTCTCTCTGAGTTTTAGAATGTCCAAGTTTTACAAATGCTTGCCTTCAACTAAAAGAGCTCTTTGGCAAATTAATTTTAGCAATACCACCTGGAGGTAGAGAAAATAGCTCATATTTACAACACATATGGACACACATTCAGATGGAAACAAAATCTTAGAGCTTTTATTTTTACTAATATTTGTGGAGAGGACAGGAAGACCCAATTTTTAAATACCTCCCTCTATTTTTTTTTTTTCCCCTGATGAAAAACTCTCTTATGTTTGTATTTCAAAGAATGGTTCTTAGGTCCCAGGAAAGATGGGAGTAGAAGATTTGCATCACAAAGGCACAGAGTAAATATCCAAAATTTCTCCGAGGTAGAGATTGGGAGCATATCTGCTTATTATCAGAGATGCTGGAGGCTGGGCACAAGAGCCATTTTAGCAGTTTTTATTTTAAAAAGCCTTCCTCCCTCCCTTTTTTCCTTCAGTCTCAGGTGACAGTGGGCTGTGTTTACCTTACAAAGACATGATAATATTTACAATTTCAAGGGACAGAGAAAGAATGAAAAATGTTTTCCCCCCTCAAGTTTCAGGGTAATTGCTATCAAAAACTTACCCCCCCCTTTTTTTTAATAGAGGGGAATTTTTTTCTGCTATTGTGTCTATATCTACGATCCTTTTGAGAGGAAGAGGCAAGTTTTAGGGATTAGTAAAGATGGGTGGGCTTTGACTTTTATTTTTAGAGTTGCATTTCTGGTTTTGTAGAGCTTTGTAAGACAAAGACAGTTGTTTCTAATTCCCCCAAAGAACTGGATTACAGCCTGAATATCAAGGGACTGGCCTGCTTTTTAAACTAAATTTGCTTCTTTATATCAGGGGATTTTTAAGTAAAATGGGAATCAAAAGACTTATGCTTTTGTAGAGTCTATATAAAGCATTTCAACAAAAGCCTTTTTTCTGACAAAATTTAACCTTGGTTCTATTATTCCCTGAATATTAGCTTTTTGAGGTCATTTGTAGGAGGGCTACAGAGAAATGTTGGTCCTGTTTCCTCTGTGGAAGGGAGGTTATGAATAGTCATCAACCAATTCCTCTCTAACTTTGGTAGGATTTTCGGAGGAGGGGGTGGGGGAAGGTCTTTATAATTTAAAAGTTCTGCTGCTGTCCAGGCAAAATAATTCTTCTGCAGTGGGGGATCTAGGACACACCTGTAAAGGACATGGCACAGGAATGCCTAAAGCTGGCAGATCCTGCTTATACATCTAGCCTGGGGATGTAGGATCAAAGCCAGCCTCACTGCCAACCTTGGGTGCTTTTATTAAGTTCATTTCCTGGCATTCAGCTTTTATGTAAGTAACTTGCATACCTTGAACCCAGAGAATAGGCTGGATGCTCCCTGGACATCTTGTAGGGAAAGGGAAGTTAAAACAGGCAGATTTTAGGAAAATTTGCATTGGATGTGGGCATTTATTTTTGTGCTAAGTCTAATTTCTGTTCTTGCATCTTGTCAAAGGACTCCCTAAGGTTAGCTGTTATACTAATAATACAATCGGGAGCTCTCTATAAAAAATATTTTTCTTCTAAAGAGAGCCAATTTAAAGGATCCATCACCTGGCCATTGAGGAGTAGGATCTATTAATAGCAACTCAAACCAAAAAACCTTTTAATGGCTTAACCAAAGACACAAGTGTCATTCAAAGAGGGCATAGATGATGCAGCCGCCATGATCCAAAATTTACTCCCAAGATTAGTCTGAGGAAGAAAAGGTCTTCACTGCACAGGCAGTAAGGATGGTGTCCTGAAATGGTGTCTGGTCTTGTTGTGCCCAAATTCCGAGACCCCCCAAAGACGACCACCAGAGTCCCGAGTCAAAGCCAAACAGCAAGGGTCGTTTATTATGAGTCGAACCCGGACCTCCACGCACTTGTTGCTGGTGACGCTAAGAGGTCCTGAGCTCAGGATCACAGCACTTTTTATGCACTATTTTTGGGGAGGCAGGGACTTAGCATACAGCATAGTATCTCATAACAAATCACTACATACCACGGGAAAATCAAACAGCAACTCTCTAATATGACGGGTGCGCTACAGAGAGGGAAAAGGCTGGGAACAGATTATTGGTTCGGTCAAAGGGCTGTCATTCTTCAAACTGCTTGGTTGGCACCGCTAGGGTATGTGTCACCTCAGGATTGGCTGGGGTCTCCCTGTCAAGCCGCGGGGAGCCAGATGGTTATTATCTCCTGTACCCAAAGCTGGGTGGGGGTTCCGGGAACAGTCACTTTGTCACATCCAATTCTGGGTGGGGGTTTCTCTGGCGCCAGATGGCTGTTATCTCTCGGCCCAGAGCCCAGTGGGGGTCCGGGAGCGGCCACTCTGCTAGGTTCCAGGTTGTGTGGTTACAGAGTGCCCACAGAAAGTTTGCTGGTAATTTTCCATCTCCTCATGGGTTAGCAAGCGAAGGTACAGAAGCAGAAATAGTGGTTATGGTTATAATTTAGGCATCTCAGTCTCTTACGGAATCATAAGAGTCCTCCAGTCACAGGCCACTCATCTGTGATACTAGGCAGGTGCTATTGAAATGGGACTTCCCAGCATTTATAAGCAATGAAGGTTGAGAGGATAAAGGTTCCTATGGTCTAGACATGCTCTCATGGCAAACACCATGAGAGGTGGCAAGGCCCAGGATGAAAGGTCGGGGGGAGAGAGAGAGAGTCGGAGTTCGATCCCTAGTCTTTTCAGCTAACCACCAAGGGTACCCTGGTAAACACATCCTTCAAATGATGGAGACCAAAGAGAATATTCTCACGGGTCACAAAGCCAAGCTCTTAGGACACAGAACCAAAAAAAGGAAAAATCTTATATGCATCTTAACCATTTTAGCTAAAGCCTTGGGTCTCTTGTGGTGTGGAAATATTGGGGTTCAGAGCAAATTGCCAAGAGAGAATTCTTGAGAATGTCTTCAGCGCAAAAAGGTGGTTTTATTAAAGCACAGGGACTGGACCCATGGGCAGAAAGAGCTGCACTGGGGCCGTGAGAAAGTGGCCAGTTCTATATTTTTAAGTTGGGATTAGAGAAAGCACAAACCTCCAAGGTAGTTTGGAAATAAGGTCTCCAGGACCCTGGGTGAGCTAGCTGTTATTTGGAAAAGGTCATTTATTACTGTTAAGTAAAAACTCAATCATGAGATCGTTCAGATGTGTATCAGTGGGCCATATGCTTGGAGGATGATTGCTAACAAAGGAAGTTTTCCAAAGGAATTTCTATATGTTTAAAGTAGACTCACAGGATCCTGGGGCAGGGGTGGAGAAGATTGGGTGGAGGGGGTGGAGGAGGGGTCAGGCAAAAATTTCCTTTTGCCCTTAGCAAAGTGTCAACATTGAGGCCATTGAGCTCCCAGAGGAAGGTCACTCTGCCTGTTTCAAGGACTTGTCAATGGGCTGTAAGTAGTAAGGAAATTTAATTTTTAAAAAGATTTTATTTATTTATTTGACAGAGAGTGAGATCACAAGTAGGCAGAGAGGCAGACAGAGAGAGAGGAGGAAACAGGCTCCCTGCTGAGCAGAGAGCCAGACATGGGGCTTGATCTTAGGACCCTGAGATCATGACCGGAGTAGAAGGCAGAGGCTTAATCCACTGAGCCACCTGGGTGCCCCAGAAAATTTAATTTTTCTTTTGCTTGTTTCCCACATCATTCCCCCCTGAATAATTTTGACCCTTAAATCTTTAAGGTTTCTCGGGGTGGAAGGTCTTATCTTCTGTAGCTTTCTTCTGATGAATATGGGGATGGAGACATCCCTATCTGTGGGTCAACATTGGTCAGTTGGGGGCTTATACATATAGGAATTATAAAGGCAGAGGCAGCTGAATTCAAGGAAGACCACATGCTGGATCTTCCCAAGTGGAAAGGAGCATCTGTTGGCTTGAGTTATGGCAGGAAAGGGGTCTCTGCACCAGGTGGAGAGACATGGGAGAAATCAGCAAACATGATTAGAATAACAAAAAGAAAAAAGAAGCCCAAATAAAAGTCCTTTGAGAGTTGGCAAAAATCCTCTTGGAGTCCAGGGGTTCAACCAATCATTTAAAGAAAGAGAGGGATCCTTTTAAGTGCCAATTTGAGTATTCATGTTAGAAACCCAGAAATGTTTTTTGTGATAATCTGGAATGTTATTATGACAGCACAAATTCTACCTTGTGCAGCAATTAAAACATCTAATGCCATTCTAGTTCGTAAATCTGCTTTATGCATGTGTGTTACTTCAGCATTTAATAGGGAAATGCTATTTTGAATGTCATTTAGGGCTTTGACTGGGTACTTGTCAAGTGCTTCCATGTGCCAAATGACATCCTCCAGTATCAAAGAGGGAACAAAGATGAACACTAGATGTTCATACCAATGAAACAGAACATATCCACTATTGTTTTTCTTTCTTTCTTTCTTTTTAAGATTTTTATTTATGTATTTGACAGATCACAAGTAGGCAGAGGCAGGCAAAGAAAGAGAGGGGGAAGCAGGCTCCCTGCTGAGTAGAGAGCCTGATGCGGGGCTTGATCCCAGGACCCTGAAATCATGACCGGAGTAGAAGGCAGAGGCGTACTCCACTGAGCCACCCAGGCGCCACACCCCACCGCTGTGGTTTTAAATTTGGAAGGTTGGATGGGTTTTAATAATATGTCCATGCCTCCAGGCTAAACCCAGAGTACAGTGGCCTATCCAGCCTGGGGGAAGCCACTGCCATGAGTCAAAACCACATAGTCACTGGTTCCCATTAGGAGCCAGGCATCCAATTCTGGGCCTCCTTGAGCGGCAGTCAGGATACCAAGGGCTACTTGGTTTTGGATCCTCCTTTCCAGAGGACTGTGGATGCTAGGCCCAATGTAAATAGTAATCAGTTGTTAAGGCCTGCGCTATTTGCTGAGTTGTTTGTATGATAAAAGATGGTCTGTTATCACATTGTAGGGACCAACGGAGTCCAAATCTAGGGACAATTTCTTTTAGCAAATTTTTGTCACCTCAGTGGTCTTCCTGTCTTATAAGGAGAGGCCTCAATCCATGCAGGAAAGGTGTCTACATAAACCAGTAAGTACTTATATTCTTTACAAGGTGGCATTTGCATAAAATCTAATTGCCATTCCTCTGCAGGATACATCCCCTGCCTTCCGACTGGCCCTAAAAGAGGGGGGGGGCGAGACTCACTCTAGGATTTGCTTGCTGCAGATAGCACATGATTGACCTGTTTAATGGTAGTGGTTAAGCTAATTCCACCAGAGATATTTTAAACCATTTGTTCCAGGGCCTTTTTACCCAAATGGATAGCTTGGTCTAAACCCTATATTACCTTCCATTCATTATTTGTGGGTATAAAGGATTTTCTCTCCTTATTAAGAAGCCAGTCCTGTGCTTATTTTGTATATCCTCATTCCTGGGCTATGTGAATTTCTTGATTTGAATAGACAGGAGTTATGGGCTTTATTGGAATTAAGACTGGCATAAGAATTCAGTGTGTTGATTTTGTGCTGCCTGCTTAGCTGTATGTCTGCTAAATTGTTGCCTTTAGATTCTAAAGTCATATCCTTTTGATGTCCTTGGAGGGGAATTACAGCTCCCTCCTTAGGTAGGCTTACACTCTCAAGAAGAGTCATAATTTCAGGCCCATATTTGACTGGGGAGCTATGGCTCGGCAATAATCCTCTTTCCTTCCAAATTCCTCCATGAGCCTGTAGGACTAGGAAGGCATATTTAGAGTTAGTATAGATATTATTCGAGGCCCTTCGCTAATTGTAAAGCACGAGTGAACACTCCTAACTCTGCTTTTTGGGAAGACACATATGATGGGAGGGCTTTGGCCTCAAAATTGGGGTTAGACTGACTCATAGCGTACCCAGCTTTTCTTATCCTCCTTTCCATGAAACAACCGCCATCAGCAAACCAACTGTCATCACGTTTTCAATAGGGACTCTTTTAAATCTGGTCTGCTGGAATAAACAAGATCAATAATCTCTGAACAGTCATGTTCTAACATGGAAATGTGATGGTCAGGCCTGGGCACAAGAGTAGCTGGGCTTAAAGTCTGACAAATTTTAAGTATTATTTCAGGTGTATCTAAGAGCGTAGGCTGGTATTTAATAAGTCAGCCTCCCCTCATCCATTGGTGGTTTTTGGTCTCTAAGACACTCTGGATCTGATGTGGAGTCATCACTGTCAGGGACTATCCCATAGTGAGGTCTGATGCTTCCTCTACCAGGAGGGCTGTTGTGTGCTTGGCTAAAGCCTCTTTTTGCAATTTTACCTCCATAGAGGTATTCCCAGGACAAATATGGCAGAGGGATAAAACCATCAAGAAGCCCTCTTTGTTTTAGGTCTAGTCTTAATAATACCCTAATTATAAGAAATCACTGGGAAGTGGTAGAAGACTTGCTCAGGAGACAAGCATATTTCCAAATGCATCCTCCAATCCAATCATAAGGAAAGTGGGGTCATCCATTATCTTCACAAGTCCATAGTTAACCCCATAGTGTGGGTTACACTCTGACTTTTAGGGAACGATATTGTCATTCGAGCTATACAGAATTGGTTAAGGTGCTAGTTGTGTTTTCCAGTTGTTTGGGAGTCAATTCCATTTTCCAGCTGCTCAAATAATCATATGCCCCTGAGGTCCTCTTACTATCCCCACAGAATAACAAGCATGAGGATTGTCTATACATGAGCTATAGTGGCAATTTCTCTGAAGTTTACCTCAAGTTGTCTAGTTTCGGCAAACAGCAGTTAAAAACAATCAGAACTAGAATTTAACATCCACAAAGGTGTGTAATTGAAACATAATTCTTTCTCTCTATAATCACTCCTAATTCCAGAGATACCCAAATCAAGACTAATTCGTTTGAAAAGCAAGTCCATTTTTTTTTTTTAAGTGGCCTAATTATTTACCTAAGTTCAGCAACAATAGCAACTGGCTGTATAGATTTTTCAAAATCAGCTTTGCTAGAAAGTTTTCATAAGGAACCTAGACCGAACTTTTAGTAGCCTCTCCAGGCCAGAAGCCAAGCCAATTACTTGCCATCAGGCACACCAGCAATACCTGTAAATTTGGGTGAATTTCTCTACTTGTGGTCCCCAAAGTATCCTGAGGTTCATGTACCTGCCAGGGAGTGACATTCTTTACTCACCCGGTGAGGCTGCTGGGAACTCTGTATCAGGCCAACATTTCCAAGGGGTTTTATGGCTCCATGTTTCATAAAGTCAACCTCAATTTCTCAAAGCTGTTTGGTCATATCTGAGTCTATGCATGTCTCTCAAATATGACATTCCAGTCAAAGTCTTGGTAAAATAACCAGCGTTTCCAATGGTGTCCTTTTACAAGGAGAACAGATTCTTATTGAACTTATGCAAATGAGTATGATTGCCACAGAAGAAAGAATACTTACTGAGACTTTTTGAATTTCAGAGGGTTCAGATAGAAAGAAAAGTTAAATGCCTCAGTTTGTTCACAAAGGAGTATTTTATTGTATTTTTCTAAGTCATAGATATCTTAAGAGAAATTTTCCTTAATCTAGAAGAACATTAGAGAACCAGCAATATTTTAAACAAGAGTCCAAAAACTATAATCATACTTCTCAATTCATTGAGTCCCATCTTACTGATTCTTATTTAGTTTGAATGTAGCTTTTTAGTTCTGGAAATTCTTACCCATTTCAGCTTTATGATCTTAAAGATAACAAATACTCTGTTTGTCCTAAAAATCTTTTTTATGAGTCTCCTTGAAGATGAAACATGTTTTATAAGAGCATCAGAACACTTACAAATGACAAAAACTCAGAAATGGACATTGTTAATGAAATGATTTTGATGAGGAATAGAAGCCTGGCTGAAGACAAACCAACCCCCCTGCAACTCCCCCTCCCCCGCCCCTTGGAACATGTGTGACATTCTTCCAGGGACCTCCTAACTATCTTAATGTTAATACCTTGCTAGAGGGGAAAACCACCTTAGACTTGACAATGCCAGGGCCTCAGAAATCTTGTAAGTCAGTCCTTTTTAGCATATGAAAGTCTTTTGAAACCTCCCTTTTCCTTACTTCCCCCAAATCCCCAAGTATATAACCACCACTCCTCAAGACCCCTGTACAGCAGCTTCTACTGCCACCGGTATTGTCTCTGTGCTTTAATGAAACCACCATTTTGCACCAAAGATGTCTCAAGAATTCTTTCTTGGTGGTTGGCTCCAGACGGCACCCCACAGAACTTCACCTAGATTCCAAAACCCCATCAATATGAGTTCATTAGGATGCAATTGCCAAGCAAATACACTTATTTCTGTGATAGAGAACACTTCAGTAATCAGAATATCAAGTGATGACCTTATATTAGAATGTAACACACCAAATAAACAAGCCTAATTAGTCAGAGAGATTTCGTTTATGACTTAAATCTTGGGAAAGTTCATTAAAGCCTTAGAAAGTCTTAGGCACATGCCTTAATAGGATTATAGATCACCAAAGACCAGATAAAGACAAAACAGAGCCACTGGTTTTTCTGTGCAAAGAGAAAACATCTTTGTTCACATTTTCTCATCAAGAGCAGATCAACAATCCAGACAAAAGAAAACTTGTCTTTTTAACAGAGAGAAAGCAGAATTCCAATTTTATACCTGTATATTTTTAAAAACATTTATGTATTTATTTCATAGAGAGAGAGAGAGCTTGAAAGCATGGGAAGGAGGGGGAAAGAACCCTAAGCGGATTCCACTCTGAGTGTGGAGCCTGACAGGGAGCTCAGTCCCACCGCCCCAAGACCATGACCACCTGAGCTGAAACCAAGAGTCCAAGGCTTAACTGACTTAGTTAGCCACCTCAGCACTCCACCAGTGTATTTTAAAAATCCATTTATGTCAACCTCAGTTCATCCTGACCACATTTAAATTTTCTTTCCAAGGATTTCCCTTCACAAACCTTCTACAACTTTCCTCTGCATTCAGATTTTTTCCCAATTGATTCTTCTCAAATTAGTCTCAGTTAGGGGGCCTGGGTGGCTCAGTCAGTTAAGCATCTGCCTTCGGCTCAGGTCATGATCCCACAGTCCTGGAATCCAGTCCCACATTGGGCTCCCTGCTCAGCAGGGAAAGTGCTTCTCTCTCTCTCTGTCTGCTGCTCCCTGTGCTTGTTCTCTCTCTTTTGTTAACTCTTTCTTTCTTTCTATCTCTCTCTCCCTGTCAAATAAATAAATAAAACCTTTAAAAAAAAGTCTCAGGACAAAATTACCTTATTTTACCTTCCACAAAAATATATTCCCATTTCTTAGATCATTCTTATACATACAGAATTGCTTCCCTTATTTCCATCAGTCTTAATTACATTTAGCCGAATTTTAACCCTTAGAAACCTTAGTCTCCGGTGAAAACTAAATAGTAATAAATTGTGAACTGTTACACCAGAATTCTTTAGATGGCAAATTTACAGATACATTTAAGCACAAAGCAGGTTTTCTAACAGACCCAAATATCCTTAGTTTCTCTGCAATAAGAAGTCAAAAGCAGATAAACCTTATGTTTAGTAATCAATACTTTAGCACTTCATTCCATTTGGAAAATACCTAGATGTCCAGTGAATCCAATCTCAATTTAACAACCAAACAAAACTTTAAACTCAGGTTACCAAACATTTTGAATGCTATCATAACAATTCCCCATGAAAACTTCGAGACGGACAAAACTAGCTATCGTCTTAAGTCATCTTTTTTGCTAACATATGCCAACAGAGAAAACATGAGTTTGACTTTTAGTAAACCTTGGTAGAATCAAAGTTTTGTACTTGGTGCCAAGAATGCTAAAGACCTATCTAGCTTAAGCCAACAAATTTAAATTAGTTTAAATATCAAATTATGTTCCACCTGGGTCCACTTAAAAGCCAATCAATTTGTTCCCCATTGTCATTTTTACCTGGGGCACCGTGGGGCAATCTGAAGTGGGTGGTGTTAAGTCCGGGGGTGCTCTTCACTCCATGGCAGCGAGGGGAGGAGGAGGAGCCAACGGCACCAGAGGCACTGAGAATGGTATAGGAACCAGTTATACAGGCCCTACCCAAGGTGCTGCAGAAATAGGAGGAGGGGGAGGGAAAGGTAGGAGGCCAGGAGCTGCCAGAAGGCAGAGAAAAAGGGTTCCTTGTTCTAAACCTCATTAGTTCACAGATGAGCAGAAATCATGTTATGGGTATTGTTTGTTTGTTTGTTTTCCCCACCAAAGCAGAAATATCTAGTTGATGTTGGGGTAAAGAAGACAGGGCACTTCCCTGAAACAAAGGGAGTTTTGGCAGCTGCTTGGGAATATTCCTTAAAGTTCCCATCCTTTGGTACACTAACCACAGTTGGCTCCAATTGTAGCCATTAACCCGGGAAACGAATGAGGGAGAAGCTCCCACATGTATTAGGAGGAGAAATGGTGAGAGGGTCAGTGTCCCTTTTATCAGGGGTGGCTGGTTTCCTCCAGCAACCTAAGTTCTGGCAGGAGGAAACCTGTTTAGATAGGTTTATTAATAATAATTATTTAGATAATTATTTAGATAATTTATTAATAATAATTATTTAAATAATTACCACCCAGGATCTCAAAAGGGAGTTTACTGGTCTGTTTACTGACTAAACGTGTTCTGGAAGAGGCTGTTAAATCCAGGTCCTGATTTAGAGCCATGAAGTCTTGTACCTAGGCTATCTCTGTCCATTGCCCTGTTTCCTGCAGAAGAGATCTAACGGACCCTACTGAGGCCATGCACGGTTACAGGAGATCTGTCCTTTCTTAAATTTTGCAATTGGAATTGTGGGTTAAAAGGCATTAAACCCACTGAATTTACAGTGGGTTAAAAGGCATTAAAAGGTACTAAAAGGGAGAGTCCTTGGGAACTGAAGAAGAGAGAAGGTCCATTACCAAGAAAATCCACCCCACCGCCCCACTCTCAGGTGGCAACCCACGCAGGATATGTCAGAGGTTCCAGGTGTCAATGTGACCCACGGTGCCCCTCTAATTAAATCACTATGATCACTGCCTTGCCATTAAAGTCCCCGTAGGAGGGATGTTAGCAGCCCCCAGCTTCTCCATTGCATTCTAGACTGCAAATGGGTGCCAGGTATGGATGAAGAGACTGTGCCTTGCCTTGCCATGAAGAACCCATCGTTTTTAACCCATGGAAAACATTAGAAAAGTTTTACAAGGGGAAATTACCCAAATAACCTAAGTAGTTAATAGAGGACATTGATGGAAAATAGTCAAGATGGAAATTCATGATGGTCTAAGGGACATTCTAACATGTAGACTTTTACAACCAACTTCTCTAGGAAATGGTCCCTGTTTGGGTTTTAATTCAATCAGATATGGTTTTGGCCAGCTCTGAGTGGAGGTCTCCCAGCCAGAAGTGACTAGACCAGAGATGTGGAGGGGATCACATTGGACCAAAGAGGAGGAACTTCACATGGGAATCCTAAAGATCGGCAGCCATCCTGGTGACTTAGGTGGCCATCTTGTGCCCAAGACAGACAGCTTTGTATAAGGACATGCGTAAAGAGAGGGCATCAAGTTTCTGAGTCTCATTTCCATTCTGACCACGGTACTAAGTTCCAGCCAAAAGGCAGGCTTTCTCCTCCCCGTAGAGTAGCCACTGGAGGACTAGAGGATTAGAGGATTGTAGCATGAACAATTGACATGAAAGTGTTCCAATAAGACCATACTCCTTAAAAAGGCCTTGAAATTAAAGAAAGAGAAGAGAAAGTACTCACCAAGTTTGCACCGAAGCTCAGAGTCCAAATGAGAAGACTCGAGCCACATGTTTGGACACCAAAATGATATTGAAATATTGGGGTTCAGAACAAATGGTCAAGGAAGAATTCTTGAGAATGTCTTTAGGGCAAAAAGCCCTATTAAAGCACAGGGCAGAACCCATGGGCAGAAAGAGTTGCACTGGAGTCATGAGGAAGTGGCTAATTCTATACTTTTAAGTTGGGAGTGGGTTAGGGAAAGCACAACAAGCCTCCAAGGTAGTTTGAAAACAAGGTTTCCAGGATCCTGAGTGAGCTAGCTATTGTTTGGAAAAGGTCACTTATTACTGTTTAATAAAAACTCAGTTATGAGACCCTTCAGAGGTATATTGGTGGGTCATATGCTTGGAGATGATTGTTAACAAGTATCTTGGGGGGTAGGGATAAAGGAAGTTTCCAAAGGAATTTCTATATGTTTAAAGTAGACTCACAGGATCCTGGGGCATCAGGCTAAGATTTCTTTTTGCCCTTAGCAAAGTGTCAACATTGAGGCATCTGAGCTCCCAAAGGAAGGTCACTCTGCCTGTTTCAAGGACTCGTCAATGGGTTGTAAGTAAGTAGAAAAGAAATTTAATTTTTCTTATGCCTTCACTTCCTACATCATTTTAGAACCACACAAATACCTAGGAGGGATGTGCCACAAGGCTGGGGACTGTGTGCTTTTACTGTGTATGCATTGCAGGGAAATTAGTGGGCAACCCAGTGTCAACCTAACACATTCCATGACCAAAGACACAAAGGACACAGACAAAGAAAAACAAAAACCATCTCTGGAAAGAAATGGATCAGTAACCAACGAGTTGTCTTAGCATAGTTAACCAGAGTTGCTAGACTCAAGGAACTAGTTCCACGAATATTTTGTCCTGCTAATCTAAATTTAGATAGAGGGAAAAAGGACTCTCATGCCACTGAACTCTGCCGATGGAGATTCTGGGAGACTGACATGGTAAGAAATCTTACCTTCTGCCAGCTGTATATCAGATGTCCCAGGATCTTTGAGCAGCAGCTGTGTCTGGGGCAAGCAGTATCCAATGAGTTAAAGTATCCCGCTGACTACGTCAACTGTTGGGGAGTGAGAATTTCCTCTCCCCTTCAAGGTCCTTCTGCTGGACTAAGAATCAAAGTGGCTTGAGACAGATTAACAGGAGAAAATCAAATTTACTTTCAGACATACAGTGAATCCACACAGACACAAAATTCCAAAGACAGTGCGGCAACATGAGACTTATAAGAGCTAAGGAGAAAGGTAGAGTTCTGAAGAAACAAAGGGGAGAAAGACCATTAGCAGGAAGGTGAAAGGAGATATTTGGAAAACAAGGATTGCCCTGTTATGCAGATAAGGTAAAGAGGACTCTCCTTTATAGCTCTCTTCCTGGTACAAGAAGGCAGTTGGGGGGAGATAAAGAGCTTTTCCTGAATGTGCTGGGTTTGGATTGCTTTTAACTCAAAATAAGATTCATGCCAAGGTAGCCTATCTTAGATTGGCCTCCCCAGGGTGTAACGAAGGAAACAGGCTGTTCCACATGGGGGACGGGCAAGTAGGCAGGGCCTTAGAGGCAAGGTTAACCTTGATCCATATTGAAACAAGAGCAGGAATGAAATGAAGAAGGGTAAGAGTGAGCACTGAGTTGGGTTCCAGGAGTGTGTGTGGGAGAGGGGAGGGCTGGTTTATAGAACATTCCATGCAGAGGAAGCTGTGTGAGAAAATAGAAGGAGGTGTGAAAGAGAATGGCATGTTTGGGAAACTGCAAACAATTCCATATGGCAGGATCACTGAATTTAAGGGGTGGGGTTACACGGTTAGAAATCTGCTTAGAGAAGTAAGCCGGAATCGCATCTTTAAGGGCCTTGCAGATCCAAGGCTGCAATCTGCAGTTGTTGCCATTCACTTCCAGACTTGGAACCTCTGCCCCCTGGGGTCTCCATCCCTATTCCACAACTCTGCCTGTTTTGACCTTTTGTCTTCCCTCTTGCCATGTGTCAGAAATTCTGGGTCTCTGGCACTCCTCAGGCTCATCAATCCAGCCTCACTCCCTCCATCAACATTTCATTCCTTCTGTATGCTATGCCTGAGCCTCTGGAGGCTTCTGGCCTCCTGGAGCTATGCTTAACAGTGTTACTGGGCTCTCCTTCCTGTCCCAAAGCATCTTCTTCCCTTGGATTCTGTCTATTTATATTCTCTGGGCTTTTTTCCTACTCTCTGGTTGCTTCTTCTCAGTGTTCTTTATAGGTTTCCCTTCCCTTTTGGATTCCTTGGATGTTGGAGTTGGCCCTGATTCTGTTCTCACTCCTTTCTTCTTTCTCTTCCCTATGGGATTTCCCTCACTCCAATGGCTCCAATTACTATTTTTGTGTTGGTGAAACTAAAAAATCTCTATCTCCGGTGCAGCATTGTCTCCTGTGTCAGGTGGTGTAACCATTTGCTTACTCAACCTCACCTTTTTAATGCCTTCTTTTTTTTTTTTTTTCATGGTAGATATCTGTTGCATTGTTTATTTTATTTTATTTTATTTTTACAATATCCATTCAATTTTTAAAATTTAATTTATTTTTTAAAATTTCTTTTCAGTGTTGCAGAATTCATTTTTTATGCACCACACCCAGTGCTCCATGCAATACATGCCCTCCTTAAGACCCACCACCAGGCTCACCCAACCCCCCAACCTACCCCTTCCCAAACCCTCAGTTTGTTTCTCAGAGTCCACAGTCTCTCATGGTTCGTCTCCCCCTCCAATTTCCCCCAAGTCACTTCTTCTCTCCATCTCCCTATGTCCTCCGTGTTATTCCTTATGCTCCACAAATGAGTGAAACCATATGATAATTGACTCTCTCTGATTGACTTATTTCACTCAGCATAATCTGTTTCAGTCTCATCCATGTTGATAAAAAAGTTGGGTATTCATCCTTTCTGATGGAGACATAATACTCCATTTATACTGGACCAAAGTCCAGGATATATGGACCACATCTTCTTTATCCATTTGTCCGTTGAAGGGCATCTTGGTTCTTTCCACAGTTTGGTGACTGTGGCCATTGCTGCTATGAACATTGGGATACAGATGGCCCTTCTTTTCACTACATCTGTATCTTTGCAGTAAATACTCTATAGTGCAATTGCAGGGTCCTAGGGAAGCTCCTTCTAAACTTAACCTTAAACTCAACATGCTGAAACTAACCTGATTTTTTTTAAACAGCTTTTTTGAAGTACAATTTATATACCAGAAAATTATCTTGTGGTAAGTGTCCGATTCAATAGCTTTTAATAAATTTACAAAGTTGGGAAACCATTCCACAAGAGAATCTCAGGACATTTCCCTCACCCCCAAAGATCTCTTACCCATTAACAAATATTCCCCGTTCCCATCCCCAGCCCCAGGCGGCCAATAATCTACTTTCTGTCTTGTGTATTAGTGGAATCACTAATACATGATCTTTTGTGTCTGACTTCTTTGACTATAGCCTAATGCTTTTGAGCTTCACCCATATCGCAGCATGTATTGGTACTTTGTTCCTTTTCATTGCCAAATCATATTTCATTGTATGGATATACCATATTTTGTTTACCCATTCACCAATACACACATATTTGGAATTTCCACTTTTTGGCTATTATGAACAGTGTTGCTATTTGCTATGAACAGTGTTGCTATCCACACAATGTGTGGACAGCCTTTGTCTACATGTTTTTTTCTCTCGGGTTATATATCGGAGTGCATTGCTAGGTCATATGGAACATCTATGTTTAACTTTTTAAAGAAACAGCCAAAGTGTTTCTGTTAAGAAACAGCCAAACTGTTCTCCAAGTGACCTTGCTATTTTTACTCATCACCTCCTAGGGATTTCTATTTCAATTAATGGCTACACCATTCATCCAATGAATACTCCAGAACCTTGGAACTCCTTTTTTATTCCTCCTTCTCCTTATCCCCAAATTCCATTACTGATCAAGTCTAGTCAATTCTACTTCCCAATTCTATCTCTAGACCCATCGCCTAATCTTCTAAATAAATTTATTCTAAAATAAACTTCCCAATTCTATCTCTAGACCCATTTCCTAATCTTTGCCTTTGCTATGACTGTCCTAACTCACGCCACTGTTATTTTCTGCTTTAGGAATCTCCTCATTCTTCTGCCTCTCTCACCTTCTATAATCCAGTCATTGAAAAAAAAAAAAAAGGCTGTGAAACATTTGATGTGTGCAAAAAAATCTGAACCATTAAAATAAATAATTTATAAAGCACAACAATAGAGTGAAAGCCTTATGGGTCTACTACCATCCAGCATAACCATTGCTAACACTTTACCATTGCCAACACTGCAGATGTGCCCCATGAGCTCTACTCCACCCAATTATTCTTCAGTGGCTCCTTATTGTTCTTAGGATAAAGTCCAGACTTGCTATTTTAGCTTTGTAAGTTCTTCATAAGTTTTGAAATCCTTTCCCAGGGACTAATTATCTACCCACCTCATTCTTTTCTTTCAGATTCTACCATTCAAAATCATCTTCCCTGCCCTCCCTTGGACCACTCGGTATTTTTCATATCACAGCTCCCATCACTTGGCATTCACACTTGTTCATTTGTCTGTTTTTCCCAACACCTAGCTCTGGGACGCAGAGGCCTGGTCTGTCTTGCCATTGTATCTCCAAGGTTTTGCATGGTGCTTGGCACACAGTAGGTACTCAGAGAGCGTTTTTTGAGTATTTAAAGGAAAGTGATTTCCATACATCCAGATAAAGATGGCTGGTAGATATTTGGAGCTCAAGAGAAAGGTCTAGGCTAGAGATACCGATTTGGGAGAATTAAATCTTGTCAGTAAAATTAAAACTGCAGGAATCAATGAGACTGCCAGGGACAGGGTGAAGGGTACAAAGTGGGGATAGTACACTAACATTTATGGGTCAGGCAGAAGGGGAGAGCCAGCGAAGGAGGGCAAGAGGATCAGGAAGCAGGATGACTTGAGAAAACAGGTAATCTGTGGGGGAAGAGAATCTCAGTGAGATGGGAGATGCACAGCCTTGAAGTTTTGGAAGGTCGAGGAGGATGATAAAGTGCCAAGGATAGGTTGGGTTTTGCATACAGGAGTCCCTAGAGGCTGTGTCAGAAGGTTTCTGGGGAGCTAAAGCCAGAATGCTATGGGGTGGAGAATAAAGGCACATGAAGAACAATGAGTTAAGCTTCCATTCAGATGTGTTTGAGCAACTTTTCTGTGCCAGACCCTGTGCTAGGCTGAGCGTATGTTCAGCTCCTGAGAAAAATCCAAGAGCCCACAGACAGGTATGATGTACAGGCTCTGGAAAAGGGGACTCCAGAGGGTACAGAGAGCATGGATATTGAACCCTTTGTTTTCCACTTCCAAATTCAGGGAGCTCCTCAGCCTAAGGTGTTCCTTTCCTTTGAGTTTTGGGAGGCAGATGGATGTGCAGCTCCCGTTCATCCATATCTCTTGGCGGAGCTGGAGGAAGGAGGGGAGGAAAAACTCCTTAAGGTCTCCTTTTCCTCAGGCTTGACTACAGTATGTACCCCTCACTGTCATTTCTGCCTCGTCCTGCTCCCTCCTGATCTTTATATATTCACACACGTAAGGAAAGAAAGTCTTTCCCTTGTTGGTTGACTTTTCCATTGCCGATCTGACCCGGCGGGTTCAGGAAGTTCTGGAAGGGCTTGGAAACCACCCCAGGGGAAAAATGACCTCATAGGAATGGAATGAGTTTTTAGGTTTGGGAATCTAAGCGATTTAACAGGCTTCTGCCAGCAGAGGGAGCCCCAGGGCTGGGAGAGAAAGATCCGACCGCAGGGTTTAAAAGGCGATGGGGGCTCTTTTCGGGCGATGTTTTTAGCAGTCCAGAGGTATTTATGGGTTAAGTTCAGATAACAGGGGATGAAAGAGGGAGGGAGGGAGAAGGATAGCCTCATAATACATCGACATGTACACAGAAGCGCGCGCGCGCACACACACACACACACACACACAGACACATCACATTTCCCGCCCCCTGACCCCTCCCTAGACGCACTCACAATTTCGGCTTCCAGTCCAGTGGTTGCTGCACCTTTGCTGTGCAACTGAATCATCTGGGGGAACTAGGGGCAGGTTTCCAGGCCCCCTCAAGGCCGGTGGAATCAGAACCGGCAAGGGCAGGACCTAGGCATCTGTATTTTTACAAAGCTCCTCAGGCGATTCTGAAGTGAATGTGGAGAGACTGGTGAGCTGCTCTGGGTAATTAGGTAAATACTTTAACTATAGCTTGTTCGAGACTTAATTTAATGGCTCCAGGCATCAACATGTTGACTGCTAGCTAGAATGGAATCCGAGGGAGACCGCTGTTAGGACTGAGCCATTTTCGCTCTTATTTTCTTTTTTTAATAATTTTTGTTTATTAATATAATACAAGAGGAGGGTTTAAAAAGTCACATGGCACCAAATGGGTTATAATGAATAACAGCGATCCTTGTTCCTCCCTTCCCCGTGCCCTAGTCTCATTCAAAGGCAATCACTGGTTTAAATCTTATTTTTTTCCTCCCTCTGGGAATCAACTCCATATTTTTAAACAATATCTTTTCATGGCTGAAAAAATTGATTTTGCAATTTTAGAAATTGTGCATTTGATTACCTACTAAGGAGTATTAGGACTTTGCTTTTTCTTACAAGGCTCACAGATGCTCATTTCCTGCCTTTTAGATTCCTAGGACCGTAATAGCACAATTTTTAATTAAATCAATAGTCGGTGTTTATATTATTATGATCAATTGTTTACAGCACAGCAGTATAATGTACCGTGATTGCATTTCTTTTTTTCTCTCCCCTTTCCTCCCGGGAGTTAATAATCCCCTCATTTTTGTTTTCTTACTGAGTCATCCATATTTTCCAAATGCTCTGATAAGAGCTCTACAACTCAAATAAATTGGTCGATTTCATTGAATAATCTAATTTTTTTCTTTGGAGACATCCCTCCTGGAGCCCCAAGTCATTCTGTTCCAGTATGAACTGGGAGCTTGACAGGCTGTTATCTAGGACTTTCCCTTTGCTGACCACCTGGGAACTCAGCCTTTTTTCTCTCTTGGCTCACTTCCTTATGAATGGTAGAGAAATGTTTTTGACACTTTGGATGCAGGAGTGATATTTCACATTGAACATCTTTATGTGGCATGAATCCATCAGACGTTGGCCAGGTAAACCCCAGTGAGGCAGCTCTGTCTGCTTGTTTAGTTTATATTCCCCTCCACTCAGATTGTCTGGGTAAGGATTTCAGACTGAAGGTGATTTTCTCTTGGAATTGGAAGATTGGGCTGAACTGCGTTTCAGTTTCTAGCTCTAGTATTGTTCACTGAGAAGTCCAATTGCTCTCTGGATTCCTAATCCTTGATTTGTGAAGTGTTTTTCTTCTCTTTAGAACTTCAGGGATCCCTTTATTCCTGGGGTTCTAGCATTTCTAATAACGTACTTTGTGGAGAGGCGCTTTTTTTTCTTCCACTTATTGTTTTGGGCATCTAGTGGATCTTTTCAATGTGGAAATTCAAATCTTTCATCATGGGAAATTTTGGAGAAATTATCTTTTTATTAATGTATTCCCCTCCACCTTCTCTTGTTCTCTTCTTGGAATTCTTATTAGATGTCAGGGAACATGGACTTACCCCGTAGGGTTTTATTGTTCTTGTCCTTTCATCTCCCTTTTGGTGCTACTTTCCAGGAGATTCTGTCCATTTTATCTTCCAGTGCTTCATTTTAATTTTGAAATTTCTAGTTGCATTTTTATTTTAAAAAGCTCTTCCTTGGGGTGCCTGGGTGGTTCAGTGGGTTAAGCCCCTCCCTGCAGCTCGGGTTGTGATCTCAGGGTCCTGGGATCAAGCCTTGGCGTCCGCATTGGGCTCTCTGCTTCAGTGGAGGAGGCTGCTTCTGCCTCTCTCTCTCTGCCTGCCTCTCTGTCTACTTGTGATCTCTGTCTGTCAAATAAATAAATAAAATCTTAAAAAAAAAATGCTCTTTCTTGGGATGCCTGGATGACATAGTTGGTTCAAGTGTCTGCCTCTTGTTTGGAGCTCAGGTTGTGCTCTCAGGATTGTGGGATCAAACCCAGCATAGGGCTTCCCACTCAGCACAAAGTTTGTTTGTGATGTTATCCCTCTCTTCTCTACTCCTCCCCTCCCACTCTCTTTTAAATAAATAACTGAATCTTTTTTTTCTTTTTTTTTAAAAGCTCTTTCTTGTTCTCCAGTATTTTTTTTTTTTGAACAGTGGCTTCCTGATCTTTATGCATGGTTGCACTGTCTTCTCTTACCTCTGGGAAAATTTTAATGTTGTGTTGGCTTTTGTTATTAGTGATTTCCTCTGCTCTCTGGATTACTTTGTTGGAGTCTCCATCTTCAATGTCAGAGACTTTCATTCCATGCTTAGAGCCCATTCCTTGGCTGTTGGAAGCTTTGGGTATGAGGGCAGGGCTTGTCAATTGCTGGATTCTGCCGGAGGGTAATCCAGAGAGTGCTTGGCAGTGTCATTGAGGGACCCCCAAATGTCAGTCTCTGTGGTCTTCTTTCTACAGGGCACTTTCTACAAGGAGGCATCTTGGATTCTTCTGCCCTAGTGCAGGCTTGAGTAGGATGAAGGATAAGCTGCGCTGTTCCTGGTCCGGGAGCTGAGCCAGGACAAGGGGCTGGGGAATCTCATCTTTCAGAACTGAATCTTTCTCTAATCCCTCTGTTTCTCCCTCTGTGCCTACCCCACCCCGTGCTGTGCCTGGCGTCCCTGAGCCTGGTGCCTCTTTGACCAGTATTTCCAGAAAATCGATTTCCCTTTTTCACTGGGGGGCAAGAGAGGGACTCTGGAGTGTCTCCTATTTCCCCTACTCCCCACCCCCATCTCTGGGGCTGTGTGCTGATACCCCGATCCCTGACACTCTCCTGCACTCTCTGGCCTCTCGTGGGCTTCCCATCATGGGCCCTTGGGCTTCAGCAGTCTCTTTGCATAGCAGTGTCAGCTTTGCAAAGTCACTTATCACTCATCCATCCACTTTTCATCTTCCAAACAGTGTTGACATCTCTCATCTGCCGTTGTTTCTATTCCAGTTCTCCTTGTCCTTGTGGTTTAGAGCATGTAAATTCTTCTACTGTGCTCAGTGCATTTTATCAGGAAGCAGAAATTAATGTTTGTTCAACCGCCACATTTAATCCTAGATAGCTTTTTTGAGTAGCTGGTCAGGCTTGACGTGATGGGAAGCTTTTAATAGTCACATCTGTTTCCCCCGAGTTATTCGAGACTCAGGCACATGGAAATGAAATGTTCATTAAATCATTTTAATGGAAGAAAATGAGGGGAAATATTTCATTTGTTCATTCGTCCATTTCACCCCCCCCAAACATTTAACGAGTACGAGCATATGCCCAGACTGTGCTAGGTGCCAGAAAATAAAATCTGAGCAATATTTGGTATCTTCCTTCAAAGAAATTATAATTAATTATAGGGAAGGTAGGCAGGTAAATCAAAGCTCACAATAACATAATAATAATATGCTATCATAGGGGTGTTTGCAAAGGGTGCTGTGGGAATACAGAGTAGGGTGTCCAAATCAGTCCAGATGCTGGGAAAGGCTCCTTGGGAGGAGGTGACCCTGAAGCTAAGTTTTGAAGGAGAAATACAACTAACCGAGATGAGGAAGATGGGCAAAGGGCAACCCCAATAGCGGAGATTGTGTGTGTTCAGGCAAGGAGTCTAGAAATAGCATGACATGGCCGAGGAACCTCAAGTAGGTTGAAATGGCTGGAGAAGGGTCCCTGCTGGGGAGTGGCCCAAGTAAGAGCCTAATGGTCACTGAACTATAAATATCTACATTAGTCCAGAGCGTGAGCCTGGGCCTACTGATGAGAGATACAGAAATAATAATATCCTATTCTCTCTGTGAATCTGAGCCAATTTTAAAAATGTTATTTGTAAAATGAGGATACTATGAAATTACATAAAGAAATGACACAAAATGCTGGGTCCGTGGCAGGAATTTAAAATATTCTCGTTGTCTTCTGACAAACCTGCCTTAAATCTTTCCTCTTTCATTCTCTTTCTCTCTCTCTAGTCCCCTAACAGTTATAAAACAGATTCTGGAAAAGCTTAACTACTAGGAAAATCTTTCCTTCTCTCCCATTCTGCTAGGCAGGGGATTACTTAAGCATCTTTTAACTGAGTATTTTTTAAATCAGCAGATGCAGTGTTTATGAGTTCTTGGGTGTCTGGGGCACCTTCCTGTAAAGTCTGGGTGTCTTTTTAAGGGCCCTAGGGTGAGACCTGGAGAAATGAATTCCAGTCTCTTCTCCACCACTAACATATATGTGACCTTGGGCAAGGCCCTTTCTCTGTCCTGGCTCTGATCCCCTCAGCTGGCAAACAAGAGGAATTAAATTAGATTACCTTTAAGGTTTATTCCAGCTCAGTAATTGGATGCAGGGAGCTTTTGGTTGTACCGATACTAATATAAAGAGCGAGGTAGGATTTTTGGATTTTTACTTTCATATCATCTATTTTTCCTATCATAAGATATTTTCATATATCATGAAGAGGGAAAGGCAATTCTTTTCCAGTCTTGGCAAGCAGGCAGAAGTGGGATTCCTCACTCCTTACCTCTCCTACCTTCCCGCCCTTTCAGCTTCTGACGGATTTACTCACACAAACCCCAAAAAGAAATGCTGACACTAAACAAAACAAAACAAAACAAAAACACAAAAACCAAAAAAAACCCTTCCAATGTGTCTTTCTGAATTGTTCTGTACTGTTGGGAAAGTTGGGGAGCTGGGACTCTTAAAAGCCAACTGTTGTGAAAACACATCATCATCGTGTCCAGTCCCGGTCCAAAGCCCGAGTCCAGCTGTTTTAATTGCCCCAACGACAACCTTCTGGTTGGTACGGTCCGGTCTATGGATGGCAAGTGAGGGTTTGGGTAAATCGTGGGGGTGGGGAATGGCATTTCCTGTTCCCCTCGGGTTTTTCTAACTGACCAGAAGGAAGTGCCTTGGAATTCTCCCTGAACAGGCCCTTTTTAAGGCTCAGAGGGTCCGTACCCTGAGCAGTCAGCCTGGACTGGGGGTAAGGTACAGGAGAACAGCACATGCAGAATTTTGATTGACACCTTTCAGCCTCCCTTGGTCTGTTGAACAAGACTTCTTGCGATAAAATGGAGCCTTCCTCGAGGCTCCAGGTTTCAATACTAATGATATTGGGGGGGCCGATGACTGGCTGTAGCCTGCAGATGTCGGCGTTCTCAGCAATTCCCAACACACAGCCTGGTGTTTGTGCTCGGTCATCGGTTGAAAGCCAATTTTTAAAAAAATGCTTACGACCTGCAATCTTTGTACGATTTTAAAAGAACAGGCAGACCTTTTAGAACTATTTTTGCAACTTTTTGTTCCAACTTTACTTTCTGTCCCAAAATGATCAGAATGCTCCCAGTGCCAGTAACAGACATCTCGTTCCATCTGCGTCTTATCATATCTTCCCTCCTACACACTGCAAATCTCATCGGGCATTTTTTTTTTTTTTTTTTTTTTTTTGACCAGCATTGACATTGAAATCTCTCTTCAGCCCAGACCTCCAGTTTATTCCAATAGATGCATTATTTCAATAGCGGTTTTCTGGGGGCCTACTGTGTACTAGGCCCCGGAACAAATAGTGATGCTATTATATATAATGTGATTTTAAAAAGTCTTACCTTGAGGTTTCAACCAAATTTGACTTCTTTTTATTGATCTCCTGTTTCCTTTTGCTTCTTTTCTCCCTTTCCCTCCTCCTCTGCCTTCCCTTCTGTTTCATCTCTCTCTTTCCCTGCGGTTTCCCACTCTTTGGGGAGGGGCAGGATTTCCTGCTCCGAAGTTGGTTGGTTTCTGGGAGGAGCCAGAAGACCTGCTTTGGGCCTGGAACCAGCTGGTCTGCCACCTGATACAAGAAGGTGAAACCCAGGCCAAGGAAGAAGGGCCTTCTGCTAGGACAGAGCTTGCGGCCGGGAGGTGCTGAGAGAGGAGCCCTAAAGGGAAGCCAAAGCGGACCAGTGGGTCAGTCCTGGCAAGCAGGCCCAGGGGTTCAGGGCTCTCCAAGGGACAGAGCACCCCAGGCTGGAAGTATTGAAAGGGGTCCTGGTTGCCCTGGAGACTTAGCCATTGCTGTTGTTAGCTCTACACAGGCCAGAGGCACAAAGGCAGAGCCCCTGTCCCATCCTCAGCAAAAGCTCTTTGCTCCAGCTCAGATCCCTGGCTTTGCCTCAGGGGGAGACACTGAAACAAGAACCGGGTTTGAGCACATTCTCCTTCCCCACCGGAAGAGACTTTAGGATCCAGTGTACTCCGTGAGACATGTGTATCTGCACATTTTTCAATTTTGAACTCCTCAGGGAGTCATCTAAGTGACAAAAACAATTACGGTGATCACAGCAACAGGAGCAGGGAGTAGACAGTGGAGGGGAAGTCAGGAGCCTGCCGCAAGATCCAGGTGGGGTAGGGGTTCCCAGTAATTCCAGCCTGATTCACAACAATTAATGATGGACGCTCATTCCTCAGTTTAGAGGTTTCGTTCTTTTGGACTAAGGCATGGACAACAGTGTGCCCATACAATGTTTACTGTCTTTATCCATTTATTTATTCACCATTCAACAGATATTTAATGAGCACTTACTCCATGCCGGGCACTAGGGTAGAAGCTGGGAATAGAGGGTTAGCCAAGCTAGACATGGGCCCGCCCTGAGGATGGGTATAATTGACATGGTCGCACAGTGGTGTCCGAGATTTGGGGACAGAAATTTAGAGGAAGGGCTGGAATTGTTGGGTGCTAATGTCTCCCTTGAAACTGCATCTCTGGATAGATTTTGGGTCATCATCTTTCTCTTTCTTAGTCAAATGGGACATTGTTTCTTTCAGCAGTGTAACTGTAAGTATCCCTCTCTAGAGACTCCCAATTCTTAGGGGATAGACTTTTTAGTTCTGTTTTTCTTTCAGGGGACAGTTGTTTTATCTAGAGAACCATAATTCCGATTGATTTCTAGCTTATTTACTTCTTAAGTTTATCTGAAAGTGCCTAGACCCAAATCGGACATTCGGGGTTTCAATTATTTTTTTCTTCTCATTAAATCTCCTAATTTATATTTGAGCCCATTAAAAGAAAGAAAAGAGAACTGAAAAAGACTAGTCTCCTTTATTTCAACTGTTGGGTCTACTCCAGCATACTCTTTGAAAATTTCCTGAAGTCTGTTTTCATTTTTATTTAATTTATAATTTTGAATCCTTGTCCACTGTCCCTTTAAAAGAAAGGCTTCTGGAATTATCTTTTGTACTGTATTTTCTATTTTTTCTTGCTCTCTTAAGGCACTTTTTTCTTTCATTTTACATGGCTGAATTACTTCAATTTCTCCCTTCTTCCCTGCTGCTTTTATGTATTTTTTTCCAGCTGTAGTACTAACAATTCATTGAACTACTTGGTACAAGTCTATAGCCCAGAGCAATAAGTACCTAATAAAATCCTATTTAACAAATGTCTACCCAACTTCTTTAGGTTTAGAAAAATCTTTAATTATAACTCTTAATATGGCTCTAGACCAGGGCTTAAATTGGGTCTTTTTTAAAAAAAAAATTCAATTTATTTAAGTCGAGAAATGAAACAAACAAAAATCCCTCAGAACAGTTCACCCAGCTTCTCTACAACTGCTTTCTGGGTTAGCAAGGTTGCAATGTGATTGCTTTTTTTCCCGAGAAAATTCTGATGAAAGGATGGCTCATCTAAAAGATCAAGCAAAGATGAGTGGAAAGAGAGCAAAATGAAATAAGGGTGGGTTTCAGAAGGCACGAGTCCTTGAGAGAGACCATAGTGGAATTAGAATTTTGCTTTTTAGGCGTCAGCATATGAATTAAAGAAGCAAACTATTGATTCTTTCGATTTCTGGAATCCTGCTTAACCTGTATTAGTTTATTCTGGGGTTTCTCTTAAATGAATTAATTTACTGATTTTGACATGTTGAAGTTCCTCCATGATGGCCATTGTTGTTCTAACTCAAAGGTTTTGTCTTTTACCAAAGTAAGCACAAGAGTTAGGATTACAGTGCAGCTTTACATGGGAAGGAGGAGTTCTTCTAAGAGGAGTTTGCAGTTTTGACATAGAAGAACCCAGAAAGACAAAAGAGGCTGTTTAGCAACAGTGTGTGCCTGCAAGTGGTATCTTGCATGCCCTTCCTAAGCAGAGGTTAGGAAAGGGCCATGCAATCCAATGACCTGACAATGTTTGACCCCGGAATATAGACTGAAAGTGTATTCCTTCACACACTGACAAGACAGAGCATGCTTTCCTGTAAGTTTTGTAGGAGATCCAAAGCTAAGTTTGGCCAATTACCTTTTCCTAAATTGGGCACCAGTCTAATGGATCTCCAGCTATGATCCCCTAGGTCAACTTGGATTGGATTAGTGATTTATTGGGCCATTCCCTTTGGAACACTCCCTTATACATATATCAGAAATAAGGTATTCCAGAATGAAACAAAAACACAGAAGACAAGACATTACCATATAGACAAACAAAAACAAAAGTAAGGTGAGCAGCAGGGGAATAAGCAGTTTAATGACATAAATAGTTATCAAATGGTATACCTCCACACAAAGGGTCTAATGACATATATGAGACCGATGTCTAATTACTCAGTGGTAGACCTCCTAAACAAAATATCTAATGACCTTATGCAAAGGCCTAGGTATGATTATTTATCAGCATCTACACCCATCCACTAAAATATCTAGTTACTTTGTACAAAGACTGATGATTTTATAGAGGCCTACTTGGTTACAAATCACAGAAGTGGTGAAAACTCAGTTGAAACCACTGGAGTTCAGACAGTCCTTGGGACTGACTTAGCTTGCAGCAGGTATGAAGGGCAAATAGAGTTTGGGTACAAGGAACCTAGGAAACATACTTGTTGGTTTTTGGGAAACACAAAATTCAGAGATTGGCATACTTTCCCAGGCTTAAGTGGGCTGACATCACCTATAGGCATATTATATATATATATATATGCATACTTATTGTTTGACTGCCTGGCACTCTGGAATGTATTTATGGGGTGTTTCAGTTCCCGGTTGGTTGGCCCTTGGTCGTGATGGTCTGTCACTGGTTGATTGGCTTCTAAGAGTGTGTCCACTGAGGTGAGTTGCCATTGATGGAGCCAGTGGGTGTAGACTAGTTCTGGAGACCACGGTTATAGAAAAATCAGATTTGTCCAAAAGATGTGGCAACTTTTTAGTGTTCTCACCGTTGATACCAACTATGTGCTTTCATTAAAACATAGTACAAGTTGGAATCTAATATAACACAAAATCACATATTTATCTCTATTAATAGATCCGAGTTTTATAATGAACAAGGTGGCTTCTGAGTGTTGCACGAGGACAAAGTTTGAGAACCATTAGGTTCAACCACCAGGTTAAGGTATTTTTAAAAAAATATTTTATTTATTTATTTTACAGAGAGAGAGAGAGAGAGAGATCACAAGGAGTCAGAGGGGCAGAGATGGGGTGGGGGGTGGGAAGCAGGCTCCCAGATGAGCAGGGAGCCTGATGTGGGGCTCCATCGCGGGGCTCGATCCCAGGACCCTGAGATTATGACCTGAGCCGAAGGCAGAGGTTTAATTCACTGAGCCACCCAGGCACCCCCAGGTTAAGGTATTTTCTAAGAGGCAAAAGCCTTTGGAGGATGAACTTAATTGGGAAATAGGTTTTTTTTTAATCAAATTCATTATTGTTATTATTATTTACATTATAGTTAGTTAACATATAAATTCATTATTTTTAATAATCATTTAGTAAGAAGGAAAATATTTGTCAACATGCTGAGAACAAGAACAAAATGGCATTGGAAACACAGAGCGGGTGTGTGTGTTGGGGGCGGAGGGATGGGTTCAGAGAAACAGGCTGGAATAGGAAATATACCCCCTCTTTGGTAGTTGTACCAAGTAGAATCCCAGCATCTTATAATTGGGTGGGACCTCAGAGGTCATTAGCCCAATCTCCTTTCCAGGTTCAGAAATCTCCTTTCCAGGGGCGCCTGGGTGGCTCAGTGGGTTAAAGCCTCTGCCTTCGGCTCGGGTCATGATCCCAGTGTCCTGGGATCGAGCCCCGCATCGGGCTCTCTGCTTGGCGGGGAGCCTGCTTCCTCCTCTCTCTGTCTCTGCCTGTCTCTCTGCCTACTTGTGATCTCTGTCTGTCAAATAAATAAAATCTTAAAAAAAAAAAAAAAGAAAGAAATCTCCTTTCCAGTTTATTTCCAACTTCTGCTTGCATGCTTTTAGTAATGAGTTTACTGTACATCATAAGGAAACTCCTTAGGTTTTAATGACTCTGATTTCTTAATGACCTAAGAACTGCTTCCTTGTACTTTTTTTTGCTTTTAGTTTTGCGTTTTCAAGCTACATAAAATAAGTCTATTTATTGGATCAATAGGGCTGCCTTTCAACTATTTGAAGGTAAGGATGTGGCAGGATTGTATTGTAATTTCTCTACTCCTCTATTCAGTTGTTCCGAATGTGACAGGGTTCTTGGATTTTTATATGCTCAAGTCCCTCTGATCCAAGTAGTTTTTGTTTGTCAAGGTCTCTCTTGAAATATAACAACTATCATTGACCGAAAGCTTACTGTTTGTTAGGTACCTGTGTAAGTACTTCACGTGCATTGTCTCAGTTAATTCGCAAAAATAATCACTAGGGAGGCACTATTTTATAGATGGTGCTTAACTTAATTAACCTGAGGCAGAGAGTTTATAAGTAACTTGTCCAAGGTCTTAAAGAGAGCAAATGGAGGAGTCCGAATGCAAACCTAAGCAAATCCACGGGTTCTTTTACTTTTTTGGTTTTCCACCTGCCAGATTGTAAAGTAAAATAAAACTACCTCCTTGTCCCCTTTTCTGGACATACCACTCCTACTAATAAGATGTTAGGAGTTTTTGTTTTTTGTTTTTGTTTTTTTGGCAGACCCTTGTTAGCTTAGATTGAGCTTGTAATCAGTGGAAACAGCTAGGTCTTTTTCATATGATCTGCTGCTAGAACAAGCGTTCATAATTCTGGGGCCACGCAAGTGGATTTTTGGAACTAATTCTGTACTGTATCTTCTTCTCCGTTCAGTTTCAACTGTGCTTCCAATCTGTTGAGTCATTTTGAATCCTGACTCTACAACCTCACTAACAGAAATGATATGTATACCTTCTGTCACTTCTCCTAGGTTGATGATAAAATTGCCAAGCAGGATAGGGCCATTTTTGTCCCTGTGCGAGGAGAGGGACTGCTATTGATAACTACTACAGTCTCTGGAGACGGCCTCAAAACCTTGATTCTGAAACTGTTAAGCAAACCTTTTTCCTTCCTTTCCTTTAACCCAGGGCTTCTGGACCTCTACCCTACTGATTGACATTTGGACCAGGGAGTGCTGTGTTGTGGGTGGGTGTCCTGTGTATTAGAAGCTGTTTCGCAGCATCCCTGGCTTCTGCTCCCTAGGTGCTAGTAACAGTGCCCCCCTCTCCCTACCAGACAACTAGAAACGTCTCCAGACGTTTTCAAATGTCTCCTGGGGGGACAAAATTGCTCCTCCTCTGAGAATCAGTCTCTGACTTCATAAATAGATTACCTGAGCCATCAAGTATTTACTAAGAACCGATTATTTGCCTGGGACTTAATAATTTCTATGAACATTAAAGAGGAAGAGGAGGACAAGGAACTTGATCACAAGATTATACTCTATTCCTGGAGGAAGAGGACTCAGATGGGAGATAACCTGTCTTTTCTCTTTCTAACCTAGAGCTTCTTAACTATGATTTGAGTTGAGGAGGAGGAAGGCTGGGTAGAGCCAGACATCCATTTGGGCATTCTTGGGACTTTGCCTTGTCTTCTGACTAGCTAGCTAGTTTTCTTTTTCTTTCCTCTCTCTCTCTCTCAGTTATAATACAGTTAGGAAGAGGGGCATCTGGGTGGCTTAGTGGGTTAAGCCTCAGCTTTGTGCTCAGGTGATGATCTCAGAGTCCTGGGGTCAAGCCTCGCATGGGGGCTCTCTGCTCAGCAGGGAGCCTGCTCTCCACCCCCCACCCCAGCCTACTTGTGATCTCTGTCAAATAAATAAAATCTTAAAAAAAAAAAAAAAAACAGGAAGAAAGAGGTATCAGTCAAAGGAGCCTCTAGTCAGGTGTGAGATGGCAAATAGGTTTTTCGCCTTGAATTAATCAGTATCTGCTATTAGTATACTGTAGCTCACAAGCTGATTTATCTTCTGATCCTAAAATGCTAAGCCGGGTGGGACTTAATAAAACCTTTTCTGCCTCCCCTAACATGAAACAAAAATGAATCCTCCATATACTTATTAGCACGCAATATGAGTATCAGAGTCCCTGACAGTGAAGCAAATGCTGCCTGCGGCTCAGGTAGGTGCTCTCCCCACAGGGCTCAGCTAAGACCCCCTCTGCCAGCTTGCTTACCCTCTCTGCTGTCCGCCCCAGGGAAACATGCCCCTCAGGAATCAGATACTGAGACATAGTATAAAATGAGTTTTATTTCAAAATGCAAAATGGTGGTCGCTGTAATAATAATAATAACAAGAATATAAAAAGCATTCCCCGCCTTCCACCCTAGTGCAAAATGGTAGATGCATTCAGATAGCTCGAAGACACGTAATTTTGGACATGTTATCCTGCAATGCTGCACAGCAGCAACACTTAATCCCAAACTCCTTTTGGTGGATCCGTGTGGTAGTTCAGGTCTGGAAGCGGGTGGCTTCTCTGATCTAAGTCCAAACAGCACAGGACTCCTGCTCTTTCCCCCTTGAGCCCGACCCTACACGCGCCCTCTTTCTCGAACTCCGCGGGCCTTTCTCGAACGCGCCCTCTTTCTCTTCCCTCCCTCCGCGGGCTCCCAGGGGTCCTACGAGGCGTGCTGCCGGATGGAGAGCGCCCGGCTGCAGAGGACGGCCTCCTGCTGCTTGCTTTTCTCCCGCAGGGTCTGGATCGCGAGGCTCTTCCGCTCTTGGGCCGCTTGGAGCTCGGCCACCGCCGCCTCCTCGTCCCGCAGGCGGCTAGCGGCGGTGAAGGGGCTGCACACAGTCTCCACCAGGCCGATCACCACGCTGACGAAGGCCAGCACGCCGCCCAGCACGTACAGCTTCAGCACCTTCCGATTGGGCCTCTGGGCCATCAGCTCCCTGGCCAGCGGGATCAGCTCCTGCACCGTTTCCATCTCGGGGCCGGGGGTGACCTGCGGAAGGGGCGACGCACGAAAGGGGACCGTCAGCCACGGAAGGATGGCTCCAGCTTGCCCGAGCTCCCCTCACTCGGCTGTCCCGCCGGAAGGGGGGCCCGCCCCGCACCCCGCCCCGCCGCGCTCTCTCCCGCGGGGTTCACCTTGGGGGCGCAGTGCGATCAGGAGGCAGCGCGAGCGGTCAGCGCGTGCGGGGGTCTGGCCGGCCCCTGCGTTCTCCTCCTACGCAGCCGCGGCTCTTCCAGGTGGAGACTCCGCAGCTGGCACCTCGGCGGTGCCCCGGGGCCGCTTATATCTTTTCCTCCGAGACCCGCCTCCCGGGCTCGCCTGGCCTGGGGCCAGCGCCGCTAGCGCCAGAGGAAGGAGGGGGAAGTAGGGGGGGCGGGGGAGGGGCGGGGAAGGACCTAGGTGGGGGCGGCCAGGAGCTGTGCACGCCTGGGTCTTGAAGCTGGGAGTCCCAAGCAGGGGAGACCGCGGCGGGCGTGCGGGGATGGGGGCTGCCGGGTCGCAGGAGGTCCCCCTCCCGGTGCGCACCCGGGTGAGGACCCGGAGCCCTGGGAGGTAGCGCGGACACACCCCATGTGACTCTTCCTTAGTGTGGGTGGGTGGCCCAGCTTTCCTTGCCCTGGGTGGCCTGTGAGGGACCCCTCATGAGGATATCGCGGGAAGAGAGGGTCTTCTACCTAACCGGAAGTTCTTTGGTTTTTATTCGAAGTGTTGTCATTTTCCCACAGGTGTGGGGACCGGAGGGGAGAAGGCAAGGGGGAGGGATCTTGGAAGGAGCAGAACCAGGTTTCAGGGCTCTGTACGGGCTTGTGTTTCTTTCCGGCTTGACTGGTTTTACTCACAGGTGCTAGTCCTAATAGGGTCACTTGATAGATTACTACTTATTGAGGGTGCCCTTTTACCCAGGTGTGTGTGTGATGCCTCTCTCTGCACTTGCGCCTGTTTGTATATGTACTTCTGGGTATCATTAAATCCAAATTATCTCCACTCCTACTTGAGAAGTGCAGCTGTGGGTTACAGAGCAGAGATGGAAGGGGACTGTCCATAAATTTCTTCTGGGGGTCTGGAATGCAAATAGCTCATGCTCTCAGTGAATGCTTGCCACTTCCCTGGGTCTGGGGGTGCAACGCCACTGTGCTGGCTCCTAGAAATGGGCAGAAGGGTGAGAGCAGAGGGTTTGGGTAAGAGCTGGAGAGAGAACTCTTGGGGAGGGTGGGTGGCGCCTGGCTGGCTCAGTTGAAGAGCATGTGACTCTTGGTCTGGGGTCCTTAGTTCAAGCCCGCGTTAGGTGAAGAGATTATTTAAGTAGGACTTAAAAAAAAAAATCACTCTTGGAAGCAAAGGACGGGAGAAAGATACATTTTGGCTGGGATTAAAATCATCCCCATGGGGTGGAGGGTCCAATGATTTAGCTTTGGTTATCCATTTACCAGAGTTAACTAGCTAGAGGTGAAAAGCAGAGGCAAGTGGGCCAAAGGGCTGCCAGCACTTAGGGGGGGGAGAGGGAAATCAGACTGGCCAGAAAATTTGTGAAGGTCAGTGATGCAATCTTGCAACAGCCTCCTATGGGTAGGGACAGGGAAAGGGGCTGTTTCAAAGATCAAGTGTTGGAGTCCTTGCATATTTTAACAGTAACCTTTTTTTGGGGGTGGGGGCTGAGGCAATTTCCCTGACAATTTAGTTAAAAAAGACAACCCTGCCAGCTACCCTTTGCCTTGGCTATTAGCATTTAAGGTAGTAAGATTTGTGTGGGCAAGGTTAGTTAAGCAGCTTTTGTAAAATTCTGCCTTTTAATCTGCACCTAAGCAGTCAAGGTGACATGGGGCCAAATGGAGGTTATTCCTACAGGTTGGTGAACACTGCTTATTGTTCTTTTAATGTTGTCAGACAGGAAATTTCTGCAACAAAGGATCAAGTTGAGATTAATATCAATCTTGGGATTTTCTTTCTTTCTTTTTTTTTTTTTAAGATTTTATTTATTTATTTGATAGCGAGCTCACACAAGAAGGGGAGAGGGCCAAAAGGAGAGGGAGAAGCAGACTCCCTGCTGAGCAGGATCCTGATGGGGGGCTCCATTCCAGGACCCTGGGATCATGCCCTGAACTGAAGGCAGAAACTTAACTGACTGAGCCACCGAGGTGCCCCAGTCTTGGCATTTTCTTTGAGTCTTTCTTAACATTTTGAAGAAGTCTCTAATAACCTGGCAGAAATGATATACAAACCTCAAGATTTGTGAGTGTGCCGAACACTGTGGTTTCTGGAAGCACATATAACATATACCTTATTATCCGGGCTTTCACTTGGTTCCTTCTCTGAAGGTGAGTTAGCCCAGCATTGGTCGCAAAAGGTCCAAAGCTGACCTGAAATTGACTCCATCCTAAGCATTTCCGGTATTTTTAAAACTCAAAGAGGACATCCACGTGCCTTCTACCGTCAGCAGACTGCAATTTATCCGGGGTTCCCCTTTTTTGTGATTTACTGTGGTAGAGCACGTTACTACCTGGAAGAGTTCCCCTCTTTCCCTCTTTGATAATCTGATTTTGACCTTGACCCCCGACCCCACCAGCTGGCTGGCCAGGGCTGCGCAGACAGAGCAGCAGGTGGTACAGATTGGGGATGCCAGGGCATTTGGTGTTTCTGGTTTAGGTGGTAGCCAGAGCTGAGGAAAAGGTGGTGGGAATAGAAGGCTGAGGAATCCAGGATCAATTTGCATTTAGGAAATTTCTGATGGCTCCTCTGTCTAGGTGGGAAAAGAGAATCCAGCTTCTAGGGTAGAGGGTTATGTAGGGCTTGGGGAACTAAGCACATGATTTAACAGTGCTGATGTCACTTTAGAGATGGAAAGCCTTATGTTGCATCATGCAGGTCAGACCAGCTGTAGGGTAATCAACCATTTCAGGGTGTCTTGGGCTGAGGGGTTTCCCTGAGTGCAGGACTCACAGGGTTGAAACTGGGACAGCTCTGGGCTAATTGGGGTAGCTGGTCACCCGACCCTTGAGTCTAGCCTAACATTTAGTTGTGCCATTTCTAGGAAGGTAGGAAAGGCCAGTTTAAAATTTATTTTGCTTTCCAAATCCCTTTCTCCCAAACATTAAAACAAACACCCAGAGCCACCTGCAGAGGAGCAGAGGGGCAGCAGGTGGTCCTAGCGGTGAGTGCCGAAGAGAGAGAGAGCTGTCCCACAGCTGTGCCTTGGGGACTGAAGGAACAGGAGACAGAGGCCTTTTGGATGATTGGTTGTCTATGAGCCTCAACTAGTAATAGCATTACTTTGTTACCAGCTCTTTGCCGCCTACCAAAGTCACTGCCCACGTGGGTATAATAGGAGGCTGGAGGGGGAGGATCCTCCATTATAGGAGACAAGATAAAATCATTTGTAAAGCTTAAACTCCTCAGTTTTTTTTCTTGAGTTACTTTCATTTCATGTACACTACTTTTGGAGAGGTTTTTTTTTAATCTCTCAAATATCAGTGGATGATTTTTGAATCCACATGTCCAAGTTTTGTCCGCTTCTGGATTAGAGTTCCAGAGTCTAGACATTTCTGTGTGGATCTGTTGCTTTTATCACAAGCTTAACACACTCTAATTAAGATGCTCTGTATTCTCTGTACTCTTACAAACTAACTCACCTTCTCATGCATCCTTATTGCTAGCAGGGGCATCTCCACTGTGCCTGTTCTCTGGGCTTCAAATACTGTGGCATTTTTTTGGCCTTTCCTGACCATTCTGTCTCACTGTGCCCTACCCAGTGCCCTGCTTTATTTTTCTTCCTAGCACTTAGTACCTGACTTTATGTGGATAGAACTGTTGCTTTGCTTTTATTTCTTTTCCATGCTCATTGGAGCCACAGTGAGGGCCGCCAAGCTTCATGAGGGCTGGAATTGTATTTTGCTTTTCACTGTGTCTCCAGAACCTCCTATGATCCTTGGCATATGGTAGGTCCTTAAAAGGTATCTATGGGATTAATGAATGTCTTCCCCATTGGACTGGCAGGAAGGGACCGTGTTTATTGGATTTGCATGTAGACATTTAGCAGATGCACAAAGAAGCATTCAGGTTTTTACTTTTTCATTTTTTCTTCTTAAGTAGGCTCTGTGTCCAGCATGGGGATCAAACCCAACAACCCTGAGATCAAAAGTTGCATGCTCTACCAACTGAGCCAGCCCGGAGTTCCATTGTTTTTTGTTTTTCGATAGTTTTCTTTTCTCTTTTGTTGTTGTCGTGGTTGTTGTTGTTGCTGTTCTTCTTCTTCTTCTTCTTTTTTTTTTTTTTTGCCTTTAGTCCTCTTCTCTGTACTCTATTTCAGACACTACTACCAAATAAATCTTCTTAAAATTAAATTTTTATTCTTTTTCTTTGTTTTTTTTTAAAAAAATTTCTTATTAACATATAATGTATTATTAGCCCCAGGGGTACAGGTCTGTGAATCGTCAGGCTTACACACTTCCCAGCACTCACCAAAGCACATACCCTCCCCAGTGTCCATAACCCAACCAACCTCTCCCCACACTCCTCCCCTCAGCAACTCTCAGTTTGTTTTGTGAGATTGAGAGTCTCTTATGGTTTGTCTCTCTCCTGATCCCATCTCGTTTCATTTTTTCCTTCCCTACCCCCCAAACCCCCCATGTTGCCTTACAAATTCCTCATGTCAGAGAGATTATATGATAATTGTCTTTCTCTGATTGACTTATTTTGATTAGCTTAATACACTCTAGTTCCATCCACGTCGTTGCAAATGGCAAGATTTCATTTCTTTTGATGGCTGCGTAATAGTCCATCTTCTTTATCCATTCATCTGTCGATGGAGATCTAGGTTCTTCCCATGGTTTGGCTATTGTGGACATTGCTGCTATAAACATTCGGGTGCACGTGCCCCTTCGGATCACTACATTTGTATCTTTAGGGTAACTACCCAGTAGTGCAATTGCTGGGTCATAGGGTAGCTCTATTTTCAACTTTTTGAGGAACCTTCATGCTGTTTTCCAGAGTGGCTGCACCAGCTTGCATTCCCACCAACAGTGTAGGAAGGTTCCCCTTTCTCTGCATCCTCGCCAGCATCTGTCGTTTCCTGACTTGTTAATTTTAGCTATTCTGACTGGTGTGAGGTGGTATCTCATTGTGGTTTTGATTTGTATTTTCCTGATGCTGAGTGACGTGGAGCTCTTTTTTATGTGTCTGTTGGCCATCTAGATATCTTTTTTGCAGAAATGTCTGTTCATGTCCTCTGCCCATTTCTTGATTGGATTATTTGTTCTTTGGGTGTTGAATTTGATAAGTTCTTTTTAGATTTTGGATATTAGCCCTTTACCTGATATGTCGTTTGCAAATATCTTCTCCCATTCTGTCATTTGTCTTTTGGTTTTGTTGACTGTTGCCTTTGCTGTGCAAAACCTTTTGATCTTGATGAAGTCCCAATAGTTCATTTTTCCCCTTGCTTCCCTTGCCATTGGCTGGCGATGTTTCTAAGAAGAAATTGCTGTGGCTGAGGTCGAAGATGTTGCTGCCTGTGTTCTCCTCAAGGATTTTGATGGCTTCCTTCCTCACATTGAGGTCTTTTATCCATTTGGAGTCTATTTTTGTGTATAGTGTAAGGAAATAGTCCAGTTTCATTTTTCTGCATGTGGCTGTCCAATTTTCCCAACACCATTTGTTGAAGAGACTGTCTTTTTTCCATTGGACATTCTTTCCTACTTTGTCAAAGATTAGTTGACCATAGAGTGGAGGGTCTATTTCTGGGCTCTCTATTCTGTTCCACTGATCTATGTCTCTGTTTTTGTGCCAGTACCATACTGTCTTGATGATGACAGCTTTGTAATAGAGCTTGAAGTCTGGAACTGTGATTCACGACCAACTTTGGTGTTCTTTTTCAACATTCCTTTGGCTATTCGAGGTCTTTTCTGGTTCCATATAAATTTTAGGATTATTCTATTTCTTTGGAAAAAATGGGTAGTATTTTGATAGGGATTGCATTAAACGTGTAGATTGCTTTAGGTAGCATAGACATTTTCACAGTATTTGTTCTTCCAATCCATAAGCATGGAACATTTTTCCATTTCTCTGTGTCTTTCTCCATTTCTTTTGTGAGTACTTTATAGTTTTCTGAGTACAGATTCTTTGCCTCTTTGGTTAGGTTTGCTCCTAGGTATCTTATGGTTTTGGGTGCAGTTGTAAATGGGATTGACTCCTTAATTTCTCTTTCCTCTGTCTTGTTGTTGGTGTATAGAAATGCAACTGATTTCTGTGCATTGATTTTGTATCCTGACACTTTTCTGAATTCCCATACAAGTTCTAGAAGATTTGGAGTGGAGTCTTTTGGGTTTTCCACATAAGTATCATGTCATCTGCAAAAAGTGATAGTTTGACTTCTTCTTTGCTGATTCAGATGCCTTTTATTTCTCTTTGTTGTCTGATTGCTGAGGCTAGGACTTCTAGTACTATGTTGAATAGCAGTGGTGATAACGGACATCCCTGCCGTGTTCCTGACAGTTTTTCTCCATTGAGAATGATATTTGCTGTGGGTTTTTCATAGATGGCTTTGATGGTATTGAAGTAAGTACCCTCTATCCCTACACTTTGAAGAGTTTTGATGAAGAAAGGATGCCGTACCTTGTCAAATGCTTTTTCAGCATCTATTAAGACTATCATATGGGTCTTGTTCTTTCTTTTATTAATGTATTGTATCACATTGATTGATTTGTAGATGTTGAACCAACCTTGCAGCCCTGGAATAAATCCTACTTGCTTTTGGCGAATAATCCTTTTAATGTACTGTTGGATCCTATTGGCTAGTATTTTGGTGAGAATTTTCACATCTGTGTTCATCAAAGATATTGATCTGTAGTTCTCTTTTTTCATGGGGTCTTTGTCTGGCTTTGGGATCAAGGTAATGCTGGCCTCATAAAATGAGTTTGGAAGTTTTCCTTCCATTTCTACTTTTTGGAACAGTTTCAGGAGAATAGGAATTAATTCTTCTTTAAATGCTCATAGAATTCTCCTGGGATGCCTAAATTTTTATTCTTGATTGCCTGCTTAAAGCCTGGATCATTTTTTAAAAAGATTTTATTTTGTATTTATTTATTTGTGACAGAGAGAGAGAGAGAGAGAGAGAGAGAGATCACAAATAGGCAGAGAGACAGGCAGAGAGACAGGCGGGAGGAGGAGAAACAGGCTCCCTGCTGAGCAGAGAGCCCGATGCGGGGCTTGATCCCAGGACCCTGGGATCATGACCTGAGCTGAAGGCAGAGGCTTTTAACCCACTGAGCCACCCAGGCGCCCCAAGCCTGGATCATTTTTTTATTGCCTCCTTGGACTCCAGGATTCTGCAGATTGGATTTACTTGATTGGTATTCTTGGAATCTGAGACTTCTATGATCTGCTCTTCTCTACTCATCTGACTTCATATTTCATTCTTCTCCAACAAGAATCCTTTGCTCCACAGGTGGGTTTCTCATGGCCAGAGAAACAGTCCATTCTCATTTCAGCTGCCTCACCTTTGCTCATAATCTTCTTCCTACCTGAAATGCTATTCTCATTCCACTCTGTCTTCCTCTCTCCCATTCATGTGCTCCAGGAAGCCAGCGGCACACCCTGATCTCTCTTTTCTGTGAATTTCAGCCGCCTTTATGGCTTGTCCTGCACAGGTCGGCACTGTGTTGTGTGCTGTTTATACAGCTCTTTCACTGTTCCCTGTGGGCTTGCCCTGCCTCCATGGAAGACCAGATCTTTGTACCTTTCATGGTGTAGCGTATAATAGGGGCTTAATCAATACTAGTTCCATTGACCTGAAAGTCACTATTGAGATAGAGATTGCAAAATGATCAGATTCTTTGGGGAGGTTATTTTAGGCACAGTGGCTTGTCCTTGGCATGGAGCCTGGGGGTGAAGATTGCCCAAGACCTCACAGCTTGGCTTAGTTCCTTCCACTCTGGCTTCCTCACCTTTCACTTGCATGCCTGACTTAGTGTCTGACATTGCAGCGATTGGCTTACTCTGGGGTGCTCCTGCAGCCTGCTCCTGGGACTCTGGGGCCTTGACAAATCCACACTGGTGAACAGACCCCTTGTAGACAGTTTGCTTTAGTCCCTCATGGCTTCTGGCCAAGCGGAGCCACCATCTGCTGAACCACGTGGCATGTGCCCCGAACAGTAGCACCCTACAACCTCTGTCCCACTTCTGAATCTCACTACTCTACTCTGCAAGTTAGAATCAGCAGAGAATTTTCCCAAAGCTCAAATACCAGTGCGACTTAAGAGGATAGGGCTCAGGAGTCAGATAGACTTGGGTTTGTTCAAGACCTGGCTCCACTTACCAGCGTCTGACTTTGGACAAGTGACTTAGCTTTTCTAGTCTTGTTCATCATCTGTAAAGTGAGGGTGATGATCACACCTATTAAATGAGGTGTGAGGAAGCCTGAATGAACTGGAACACTGGAAAGGGCTTAGCAGGCTGACACGAATGAAAGTAGTCATTATTCTGTTGATTGTTGATTGACATTATTCTGTTGAATGATTCAGTCATTATTCTGTTGTCTTTGCCTCTTGTGAGCAAAGGCTTAGCAGGCTGACCTGAGGGTCAGCCATTCATATGGTCTTTTATCCCCGGGCCCAGGTCATTCACATTCCCTAGGTGACACACAGGCAGGGATAAGGTCCAAAAATATTTGTTAAAGTCTGCCATGTATCTGATACTGTATTTAGTTACAGAAAGCAGAATACAACACTGTTTTTGCCCTCCTGAGACTCATAGTCAAGTAGAGGTCTCAGACATTAAGTAAGTTATTACAGTATACTGAGATAAGCACAATAATAGAAATAGACACCAGGTAAACAAATAGAATAGAATGAGAAATATATTCACTGATTTAGTTTGGGGATTCCTTGACCAAGAAAGGCCTAAAAGTGGGTGATGCCTGAGCACCTGAGGGTATTAAAGGATGGATAATGTTTACCAGGTGACTCTGGGAGGGAGTGGGGGTTCAGGGTTAGGGGAGGCCTGGAGTGAGAGAGGACTGCATATAAAAAGGATGGGATGCATGAGAATATGTGGCATGGTCCAAGAGAAGTTAGGCAAGACTGGAGTCAGAGCATAAAGGATGGGTTTTGGGAAATGGCAGGAAATCAGGAGGAAGTAATAGGCAGGACCCATAATGAACAATACCTAAATGATTGCCAACATATGTGGTGTCTAGGAACTATTGACCACTCCCTTCTTCTAGAAAGACATTCTCCTTGGCTTCTGTGTCATCATATGCTAATTTTCCTCCTGTTCTATTCTGGACACCCCTTACCTTTTTTCTTTTTCTCCCCTCGCTTTTGCCTTTAAAAATTTTTTTAAGTAGACTCCGTGCCTAGCATGGAGCCCAGTGTGGGGCTTGAACTCATGACCCTGAGGTCAAGAACTGAATTGAGATCAGGAATCAGACACTTAACTGAGCTACCCAGGTTCCTCATCCATTTGCCTTGTATATGACCTCTAAATATCAGAAGTTCTCAGGACTCAGTCCTGGAACCTTTTTTTAAACTTTACATAGTCTCTTTAGGTGATTTAGTTTACTTGTGAGGCTTCCATTATGCCTCTGTGCAGATGACGTACATGCCAGAGCTCTAGACCTCTGTATCTTCCTGCCCAGGAAGATATCCTCCTACATCTTGACTTGGAAAGCTATCAGACTTTCCATGTCTGAAGCCAAAGTCAGTATTTCCACCCCCCAAATTTGTACCACCGTCTTGCTTCATCTAGACTTCATCATCTATCTGGTAGACCAGTCCTAAGCCTCGGAGCCATCCTTTTCTCCTTTCTCTGTCATCCAAGACTTGTCATTCTGCATCTTTTTTTTTTTTTTAAAGATTTTATTTATTTATTTATTTGACACAGAGAGAGAAATCACAAGTAGGCAGAGAGGCAGGCAGAGAGAGAGGAGGAAGCAGGCTCCCGGCAGAGAGCCCGATGCGGGGCTCGATCCCAGGACCCTGAGATCATGACCTGAGCCGAAGGCAGAGGCTTTAACCCACTGAGCCACCCAGGCGCCCCTGTCATTCTGCATCTTAAATATCTCTTGACTTTATTTGCTTTCTATCCCCCTTGCCACCCTCTTAGTCTAAGCCCTCATCATCTTCTTGGACTATTGCTGTGGTCTCACAATTTGTCTCTCTGCCTTGGGTCTTGAACTATCCAATCCAATCCAATGTAAACTTAAAAAAAAAAAAAGAAAAAGAAAAAAAGCAAACCTTGTCATGTCATTCTTCTCTTTAAAACCCTTCAGTGGATCCCCATGTTGCCCTTTGGTTCATGGCCTGGATTCTTAGCATGGTGTATAAGTTCACCCATGGTTTTCTCCTTGTCTGTTTTTCCAGTTTCATTTTATGTCCCTCAACCCTTGCTCTCTTGATGCCAGCCACACTGTTTGGGATCTTTCACAAGATCCTTCCACATGTTTTTCTCTTTACCTGGAACACTTACCATTGATCTTATGAACTTACACTCATCCTTCAAGTGTCACTGTCCTCTCACTGCCTCAGGGAGGCCTTCCTTGATGCTTAGGTGAAGGAAGCTCCCTGTGCTGCATTTTCCCACAGCCATCTCACTTTCCCTTTCATGACTCTATTGTGTGTCTCCATCACCAGACTGTAAGCTCTGTGAGGGTGGGGACTATCTCTGTCTCGTGCAGTGTTCTCAGAGCTAGCACCATGCATCGTCTATTGAATTATCTAATCACAGCTATCACTTTGCCTTATATTGAATTGCTTATGCTCTAGGCAGTTGGAAAAATTGATGAATCTCAGGCAGCAGAATGGTTCAATAAGACTGAGTTTTAAGGAGATGACTATTGGCAGAGTGAAGAATGCATGAGTGGGGTGAGAGTAGAGGCAAAGAATGGGATGTTGTTAGGGTAATTCAGGCAGTGAGGAACTGGGCTAAGACATAAGTAATGGGGATAGAGAGAGACAGATTTGAGTGATGCACTGTAGGTAAAACTGGAAGGCTTAGTGCTGTAGAGGAGAAAAGGAGTCAGAGATGACTCCCAGGTTTGGAGAAGAAAGAAGGAACACATTTAGAGAAGAAGAAAATGAGTTCCATTTTGGGTATATTGAGTTTGGGCTGTTTATGAGACAAAGGTGGTCATTATGGAGTTGTATATGAATCATGAGTCTGGAGCTCTGGAGAGAGATTGGGTTGTGAGCTGAGGATTTGAGAGGTTTCAGTGAGTTGGGGGTGGCTGAGATCTTGGGAATGGGGGAGATAACCTATGAGGGAATAGAGAGAGGAGAGAAGGATGGAAATATGGGAACCAAGGACTCACTGATGCTTGCCTCAGGCTGGCAATATGTCTTATTTCCTGAATCAGCTTGCAGAGTAGTTCAGTTCTAAGAGTATTTAATCACAAAATCTGATTTTCTTTTTTCACATCCAGAATTTAGGCCAGGAGCCCTCATGGACTAAAGGACTCATTTTTAAGGTAGTAGGCAGAATTTTAAGATGGCCCCTGATGTACAAGCCCTATAAAGCCCCCCAGGATTTGCAAATATTATGGGATAGTCACTCCCATGATTAGGTTACATTATATGGACAGCTGATTTAATAAAATTAGAAATCAGTTCATCAGTCACTTGAACCACATTTTGAACACTCAATAGCCACGAGTAGTTAGTGGCTACCATATTGAACAGTGCAGATACAGAACATTTCCATTGTTGCAGAAAGTTCTATAGGAGTGCACTGGGTCTCAATCCTTGGAACTGTAGGATAACATCTGGGAAGTAGTTCTCAATTCTGCCTGAATTCTTTGTTTCTCTTCATATCTAAAACTGTTCATTCACAGTTGTCTACAATCACTGTATCCATTTCTTCATCAGCCATTCCCTCTTTTGCCTACGTCCATCTGGCTTCCATTATCACCACCCCCACCAAAAGCTAATGGGATGTTTTTTGAATGAACTGGATTTTATCATTCAACAGATAATAACTCTTTCTTCCTTCTAGAAACACCTTTTCTCTTTGCTTTTCTTTTTGCTAGATCAATTATATCAGAAATCTCTCTAAGTAGGTCCCAAAGATAGTAATGTTTAAAGCTGTAAAGGTGATTCTGCCACGGTAGTGAATTACTGCTCTTAAGGTTGGGGGTATTCTAGGGTCTTATTATGATCCCTCTTCTCCAGCTACATTATTTCCCTAGGTCAGTGGTTCTCAATCCTGGCTCCACTTTAGAATCATCCTTGAGAGTTTTAAAAGCCATCATTGCTGGGGAGTTCCCAAGATGGATCAACTCTGAATTCCTGGGGATGATTCTTATATCTCCTGGGGCTGGAGAAAGACTTTAGATGTCCTAAAAGCCCTGAAAAGATTGAGTTTTCTACCCTGCCCATAGAAATAAAAATAACAGCAATATTAAATCTTATAAAAATATATAGGGCAGATGTGCAGCCTTCTAATTTTGCCTTAGGTGTTTACTTCCATGTCTTAAAAAATATTAGATATAAAAAATTTTCCCCAAAAATTTTGGTACTTCTACCTTGCTGGCACCTTAAATATATGTTTAGCCTGCCCTAGGAAGTCCAGCCCCAAATCTCATCCCAAGGTCACCTCCTAGGAGAGACTTCTCTTATTCATTACTTTTTTTTTTTTTTAAGATTTTATTTATTCATTTGACAGAGCACGCAAGAGAGCACAAGTAGGGGAAGAGACAGAGGGAGAGGGAGGAGCAGACTTCCCGCTGAGCAGGGAGCCCAGTGGATGTGGGGCTCCATCCAGGACCCTGGGATTGTGACCTGAGCTAAAGGCAGACACTTAACCGACTGAGCCACCCACATGCCCCTTATCCATCCTTTCTAAAGTGGCACTTTATGGTCCTCCCCTTAAAAATATCTCATAGAAAGTATTGACATTTATAATTGTTAGATTTATTTTTTTGGCTTACTTGTTTATTGTTTGTTACCTCCACGAAGGCAGGGTCTTATCTTTTTTGCTGTTCATCTAGCACAATGCCTGGTATGAAGTAAGTGTTCAATGTATATTTCCAGAATGAATGAGTGAGTGAACTTGATGTATGGCAAATAACAGTGAGTAGAGGGATCCCAAGGCAGGTAGGCTACCTTGGGTTGTTACCCTGTAAAAGACTGTCTTCATGGGGTGGGATGGGAGAAGTGAGTTCATGAAGAGATGTCCTTGTTTCTAGCAACCTGATCAAGGCTTAGAGGAGCAGGCACATGCCATGATGTTGATGGATGCCAGCTAGTATTTATTTTTAGGATGTAATTTCTCTGTGTCACCTCCAAATTTTCAGTAAAATTTCTTTAACTCAAGAGCTATGTGTTTTGTTCTTAGGGGAATGGAGGAAGGACTATGTGTTCATGTTTGGGATCAAAATAGGCTGGCAAGATGCTTAAAAGGGAACTAGGAGTGTTTGAAGACAAAGAGCAACTGGAATGAATTTGTATTAACTGCTAGCATCTCCCTAGAGTTGTCAGCATTATGGTTATTTGAATAATAGACAAAAGGGTGATTTGGATAGCTAAAAAGTTGAGGTCACTCTGGTTATATAATTAATAAATTATGTTGTAATTCTGTGTTCAGTGCCTGTGTCCTATGAGACAATGGCTTGCCTCTGGGCAGTGATTCTGTCTGACTTGTTTACTCCTGGTCACTGGACACCTTGGCTTGATGGGTGCTCAGTAAATATTTGTTTTGCAAATAAATGGTTCTGAATGTTTCTGTGTTTCTGGGTCAAAAGTCAGAAGGGTCTGCTGACACATGATGAGAAGAACTGAGAAAAAAGCCCAGGCTCTGAGAATGAGGACCAGGTAGAAGCTGGGGGTGGGGTTGGGGGTGTTCTGTATGGACTGGTTTGTTGGGAGGATTCAGATCCAAGCTCAGGCCCCCTGGGTGGCTGGAGGGAGAACAGGACACTATCGATCCCTAGTCAGTGGACTTGAGAACCAGGTATTCTGAGATCCTGCTGGGTTGTGGGAAGTGGTTTCTTAATGTCTTAGGCTTGGTGCTCATTGGCCCAGGGTTGGGATGGGCCTAAAATGACTGGTGGGACACATTATCTTAGACGGCACAGGGCTAGGCAGGAACGGCCAGACTTTTGGCTGCACGTGTTCCCTGATTCTCTGAGAGTGACGGAGAACCCTTAAAGATGTTGAGGAGTTCTTGTGTCCTAAGACCCTCTCTCCATTTGTGCCCTCCTCTCCCCTGACCTCACTTCCATCACCTCTGCGGGTTCTAAAGCTGGGTCTTGTATGCTTAGAGTGCCTAGGTCGATGGCCTGTCCACAGAAGTATTTCAGTTCCCCAAACCAAAACTACTGTGATTTTGATTCCTGACCTTTCTGTCCCCAAGGACCAGGACCAGCCATGGGAGATGGAATAGGAGGCCTAACCTTGGGAGCCTGTTGATCAGTGGATTGATTCATCATGAATTTTCCCAGGTTCTAGATCTCAGGAGAAAAAAAAAAAAAACATTTATTTTTCTATATGATTTTCTCTGTATGTTGTCTTGACAGAGAGTTATGCAGTAATATTCATAGGATCATATTTTTCAACACTTTTTGTTAGGTGTTCCCTTGTCCTATGGTTCCATACTAATAAATCAATATTTGTTTATTGAGCACCTACTATGTGCAAACACCGGGCTATATGGTTATCCGGAGGTAAAAAGAATGGTCAAATGTTGTTCCTGTTCTCCAGGAGTTTATAATCTGGGTTTGGGGATGAATCACAAAATAACTAAAAGTTGAATAACCATAAATATGTATTTGACATGGGAGGGATTTACAAACAGAACAGAACTGGTTGGTACTTGAGTTGCATAAGGTCTGCTGCTGGAATTTGGGAAGAATCTATAAAGAATAACAGAGAAGTCATCACTGATCCAGGAACCTGATCCGAGTCTTGGATTTTGAACTTATCAAGTGCACGAGAGGTGGAGACATCAGTGGAGACAGACAGAGCTGGACGAATTGAGCCTAAGTGTGGTCGAGGGAAAGGAATGGCTGGATCAGAGGACTGTGTGAAGGGGGGCTGTGTGAGATGAGGTCAAATGTGCCTTTTTTTAAACAGGTCCCCTAGAGCCTAGCCTGGCTGTGGACTTGGGATTTTAATCTGGATGATGGAAAGCATACAGGTCAAAGTGCATTACCAAATCCAACTCAGCAAGTGAAGCACTAGGTCAATGCTAACAGGTTAAAATGTACCTTGGAAGAAGTACAAAGGCGTGTGTGTGCATCTGTGTGTGTATGTGTGTGTACGTGCATACACCTCTGAAGAGGAGCACGAATTTGAGACAGGGACAGCCTGTTTTAATAGTATTTGACTTGAAACAGATAGAGGTGTCTCTCTCTATCTCTAGCTGATGTCTCTGTCATCTCCGCTTGGGTCCTTGGTGTGGTCTGGTCAGGAAAAGCCTCCTGCACTTTGGGCTTCAGCAGCAGGAGTAGAATCTCCAGAACCAAAGTCATGTTGACATGCTATTTTCTTTCCCCAAGTCCTTGAAGTGGACTACTTTGACAAGGCGGCCGACATTCATAGAGGAGCTTCCTGAGTTCTCTCCTAGGGGAGAGTCTGATTCTCGTGTGCTGTTTCCACTCAGGTTTCCCTACGACTCAGAGCCAACCTGACTCCCTCAGACCACTGTGCATCATCATGCAGAGTTCACTGGGCCACCTGAGGTGACATATTCACATCTTGTCTGGGAGAAAAAGGATCAACATAGAATCTAGTGAGTAAGGATTTCTGTGGGATGAAATGGTTCTCTGAGATGTGGAACTTTTAGAGCTAAAACAGGGAGAATCCTGGAAAACTACAATGGTTGGTCACCCTACAACACACCAGAAACTTCTTGAGGATTCGCCCCCACACCCAGTGGTTTTTGTCTCAGAAACTGGAGCAACACACCTGCCTCATGGATACTTATCCTCTAGGTACAACTCACAGAGAGCTCATGGTCTGTGCTTCTCAGGTTTTCTAAGGGGACAATCTTGTGATGCTTCAGGTTTGCAAAGCTAAAATATTCACCAAGGCCATTTTTTCCTGTCTGTTTCCTTGAGGTGTCATATTCTACAAACTGTGCCATATGACTTTCACTTTTTTGAGAAACAGATTCCCTTAATCTTGGGAAGACCAGATATTGCAATGGAAAGACTATGGATTTTTGGTACTTGGCGATCTTCCGGAGGATTCTGGTTTCACCATATACTAGTTGTGGTAGACAGTGCTGTGTGTTCACACGTTCTACTGTGTTTTCCTCTTCTGGGCACATAGGAAGATCACTTAGGGGCCCTTGAACAGTTGTGGCCAATAGGTTGTAAGCTGAATGTGTCACTTGAGAGCTGAAGCATGGAATATGAGAGAGCGTCTCCATGCTCCTCTATCCTTGCTGTCATGAAGCCCATGTGTCCTTGTTGATGGGGCCACAGGACGGCAGAAGTCACTGAGTGTAGAACAGGGGACCTCTCGCCTCATCATTGTCACCCATCTTACTCTGTGCCAGCAACAAATGAGTGTTTGTTGTGTTAAAGCTGATGAGATTTTGTGGTTATTAGTTTATTACTGAAGCATAACCTGACTCGAACACTAGTTCCGTGTCTTCCTCCCCTTGGGTTACCCTAATAAAATACCATGGATTGGGTGGCTTAAGCAACAGACATTTATTTCTCAAGGTTCTAGAGGGCCGGAAGGCCAAGATCAAGGTGCTGGTGAGAGCTGGCTTCCTGGCTTCAGACATGTAGCTCCTTGTTCTCTGTGGAGGCAGAGCTGGGTGTCTTCTCCTCTTCTTCTAAGGGCAGTAATCCCATTATGAGGACTCCACCTGCATGACCTCATCTAAACCTAACTACATCCCAAAGGCCCCATCTCCTAACATCATACTTGGGGAAGGGTTTCAACGTGTGAATCTGGGGAGGACATATTCAGTCCCTAACACCTTGTAAGCTTGTCAAGCTACCTAATCATGCTGGGGTTATAAAAAAGGGAAATAACATCTCCTTCAAAGAACCATCTTGGGGTGCCTGGGTGGCTCAGTGGGTTAAAGCCTCTGCCTTCGGCTCAGGTCATGATCCCGGGGTCCTGGGATCGAGCCCCGCGTCAGGCTCTCTGCTCCGCGGGGAGCCTGCTTCCCCTCCTTCTCTCTCTGCCTGCCTCTCTGCCTACTTGTGATCTCTGTCTGTCAAAATAAATAAATAAATATCTTTAAAAAAAAAAAGAAAGAAAGAACCAACTTGGGGTGCCTGGGGGCTTAGTCGGTTAAACCTCTGCCTTCTGCTCAGGTCATGATCCTGGGGTCCTGGGACAGAGCCCGCCTCAGGCTCCCTGCTCAGTGGGGAGCCTGCTTCCTCCTCTGCTCATCCCCCTGCTTGCTCTCTCTCATTCGCTAACTCTCTCAAATAAGTAAAATCTTAAGAAAAAAAGAGTCATCTTATGGGCCTGCATAGATGAGATACTTTAGATGTGTTTAGAATGGTTCCTCCTACATACCAAGAGCAGAAAAATATTTTTTTTCTTCTTTTCTTTTAGCAAAATATACAGGTGCTTCTTTCCCGGAGTAATACTTAACCACAGGAGTGAAGACAACCTCTCCTGTCCGGGGAAGCACACACAGTCTCCAGATGACCCAGGTAGGCCCTTCTCTGTACTGGTGTTTGGCTCTCGGTCTTTCACCTGGAGTGGTCTTTGATCAAGGGACCCATGCCCAGAACATGCCACCATGATGTCGGACATTGGACACCAGGACTCCCCTCTGTTCACTTTTTTTTCTTTGAGGTTTTATTTATTTATTTGCACAAGAAGGGGGAGCAAGCAGCAGGGAGAACAGGCAGAGGGAGAAGCAGGCTTCCCGCCAAGCAAGGGCCCTGGGATCATGACCTGAGCCTTAGGTAGCTGCTTAACCGACTGAGCCACCCAGGCGTCCATCCCCCTCCCCATTTCAGTTCTAAGCATCATATTTTGGGGAAATTGTTGACAGGTGGGGAACTTCTAGAAGAAGGGGAACAGGTTAGGAAAAGCGGAAGCCATGGGGATGGGTGGACCACCTACTACAAGTAAGGTTGTCAGATTTAGCAAATAAAATATGAGAAACCCAGTAGCATTAGAATTTTAGATAAACAGTGGGTCCCATTTTAGTATATAAGTGGCGTCACGCAATCTTGGGGGTCTCCTTATACTAACAAGGTATCCCTTGTTTATCTGAGATTCCAATTTAACTGGGATCCCTGTGTTTTATCTGGCAGTGCTAGCGGCAAGGATTGTTGAGGACAGTGCACACACATCAGACAGAGATGCAACATCATACTTAGGAACACAAATGTGTATTTATACTTGGCTACCGGGAGCTGCTGGGTATGCAGATTTCTGAGCCAGCAAGGGGGAAGTTCAGAATTGGGTATGCTATTCTGGGAGAGCTGCATGGGAGAGGCAAATCTGGGTGAGGGTAGGAATTTTGGTCAGCACCACTTCTTCCTTCCCCTCAAAATATAGATAGATACTGACTCTTGCTTTTGATTTGCCCTAAGATATACAAACGGGAAGATAAGGTGCTGATAGTTACTTAGTACTTCTGCCCGCCCCCCTTTTGGTCTGTCCTTCCTTACACATTTATTAGTACATGCATTTACCTAGGAACTATGCTAAGGGCTTTCTTTCTTTCTTTTCTTTTTTTTTTTTTTTTTTTTTTTAAGATTTTATTTATTTATTTGACAGAGAGAGAGAGATCACAAGTAGGCAGAGCAGCAGGCAGAGAGAGAGGGGAGGCAGGCTCCCCGCTGAGCAGAGAGCCTGATGCAGGGCCCAATCCCAGGACCCCGAGACCATGACCTGAGCTGAAGGCAGAGGCTTAACCCACTGAGCCACACAGGTGCCCCTGCTAAGGGCTTTCTTGACAGAAGAAATGTAATAGCCCCAAGAAGCAGTATTTCTTAAGAAGGGGAAACCGTATCTTACAAAATCGACAATGATTTAGACAACTTTTAGTGAACTCCCCGCCAGACTGTGGGTCTAGTGGAAGGGGTTCAGGGCAAAGGATAGAGCAAAGAGAGGATGATTCACAACTTGTAGAGGAACAGAAATTACCACCCTTACCCCAACACTTTTAACTTCATGTTTACTGATTATTCTAGGAAAAAATTCTCATTATGGAAGACAAGGGCATGAAGAGAAATAGGAGGAGACGGGAACTATTAGTGTGTTGGATATTTTCTCCCTGTCTCTCTCTGAGTATTAGTTTTCTTTACAGTTAAGAAGATTTTATGTACATTTATTTTCTAATTTTTGCCTCCCACTTAACAGTATCCCATAAACATGTCCCTCTTTATTGGTATTAAGTCTCTCTTCAATGTTTTAGGTAAGCAGGGGGCCAGTTTTGACTCAGTTTTCGGGGGAAGGAATGAGATTGGATAAAGACTCATCACCCTTGTCTTCTAGGATATGGACCAGATATTGAAGCAAGACCCCAGGAAAAGTAGGTGCCTTTTATCAAGAACCCTCAGACTTGCAGGGCAAGTTAAGAACAAAACTTCTGTCCAGATTTGTGTAGAATCCTATCTTTATCAAGTGTTGGACTCTGTCTGGTTTTACTAAATCTTGATGGCCATAAAATAATAAGTCTGTTTTGCTTATGCCTTTCCTCTGCAATCTATCCTCTATTTGTAAACACTCCCCACCCCCTACCGTCTGTCCTTCCCTCTCCAGGAATGCTGGGAGCATCGCCCTGCTCTCAGGAGCTTAGCTTTGTTGGCCCCCAGAGTGTCCCCTCATCCCTTCTGGTCCAGGTCATGGCTCCTGAGGGGTTTGCGGCCCCTAAGGAATAGAGGGGAGTGCCCAAAGCATTCTCGGTTGGGCCCTGGAGCCTCCACGGATGGCTCGCTTCCTGGTAAGTGGGCTATGGAATATTGGAGTGGGGGTGATATTTGTGTTTTGATAAGAACAACTGCAGATTCTGCTGATCAGTGTCCTTGACACTTGCGTGTGATGCACACGTGGGTACAGACACCCTTTATGGAGGACACACCTAGCCGGGCCAGAAGTTTGCATTGTTTCCCTCAATTTTTACAAGGATCCATGACATAGATGGCTAGTATCCCCCATGGAGGCAAATAGCTTTGTTTGTCCAAAGGCACGCAGCCGGTGGGTAGAGAACCAAGACCTTCATCTTGACCATGTTCACTCTGAGGTCCAGGCTTTAACCACTGTCCATTTTGGAGAGCAGAACATTCTGGAACTGGAGGAGGCTTCAGAGGAGATTCAAAAACATTGAATCTGCCAGCTGCTCTATCTACCAATTACATTTCTGAATGAGGCCTGGCTTAAGCGTACAATTTTGGAGGTTCTACAAGTAATTCTCAGAGGCAGCCTGCATTAAGAATCAGTAAAATCCAACACCTTTATTTATAAATGATGAAAATGCAACCCAGTGACGGGCTTGTTGATGCTTTTATTGAATAGCAGGCCTGGAGCTAGGTCTAGGATTTCCAGGATGTTCAAGTCCATACGTGGACCCCGTGTGACCATGAGCACTGTAGGGAGGTGCTGATTAAGAGCCATGAGGGGGGGCTGACTCCAGACATGAAGCCAGATACCCCCACGCTCCCTTTCCTCTCAACCCACAAGGTGCTCGTTGCCCCAGACTCCGACAACAGACACTGATTTGAACATTTGGGTATTTAGTTTGTCATTCGACTGGCCCTTTCAGGGATCTCCGGGTGCAAGTGCCCACGTCCCTCACAGCCATTCCTCTGTCTTCTCCAGAGGCTTCTGGCCTGCCGTGTGGCTGCAGGTTGCCCCCTTCAGGCATCTCTCTCTCACCTCTCAGGCTGGGCCACGGCCACAAGGCCAGTCTCACATGGCAACTCTGTGGCCTCAGAGGTTGGACTCAGGTCTCAGAGGTTGGACTTGGGTCCTGAGGGGAGAGAGGCAGAGGGGGTCAGGGCTGGAGGAGGGTGCATGAGAATGAGCTGGCCTGTCTGCTGGAGGAAGGGCAGGAATCTGGGAGGGCAGTAAAGGTGGTAGAAATGCAGCATATCCTTCAGTCTGCTCTGGGAAGCCAGCCAACAATGGGCCAACCATGGGCCAGTGTTCTCCTCCAGCAAGCCGCAGAGTACCCTGGGCTGCACCCCTCGGGAGGGAGGGGGTGGGGCATTTGGGGGTGTGCCGTGGAGGTAGAAGGAGCTGAGGTTCCTGAGGTGACCTGGGAGGCTGACCTTGGGAGGGGATTCCCCCTTCCTGTGGTGAGGCAGAAGTTGTGTCATCCTGTCACAGACGCTTTGTTTAATCTTGCTAGGTCACTGTGACGTTTGTCGGGCTACCTTCTCTTTCCGTTCCTTATGAGGCGGTCATGTCCTTAGTCAGAGCAGCTCCAGTCAGCGTGACGGGGAACCCCTGCCTGTAGGTTCCTGAGCCTCTGAGGTGGGGCATTTGGAGGCCAGCCCCTCCCCCATTTCTGCCCACGCAAGAGAGACTGTCAATTTGAAAAACAAACAAGAAGACACCTAATGGTATCTTCTGGATGTTCCTACAGCATCAATGTCTCCCCAGGAGTCCCCAGCTGACACCAGTCCTCCAAGAGTTGGAGCAAGAGCTCGAAGAGGCCTTTTCAGGGATTGGGCCTTGGTTAGGTTTGGGGAACATGAAGTTCAGAGTCTGGTGGGTTCGGGTCAAGGATTAGCAAAGGGAGAAAAGGGGACCTGGAGGCAACGTTAGTATCTAAGTGGTGGTTAAAATTATGAATGCAGGAGCAAACTGGTCTGGGTTCAGGTGACCCCTTCGTAGCTGGAACGAAGTTACCGAAAATGTGCCTCATTTTCTTCAGTTGGAAAGTGAGGATATTTAAATGTTACCCCCCAGGGATGTAGTGAGTATTGATCGAATCAGTACATACACAGTAGTGGAATGGTGCCGGGCACACCCCGGAGCACCAGGTAAAATGTGAGCTGTAGTTCATCCAGGCTGTCTGTCTCATTCCTCCCAGACCTCAGGCCCAAGCTGATGTGTGCCTCTGTCTGCTGGGCGGATGTTCAGGTTGAGGAGTGAAGGGTTGGGGGACAGAGGAGGGCACCGAATGGAGTCCCCGATGATGGCAGGCCATGCTCCCCAGGCTCCCGTTCTGGTGGCTTCTGCCCCAGGCTGGGTTCCTGTCTGTGCTCAGTCACACAACAGATACACTTTCCCCCTCTGGTTTTTGAAGAGGAGTGCGGAAGAGGGGCCAGTGTCTGGGCTGCTGAGCTGTTGTGGAGGTGTGGAGGGCCACGCCAGCTTGAGTCAGGTGGCGAATCCCCGGGGATGTTCCTGGAGCCTATCCTGTCCTACAGACGCGGACTCAGGTGTGACTCACAGTACACAGATGGTGCCCGGGCCTGAGTCACCTGGTGCCCCTTCCTCCAGCACCCGCGATCTAGCCTGGCCCTGGCTCTCCTGGCCTCCTTAAACTCTCCTCTCCGTTCCTCTCACCTTCCCTCCTTTCCTTGTTCTCTACCCCTTGATCTCATTGATCAGATCTTGGCTGATCTCCCCGGCAGATGGGCAGATGGATGACGGAGACAGGAGCTTCTGATGCCACTCCCACGCCCTGTCACGTGTTGCCAGGAAAGACTGAGAAGCGTATGGCATTCTGCCTCTAGCAGCATGGTGGCTGTAATCCGAGGGGAGGTGTCTCCCAAACGACCCCTCTCTGCGGCTGGCTGCTGCTGGAAATGCTGCGCTCAGCCACCCGTTCTGGGGACGGGACGCCCAGCCTGTCCCCTCTGAGAACGCAAGTTCCCCCCGAAGTGCATGGGGATTCCTAAAACTACCTCAGTTATTTATCCCACAGTGTGAACCTCTTCGCTGCATGAAGCGGGAGCACCTACTATGTGCCCAGTGGGAGCACCTACTATGTGCCCAGCGTTACTCCCAGCCTTGGAAAACAGTAGTGAACAAAATGGACAAGAGTCTCTACCTTCTTGGGCGTTAGATTCTGGAGGGAGGAGTCAGGAAGTAAACAGGATAAATAGGTAAGTTAGTACAGTTGGTTTACAGGTGGTTACGTTTTGCAAACAACAGCAAAAAAGATCCAGCCTACCCACAATGAGGGTAGGTGGAGCTGGGATCTGGCAGGGAAATGGGTCAGAGTCATTGAGAAAGTAGCATTTGGACAAAGACTTGGAAGAGGTAAGATAGTTAGCCTTGCAGAAGCAGATGCCCAGGCCCACTCCGGGCCCAGGGATACTGTGTTCCAAGGCATCTGGGGCCAAAGCCCGAGGACAGGAGGGTGTGCATCTGGGGTGAAGGGAGCAAGGGGCAGAGACAGAGAAATAATGGGGGTACTTGGGTCATACAGGGCCTCACGGACTCTCTCCAGGGGCTCTGGCATTGACCCTGACTGTAACGGGGAGCATGTGCAGGGTTCCAAGCAGAGGAAAGATATGACCTATTGTGTGGGGTCTGCTAGAGACCAGTTGGAGGATGTTGCAGAAGTCGGGGGAAGAGAGGCTTGGGCCCAGAGGGTGGAAGCTGCCTTGGGAAGGGGAACTAACATTTCCTGTAGCATGAGGGGGTGCGAGAGAAGCAGGAGTCAGGGATAACTTGACTAGCCACTTCCCTGAGCACAAGTTCTGATGAGCCAGGTCTGGGGGCTGGCGGTGGTGGTGCTGACGCTGAGGGCTCCACAACGGGGTGATGGGAAGACCAGAGTGGGGGTGGGCATTGTCGTGGTGCCCCCACCCTGGCCTTTAGCCCTGGCCGGGTCCTAACCCAGCCTCTGGCTCTGTTTTAGGCTTCTTGTCTCCGAACAAACTAGGTTCTGAGGTTCAAAGCCTGCGTCTGAGGCCATGACATCCCTGGGGGGGTGTGGGATGTGTCTAGATCTCTCCCTCACCTCCTGGGGAGTGCTCAGGATCCCTGTGGAAGGGGGCTGACTGGGCTAGCCTTGGGGTCTGCAGAAATGCTGTCACTGTCCCCGATTGGGCCCAGGGTGTGTGTGTGAGGCCCAGACACAGCAATTGCCACTTTCCTCTGTGAAGCCAGACCCCTGCTGGGATCTGCCCTGACCTGTGAAGTCCAAGACACTACAGGCTTATTTACCTGCGCTCTTGGCCTCCTGAGAGAGGAGAAGGAGGGGGGATTTGAAGGGCTCCAGTCAGTCAGCGTGAGGCCCACCACACACTAGGCCCCGCCTCGTCTGCGGATCTGGGATCGCCACACCTGCTCCTTCTGCTGGTTAACTATTAATGAGTTCTTTGTCATATCCTCTTTCCTGGTAGTGGGCTGGGAAGGGGGGGCAGTTCCAGGAGGGGGAAGGCTTCCTGGAGACCTTGAGTTCAGGGAGCTGGAGACATGGAGAGAAATAAACCAGACTGGTGGGCTCAGAACCCCGGGGTGGGGGGTGGGTTTGGCAGCAGTGATCTTTCTCCGGAGGATGGGATGGGGTCTCTCTGCGGTCTTGTTGCAGCGGCTGGCTGATGAAGGAAAGCGGCTTGTGCTGATTGGGGCTGGCTGAGTTCAGCCAGATTTCGTTGGAATTCTTACAGGGGGTCTAGACACGAACATTTAGTGGCTTGTCCTTTCTGCATATAAACAACTTCATGCCCACTTGCTAATTACACTACTTCCTCTGCCCATCCAAACCTAGGGGACTAAATTAGAACCTAAGGATTAGAAATGCCCAGTTGAATCCACAAAAATCCTCCATTTTCCTCTTAAGGGTTCTCAAACCATTTCTTGGACTTAACCCTCAAACCATAGAGAACTTTCTGCTTGGGAGCCACTGAAGCCTGGACTGGGTAGTTAAGAGTCTCCCTTAAATAGAAACTCGGAGGCAGTGGTGTTTCACAACCATGGGGGCTCTTCTGCTCTGCAGGGCCAAGACAGGGACTGGGGGACCTTCCAACCTCTCTCTAAAAGCCCCCTGATCCTAACCTGGGGACGAGTGTCCTCTGAGACCAGCCTCTTGTTCTAGGCCTGTTGCCACCCTGTCAGGTGGCCCTCAGGCAGCTGTGCCCCCAGAGCCCCACACAGGGAGCTGTGTTCTCAGGCCTGATGGGGGTGGGCACAGGAAGTTGGTCTGGTTATGCTTCAGGTCAGGTCTGTTTTCTAGCCCTCTGGGCTAGCATTCCTGCCAGGGGAGGGCAGGGCTGGGAGACCAGCCCTTAGGAAGCTGGGGGCATGACTCACAGGTAGTTACCTGTCCCAGGGCTCCCTGCCAACCTGCGGAGGGATCTGGAGGGGAGACATTTGGAGTTTACTCCTGTTTATTCCTTGGGTGAGCTGGGCTGTGACCCCCTTCCCAATGAACCGAAAGCTCCTGCAAATTCCCCCAAAGCAGGGATTTTCCACTTTTTTAGTCTTCCATCGGGAGGGGGTCTGGTGCTTTCCAGGGTGCTTTGCAGCCCAGTGACAGGTCTGGAGCAGCCCAGTGCAGGTCTGGGCAGTAACAGCCTATATAAGAGCTTTGTGTCCTCTGCTTAGTCTTCTGTCCAGGGCTGCCCAGGACATAGGATGAAGCTGACCCCTGTGGGCCTTGGGGAAGTGCCAAGTACAGTGCCTGTGGCAAAAGTGGGTGCCCTTCCCTGGCCCCTGGGAGTCACTGACATTCAACGCCTGGGACTTTCAGTTTGCAGTGGCTCCCTTTACCCCTACCCCCACCCCTGCCCACCCCCACAGGCACCCACAGGCCGCTGGGACTGATGAGCTTGCTGTGAGGCCTTTGAGACGGACCCACCTGCCCAGTCCTGTCCTGGGGGTGCGGGCGGGGGGTGTGTGTGTGTGCCGTGACGGCACATGGGCGTGCCAGACGCTGGATTCCTGAGGCTCGCCCTGCAGTGGGTGACGCCCAGCGGGGGAGTCTCCAGACGTGAGGCCTTTCTTTAAAAACTGGGAGCCAGGAGAAGAGACCCCACATTCAAGGGGTGCTCTTAGAGCCTACCTGGAGAACGAAGAGCAGCAGCACGGAGCAAGGTACGGGACCGGCCTTCCCCCGCGTGGTGGAGGCCAGGTGCGGGAGCAGGGCTGTCTGTGTCTGGGGTGCCTGGGGCCTGGCTGCAGGGTCCCGATTCATTCTGGATTCCTTCCTCCTCCTCCCGGGAGGGCACTGAGCAGGCGCACTCACCTGCAAAGTCTAGGTTAAATGTCTGCCATTGTTTGGGTTGCCTTTTCACATCGGTAAGTGTTTCAGTGACTGGGGAGGAAGCAGCTTCAGATCTGGGCTGAGGACAAAGAGAAGTGGGAAAGTGTGGGCTGGCGGGGCTAGAGCTCTTCCCAGGGCCTTGGTACTTGGTTGTGCGGGATTGCAGCCTGGGGGCAGGAGTGCAGAGAGAGCACTGGATGAAAACCAAGAAGTGGGTCTTCCTCCTGGGCCAAGATTAGCTGTTCAACCTCAGCCACCTGTCTCTTCCCCGGGCCCATGACTCTTCCAGGAGAGGTTTGGAAGGCATGATTCCCAGGCACTAGCCTGTGGAATGTAGATGCCGGGAGGGCCCCAGCTCCCTCTCTGCAACTGCCTTGCCACCCTCTCCCTTCTCTCCCCGCAGCCAGAGGGCTCTGTGGCTGTCTCTGGAGCAGAGCATTCTTCCCAACCGAGTCAGAGGTGGACCCCAAAGGAGCAGGGGTGGGGCCTGCCTCCGCGGTCTAGTATCCAGCCTCAGCTTCCAGAATCCCAGGTCTGCACAGCCCTGGACCATAATGGGAGACATTTTAAGATGCTTCCAGTTTCAATGAAATCCTCACTCACTTCTTAAATTCTGCCAGGCTCTTCTTTCTCCCCACTGTGTCCCAGTGGCCTGCTTAGCTCTAAGTTGTGGTCACCAGAGCCTCCCCCTCAGGGAGGCCCCGGGTGGTGCTGGAGACTATGCGGGTGGCCGAGAGGCTTCGCCTCCAGGCCCTCAGCCACTCTGACGCACTCACCTTTGGGTCTGCAGGCCTGAGAAAGGCCAATTCTGGGGGGTGGGGGGAGCAACAAGTCCTTGGACATCTTAATAGCTCCTCCCTTGCAAAAGGCCCAGCCCTTTTCTGCTCCCCACATTGTCCTTGCAAATGTGTGGGCCAGGGAGGGCCAAGCCTCTTTCCCTTCCATCTCCATGGGGGAAGATGAAGTCTGGGAGGGGATGGCATTTTCCCAGGGTACAGTATGCATCACCGGCCAGCTAGGACAGGGGTCCAGGGCTCTGGCATTTTGCAAGCTTTTGGTGACAAATGAACCTGCTGCTTACAAGTATCCTAGGTCAAGACCCTAAGTAAAGGGGGCTGCTGTCCCTTAGGGTTTGTACTGTTTTATCCAGGCTGCTTTGCTGTGTCCCGGGTGAGGTCCTCTGAGGGGAGTCCCCTGTTGGCTGAAGATGAGGCCACTCCTTCTCCTGTGCTTTGGTAAGTCTCCCTTCCCATCCTTCCAGGCCCTGTTGTGTGGCAGGGAAGGGACAGCTACGTGGGGGAGGAGAGTATACCGAAGGGTGGGTATCATCCCTCGGTCACCCCGTCGTCCTTCAGTTTGGAACACTTGTCTCCTGGGGCCCCCGTGGCGTTTCCCCGTTCTTTGGGCCTTTGGGAAAGACGATGGCCTCTCTTGAGAGGCTCCCAAGTATCTTCTTCTTCCAGTGTGAGGGTGGCTGTGGTTCCCCAGGTGCCCGGCACAGCTGATGGCCCAGCCTTTTACTCTCTCGTGGGTTCCAGAGCCATCACGGCTGGGTTTTACAGGGGACTGTCGCTGGGTGTTCACAAAGTGTGGCTGGGTCCCCTTGGCGGGTAAAGGAGCAGCAGGAGTGCCAGCAACTCCTGGCGGTGCACGAGCGGTGAGCAGCCAGCCCCGCTCTGGCCGCTGACCGAGGCGGCTGCTGGTGAAGGGACGGAGGCATGTGTCCCAGTGGCCGAGCATGGGCCTGCAGCAGGATCCTCAGAGTCACATATGGAGGCCACATTTCAGGATCATCCAGGGGGTCTGGTAGCCGGTGCTTCTCCTCCTTTCCTTTTTATTTTTTATTTTATTTTTAAAAATTTATTATTTATTTATTTATTATTTATCATGTTATTATTTATTTTATTTATTATTTTTATTATTATTTTATTATATTATTATTTATTATAATTTATATATATATATATTTATTTATTTGACAGAGATCACAAGTAGGCAGAGAGGCAGACAGAGAGGAGGAAGCAGGCTCCCCGCGGAGCAGAGAGCCCGATGCGGGCCTCAATCCCAGGACCCTGAGATCATGACCTGAGCGGAAGGCAGAGGCTTAACCCACTGAGCCACCCAGGCGCCCTCCTCCTTTCTTTTTTAAATTATAGGTTACTGATCATGAAATCAGCTTCTTCTTCTTCTTTTTTTTTTTTTAACCAAACAGTGTCAGGATTCCAGTCCTTAGAGTCACCAATGGGTGGGAACATTAGGGAAAGGGTCTAGGCTTGCTGATTTGCTGGTTTATGCTTCCCTGGGGGGATACTGGGGTGGCCTGGGGGGCCCTCCTCTCGCTAGGCTATTCCCCATCACCCCTGTGATTTTAGTCTGGCCCGGCCTCCTGTGTGCCCAGCAAACCTGCTCCCGTGGGGCCTGCTATCCACCTGTTGGGGACCTGCTCATCGGAAGAACCCGGTTTCTCCGAGCTTCATCCACCTGCGGACTGACCAAACCTGAGACCTACTGCACCCAGTATGGCGAGGTAGGTCCTAGCACCATGGCCTCCAGGGCTGGAGAAGACGAGGTGGGGCGGGGGGAGGGCGCCCTTTGTTCACAGAATGCCTGAAGTGTGTTTGGGATAGCCACAGCTCCACGTGCTGTGGAGAGTACAAGAAAAGCCTAAGGCCAGATCTCGGCCTCCAAAAAATTTTCTCCTTCACTGGGCGAGAGAAAACATCTTCAGAATCAGCTGAATAGCTCGGGAAAGCTGGAGTCTTTCCCCAGTCCTTGGGTATGGGCAGGATGGTTTTTCAAGTCTTGGGAACAGACAATCAGATGAATGTTGATCTTTTAGAACTGAGAGCCGGCGTGGCGTCTGTGGGGGACGAAGTCGAGGCTGACCGAGCACAGGTGGTGGGATGGGTGCACTGGGCTGTGTTCTTGCCATGAGATGAGCTGAGGGGTGCCATGGTCACTGTTGGCTCCCGTCGCTCTGGCCAGTGTTGGGAAGTGAGTGTAGACAGAGCTAAAGGCAGAATAGTTGATTGTTGGCTAGAGTACGAAGAGCCAAACTTACTTACCTCTCAGCCTCGTTGGTCCCCTCGGGCAAGTGGGAAACAGCCCAACTGCTGTTAAGAGGACATAAATCAACCAGGTAGGTGCAGAAGTGACGAGGCCAGCGAGGGGGTTCATTGACTCAGCTGATAAGTAAGAGCTTGAGCTGAACAATCCAGAAACCCAAACACTTTGACCTAGGTCAGTTAACATTCCCTGTTTAGGCAACTGAGTTCTTCAAAGAGCTATTGGGATTTTTCTTCTACACACCTCTGGACCTATTCTGGAGGAATGTTGACCTACTTTCTTTTCTTTTCAACAAGGTGGGGGTCATTCTCGGTGCCTTGTGTTTACCAAAGTGGAAACCACTTAGTGTTAACTTGTTTTCCAACCGCATGTCTCATTTGGCCATTTTTCTGCCCTGAAACCAAAGGTTTGAACAAAGGAATGTGTGAGGGAGGCGTGTTCCCCAAGTCTTCTAGTCTTTTCAGAAAAAGAGAGAAAGAGAGAAATACAGAAAAAAGGGGAGTGAGAGAGACTGACTGCATGAAGGAGACTTGGGTCCTCTGTGGTCCTCTTTTCAAACTGTCCTTGTAGTTGGGACAATGGAGGTGGCATCGGCTACTGCCGCTGGGCGCTATTGCCCTTCTAGTCCCGTGTTCTTTTGCTACTTTTAATGGCAGATGGAGCTGAGTAGTGGCTTCGGAGGTGCAGAGCAGAGATGGCTGTGGTTCCTGCCTCTCACCCAGCTGGATGTGGGAAAGCCAGTCTGACAGTGTTGGGTCAGATGGCCATGTTAGGCCAGGCCTCCCTGTGGACCCAGATTTCTCCACAGGCATCAGGGGGCCTGGCCGTATTGAGCTTTCTAGGCAACGGAATGGTGTTCACTGCTCCCTTCCCACATATGCCCTATATCTGGTGCCACTAAGCCATGTCTAAACCTTGCAGGGAGGCTTCTGCTGATTTCCTTCCTTGAGCGGACCTGCCTTCTGGCGTGGGGGAAGCAGGAGAAATTCAGAGCTCCGGTGCTGGGATGTCCCCTCAGGCCCTGCTCTGTCTGGACAGCCTCTTTCCCCAAAGCTTTGGCCTTTTGACTTCACCTTGGCCTGCCCTCTGCCTCTGTCAGAGGCCGCAGCCCACCGCCTCCCTTCCTTGCTTGTAAGCAGCCCCCTGAGGACAGAACGGTGCTTGCAAAAGGGAAGTCTAGACTTTTGCAACCCTGGGGATGGAGACATCCCAGCTATTTTGGCTGCTCTGAAACTTGAGACACATTGGCTTTTCCCCCTCTTTTCTATGAGGGGGAGGAAAGCCAGGCAGCCTCTTCTGGAGAGTAGAAGGTGGGGCATCTTGAATGCGTGTGATCTTGGGCAACACAGTCCCCCTCTTTAAGCCTTAACTTCCTCTTCCATGAGTGTTCGATGAAAGGGTCTGAAGGTTTGCTCTTGGCCTCAGGTTTCTCTGGGAATGAGCCGACTGCGGAGAGCCCCCCACCTTCCACCTCTCCCTTGTTCCTTTGCCCTTTCTCCCTCTTTTCCCTTTCTACTTCCTAGAGGCTACTGGTGGACAGCAAGGAAGACACACCCCCAAGGCACAGAGCTACACCCTCGCAGGCTGCGGTGGCAGCTGTGTGATGACAATTGGGAATCAATATTTTAACTCTGCTGGCTTCCAGTTTCAGTTTTTGCGTTTAATATATTCTGTTATCAAATGATAGGCATAGCAGCTAGAATTTATTAGGCACATGTTATATGTCCCAGGCCTCATACTCAAGAGTTTCACAGAAATTATCTCAATTAATTTGCACGGTGCTTCCTGTGGGGGTGCTTGTTATCTCTGTGTGCCTTTGGGAGGGTTTGGGTGTGTGCCGGGGCCCCATACTTCTGATGGAAACACAGGTGTCGAGTTTTCCGAGGAGTTAGAGACGGAGGGTGGGTGTAGCAGGGAGCCCCAGGCAGAGATGAGGCATGAGGCAGAACTGCATTCCTGGTGCCCGCCCCTCTCTCATCTCCCTTCACCCCTTCGTACCAGCTCCTGGCCCCATATACACACTTTCTTCAAGCTGAAGCTTCTGGTTAGTGTCTCTGTTCTATTTCTGTGACATGGTGAGCTCTGAGCCAAGCACGACTTCATCCCGCACCTGCCGTCTGCCCACGGACGTGGCACGAATGCAAGTGCACCAGAGATTTACGACTCTGGGACGTTCTACACTGCTCATTCCTCCTCTCTTAACCCCAGCAGGACTCAGTGGAATGGGAGTTGCAGGAGCCATGGGGACTCCTTCCAGTTCCAGAATTATCTCTCCCAGCTTCCGGTGTCAGAGTGTGGCTCCTGTTCCCTTGCTATCTCCTCTGCCTGATTTGGTCTCAGTGGCTAAGTCCTATCAGCCTCGAGGACTTGCTTCTGTGGTTTTGGGGTCCAGGTTGCAATCCTTGCAATGACGTAGGGCTTGGTCAGCTTTGCCTTGGGGTACCCCACCCCCAACTTTGCCCTTCGTAGGACTGCCTGCCTTGACTGCCCTTTAACTATCCAAGCTTGGGCCCAGGCTGTTCTTTACCAAAACGGCCCTGTCTCCTTGTTCTCCTTCCTTTGGTCCTAACTAACATCTGGGCAGAGTCACTGTTCCCTAGAGCTTGAGGCATGTCTGTGTGCCTCCTTGTCCTTGTCTTCTTCTGTATTTTCTCTCAGCGTTGACTCCTCATTTGAAACCTGAGTCACGGCAGCCCCCAGCCCGGTGAGCGTGTGAGGAGCGTGTAAAGGAATGAGCAGAGTTGACCAAGGCTGGTGTCGGCAAGATGCTGAACGTTCCATCCCCCTCCCCTTACACAGCCACCTTCTGGCACCGGTGTCTGCTTGCAGAGGCCACCCCATCTGCGAATCACACTCCTGAGCATTTCTCCCCTGATTAGGACATGCACTTGCACACTTATCGAAATAACCCATCCTTGGGCCAGCCCACTCTGCTCTCAAGGTGGCCGCTGCAAGTCTGGTCTGCAGTGGACTGTTGGAGAATCTGGAGGCAATCCCGGTCGGTGAGGTTGTCCTGCCAGGGGGTGGGGACTCTCTGGGTCTGATCGTGGTCTGACCCTTAGATGAGGGATGGGACCTTGCTAGCTCCTGGGTTCTCTCTAGACCATCGTGACCCCGTGTATGAAATGAAGGAGTTAGGTTAGTGGGCCCTTGTGTTTGCTCACTTCTAGCATGTCTGCCTACCTCTCAGAGATGGCTGGGCTGTGTGTGACCCCATGGGTTCAGCATGGTATCTGTGAGGCAGGGGCTTCTCCACTGGCAGGGGCTGAGCTGTGCCCTTCCGGTCATCTCTGGGCTGCTTCAGGCTCCCCAAGACACAGTGCGTTTTGCCCAGAAGCTTTCCAGCCCTGATTTCTGCTTCTGACAATGTGTCCTCCAATGTTGTGTTTGCTCCCCTAAATGCTTTATTTATCGCCCACTCCCTCCCTTTCTGGGGGAAAACTTAATTACCCAGCTGTCTTAATAATAGTTTTACACAGTGCATTCCTCAGGTTAATTAGCTGTATAAATCCAACAGCTGTCATTTTCATCTCTTGGAAACAAGCTGAGGAGCAGTAGCCAGTTGCTATGCCCTCCACCCCAACACAGGTACACAGAGACAGACAGACAGACAGACACACGCATGTCAGTGCACCCACATGTACACCCCCCGACAACCACTGTCTTTCTCTGTTCGATGGTTATCTGTTTTCTGGACCTTTGGCAGGGCTAATACGGAAGCAGGGGATGTGTGAGCTCCTTATGTCTCTGTACTTTGAGACTGCCTCTGACTAAATTGTCTGTCCCCCTGTTTCCCCAGAAGTTCTCAGCAGTTCTAAAACTTCCAAAGCTCCCGCCATTGGTGGGCCACTCTTTTGGATGAAGCATTGTTGTGTTCTTTGTTTGAAATACAAACTCTCTTGAGAAAGACACCATATCAATCTATCATAGACCACTATATCTCAACCAGGGTTTGCTTATCAGAAAACTAGCTGTGTTGGGGAGCCTGGGTGGCTCAGTGGGTTAAGCCTCTGCCTTCGCCTCAGGTCATGGTCCCAGGGTCCTGGGATCGAGCCCTGCATTGGGCTCTCTGTTCAGCAGGGAGACTGCTTCCCCCTCTCTCTCTGCCTTTCTGCCTGCCTGTGATCTCTCTCTCTCTCTCTTTCTGTTAAATAAATAAATAAATAAAATCTTAAAAGAAAGAAAGAAAACTAGCTGTGGCTTTTGTGAAGGGTTCCAAGAGAGTAAAGGCCAAGGTGGGTAAGCTTTGAGGGATAGAAGTTCATGGAGAGGGACATTGGGGGAAAGTGTTACCATCAAAAGGAAGCAAAACTTGGGTTGGTGGCATGTGAGAATCTTGGGTCCTGGTTGTTATGGCTGGGGGATACAGCTTGTGGGGCTAAAAGGATTGGAGAGTTGGGAAAGCTGTAATGGGAAGGCCGAGACAGACCCAAGTGGCCTCAAACTTTGCTGGCCCATTGCTTTTGGGGTTCAGGTCTCCAGAAGTCCTGGTAACATTTTGCAGACCTTCTTTGCTTCTTTGTCCTCGGGAGCTGTAGGAACCATTGTCACAGGCAGAGCCTGCAGGGGTCCAGACAAGCAAAGCAATTCTCTGCACTCAGGTCTAGGGAAATATCTCTGTTTCTGGAGAGGTCCAGGCTGGGGCGGAGGCTGTCCTTCCCAGGGAAGAAGGGAGGGAGCATCCTGACAACCAGCTCCGGTCTCTTCCAGGGGCTGCCAAGTGACCTCTGTGTCCCTTGAATTAGAACCGGCCAAGAAGATTTAGGTGCAGACATCCTGGGACAGAAATCCCTGCTTTGTCTCTTCCCAGCTTTATGGACTCGGACACGTTTCTTAACTTCTCTAAGACTTGCTTTCCTATCTGTCAAATGAGTATCTGCATATTTTAATGGAAGATACCGACCTCAGAGATTTGGGGAGGAGGCAATGAGATAATGTATGCGCAGTGCCCGGGAGAGAGCCTGGTGCAGTGTCATTTCTGGGTGTGTGGTGCCCATCGTCTCTGACCAGCTTCACAGTCAGCCTCCTGAGCTTAGTCTGGATGTGAGAGGGCGGCACGGAGTGACGGCTTTGGTGAAGGTGTCACTTCATGCCAAGACAGAAGATGAGGGGCACCTGGGTGGCTCAGTGGGTTAAAGCCTCTGCCTTCCACTCAGGTCGTGATGCCAGGGTCCTGGGATCGAGCCCCGCGTTGGGCTCTCTGCGCTGCGGGAGCCTGCTTCCTCCTCTCTCTCTGCCTACCTCTCTGCCTACATGTGATCTCTGCCTGTTAAATAAATAAATAAAATCTTAAAAAAAAAAAGAGAGAGAGAGAGAGAGAGAGAGAAGATGAAGTTGAAAGTGCCTGATAGCTCTGGGGCTTTCCTCCTCAGCTCCCCAGCGGAACCTGACTTTTGACCTTCGCCGCCAATATCCACTGATCTAGAAGGGCTGAGGCTTGTGAATCCCAGTGGGGACCAATGGAGGTCTTGCTGACCGAGGGCCATTCGGGCTCCTTCTTCTGCTCACTTAGCTGAGACGTGCATTTTTCCAGTACGGCATCTGGGTAATGTCCTTTTGGGTTTTTTTCTTCCTTCCTTTGCATTCTTGTTCAGAGTGTTTTAAACTTCTGAGCAGATAAGCTGGAGTAGGGGAGAATTCGAATAGCATGTTAGAGCAAGAAGGAACTTCATTATCTTATGCCACGCCTGCGTATTACCAGTGAGAAGCTGAAGTGGAGAGAATGCCTTTTCTTGCAGGCAGCTGGATTTTTTTTTTTTTTTTTTTTTTTTTTTTTGGTCCTGGCTTCCTTTCTTTAGGCCCTGGCTGGCGGCCATGACCCTGATGCTATCTCCTTAGATAGACACAGTCTCTGGCTTGCTCATGGGAGGGAGCTGGGCCATGAAAACCAGAGGCTGTTTCCACTTCCCTCTCGAGTTAGCTCCGTGCTCTACAAAGGCACAGAGCTTCGATTCGTGTTTACCTACCTTTTCCCACCTATTTTCACTGTGATTCAGGTTCCTGCTGGCTCTCGCTCTCTTCTTTGCCCTCCCCCAGCTCTCTGGGAGGGTTTGTCTTCCGGCCAGACTGCTGAGCTTCTAGAAGGCTCCAGGATAAGGGAAGAGGCCCAGCCTTTCCAGATGGAGAGCAAGTAGGAGCCAAACTGGCTGGAGGCCTGACAGGCTGAATTGATAATAAGGCCGCGTCTCTGAGGTAGCACGGCCGGGAGAACCGTTGGCCAGTGGACCCCAGAGATGGGGCCTGCCGCCACCAAGGGCTTCCACCTCTGGGAAGGACGGAGGCACGAAGCCCACTGGAGGGGAAGAGCCTTGTGTGGAGAGTCCCGCACACGCATTGATACACATCCTCACGCAGGCAAACGAGAATAAATAGAAAGGGAAACTGAGGCCCGGAGGGAAAGAGAAAGAAGCTTGTCTTCCCGTGGGCGCCTGCCGTAAGCCTCTCTGCTTCAGGTCTCCAGCCAGCTGGCTGGCTGACAAGCAGAGCCACTTAAAATACCTGTCCCCAGCCTGTGGGCTCAGCCTGTCTCTAAGGATGGCAGTAAATCCCTCCTTCAGCTGTGTTTCTATGATAAGCAGCACGTAGGTTTTAAGCCCACGAGGGCATCTGATCGTCCATCAGTGCCTGCACACGTGGAAGGAAGGTGGGGCGGGCATGGGGCACCCCTGGGCTCACTGGGAAGCCTGAGCCAGGAGGCAGGGTGAAAAGCCCATATGGACATTTTTTAGTTTTCTTTACTTTATAATAATGTCTATTTTCCTGAGTATAAAAGCGAGTATATATCCATGGTATTGAAGTTGAATATTATTAAAGAATAAGGAAAGAAAGTTCCCTGTCATCCTGTTACCCAGAGATATTAGGGTCAGCTGCTTGTGGCGGTCATTTTTGTAGGTCACATTGGCTGAATAGCAACCATTTCATATGGTTCAACCTAATCTTTTGGGGCTGTTTCCTTCCAAACACTTTCTGTTCCTTTCAATTTACATATTTGAGAACATGACAGATACATGTTTATGCTCATCCTTTCTTTGTTCTTCATTAAATACTAGAATGTCAGCATTTTCCCCAAGTAATGAAAGGCTTTCTGTGAGCAGTCTTTTTAATAGTTACATAATATTTCATCCTTTGGGGACCATCAAGGTCATTTCCAGTTCCAGGTTGAGGCGTTCTCGGTCCGGTGCCCCAGGCCTGAGGAAAGAAAGAGCCTTGTTTCTGGCGCTGTCTTGGCCAGGGAACAGGCCGGGATCAGGTCCCAGCAGAGCTGGGGAGAGAGCTCTGGTGACAGGCGGCCGGAAGGCAGCTGGCCCTTGTCTCTCGGCGGGACATGTGCTGAGTGCATACAGAGGCTGGTGGTGAAGTTTGCCCCCGAGAGGCTGTGCAGAGTGGGGAGAAGGGCACGCTCCCTGCCAGGGACCAAAATAGGAATCTGGAGGAGAGTCAGATTCCAGCCAAAGGCTTCTCTTGCCCAGAAAGGATTATTTTATGTGCTCAGGTATTTATTCCAGCACTGACACATCCACAGTTTCTGTTAACTGAGCTGGGTCAGCCTGAGAAGCCAGCTTTTCTCCCAATGTGCTCTCTCCACCTCAGGCTCCCCCATGGTCAGCAGCGGGGTCAGGCCAAGCCCTTTGAGTGAGACAGACATTGTCACCCTTTACCGTGCTTCCTGGGATGTCTGTGCACCCACCGGGCTTCCTAGCACAAGTGAGAGGATGACCCAGAGGGAGGGAGAGGGAGGGGGAGGGAGGGAGAGAGAAGGGGGAGGTGGGAAGGGACCCTCTCGAGTGTTGGTTGGTGCTGGGGCTGAAGTGGCTGTCAGTCGGTGGAAGAGTCACTACCCTTTTGAGCCCCATCTTTTTGATCTGAGTTCACATATATAAAAGGGGAATAATATGCCTTACCACCTAGGGCTGTTGTGAGGCTTCAGTAGGCTTTCATATTCAAATTCCTAGTGCAGTACCTGGCCCCTCATGGGCTCTCTGTCCTGTCATGTTGCTGCTTTGTTACCTCCCTCCCCCATCCCTCCTTTTAAACTCCCTGACTGCAGGAAGAGAAAGTCTAGGGCTAATTAAACGGTTAGCACTTACTGAGTATTTGCTATTCATTCAATAAGTATTAAGGGCCTACTCTGTGCAAGGGACTTTTCTAAGCACGGAAGATGCAGGAAAGGAAGCCGTCGTGGAGTCTACTTTTGTAGCAGACAGTAAACCGATAATATAAGCAAATACATGGACAATAAACTCATGGTATTTCAAGTGGAGATATGTACTAAGAATAAACATGTAGCAGGCCAGGGGAGCAGGGCAAAGAATGGATGAGCAGGGTGTGGGGGGGGCAGTGAGCAGAGAGAGGTACAGTGAAGGGGAGGGAGAGACAGTGGAAGGGAAGGGAGGAAGCGAGTGTTCCTTACAGGGCACGTGTGCTGGCCTGTAAGGCCAGCACATTGAACATTAAATATCATACAATTATTGTTTAATAAAGCACTTTTGGACCTGATGAGGAAACCTCCAAGCAGCAGGAAGGGTGACGATTCTCTTATTTTGGAGGTGAAAGCTGGAAAGTGGGGTGGGAAGCAGAGGCTCCAATGGCCAGGACTGTGGATTCTGCTCCTGCTTCTGCACGGCCCCAAGCTTTGTCGGCCGTGGAGAGGCACGATGGGTGTTGGGCAAGGAGTTTCCATCACGCCAGGCTCAGGCTCAACATACCAACTCAACCCCTTTGGGACAAACCTGTCTGTTAATCAGTTCCGCAGACACTATCCTTTCTAAGACATCAGCCTTACTGGCTTATCACCTTCCCGGGACAGGGCAGAGGTTCAGGGGCTGGAAGGCCTTGGAGAGGCCAGAGCTCTCCCCTGGTTCTGGTGAGTGGAAGCTTTAGAGGGAGGCAGAGGCTTGGGTATTTGGAGTACAGTTGTCCCCACCCCGAAGGAGCCACGGGCCAGTGAGGTTCTTGTCCAGGCTTCTACTTGCAGGGGACTGTGGAGCACTCTGAACAGTGCTCTTTACTCCAGGCACAAGATCTGGTAGCATGGTAACTCAGAGAAAACAGAATTTGTTTGTGTTGCATGGGGGAGCTGAGGCAAGGTCATGCCGTCCCTGGGGGGGCTGTGGGCACACACACATACAAACTAAGAGAACATGGGCCGTGTACTTGGGCACTGTTCTTTTGCTTGGGGATCTCTGCCTGGTGTGGGGCCCATGGGGTTCAGTTCTGTCTCTTGTCTCACTCCAGGGCATGGGCAGGCCAGGGGAGCTGTGGTTTTGTGGGAAGCTCCCCAGTGAGGTTGTTTCCTTTTCGGCTGCCTACCCTGGCCTTGATCTTCATGAAGGGACTCTTGCCATCAGCCTCAGGCCTGCAGATTTCCTCTGTCCCATGCATTCCTGGCCTTGGGACTCCTTAACCACAAAGCTTCATTTGGTGGGGGACCCTCAGATTCTTTCCTGTGGGTAGGGAATACCAAACCTGGGAAGCGTCCTCAAGTCCCAGACATTGGGGCTGGAAGGCCTTTGAGATCATCCAGATGTTACTGTAATGTTGACGCCCTAAGGAAGGGCAGGGTCTTTATTTTGTTCTCTGTTATAACTCTGGAGCCCAGAGCAGGGCCTGGCACATAGTACACACTCCACAAATATTTGTTGAATGTTTGAATGAATGACTCTCATCCAACCTCCACTCAATCTACAGAGGAGAAAACTGAGCCTAGAAAATGGAGTAACACAGAGCTAGAACTGGAACCCCAAATTCCCTTGTCTTTTTTTTTTCTGTGCCCCATCTCCTTGGTGCTCAGAACCTCAGTTTACCCTGGAGTGGCCAGGATGAGGTGAGATGAGATACAAAGCTCTCTAACGTTTACCTAGCACACAGCAGATGCTAAATTAAAGTGAGTTCCTCATCTTTTCTTCTTTTGGCTCTTGATACCCTTTTCAGGTTTCTCTTTTTTAAAAGATTTTGTTTATTCATTCATTCCTTTGTTTGTTTAGAGAGCGAGTGCAAGCGAGGGGAGGGGCAGAAGGAGAGGGAGAGAGAGACTACCAAGCAGACTCTGTGCTGAGTATGGAGCCTGATGGGGGGCTTGATCTCACAACCCTGAGATCATGACCTGAGCTAAAACCAAGGGTCAGATTCTTTTTTTTTTTTTTTTAAAGATTTTATTTATTTATTTGATAGACAGATCACAAGTAGGCAGAGAGGCAGGCAGAGAGAGAGAGGAGGAAACAGGGTCCCTGCTGAGCAGAGAGGCTGATGCGGGGCTTGATCCCAGGACCCTGGGATCATGACCTGAGCAGAAGGCAGAGGCTTTAACCCACTGAGCCACCCAGGCACCCCCAAGAGTCAGATTCTTTTTTTTTTTTTTTTTAAAGATTTTATTTATTTATTTGACAGAGTTCACAAGTAGGCAGAGAGCCAGGCAGAGAGAGAGGAAGGGAAGCAGACTCCCTGCTGAGCAGAGAGGCTGATGCGGGGCTCGATCCCAGGACCCTGAGATCATGACCTAAGCTGAAGGCAGAGGCTTTAACCCACTGAGCCACCCATGCGCCCCAAGAGTCAGATTCTTAACTGACTAAGCCACCCAGGCCCAGGCACCCCTCCAGTTTCTCTTTGAGGCAATGTTCGGTACCACTGTTTTTTTGCCACCCAAAACCTCTTTCCTGGCAATAATGCCTATTCATTATTCACTTATCTATATGTTAGGAGGAACACAAAAGAATTATATTCAAAGATGACCAGTAGCCTTGTTTTAAGATGCTAATCCTTCCAATGGTGTGAATGAAACCTGTGGATCCCTGGGGGTAGGATTTTTACATAGGAGAGGTTCTAGGCTCTCAGGATGCAGGGGGGAATCCTGTCTGGACCTCTCTTACAAGACTCTGTTGACTCCCTCTCCCACAGTGGCAGATGAAATGCTGCAAGTGTGACTCTAGGTTGCCTCATAATTACAACGGTCACCGAGTGGAGAATGTGGTTTCATCCTCTGGCCCCATGCGCTGGTGGCAGTCACAGAATGGTGAGCTCTGGCCACCTCCAGGGGCCTAAACTTATGGGAGGTCCCACAGTGTGGGAGGTGGTTGGGGGGTACCCGGGAGCCCTTTTGGGTGTCCCAGGCATTTCTTACGGCGGTAGGACATGCGTGGTTGACAGACCTTCTGCCTCTCTGATGTTGTAGGTAGAAGAAGTTGCTAGAAGTTGAGGAAAGGGTAAGAAGAGTGAAGAATGCCTTTATTTCCCCCTACTTAGTTGCAGTGAGCTTGTTGTAGGAGTTGAGCTTGTAGAACAGACACGTTGAAATCCTTTAGTGTGTTAGGGTCATCAAGAGATGATGGGAAGGAAATTTGGCCAAGGACACGTGGGATCTTGAGTAGGAAATACAGGGAGAAGCATGTTGGTACCACTCCTCTCAAAAGGGAAACCAGAGGATGGATGTTAGCATTTCTGAATTCCCAGGGCTAGTAGAGTCCAGAGCCTTTTTTGGGCTGGGAAGGTAGAATTTCTCTGCTCTAAAGGTTCTACTTTTGGTCCTTCCAGATGTGAACCCTGTCTCTCTGCAGTTGGACCTGGACAGGAGGTTCCAGCTTCAAGACATCATGATGGATTTTAAGGTTTGCTTCCTGGGGATGGCAGTGGGTAGAAGAGGGGGGACCCTGGGGCATGTGGGCTTGGGCTTAGGGAGAGCACAGTGTCCTTGTCTCCCCAGGCTTGGGTGATGAGGAGGTGGGCTCCGCTTCTCCACACTGAGGGGACACTTAACCCTGAGTCTGGGTCGAGGTAACAGAAGAGGCCCACTATTGGGAGCACAGTGGCACCTCCAGGCCCCATGTCCTGGCCATGCCGTGGTTATGGATCTGTTCTCTCTCTGTATCCTCCATCCTTAGCCCATCTGATTCATTCAGCTCGCCAAGTACAAGTTCCACTGGGCCTGGTCAGTTATCATGCAGATAACTTTTGTTGATGAGATTGAGTTTAACAAACAGCCAGTGACTGGCCCATCCTTATGAAAGATGTGCTTTGGAGCAGCACCCTTGATGGGCCATTCACTGCTGTCACATCTCAGAGTAACTTTTGGATTCTGCTTTTAGAACAGCCTTCTGAGATATTCCTTTGGGAGGAAACATTTTTGTTCATTTGTCATAGCCACCCTCCTGCCTTTTTTTTTGAGAAGATTTGATTTGATTCTTTCTCCAGAAATAGTCAAATATTTAAGGATCAAGCTCAGTTAATAAGATTGGGTGAACACGAAGGGTGATATCATTTTCAGGAGCTAAAATGAGCTGTGCATAAAAAGCGATAGGATCTGATTTCTTTCTTGGCTCCGAAAGTTAGCACTGAGATCCTCTCTTCAAGAAAAGGTCAAAAGTATTTTGAGAAATGACAGTATCACTTGAATAAATGCCGTGTCTAAAGGGGACACCTTTGAAGGGCAGCATTCATCTGGATGGATATTGTTAGTTACACTGTGTGTGCATTACTCATTCATTTACTTGTCCGTTCTTGCTACACATATACTGAGCACTGGTTGTATGTTAGGTCGGGGGACAGATGCCAGGGGTGGAAAGATGAACAAAGCTAAGTCATGGTTCTCACATTGCTCTAGTTTATATTGGGAAGACAGGACTGATGAGGAGGTATGATAGGTGCTCTGATATTGGTAGGAAATGGGGCTGGGAACACAGAGGGGTGTCCAACTTGGTCTGTCTTTGGTGGTGGTGGGGGGGATAGTCGCAGAATGCCCTGGAAATGTGAGCCATTGTAGGACACTGATAGTCAGGCGAAGGGCGAAGGGCGAAGTTCATTCTTGGCAAAAGAGGACCACCCATAAAGTGCAAAGGCCTGGAGGGGAGAGGCAAGAGGCAAGAAGGTATGTAATGGTAGGGGGATCGGCTTGGTCAAAGGAATGCATATATAGGGTCTGGAGGGGGAAGTGTGTATATGGTGGTGAGAAGTAGGGACGTGGGAAGCTGCAGGCTGGTGAGAGATGAGTTTACAGACATAAATGGGGAGGAGGGAAGTGGACTAAATCTTCGTGCCTTCATTCAATGAATGACTGAGTGCCTCGTATGTACCAGATATTGGGGGTGCACCTGGATCAAGACAGACACAGGGACCTGTGATTTACTGTAGTGACTCTCAAACAGGGTATTTGGCAATTTCTGGAAATATTCTTGGTTGTCACAACTATGGGTATGCTATTGACACCTCCTGTGTAGAGGTCAGGATTGCTGCTAATTGTCCTGTGATGACTGGGACGGCCCCACAGGAATTAGCCAGCTCCAAATATTAACAGAGCCGAAGGCTGGGAAACCCTGGTCTAGGGGGAGAGGAATCAGAAGCAGCAAGCCAGATGATTGCAAATTGTGGTGACATTTATGAAGGAAACAAACAAAATGCTGGAATGGGGTAAGGTGGGCAGAGTGTGGGCAGAAGAATGTGTGCTAGATCGGTACGAAAAATCTTGGGAGGAGGCGACATTTAAGCTGAGAACAGAAAATGAGAAGGAGCCCACAAGGGGGAAGAGCATTCCAGGCAGAAGAAACAACCTGAACGAAGTCTCTGAGGAGGGAAGGAGCATGGTGCAGCTGAGGGCTTGGAAAGGTGGAGGTGCAAAGGGCCCGAGGTGTGCTGGGGAGAAAGGCCCACATAGCACAGGACCTGGTCAGGAGTTCAGACTTATTCAAGAATGGGCAGGAGACTTGAATAGACATCTCGCCCAAGAAGGCATACCGATGGCCAGCAGGCCGATGAAAAGATGCTCAACACCATTAATCATCAGAAAAATGCAAATCAAAACTGCATGTATCTATCACCTCATCCTTGTTGGAATGGCTACGATGCAAAAGACACAAGTATGTGTTGGTGAGGATGTGGGGAAAAAGGAGCCCTTGTGTACTGTGGGTGGGAACGTAAATTGATGTAGCCACCAATGAAAATAATGAAATAATACAGAGGTTCCTCCACAAACCTATAATCTGGCAATTCCACCTGGGTATATCTCAGAAGGAAATGAAATCCCTGTCTCGAGGAGATATCTGTGCCCTCCTGTTTATTGTCACAGCATTCACAGCCCGAGACATGGAAACAAGCTAAGTGTCCACCAACAGATGAACGGACAAAGAAAATGTAAGACCCGTCCATACATCTGTCCACAATGGGATAGTCAACTATAAAAAAGAAGGAAATCCTGGCTTTTGTGGCAACATACGTGGACTTTGAGGGTATCCCGCTAAGAGAAATAAGTCAAAGAAAGACAAACACCAGGTGTTCTCACTTATATGTGGGATCTAAAGAAACTGAACCCACACAGAGACTAGAAGGGTGGGTGCCAGGGGCAGGGGATGGGGAGATGTTGGTCAAAGGGTACGAACTGCCAGCTATAACTTGAGTAAGTCCTAGAGATCTAGTGTATAGCGTGGGGACTGTACTGAACAGTGTCTTAGAAAACTGGAAATCTTACATGTCACCACCATACACAGAAATTGGGAATTACGAGAGGGGATGGATGTGTAACTATGACAATAATCACTTTGCGGTACGTACATGGGGCAAATCATCACACTGTACCTCTGAAACTTACATATATGTCAATACTCTCTCAATAAAGCTAGAGAAAGGAGAGCAGTGAGAAGCTGGTCTAGGTTTTTTCTCAGAGGGGTGACGCTGTCCATGTGGTGTGTGGCGGTGGGTGTGACCAAGGTGAGAGCGAACGCCAGGGAGGTGGGGCGGGGGGGGGGGCACTGCAGGAGAGAGGTGAGGGGGATGGGCGGTGAAGCTGGTGTGGGATCTGTTTGGAGACTGGGTTTCCGAACCTGGGAGCCATCAGCGTAGAGACAGCATTGAGAGCCCCAGACATGGGTGGTCTGCCCCGGGGGAGGAAGGACCCCTGTGCGTCTTGTCCTTCATCTTTACGTAATGCAGACCCGGGTTGGGGGGCGCAGGGGTCAGACAGTCAGCTAGGAAACCCTGTCAGTTGAGGTGGGCAGAGAGGGTTGGAGGGCCCGGACATTTGGCTGTGACATAATTTTCTGGCCTGACCTCTGGGTGGTAGGCTGTGCAAGGATCACATTCTTGTGGAGTGTAGATCACCTTTCTCTTGGTGTCCACGGTTCCCATGGGCGAAATCAGAGGGGGCCAGTGTTTGTTAGGAGAATTGGACCCGGAAACCCTGAAGCCCACTTGCCCCTCTCGCGCCCCTTCTCCTTCCCTCACTGTGATTCTTTCGGGGGAACCACCTGTGCATTTCCCTGCCCATTTTGGTGAGGTGTCTCTGGTGGCCCCTTCCGGCCAGTCCACAAGGCCCCTACCTGGTCTTTGTCTCCACAGGGGCCCATGCCCGCTGGGATGCTGATCGAGCGCTCCTCGGACTTCGGAAACACCTGGAAGGTGTACCAGTACCTGGCGGCCGACTGCACCTCCGCCTTTCCCCGGGTCCGCCAGGGCCAGCCCCAGAGCTGGCATGATGTCCGGTGCCAGTCCCTGCCCCAGAGGCCCAGTGGGCGCCCGGATGGGGGGAAGGTAGGTAGAGAGGACTCTGAAAAATAGGCACATGGCTGTGTGTGTGTGGCGGGGTGGCGGTGGGGCTCCCTGACACCACGTTACTCCCACAGTCCCCCAGCCCCTGGAGAAGAGACGGCCCCTCGGGGCGCCTTGCTGTCTCTTGTGCTCCCTGACCACTCCCGGAATATTTGCTGTTTGTCCCCTTTGGTGCTCAGGAGGAATATTTCAAAAACATGTCGAGGGCACTGCGTCACCCAACCCTGCCCTCTTCCTTAGCCGCTGCCCCCATCTCCTTGGCATGGCCCATCGTGGAGAGGGTAAAATCCATTCTGCTGCAGTGGGAGGATTTGGAGATGGTTAGTTTAGATTCAGGTGAGCAAATTACACAAATTGAGTTCGAGCTCTGATTTCACCTGGATAGGGCTGAACATAAGAAGGCGCTTTCTCAGTATAATCCCTCCATCTGGCCCTTGGGGAAATTCAGGTACAAGCCGTAGGTCCGGGTCACTGGAACTTAAGCCCCGAGGGAGAAACAGAGAACTTGCCTCTAGAAGCAGCTCAGAAGTCTCTCCCTGACGCCTGGCACCTGGGGTAGGATTCTTTCCTAGCTGCCTTTCCCCTCCCCAGCCCCTGTGGGAGGCTGCAGGTTCTGACTTCCCTTCTCTGGTTCAGGCTCTCTCCCCGCACCCAGTGCTCAGCTCCCTGTGGATGGTGCCTCCTGACTTACAGCCCAGCCCACACCCATGTTAACTAACCACATTCCCTAGACTCCAGAGCGGAACATAGGACTTTTTCCCGATTCGTGGAGGGCTCATAAAGACTCTGGAGTCCCACAAAATGAGCTGTTTTTATGAAACAGGGAAAGCATCGTGGAAATCGGGGTTGTCTGGAGAGCGGTGGTGACCACATCCATGAATCCTTGGGCCCGGGGCCTTCTCATTCATCCGAGGTGTTTGCAAAATTAGTATCCCCTAAACCCTCATGTGGACACTGTACATCTTACTATTATTTCTGACCCAAGGAAATCAGGAAATTCTTGGGATATCCCTTTTTTCCAGTGGAGAGAAGTTATCTACACTTGTGTGCACACACACACACACACACATTTAGGGCCCAGTGACCATCTCACTCCCTCAGGGTGCTTGGAGGGCCTCACATCCATGGTCTGTTGAGGGTTCTAGGCGAGAAGGATCTTTGAGCCATGAGACAGGAATGGAATATTGGTGGGAAGGTAGCCTTCCTCTGAGCTTGGGGTATCCCAAGTTTACCTCTTCCCCAGATCTTCCCTTCCCCTTTCTCTGTAGGTTCAACTTAACATTATGGATTTAGCCTCTGGGATTCCAGCCACTCACAGTCAAAAAATTCAAGGTCAGTGTGATTACTCCTCCTGCTTGTGGTGGGACTACGGGTAGGGAGCAAAACTTGAAACTTGGGACTTGAAACGGTTGGTCGGTTGGAACTTGGATGGCAGAAATCCCCTGGTCTTTCTTATTTCTGTCACATGGTTGGATGTAATACTCACCCGGTTTATTCCATTGAGCGGATGGGGTGGTGAAATCAGAATTCCTTTCCTTATTCATCCTGCCCTAGGAGACTTGATTGTGCATCTAACTTCCTTTCTTTACTTTCCCTTGCCCAATCCCCTCCCCCTTACTGTTTGCTCCCTCTCAGAGCTGGGGGAGATCACCAACTTGAGAGTCAACTTCACCAGGCTGGCTCCTGTGCCCCAGAGAGGCTACTACCCCCCCAGCGCCTACTACGCCGTGTCCCAGCTGCGTCTGCTAGGCAGCTGCTTCTGCCATGGCCACGCCGACCGCTGCGCCCCTCAGCCCGGAGCCTCCGCTGGCCCCTCCCCTGCAGAGCAGGTGACAGCCCCTGGTGGGAAGGGCTGAGGGGAGAGAGCCAGACCACAGCGGACATTCTGGGGCCCCTATAAAAGAGGGGTGGGCGCTCAATTTAAGACGTGGGTCTTTAACATTTTAGTGAGAGTGGAAAAAAGTCTAAGTAATGATTCCTTCAAAGAGCAGAGTTTTGTAGCCCCTCCAAAGCCTTTCATCTGGCTTGGGACAGTTTGATTTTCAGTCACCTGTAAGCACATCTGTGGGTCTCGCGGGGAGCTTAAGACGATGCTGCTCAGCCCTGGCTACACGCTATAATTTCCTGGGGAGCCTCTGTCCTTAGATATTGCTTTTTTAAAAAAAATTGGTTTTTTAAAGCTTCCAGGGGATTCTCAGCACTGCCAGGGTGGAGAGGCACTGATTTGGGGACTCTAGTCCCACCTAGTGGTGAGGTCCGGGGCTGGGTGAGAGAAGAGAGTCTCCCATCTTGCTAAGTCTACCCCAGAGCCGCTGACTCAGATGCGGCGGAGATGGGAAGGGAAGCTCTAGCTTCACCAGCAACCCTGGTGCTTTTGCTAGGAAAGGAAATGTGAGAACCATCAAGAGAGGGGAGAGAACCTTGGGCTCCGAGGCGGAGGAAACTGTCGTTTTGCTTTTCTGGAGCATCGGTTCTTCGTTCTTCAGTTAATATCCAGAGCTCATTTGCCCTGGGGGTAGAGGGGCACAAGGCAGTCATGGTAAAATGGCCTGCGAGGGCAACACAGGTGCTGGGAGCCCTGGGCAGCTTCGTCCTTCCCACGGCTGGGCCAGCCCCTGCCCAGGGCTGCAGAGGAGGCCAGAAGGGGACCAGCTCCAGGAATGTGTCATCCGTTAGGGCCTGGAGACGAAGGAGCAGAACACAGGCGGCAGAGGACTCAGTGCTGACAGATGAGGAATACAGTGTTCTGGGGGCTGCAGGAGGAGGGGCGGGGCACGCCCAGCCCCAGGGGCTCTCGAATCTGGCCGCACCCTCATCCCTTGAATCACCGCTTTAAAGTGTTCCGATGTCTGGGCCTTGTCCCTGAGATGTGGATCTGAATTGGGCCCGGCAATGGTATTTTTTAAAAAAGCTCCCCCCCCATGACTCTGGAGTTACATCCAGGGTTGAGATCCACGGGAAGTGGAGGAACCAGGGAGGCCCGGTGGAGAAGGTGCCCTTCCAGCTGGCAGGATCTCGCTGGTGAGGGGAGGAAGAAGGGAATTCCGGGCGGGAAGAAAAACATCAGTAAAGGCCAAGAGGTGGGGAAACGTGGCTTGCGCGGGGTACAGCTGGAGGTGCAGCTCAGCCCTGCTGTTCCAAGGGGCAGTGACGTTGGGGCAGACGCCATCCAAGTCCTTCCTGCCAGGCTGAGGGTGTCGGGCTTAATTCAGAAGACAGTGAGCACGTAATAGCTATTCTGTCTTTATATCTTAATGAGTCTGGTAACAATTGATCATAACAGACCCATTAGCCAAGCAGCCGTGGTCAAAGATTGTTAGAACATCAATCTCCACAGGGCCCACAAAGTTCTGGAATCAGAGTTTGCCAATAAGGGTGTCTGGGCACCTTCCAGGTGCTGCTTTGGACTGGGCATCAGGGGGACGTCCAAAGGCAAGGAATGAGCTTTGTTTAGTTATTTTTTTAAAGATGTATTTATTTATTTGAGAGAGAGAGAGAGCACAGGGGGAGGGGCAGAGGGAGAAGGGGAGAGATTCCCAGGTAGACTCTGCCCGGAGCTCGGAGCCCAATGTGGAGCTGATCCCACGACCTTGAGATCAGGACCTGAGCCGAAACCAAGAGTCAGAGACTCAACTGACTGCACTATCCAGGTGCCCCAGGAATGAACTTTAAAAAGCCTAGTTAGAGTACAAGGGCAGGCACATGCATGTACACATGTACGCACACACACACAGCCACACATACACAACAGCACACAGGAAGGCAGCTGGGAGTGTCCTTGGAGCTGAGTGAAGACTGGAGGAGGTGGGGAGTCTGGACCCTGAGTAGTGGGGGGTGGAGGGGGCGGGGAGCTGGCTGGGACATTCCCATGTCTCATAGCTGGGATGTTCCTTTGAGAATGATTCTTGCTAACTGGTGGCCCCTTTCCCAGGTCCATGATGTCTGTGTCTGCCAGCACAACACGGCCGGCCCCAACTGCGAACGCTGTGCACCCTTCTACAACGATCAGCCCTGGAGACCCGCAGATGACCAGGACCCCCATGAATGCCAGCGTAGGGTCCTGGACTCACACCTGCCCCTGTAGTGGCTGGGGCGGGGGGTGGTGCTGGCCCCTCTGGGCCTCAGTGATCTCACCTGGACACTGGGAGAAACTGTTCTTTACTATTTAAATCTAACCTTGATCGCATGCCTGTAAGGGAAGCTCTCCTTATTTGGTGGGGATGGAGAGTTTGGGTTGCAGTCACTCTCTGCCTCCCCAAACCTTCTTCTCAGCCAGGTCCAGAGGGACCAAGGCTGGTCTGTGCTCCTGATGCCACACAGCCTTCATGGTATCTCCCAGATCCTCCCTCTTCTGTCCCCTGCACTTGCCTTGTCCTGTGTAGGACGTATCTTGTTCCTTACTTCAGAGGGCCTCCTGGAGTCAGGGCCTTTCTCTGCACAATTGGGAGAAATAAGGGTCCCAGAGAGAGGCTGTGACCCAGGAGGAGATCCGTGGTAGCAGTGGAGGTTGGGGGTTGGGATGGATCTTTCAAAGGGCTCCCTTTTTGTCCCCATATGGGTGTTATTCTTGGGTTAGTCCCCACACTGGGAGTTAGGAGGCCTGGGGTTTTACTCTAGTCTGCTTTCTTACTGGGCATATAATCTTAAATGGGTTACATAAGCCTCCCTGGGCCTCAGTTTCCCCATTTTCTAGACCCGAACATCTTGCAGAGTTGCAAGAGCTAGATGCCAGTGTGTTAGTGTGGAACATGCTTTGTGGACGGAAGCAGGGCTGCTCTGTGGGTCAGCCCCGGAAATCTCATTTTCCAGGGTGTGACTGCAACGGGCACTCGGAGACCTGTCACTTCGACCCAGCTGTGTTTGCCGCGAGCCAGGGGACCCATGGAGGTGTGTGTGACAACTGCCGGGACCACACTGAGGGCAAGAACTGCGAGCGTTGTCAGCTGCACTATTTCCGCAACCGGCGTCCTGGCGCGCCCATTCAGGAGACCTGTATCCGTGAGTAGGGGCTCTGGGGACCCAGGTATTGTCCATCCACACTCTCCCTGGGAACACATGAGCCCTCAGGAAGCAAGAAGCCTTGCTTGGTTGTCAGGACTTGGGGGCAGTTGTTTTGACTTAGCTGTGCACTTCTAAGCAAATCACTTAGCCTCTCTGGGTCGTCACGCAGTCATCAGTTGATAATTAGGTAGCTCTGATTTTGGACATCGGAGAGACAAAAGTAAATAGAAGAGGTAGTTCCTGCTGTCAGGAAACACACACACTGTTTGGCAATGGAAACACGTACGACAAAGGCAGACGAAGCCCTTCGTCCGCATTTATGAGACTGCTTTTACCATATGGTAGTGCGGTTTGCTCTGTATTTTTCTCCCCACCTCCCCCCAATATTGAGAACTCCTCTGGGGCAGGGATTACGTCCTCTATCCTCAGGCTCTAGCACCATGACCATCACCTAGCTGATGCTGAAGAAATGTTTCCCGAAGGAACGTGGAACAGCCAGGAGTGACTTAGCATGTCCACGAGGCCGGTGTGTTCACACACAGAGCAGAGTGGACCGAACTGATCTGAATCAGGCGAGGTTAATCACAAAGGACTTTTTTGATAGAAGAGGAATCTGCATTTTGCAAGGCCTGCAAGAGGTCTGGGTGTGCGGAGGAACAGCGCTGGCTTGCTTCCGTTGCCGTCGCTGGGGTATGGAAAGAGTGAGAAAGGCAAGCCGACTTCTGTTTCCCGCAGTTACTTGCTGTGTGACTTGGAGTGTGTCCCCACCTTTCCGGGCTGTCACGAGGGTGACACAGAGCAACAGGCAAGCGTGCCCAGCTCAGCGCTTGGCGCACAGCAGTCGTTTGGGAAAGAACGTCAATAGTATTTAACATGTGCCAAACACTGTTCTACCTGCTTTTCATTTACTCATTTATTCCTCAGAGGGAATCTCTGAGAGTTGTATCATTGTGCCCATTTTAGAGATGTGGCAACTGAGGCCCAGAGGCGTTAGGTAACCTGACCAAGGTTGAAAGCTTGTAAGTGGTGCAATAAAGATCTGAACCAGGCAGTTTGGCTTCTACAGTCTGCTCTTCACGTTCTGCTTTTCCTCTTTATGTTCACTGTGGTGGCTGCTTTTGTCTCTCAGCCTGTGAGTGTGACCCCGATGGGGCGGTGCCGGGAGCTCCCTGTGACCCAGGGACCGGGCAGTGCGTGTGCAAGGAGCATGTGCAGGGGGAGCGTTGTGACCTGTGCAAGCCAGGATTTACAGGACTCACCTATGCCAACCCGCAGGGCTGTCACCGTGAGTAGGGGGACCCAGCCTGGGATAGTAAGGGGAGGGTGATGTGGGCCCCCAGCCACCAGACTTAGCTCATAAGGCTGTATGCTGGGGGCCGGGTGCCGTGTCCTGGGCGTCCAGCAGGTGGCAGCGCAGGACCGGTTTGGAAGGTGGTACAGTCAGCGGGAGGGAGGGAGGGCGGGCTGGTGGTCAGGTGCGAGGCAGGCCTCCTGAGTCAGTCAGGTTATCTGGAAAGAACAACCCTGCCTGGTTCTTTCCCCAGGCCGGGTCCTCTCCCTGATGTGTGTCCCCTAGGGGTGTGCTTTGGTGGGCTTGTGAGCTGAGTAACCCTCTGTCCTGCAGGCTGTGACTGCAGTGTCCTGGGGTCTCGTCGGGACATGCCATGTGATGAGGAGAGTGGGCAGTGCCTGTGTCTGCCGCATGTGGTGGGCCCCAAATGTGACCAGTGTGCTCCCTACCACTGGAAGCTGGCCAGCGGTCGGGGCTGTGAGCCGTGTGCCTGTGACCCTCACAACTCCCTCGGACCCCAGTGCAACCAGGTATAGGAGGGGGTGGTCCCCTGGGTCCCTCCACGGGAAAGCGGGCTTGCCCACCTGCCTCTGTCTCCCCTGCATGCTGCCGAGAGTCAGACTGGGCTGCTTCTGCCCCATTCTCCTTGGGGAGGCCACCGGATTTCCCTCCTGGTGTGGATCTGAGCCTTCCTCCAGCCATTTGGGGCTTTGACATCCCAGCCCATCCCTCAGTAGGTGCCCTTGTTTTGGAGGCACACCCTCTCTGCGGGCGGTCAGCGCGTCCTGGACCCTGTGTGCCGAGCAGGGATCTAGGACCCAGGCCCCGATACCGGGACACGGCCGGGCCTGGAGGGACGCTCCCTCACGGTGCTCCCCCCACAGTTCACAGGGCAGTGCCCCTGTCGAGAAGGGTTTGGTGGCCTGACGTGCAGCGCCGCAGCCATACGCCAGTGTCCCGACCGGACGTACGGAGATGCTGGTACAACGTGCCGTGGTGGGTGCCTTACTGAGTGGGGGGACGCGGGGGCTCCGGGGGCGAGCGCGTGGGTGGGCAGTGCGAGAGGGCGTGCGGCAGGGTCTGTGGTATGGGAGGACATCCTGTACTGGAGCGTGTGCGGTGGGCCCTGGCAGCCCCCTGAGAGCGTGTGTTTCCCGCCACTGCTCCAGCCAGCCCCAGGGCCCCCTGGTGTCAGGTCGGACCCAGTCCTCCTGACTGGAGGGTAGGGGATGGCTTCCCTCCTTGTTTCCCTGAGACAGCACTTCCCAGAAGCCATCTCTGGGGCAGCAGCAGGGAGGGGAAGAGTTTCCTCCTAGATGGAGAAAGTGAGTCCTGAGGGGAGAGGTGTGGTTTCCCCAGAGTCTGCTTGACAAGAAGCCACAGGAGCGTGGGACCCGGAGCGTGCAGACTCGGGTCTGGTCTTAGCCACTTGGCAAGCCTCTGTCTTGCCAAGTGGCTGGGCCAGCAGCTGTCCCCATGGCCTCGGGTTCCTGAGGGCCCGTAGCACTTAATATCCCTGTGCCTGTCGCTGTCTACATGTGTGGTGGAGGGAGCGTGGTTGACTCTGTCACAGAGGGGCTGTGCGAGCTGGCGGGTGTTTAGCTGAGGGCGGTGCCTGGCACACAGTAGGTGCTAAGTGAGGGCATGCTTTCGTTGCTGCCCTTGCCGTGATTTTGCTCTGGCCTTGACTGTCTGCTGTTCCAAGTCCTGTCTATGGGCCCTGAGGTCGGACCTTGCTTCAGGCTCTCCCCACCACGTGCCTTTGGTTCCTGAGCCCCCACCCTGACCACCATCTTTTCCCGTTTTAGCCTGTGACTGTGACTTCCGGGGAACCGAGGGCCCAGGCTGTGATAAGGCCTCAGGCCGCTGCCTCTGCCGCCCTGGCTTGACCGGACCCCGCTGTGACCAGTGCCAGCGAGGCTACTGTGACCGCTACCCGGTGTGCGTGGCCTGCCACCCTTGCTTCCAGATCTACGATGCCGACCTCCGGAGCCAGGCCCTGCGCCTCAGTGGCGTCCGCAATGCCACCGCCGGCCTGTGGCCAGGGCAGGGCCTGGAGGATCTTGGCCTCACCTCCTGGATCGCAGATGCGAAGAGCCAGATGGAGCAGATCCAAGCCATCCTCTCCCGACCCTCCGTCACCGAGCAGGAGGTGTCCCAGGTGGCCAACACCATTTTCTCTATCAGGTAAACTTCCCCTTCCCTGCCCAGCACCCAGAAGAATTCCGTCGTGCGGGTTCACCTAAGTGGCGCACGCTGGTCCTTCGTTCCGCCGGCACAGCCCTTTACGGTTTACAGAACATTCTCACATGCACGCTCTCTTTGAACGATCACAGCAGTCCTGTGAGGTTGGTGTGCTGGGTGCCATTACTTCCGTTTTGCAGGTGGGGAAACAGGCACAGACAGGCATGGGACAGTCACGTGGCCACTAAGGGCCAGAGCTGGGACTCTGAGTGCGGGCAGGCGCCCCAGTGTTCTTTCAAGTGCCCGGTGCTGCCCGTGGGAGAGAGTCAGCTTGGGATTAGTCACCCTGGTGCAGGGCATCTGAGAGGCAGGGGCTCTAAAAATAACTTGTATTTGCCTTTGGAATGGGAGCGGTCCCACCCACGCCTCCTTCCTACCAGCAGAGGCGCCTTCTTAGGTTTGGTTCTGGAAGTTTCTATAATTAGTTTGCATTCCCCACGCATTAGCTGATTTTTCAGTGCCCAGAACCATCCAGGTGTGGGATTGACCTGAGTCTTAGAACTGAGTTGGTGTTTGGTAGGCTGAAAAAGCAGGCATGGAAGGGTGTCCATGGAGGGACATTCTGTGCCAGAGCAAAGCCTGTGGGTAAAGAAGGCAAAGCTTGTGGGAGGGAGTTGGCGGTTGGTAGACCAGCAAAGGGGATGGGGAGAGAGGAGAGCTGAATGGTTGTGGGCCAGGGCTGGTGGATCCTGACCCCATTTGGGTGGAGACCACCCCCCCCCAACAGCTGTGGGTGCTCATGGGGAGGTGTGGGCTACAGAGGAGAGACCTAGGAGCCTGGCAAGCGGGTGGTATGGGGGGGAAGCCGATGTCAGCCTGCAGCGACTCAAGGAGGAGGGGCTCATGGAAGCCAGCTCTGGGAAGGTGCGGCAGGCTCAGGATGGTAGAGTCACGCAAGTCGGAGAAGGAGAGGTTTTTTTGATCTGCCTGCCGAGGGATGGAGGGAACCTGGGCCGGCTCTCTTGGCCTTTGTCCGGCAGAATCCTCCTCAGCCTGTGGAGTCTACGTTCTGTGGCTTTTGCTGAAGACTTCTCTCTTTCCTGACTCAGAGAGCTTTCTCCAGGGGCTGGCAGGTTCTGGGGAAGCAGGCCCTCTCCCAAATTTTCGTGACATCTCTTCTCCTATCACAGGCAGACTCTCCAGGGCCTGCAGCCTGATCTGCCTGGAGAAGAGGAGGCCTTGTCCCTCTCAGAAGACGTGAAGAATCTGGACAGAAGCTTCAATCGTCTCCTCATTACGTATCAGAGCAAGAAGGACCAGTTTGAGAGGATAAGTGGCGCGAATCCTTTGGGTGAGGAGGGCTGCCCAGGTGCCCGGGAGGCTGAGCCCCGCCTCAGCCCTGCACCTGCTGCACCTGCTGCTTCTCCATCTCCAGGCCTGGGGGCCCGGGCGGCTCAGTTCCCTTCTTGTCTTCCCGCAGGGGCCTTCGGGATGCTGAGTGCAACCTACGAGCGGTCTTCCCAGGCTCACCAGCAGGTCTCCGACAGCTTCCAGCTGCTCTTACAGCTCAGGGACAGCTGGAGAGAGGCAGAGAGGCTGGAGGGTCAGCTGGGAGGAGGAGCCGGAGTCAGCGGTTCCCAACTTGTGGCCCTGAGGCTGGAGATGGCTTCCTTGCCTGATCTGACACCCACCATCAACAAGGTGACTCAAAGCGTGGAACCCCACGTCCCGGGTCTCCCTGCTCCAGCTTGTCACAAGCCAGCTGCTGCTGTGCCTCCTCCTGGGGCAGTGTGAACCTGCCCCACGCCCCCACCCATCCTGACCTTGGGCCCCTCAGGGTGTGCTCAGTGGTTGCTAAGGAAACACATTTTTTGGTGCCTGGTTGCCATGGAGACGTCTGGCTGTTTGTTCCCTGGGTGTGGGCTGGACGTGCTGGTTGAAGAGCCTTGGGTACCCTCTTTGATGCCCCCTTCTCTCCACAGCTCTGTGGGGGCTCCAGGCAGGCGGCCTGTACCCCAGGAGCGTGCCCTGGAGAGCTGTGTCCTCAAGACAATGGCACAGCATGTGGCCCTCACTGCAGAGGTGCCCTCCCCAGAGCCGGTGGGGCCTTCCGGATGGCGGGGCAGGTGGCCCAGCAACTGCAGGGTTTCAACGCCCAGCTCCAGCAGACCCGGCACATGGTGGGTGAAGCCACGGCAGGGCAGGCACACGTCGGTCAAGGCTAAGGCGATAGAGCCCCCAGGGCAAGTCAGTTTTTATTTCACAAGTCAGGATACAGAAGTCCAGAGAGGTTAAGTAACTTGTCTGAGGCCCACAGCAAGTGAGAGGTCGAGGAGGGGGGCCAGTGATTTGGGCTTTTTAACCTGACTCCACAGCATTGCTTCCAGAGCCAAACCAGGTTAGCGCCCATGTTTCCCAGGTAGATCGCGGGTAGCGGGTGTCCACAGAATCCCGGAGGGCTGCTGGGAGGCGCTCTCGGGGCCTTGACCGCAGCTGACCTATGGCGTGTGCTGGCAGATCAAGGCAGCTGAGATAGCCGCCTCGAAGGTGCAGTCAGACGCTCAGCACCTGGAGACCCAGGTGAGCGCCAGCCGCTCCCAGATGGAGGAGGACGTCAGGCGCCTGCGGCTCCTCATCCAGCAGGTCCGGGACTTCCTGTCAGGTGAGCCTGGCCCTTACCCTCCTTTGGCCTGATGTCTGGACTCCTGCCTGGCGCTGGACCCTCCGGTCCCTCCGTCGAGCTAGCTACCTCCTCCCGTCGCCTCCAGGCCACCTGGCCAGGTCCCCCTCTGCTCCCTGGTTGGATGCCAGAGCCCTTCAGGTGTTCTCGTTCCTCATCCCGAACCCCTCCCTGCCTTTCCCTCATTCTTGGAGTTACTGTGGCCTCTGTGCCCCTCCTGGGTGTGGCCTTGTGTCTTCCTGTCCATTCTTGACCGAGCTGACTCTTACCAGCCTCAGAGACAGGACACGTGCTTTCTCAGCCTGGAATCCTCATTCCAAGGATGCTGATTCTTACCCTCATGGCTCCATTGGAAGGCCATCTCCCCAGAACGGCCTTTCCCGACCACACCATCTGGTCTTCCTCCTCCCCCCCGCCCCTCCAGCATCCGACCCTCATGGTCTAACCTTCCTCACACTGCTCCAAGCCTGTGGTGGTTGAATCCATTTGTGTACGAGTGTATCGTTAGTCTCTCCACTAGATTCTAAAGTCCAGGGGGAAAGGGATGGCTGTCTGCCTTGTTCACTGCGTCCCTGGCACCCAGCATAAGCCAGACACAGAAAAGCACCCCATCTTGTTGAAGGGATGAATGAAGCAGATCCCCTCTCTTCCTGACCCAGGAGTGGAAAGCTCCCTGGACAGGACTCAGGGCGAGTTGCTTTCCTCTTGGCCTCATCTTTCGCTTCTGCAAACTGGGATGGTAGTATTTCACGGTTCTTCTGGGGACCTAGTAACTGATGTAAAGTGTGTCTTGAAAAATTAAAGTTTCCTCAGGAATATCAGCTGATATTATTAGATTTCTGGTCCCTGCCCGGGAATTTACTTGGCCGGGAGCCCAGTTCCTAGGAGCCGAGGCCTTGGTGTGAGGACAAGGCTCTTCTTTGCTACTATTGCGGTGCCTTTGCTCCCAGCAAGCCCCAGCTCCTGCCTGGGTGTGGGGGGCAGGTTGGAGAGGGGTGGGGAGGGTCTGCAGCCGTGGCTTGTCTGAGGCCAGGCTGGAGTCAGCCTCCCGGGGAGCCCCAGAATGGGAGAGAGTGGATGCAGGGAGATGGTGCTCCGGAAACAAGGACGAAGGGGCAGGCCCAAGTCTGGGGCTTGGACTCGCAGATAAGGAAATCCTCCCCAATGCAGAGCCTAGTGATGCTGAATGACATCATTGTTGACCAGGGGGTGGGAGGCAGGTTAGGAAGTCCCATCTGGGCTCACATGGATCGGCGGGGAGTCCCTCTTGTCCTATAAACTGTATGTGTGTCTCAGGTCAGGTCCTTTGACGGGGCCAGGTAAGGGAGAAGGAGCAGGGTCTGAGGGAGGCCTGACGCCTGTGAAGGGCCCAGGACAGTTCTAGCAGTCTCCACGGCAGTGGGTTTTGGTGTGCAGAGAACTGTGCAGGGGCACAGGTACTAACCGGATGCTGTACAGGGTCAGTGTGGGGGTATATGTGGGAGGCCTGTGGGGGAAGGAGGACACGTGGTCTTTCCCACGAAAGGAAAAGAAAGGTCTTTCCTTTTTTGAGTTTTCATTGAACTCAAATGGAGTTCACAGAATCATCGCTCAGGCTTATTGAGGTCTCCCTAAGTGCCCAGCCCCGTTCTAAGTGCTTCATGGATATTACATGATGTAGTCCTGGTTGCCTACCACTTTGCCGAGGAGGGTTTCGGGCACAGGGAGGATAAGGAACCTGCCGAAGGGCATCCAGGTTGGAGGGAATACAGGTAGGAGTCTTCTCACTCTGCTGTCCACACTCTAGATGATTGTACTGTTAGATGGATACACACACACACACACACACACACACACACAAAATTTTTGCTTAAGTTTTCCCTCTCTCTGGATTGCTTCCCTGCCTCACCTCTCCAGACCTAAGTCCCACCCCCCCCAAGGATCCTCTAGATGACCCATTCTCCAGGACACCCCCCCCCATCAGACGGGGTTAGGGCGCCCCTCCAGTAGTCCTCTGAGCCCCTGGGCTCGCCGTTGGCACTCAGGCTGGCCGACCTTGGTTATGTGCCTGTCTGTTTTGAGCTCTATGAGGACAGGGATTGAGTCTGTTTTGATTTTCAGTCTCAGTTCCCCACGTGCCGGCCTCAAGTCCCAGGACAAACCACCCAGGTGGTCAGGTGCCCCCTTCCCCTACCACATCAGTCCCTTGATCTGTAAAAGTGAACAGGAGAGATAGGGAGGAGATGCCACATCTGTACTTCTGACCTTGCTCTCTGAGCCGGAGTTGGCTTATAAAATCCTTGCTGACCGGTTGTTTGATTTTGTCCTTTCGGGTTGAGGACCATTACCCATTTCACAGGTCTGCAAAGTGAGCTCAGAGGAGCCATTTGACTTGAAGCCAGTTTGCTTGAAGAGTAGAGGGGAAGCCTGGGTGTGGAGGTCTTTGAATCCGCACTGCCGCCAGGGCCGAGGATATGGAGGACGCCCAGTCCCTGCCATCAAAGGGCTTCTAGCGGGGTAATGGGAGACAGATAGGCGAGCAAGGGTTCGGCGTGTGGGAGGCGACAACTGCTAGGGAGAAGACAGAGGAGAGTAAGGGGTATCGGGAAGGGGAAGGTTGTGATTCTAGATCGCGTGGCCAGGCTTGGCCTCTCTGAGAGGTGACACGGGAGCAAAGACCCGATGTTCTTTCTCTGCCTTTGCACAAAGGAGCACACTGGCCTGGGGAGGGGTGTGTGGAAGGAGTCTGCTTGCCAAGGAAGCAGTTCGGCTCTGGCCGCTCTCCCCAGCGTAGGGCTGCTGCTGTTTGCGCTGCAGGCATTGTTCAGTCCCAGCTGCCTGGCAGCTCCTCCTTCTCTCCAGCCAGCAGTTTCCTGTGGCATCAGACACTTAGCTGCCACAGCTGTGCCCACAGACTCTCCCCCCACCCCACCCCCCACCGCCTCCATAGCGTTCCCAGAAGTTCTGAGAACGGGCCCCTGAGTGTCCCTGCAGGATTGCGGCGGCTCCTCGGGTGGCCGGGGGCAGAGAGGCATGTGGGTGCTTCCCATGGAGCTGCTCCGCTTGGAGAAGCCCCTGATCTTTGGGGAGGTGGCGAGGCTCCGGGATCTGATGGATGGCTGTCTTTCAGACTCGGACACCGATGCGGCCACCATCCAGGAGGTCAGCGAGGCTGTGTTGGCTCTGTGGCTGCCCACAGACTCGGCCACGGTCCTGCGCAAGATGAATGAGATCCAGGCCATTGCCGCCAGGCTACCCAACGTGGACCTGGTGCTGTCTCAGACCAAGCAGGACATTGCTCGGGCCCAGAGGCTCCAGATGCAGGCCGAGCAGGCCAGGTATGGCTCGAGGCCCTGGGCCTGCGCTTCTCCCTGCCCGGGGCTGGACTGGGGTTTTGCTCCCCGACTCCTTGGGTTGCTGGCAGAGGGTAAAGAATCTGTACACGTCAGAGGGGTGTGGAGGGCTGGGGGACAGGAGGATGCTTACCATGGTGGGGGTGGTGAAGTGAGAAACGGTGTCCAGGGTCATCCTGTCTTCCATATTGGTGACGCCAAAGGGGGTCTCTGACATAACGCTCCCACTGCCCAGGTCTGCTTGGTGAGATCCTGGGATGGAAAAGCTGCTGTGTTAGGGCTCCCTTTCTAGTCTGGGCTGGGAGGGATCGTCTCTTGAGCTCGTTGGTGAGCGGAGCCGCGCATCTCTTCATTCGCTGGTCTCTCATTCTCTCATCTCCGCTCCCCTCCCCCCGCCGCCACAGGAGCCGAGCCCACGCGGTGGAGGGCCAGGTGGAGGATGTGGTGGGGAACCTCCGGCAGGGCACGGTGGCGCTCCAGGAAGCTCAGGACACCATGCAAGGCACCAGCCGTTCCCTTCGGCTTATTCAGGAGAGGGTTGCGGAGGTGAGGGGTGTGGTTTCCTTACACTGGATTTGGGGATGAACAGACAGATTCAGGCCCAAGATACAGAAAATGCCAGAAAGTGACCTGGAAGGGGACGTAAAGAGGGAAGACTATGAGCTATGGACCTATGGGTGTGGCTTTGAGTCCTTGGTTTTCTGGTTGTGAGGCTTGATGGAAAAGGCCAGGGTGGGCTCTGGGCTGCAGCAGGGTGTGTGTGTGTGTGTGTGTGTGTGTGTGTGTAGGGATTGGCTGAGCTGGGAGGGAGGGGGCTGCCTGGACGCCAGGGGACAGAGAGAGAGGGGATCAGCAAGGGGACAATAGTGGTATCCTGCTTGGAGAGAGTTTTTGCTACCTGATGAGCTGGGCCAGAGAAGGACAAGGCCCCTGCTTAGGAGATCTGCCACAAGCCAGGTCTCTCTCCCCACCAAGGTTCAGCAGGTCCTGGGGCCGGCCGAAGGAATGGTGGCTGGAATGACGTCGCAGCTGGGAGACTTCCGGGCGCGGATGGAGGAGCTCAGCCGTAGGGCCAGGCAGCAGCGGGCGCAGGCAGCGAGGGCCCAGCAGCTCACGGAGGGTGCTGAGCAGCGGGCACTGAGCGCCCAGGAGGTGAGGGCAGGTGGAGGTCATCCTGGGCAGAACCAGCCAGGGTGAGGGTCCTGAGCAGGAGAGGACTCTGTATGCTATCTGAGACCCTGGGCTCAAAAGCGATTGGAACATGTTATTCTAGAATCCTCAGAAAGGGCTTCAGGACTCACCCGGACCTGGCCTGGCATCTGGACCCCACCTTGGGCCACCTCTGGGGAGTCAGTTCAGTGGTGTTGCTAATGATGTAGTCCAGTCCCTCTCTGTTTCCAGAGGGAGGGGTCACATTGTCTGGCCCCAAACTCACCTACAAAGCAGGTCCCTTGACATCCAATCCAGAGCCTGTCCCCTGCTGTGGCTTCCCAGCCCAGAGGCAGTCTTGACTTAACCTAACCTGTGCCCCCACCATTGTCAGAATTGTGTCAGAGAGGCGATGAGAGGGCCCTTCTCTGGGTCTCCAGTGTACCAGGAACTTCGGCATTCATGGTCAGGGTCAGTAGCGGTCTGGCTGCCGAGTACACTGCCGAGTGACCACTAGGTGCCCGGCGCTGGGTGGGAAAGGACAGGAGCAGATGGAGGGAGGGACGTGCAGATGAAGTAAGATACGGCCTGGGGTTTCGGGGTTTTCACAGGCCAGAGCCACCCCCTGGCATGTGGATTTGAGTGTTGTCGAGTGCTTTAGTTAACGGTCTTTAGGACTTTTGGGTGCTGCTGCTTATGGCCCTGAGATGGTTTTCCCTTTTTCAGGGATTCGACAGACTAAAGCAAAAATATGCTGAGTTGAAGGACCAGTTGGGTCGAAGCCCCATGCTGGGGGCGCAGGGCAGCCGGATCCTGAGCGTCAAGACGGAGGCCGAGGAGCTGTTTGGGGAGACCATGGAGATGATGGACAGGATGAAAGGTGAGGGGACGCTGCTGGGGCGTGGACTCCTGGCATCCCGGGAGGCAGGTCCCAGCCCAGGGCTTCTGAGGCCCGGCCTTGTCAGAGCTGGCCGTGCTGAGGGGGCGAGAGCAATGGGGCTTCCCCAGGTGCTCAGGGACTAGGAGGCACGTTGATGGGGCTGTGGGGACTGAGGAGATGCTCTAAGATTTGTGCTGCCCTCAGGAGCTTGCAGTCCAGACGGGGCCATCTTCCCGGTCCCCTGCAAGATGCCTGGAACTACCCAGCAGCACAAGGGGGTCTGTGATGGGAGCCCGCATGATCAGTACTCTGGGAGCCCACATGATCAGTACTCTGTGGACAGACGTTTCTGTCCAAGAGAAGTGCTCGGTGAAGGGAATATTCAGGAGAGATAAGACTTGACGTAGGCCTGGGGGAGGCTGTGAGGAAAAGTAGGGACTTTAAGACAGGGTGAGGGGGAAGAAACAAGACATGTTCTGGGGCTGGGGGGCAGGAGCACCCAGCAGGAGAGGAGGGGTGAAGAGGGTCGGAATGGTTGGGAGAGAAGCAGCATGGGGTCAGTGTGGCTGGGTCCACAGGGCTGGCCTCAGGGCCAGCACGAGAGGGGAGAGAGTGGAGAACCATCCAAAGGTTTTGAATATAGCAGGGACAATAAAAAATTGTTGTCAAAAGGGTTCTGAGGGGGCGCCTGGTTGGCTCAGTGGGTTAAGCCTCTGCATTCGGCTCAGGTCATGGTCTCAGGGTCCGGGGATCGAGCCCCGCATCGGGCTCTCTGCTCAGCAGGGAGTCTGCTTCCTCTTCTCTCTCTCTCTGCCTGCCTCTCTGCCTACTTGCGATCTCTGTCTGTCAAATAAATAAAATCTTAAAAAAAAAAAAAAAGGAAAAGGGTTCTGAGGTTCTTCCAATGTGAGAGCAGGAATTTCCAGGAACTGGGCTCAGTCTCTAAGATGTGATGACGGGTCGTTGCCCTGGTGTGCCCAGCAAACGCCACAAACAGAATTTCTCTGAATTTCAGAGAAAACAGAGAAGAATCTGTTTGGCCGGCAGGTGGACACCCTGGGGAAGGTTGGGCGGGTGAGTTGATGAGGTAGGCTGGAGGCTGCGGCCAGCCGTCCCAGAAGGGTGAGCTGCTGAGCCTGACGGGGTTGCCCAGGCTTGGGTCAGTGCCCGCCCTGCCCTCGTCCATCCGTGTTTTATGCGAAGATAAAGAATTTGTTCATCAGACCTGTGGACAACAGGTCATTAATCCTTTAGGTAAGAGAACCAGTCATTCTATGGCTGTCTCAGAAGGTTGAGAGGATGCACTGAACCGAGCAGGGTAACATGAAAGAGAAGTGTTACCTTCCACTCTGGCCTTATTTGGGCCCAGGCTCACAAGTACAGCTTGATACAGCTCGGGTGAGGCCTGGCTTCTTAGTGGCTCACGTACCTGAAAACATTTTATAAGCGCTCAAATGATAAAACATTTCAAAATTGATGAGTGAGAAGCAAATATGAATTGTTAGTCACCTGGAAAAAACCCAGGGGTTCCGAGTGATTTTAAGCTCCATGGAAGTCGGGGGTGTCTTGCTACCACCCAAAGGGCAGATAAATACAAAGCATGTGAAATCTTTAGTAACTGGTGTGTCACACACCTATGAATCAGAAAAGGTTCAGATTGTAGCAATGGAACAGGCATTTACCTGTTGGCAGGAATTTACCTTTCATGGCAGGATTTTGGGGAAGATCATGTGTGGGGGTTGGGGATCCTGGGATTGGGGACCAGGGAACACAACAGTAGCTGCGAAAATTTCAATATTTGATCAGCCCGCAGGCCTGGAGAGATGGCCAGTGGCTGAATGTCTGGCCAGCAGCACCACTGTTCCCAATGCCTGTGGGATCTCACCTGGTGGGTGGTGTTCAGCGGGGGGCTGACAAGTCTGTGCCTATCGCAGGGAGCGCCACGAGGGCTGGGAGGTCGAGAGACTTCGTAGTGACATCAGGTGCAGAATGGGTGCAGAATCAGGAACTAGGGAGATTTCATCTGAGAAGGTGTGGCCTCAGACATCTCTAAGACTTCCACGTGGGAGACAGAAGAGCTATATTCCCCATTTACTCCTAGGAGACGGACCCGAGACAACTGAGTGGAAGCGGAAGTGGTCAGATTCTGGCTTCATGAGACTTTGAGCAGCTAGAGCTGCCTAAAGTTGGAGCATTGTGAGGCCACACGCTCCCTCCCTATTCCTGGGGGGTTCAGGCTGAGACCAGGGCCAGTCCCCGTGAGTGTGGCAGAGAGGCCTCTCGCCTAGGCTGACAGGATGGTCCGGCTGCACTTGGTCACTTTGGAGTCCCCCACATCCTCTGTGCATAATCTAGTGGTGGCATACAGAATGGACCAGAGCGGGGGCGGGGGCACTAGATTATCTGGAGTGGTAATTAGGGAAGGGAAAGTGCAGGGGAAGTCTGCTGCCCCAGCTGGCTCTGTGGTTGTGGTGCCTGCTGGAGGATCCCTGGGGGGACGGCCGCTGAGTCCAGCAGTCATAGGTTGCTAACCTTGATGCCAGTGGTTTGCTTCCTCAGTCTAGGACAACGGAGAGAGCATAGAGCAGAGGAGAAGGGTAGGGGCTTCCTGGGTCTGGTTTCCGTAAGAGTGGGGTAGGGGTGGAGAGCCAAGAGCTGCCTCCGTGTCCAGCTGCTCCCCCCCAAGCAGGTGATTTCTCCTGCAGGTGCTGCCTCTGGGTGGGTGGGAGAAGAATAAGGGTGGGGAGGCTCTGGGTGTCTCACCAGCTCCTCCACACCCACCCCTGCCCTCCATCTGCCCTCAGACATGGAGTCCGAGCTGCTTCGGGGGAGCCAGGCCATCAAGCTCCGCTCGGCAGACCTGACGGGGCTGGAGAAGCGCGTGGAGCAGATCCGCGACCACATCAATGGGCGTGTGCTCTACTATGCCACCTGTAAGTGACGTGCCAGCCTCCAGCCCCTGGCCCCGCTCATCGGCCCTCTTTATTTGGGCTGGATTGCATCCTGGCTCCAGGAGACTTTTCTACAGCCTTGAAGCACAGCGCAACCGCCCCCCCCCCCCGGGCACAACTGGTAAGATCTTTCTGCGCTGCTGATGAGCCTGAACTGATGGGAAACTATATTGGAGAGGCGGAGAGGGTGGAGGCGGGCCGTGGCCTTGGGACAAGGAGCTCTAAGTGGAGGTGCACTTGGCCGGCCGGCGTCCTTGCCCTTCAGCTTCCATGGACACAAAAACTGAACAAAAAAATGACATACAAATGAAAAGCCCAATAAAAACCTTTGGCAAGAAGTCTGGAGGTTGAAAGAGAGAAATTGGTCTGTGTCCCATAAGTAAACCTTTGTCACTTGTTCCTGTCTCCCACCTGGGGTTCCGGGACGCTCCTCTGCTCAAGCCCAAGGCCCAGTGGTATAGGGCGCACAGGCTGCCCCACGTGTCAGTACAGCTTGCTTGTCACCCAAAATTAGAGGGACTGGACCCCTTTGTCCCAGGACCTAATGGAACCCATCCTTGAGAGACCCGATGATTTTCATCTTTGAGCAGTGACCCAGTTGCTCCTTCACAGATGAGGAAATAGAAATCCAGAGAAAGGAGGGCTTGTGTCCACATTCACAGCTCCAGAGGCAGAATCTGTGTCTCTTGGGATCTCAAAGAGAAGTTGCAGATAGATGTGCGTTTGTGTGTGCAGCAGATAAGGGAAACGGCGCGGGTGTGTGTGTGCTAACCACAGCCTGTGCCATGTGCTAGGTGTTTTCAAAATTTAAAAAGAAAAACTGTCTTAAAGGTTTCACTTATTTATTTGAGAGAGAGACAGAGACAGAGAAACAAAGCACAAGCAGGTAGAGAGGCAGAGAGAGAAGGAGAAGCAGACTCCCTGCTGAGCAGGGAGCCCATTGTGGAACTTGATCCCAGGATCCTGGGATCATGACCTGAGCAGAAGGCAGGCGCTTAACCATTGGAGCCCCCCAGGAACTCCATGCTAGGCATTTCACCTACATTTTCTTGACATTATTAATCATGTTGATTATTTACTGAGCACTGTGCAAGACACGTTGTCTGCGTTATCTCATGACGCTGCTTCCATTTGACAAGTGAGGAAACCAAGGCACAGATGGTTGTTGTGTCACTCCCCAAAGGTCACAGATGTGGCAGGGCCGAGGGCAGGGCAGGGCTTCAAATCACCATCATCTAGATCATCTAATATCATTGTTAGGAGACTGGACTGTGTGGGCTCCGACAGAGCTACCCCGGGAGCGGTGGTGAGGAGGGAATGAGTCACCAGCGGTATCTCATGTGAACCACCAGCGAGCACACACCATGCACTCAGTCTGTGTCCGCCTCTACACTGCCAGGTTCCTCCAGACCCCAAGGCCCCAGCACACTCTCCACTCCGCACAGGCGCCGAAGTCCCAGAGCCATATCTGACTTTACGAATAACCAAATGAAGTCTCATAGAGAAAAATATGTCCATTTTATTGAGCACAACACTGAACGTGAAGCTGGAGGGGACGGGGGTACAAGAAAAACGAGGGAGGGACAAGAATAAGGTTTCTGATTTTCTGGGAGAGAAGAGCAGAAGCAGGATGAGAATTACCAGCTGAAATGGAAACAGTCCACTTCCAACTTTTACTTAATCGGGTGTGGGTGAGGCATCCGGCCAGGATGAGAATTCCTTCCAGCCCCTCATCAACCGATTTCTTTCTTTTCCATCTGGAAGGCTGTGGTTCTGCTTTTGGCCTGGGGCAGGGCGGGAGGTATGCTGGGCCAGTTGGAGCTGATCATGGAGTCAAGGACTGGAACTTGAGAGCTCACAGGCAGAGCAGGAGCCCCCGGCCATTCATGCAGATGGGCAGGTGACTACATTAATGAGCCCGTGCTGGCCACGGGCATCAAGGCCTCGAGGCAGGAGCATGTGCTGAGCAGGAGTCGGGGGTGGAGGCTCCATATGGCTTTGCTCAGAGAAGGTGACACAGCCTGGCCAGCCCAGGAAGCTTCTCATCACAAACGACACAGACCCGGGCGAGAGCTACCTAGTTCACTGCACAGAGCCACGGCACGTAGGGTGTGGGGGCACAGAGCAGGCAGGCCAGGGAGACCCCAGGGGTGGGTGGCCGCCGGCTCCTCCTGCCCACAGCTTCAACGAGGCCTCCGCGCCTTGGGGGCTCGCTCCTGGGCCTTCTGGAAGGGTCTGCCCCAGGCGGCAGCAGCCTGCTGCTTCTCACCGTCACCCACTCCCTCCAGGCCCTGCTCTGCCTGCTCCGCCTTCCTCCCGTTGCTGGGTGGACGCCGGGCTGGGAAGGCAGAGAAGAGTCGCGTGCCTCTCCTGCCGAGGAAAGGGGTTCAGGGTGGCTGTGGGCCTGTGGCTCCCGGGGGCCCTCAGACCTGTTCATTCAGACGGTGAGGGGGCTGGCCTTCTGGGACAGCAGCTCTCCCTGAGCCCCCTGCCTTGGCCCTCCCACCTGTGTCGCCTCACCTGAAAATCGACCCAGACGCGGGCTCCAGGGATCACATAATGAGACAGACTCCAGTCTGCCCCGCCCGGCAGTGGGAACCGCCACCCGCTTTAACTGGCACCATGACCTCTGATTTGTAGTTCCTGGAAAGCAAGCGCGGTGGGGGCTGTGACGTGTTCGGGGAAGGGACAAGAGCAGGGGGAGCTCTCTGTGCCTGTGGCCTCCGCTCGGCCCTCCCTCCCTCAGGTTCACAAAGTACATGCCCTTGCAGAGAGGATGGAGATGACAATGGAGCCCCGCTTCCCCCCCGCCATCCAAAACACAAGAAATCGACTGCCCACCACGGACACGTGCGCAGTTTTCTGCAGACATTTGTAATTCCCGTTGCTTCACTAAGCTTTTAGGTAGCTCTGTGAGGTGGGCGGAGCAGGCGAGCGTGCTCTCACAGATGAGCAAACCAGAGATGGGGACATCCACTGATCCGACAGCAGCCACACAGCTAGGGGCAGGGACAGGACTGCGGGCACTGCCCTAACCCCCCGGCTGAGAGCTCTTCCCGCCCTGCGGAGCCGGCTCCCTTCAGCCCCAGCACCCCAGCAGGGCGAGGCCTCTGTCTCTGGCGGAGGATACGTACTGTTTCTTGTTGGCCTTTTTGAGCAGCGCGGGCTCGGAGCTGTAGGAGGACTTCCCTTTGCCCCCGATGCTCAGGCAGCTGGAGCAGCAGCCGCAGGGCCCAGCGGCCAGGGGCCCCTGCTGCATGGGCACCAGGCTGCTGCTGATGCGGAGCGAGCCGTTGACCAGGCAGTTGAGGGACCGGCCCCCGGGAGCTGCTGGCCGGGCACCGAGCTGGCAGGGCAGCCGCGTCAGGGCCTCGCTCTGCTCCAGGGCCGGGGCCTCGGGGACGGTGATCTCAGAGGAGCTGGATCTGGAGGCTTCTGAGACTGGGGTGCTGGGTGGTCTGTTCTCCACCTCTGGGCGGAGGCCTGGGCTGTGCAGGTTCATGTGCAGCTTCCTCATGTGGTGGACCACAGCGGCCGCGTTGAAGGCTTGCTGAGGAGACACGAGACCCACCTCTGACCTTCTGCATTCTTGCAGGCCACGGGGCTCAAGCTTTCCCTCCGCCTTGTGGCTTCGGCCTCTTGAAACTGATGGGCTCACATCTTACTTCAGAGAGGGTCCAGGGAGGCCCAGTGGCTGCCGGAAAGGCCCAGGGAAAGCCCCTAGCCAGCCCTGCCCCAGCTCAGCCTCCTGGGGCCCAGAACAGCCCACCTGCCTCCTGCAAAGGGCCACTTACCCTCCACTTGCTCTTGGCAAAGTTCTTCTGGATCTGGAGACTGACTGAAGGGTAAATGTCCCGGTGGAGGGCTGTGTTCCCATCAATCCTGTGGGTGTAGAAGGGAAGCCTGGCTCACTGGGGGCCGTGCGTGTAGGACTAGGTTAAGCTGAGTGCCGTGCCTCAGAGGAAGGGTGGCCCATGGCAGGAATGGGCTGGAACCAGGGCTCCTCTGTCCCCTTGGGCAGGTCATTACGGGTTCCATGCTTTGGCAAAACCGAAGTCTTATTTTATAGAAGGTGGGCAAACTATGACCTGTGGGGCAGATCTACCCATGGCCTGTAACGAGGTCTCAGTGGGATCCAGACACACCCGTTCATTCAAGTAGGAGCTGTGGCTGCTTCCATGCCACAAGGGCAGACCGAGTCGTTGCCATATAGACCGTACGGCCAGCTAAGCCTAAAAGACTTATTTTCTGGCTTCTCAGAGAGTAGGCTTTCTGGGCCCTGTGTCAGAGGGTGCTTGGGTTATCACTATCCTTTAGCTCAAAACTTTCCTCAGAATGCACCTCCTCCAGGAAGACTTCCTCAGTGAGGCCTCCCGATACAGGCCGCCTTCTTCCTGATCATCCATCTCTACGTGCTCCTCAGATACTTGCCATTACATGGTCCAGGACTTTCTAGATACTAGGGACACAGAGTAGTAACAGATGGGGCCCTCATCCCTGGGGTCTTCCAGTGGAGCTGTGGAACCTTGTTCCATGCCATGAACTTGAGTAATTCATAGTAATCTGTGTAATTGCCAGAGGGAGGTAAGGAGGTGAGCCTGGCCTGCAGGACCAATTCTATGTGTATTTTATAAATAACCACAGCCTGGAACCACCAGGCTAGGGGCCGGAAGTGGCCGGAGCTCAGTCCATCCTCACTCACCACGGGTGCCTCAAGGCCTTCTCGCAGGTGTACCGTTCATTCGGGTCCTTCTCCAGCAGGTGGCAAATAAAATCCTTAGCTAAGGGGAGAAATCAAAGACACAATAGGGACCAGGTTTCATGACTGATGGAAACTCACTTTCGGGCTGGTGGGTGGCAGAGAATGCATCCTTAGCTAATCTTCCAAAGAGGCAATTTTAAGACTCTTAAAAGAGGGGAAAAAAAAATCCAAACCACCTAACAGCAGCCCACCATAAACCACCAAGGAGAGACTCTCCATGGCCTCCCCCACATAGCACTGCAGATACAGCTCTTCTCACGAGGCCCCGCCGTGCCTGCAGGTCGCGGGGGTCTGCCTTTGCACCATCCAGGTGCCGGCAGCCACGAGTGGGCACACGTGAGTGCAGCCGCAGCCCTCCTTGGATCTCCACTTAATGGACCCAATGACTTGTAACGACTGCCTCCTCTCACACACGCAGATGTCACAGGCTCTCAGTCTGGTTATATAATAAAGGCAAAACTTGGCCTTGGTTTTGCCACTCGTGCCTGGAACACTCCCTTGGGCAGGCTCTGCCCTCCTGGCTCCTCATCTGAACTCGCCCGCACTCCGCCCCCCTCTCCTTGCATCCTGTGGTTCTGTCTCCAGGAAAACAAAAGCATGAACCTGAGATGCGGATAATTTATTTGGCCTTTGAGCCAGATGAAGATTTCTCCACTCTCCTTGGCAGCCTGTTCTAGAACATTCCCAGGGGACTTTCAAGAGCCAGGACTGTCATCCGCTGTTAAGCTCTTTTTCTCCTGGCAGCCTTTGCCTTGAGCCTGTTGTCTTGTCCTTCACACCTGCTAGCCTTACCTGACTCAGAAATGTCATCCCAGAATGGAGACTCAAATTCATAGTAGCCCTCCTTGATCTTCTCGAAGAGCTTCGACTCCGTTTCTTCATAGAAGGGGGGATACCCACACAACCTGCAGTGAAACATGAAGGAGCTATGCTGCTAACAACCCCAGTCTCTCCCCTCTGCCCGGCCTCCACTGCAGATCACAGGCAGGAAACAGGACCCCCAACCAGCAGTAGGAACAGGATCTGCCTGATTCTGGAATGATGCAGGCCCCATCAAGCAACTCTGGAGGGCCCCTTTGTGCGTTGTTTCCCCCCCCCCCAAAGCCACACTGCCCCTGCTATACCTCCCCGACACTTAGAGAATGTATAAAATACCTTTAAGAGAGATAACAGAACATCTGCTTGAATGTACGTTTCGTGAGGGATTTTTAAGGTTATTTTGTTCTTTATTCTTTAGTACCTACACCAGTGATTAGCGCAGAAGAGACGGTCAATGGATTTTTGTTGGGTACATGAATAAATGAGAGTAGTTATTCAACATAAGGTTAGTAAATAAGGAGTTGAGTCCCTGCTAAGGGACAGATATGGTATTTTCCTAAGAGCAGAGTCATCTGGAGGTGAGGAGGGATGGTGGGGGAGGGTGATGAATAGGTCTGGAAAGGAGAGGCCAAGGCGATGTGAACAGGAACTATGACCCGGTTCATTCAGGCCATCACTTTGCCTTGGGCAGACTTGCCCAATCTGAGATGGGAACATTGTGCCCACTTGGCTTCTAAGCTTGGCTTGACCTTTCCTTTCTTCACTGCTCGTTCCATAGAGCAGGACTCAACGCAGTTATAGAGACTAAATGGAGGTGGGGTGCAGGAAGAGACAGAACCATATGGCTGAACAGTGGGTTCACACTGAGCTCTATTGTAATAACCTGGTGGAGACCAGGACGGAAACCTTTGGAGCTGTGTGCATGGTAAGTGTGAGTGTGTGGGTGTGTGCGTGAGTGTGTGTACGTATGTGGATGCACATGTGTACACGCACACGCTTTGAAGGTGGATGTTGCTTGAGGAGCTAAGATAGGGGAGGGAAGAAAAAGGATGAGCTGTTCTGAGATTTCCCAGGAACTGAGCCAATGCAGGCTTCTACTCACAATATGTAAGTGATGACGCCAATGGACCAGCAATCCACAGCCTTGCTGTAGGGTTTCTGGGCCAACACTTCCGGAGCTGCAGCAAATAAAAGGTAGAGTCAGGGATGGAACAAGAAGAGAGGGCTGAGAGGTGGGGTCAAAGGTCAGGAAGAGGATTAGAGAAGCAGACGAGGAAGCTCCTGGGATGGTAGTGTTTCTGTAAGAATGAAAGCTTTCCCAGGGCAGGGACTAGGGCTCTCCCATCATCCTGAATCTTCCTCTGTCAACCTGGAAGGTTCCCATGATAGGGCCTATGACTCTTACATCAGACCGGGCTACATCTCTCCCATCAGACTGAGTACTCTCTGAAGGCAGGTCTTTGTCTCCCCATGCAGATAGTGTGTCCCAGGGCTGGGGCTGTGTGTCTCTGTTCAGACAGGGACATATGTGAAGTAGAGGCAGTCTCTCCCACTAGACTGGGATTTCCCTAAGGGAAGAGACAGAGTCTTCCACATCAAATGATGAGCCCTTAGAGGGAAGTGATAACTGTCCTATCCATCTCAGGTAACTTCTGCTGTATCAGATCAAGAGCTCCATGAGAAAACAAGCCATGTCTTCCCCTGACTGGGAGCGTAGAGAGCTATCTTCTGAATTCATCTCAGATACCAGGGCTTTGTACTCGGTAGGACTCAACACCTACTGACTGACCTCTTTTTGAGGGTGAGAGTAGGTATTTCCTCTATTATGCTAGAGGTAACCTTTCTGTGTGCCATCCTCAACCAGGTGATGAGTGGCTAAGAGGGAAGTAGGCAGGAGGGGATGCTCTGAGTATTAGTTTTCTCTCCATGGATCTCAGGAATGTTTTCACCTGGTAACTTGATGGCTTTTACTTTTGGGGGGACCTTCAAAGCCTCCTGTTTAGGGAGGAGGCCCCATCTCTACCAGTTTCTTAGGGAATATATTTGGGGGAGCACACTGGGTTCCTCAGCTTCAAGCTCAACACTATTCCTCCAGGATACTAACAACTGGGGCATTGAGGTCTCTTCTCGGCATGGGAGAAAGGAAAAGGGGTGCCTAGTGTCAACCTTTTGGCAATCTAACCATCTCTGGTTTTATGCTCTTGTCTCTGCCCCTCATCTAGCCAGAAAGACAAAGCAGGATGTCTGTCTGTAAAAATGACAGCTAAGTATAGGCAGGGGCTGTGGATGGCTCAGGGGTAGGCTGTCTCTAAAGATGCAGGGTTTGGGAGCAGGAGGGGTAGTTCCAGAGATACATGATCTACCCTAAACCTCATAGTTAGTGCTCTACTTGGGTTGCCTTTGAAGTTGAACCCTGTCTCCCGATAACCACCCCTCCCCATGAAATAATATCCATGAGGTTGAACACAGCCAACTGGTCAACCTTCGTCCTCCTCCCAGACTCACCCACATAGCCTGGGGTCCCACAGGCAGTGGACATGACTCCACTCTGTTCCATCTTGGACAGACCAAAGTCTGTGATCATGATCTTCGAGTTCTCTTCAGGGGTTAGGTACAGCAAGTTTTCAGGCTGTGGGAGAAGAGTGATATCATGTAATGTAGGATATAATCATCTGAAATACAGATTTCTTTTCATCTCCTGATATATAATTTCTTAGGAAGCTGTGCTCTGGGCTTCTGACTTCAAGGTCAGGCTTCTCTCCCCCAGTTCTTTCCTCCTTCCTCCTATCTATAGCCCCTACTCCATATCCAATCACTCTGTATTTTGCTCATGGCCCTCATGTTGGTCAGCTTTAGCCATTAAGTTACTACACCCACCCTCCCCGCATCCCCAACTACCCTAAGACTGTTTCTTGAGGGGATCAAACCATGGTTAATTGTCTCTGATTTCTCTAAAGTCTAGTACATGCTTGGTGCAACATCGACACCCCCCATTAAGGATTTCTTACATTTGATTTTGACTGTGGCTAGGTTTGAGAAACATGTGGATTATCTTGGTATCCTGCTAGGGTGAGGCCCCATGAAAAGTTCAGGAAAAGGGTGAGATGAAACTTAGCAATGATTTTTCAGTCATTTAAGTTTTGTTTAAGGAATCTGAGGGCAGAAGGGACCTTAGGATTCTACTGCTCCTACTCTCTCATTTTATAAGGCTTAGGCTGCCCATGACCCAGGCAAGCTTCCTAAAGGGTCATTCTCTGTGTCCCACTGAGGGCTCCCACTTTGGCACCTTTAAGTCTCTGTGGACGATGCCATTCTCGTGGAGGTATTTCACTGCTGACAAGACCTGCTGGATCACCAGGCTGGCATCCTTCTCTGTGTAGACACCCCGCTCCAGGATCCGGTCAAAGAGTTCCCCGCCAGAAACACTGTGGGCATAGGGGCAAGCGCAGGAATCCAGGTCTTATTTCAGGTCAAAGGGACGTAAGTGTGTTGCTCTGTAGCCATGAAGACACAGCTGTGGTGGAAGAGGCAGGTGCCCATGGCCTGGGCAGGGAGGTCTACTTTAGTCTGAGAATAACTCCTTTGGGTGTTGGAGTAATATCAAGAAGGAGTCATTTCTTCGAGCCAACCATTGCCCTCTCCCTGGACCCTTCCTTAAAATGCAAAATGCTCCTGGTGAGAGTCAAGCAAGTAGCCCATAATCCCTTTGGGAACACATTCTTAGCTGCCTACACTCCTGGCCCTAGGACCCAGGGAATCATGATGAAAAGGAGAGGTGAGACTGAAATCAGGCCAACGCAGGACAGAGATGGTGTACAAAGGAGACCAACTGTGCTTCTGTCGGGATTTCTTTTCTCATCGTGGAAAGCTGGGCTACCTAAAGCCGGAATCATGGACGGAGCTGTAGCAGTATTTGGAGACTCTAGTGGTATGGCACCTTCGGACTCAGGGGCTTTAAGATCCAGTCTGCCCCTGTCTCTTGAATGCCATCTACACTGCTTTGGCCAAAAAGTTCTGTAGTCCATAGTGGGACACCACAGAGGGAGACCACTCACTACCTCCTAAGAAAGACTGCTTTATCTTTCACCACCTTCTCAGTATTTCTCTATATTATGATGGAATCCACTCCTTGCAGTTTCTACCTGGGGACAACACGTCCACCCATGGGGCCACACAGAACAAGAATACAATCCTTTCACGTGAATCGTTTCCAGTACGTGAAGGCAGCGGAAGGCTCAGCTGAGGCCCTCTCCAGGCAAACGTTTCAGCCTATGTCAACCATGAACCAGGGCTTCCAGTTCTGTCACAGGCCTGGACCCCTTCTCACTGTCCCGGGACACTGGCTACGGACATGCGTGTGTGATAGGACCATGCGGTAAAGAAGAAGGAGAATTTCTCTAATCAAAAGGCATACCACCCCACTCCTTTGTTTCTATCGAAAGCTCTGGGCTCTGCCACAGGAGCTAGAGGCCCAGGGGAAAGATAGTCTTTATGCACAAGGTGGAGTTCCTGACTTGGAACAGCTTGGGTCCTAGCGCTGGTACTCTCATTGGCTTTGCCACTCTTTGGGGACAGCTCAATCTGCCTGCTTCCCTGCCTCCCCTACTGTCTCAGTGTGGGCTAATCCTGTTGAACTGGCCTCATTAAGGTGCCACATGGTCCCTGCTCACTTGTTAGTGCTGTTCTGCCTCCCTGCCTCCCCTCACCACACTCCCTTGGCCACCTGCTCCCTCTAGTCACTGCGCCTCAGGTGAGCTGAGGAGTTAAAAGGCTGCTTAGGCCTGAGTTAGCTCATCTGAGTATCTGAGAAATCAGCCTGTCGGTCAAAAATACTGCATCTAGCTACAGAGATTGCAGAGCGGTGTGTGTGTATGTGTGTGTGTGTACTTTATAAATAGAAGTTTCTCTGAGTCCAAGGCTGAGCCCTCAGAAGCACCAACCAATTCCTACAGCATTCACTCCCAGGCAGAACTCCTATTTATACGTGATGGGGATGTGCAGCCTTTTCTAGTGAGGTGCCATCTCTGTCCCAAAGATGGGCACACACACGGTCACAGCTTGTTTTAACATTGAATGGATCTCTTTCGAGAAGGTCTTTTCTTTAAATATCAAATTGAAATCTAGGTACCTATGGTTTTTAATCCCACAGTAATTTTACCCTGGAGTGGCATTAAGACATTTATTTTTATTTCTTTTTTAAAGATTTATTTATTAGGGGGAGAGAGAGAGAGCATGAGCAAGCAGGGGGAGGAGCAGAGAGAGAGGTAGAGAGAGAATCCTCAAACAGACTCCCTGCTGAGCATGAAGCCCAGTGAGGGGGCCTGATCCCGGGACCCCGAGAACATGACCTGAGCGGAAATTAAGAGTCGCCCGTTTAGCCGACTGAGCCACCCAGGTGCCCTGGCATTAAGACACTTAATATTCAGTGTGATGGACACAGACAGACTGGTCAAAATGGACTCAAGCCATGGTGCCAGAGAAGGGTTCTAGAGGTGCCCTGCCATGCCAGGCATATCCCTTCAGCTGTGGGGTTGTTGCTGGGGTTATCCCAGAAAGTCTGATGGGGGTGGCTGGGACAGCAGGGGTAAATGAATGAGATGGAGTCACAGCTACTCACTGACTTGTAGAAAATATTTTTTAATAACTGGTAAGGCTGTACTGGTACAGACCATTTCTATCATCAGTCCTAGATCTACCCCTCAGTCCGCACAGAACATGTTTGTGACCAGAAGCATACTTAGCCTGAGAGAACTCTTGGCATGTGAGAGCTTCCTTAGCTAATTTTTGATCTTATCTTTTGAATGCCCATATTCTCCCCACCACCTCTAGGCCTCCCAGGCCCCCAAGACACCTGTGGAGGAAGTGGGTCACCTTTCACTTACAGCTGCATGACCAGGTAGTAGTGAGTGGAGCTCTCATAGATGTCCTCTAGGGTCACGATGTTTTCATGCTTGATCCTGGGGGGACACCAAGGCTCATGGTGAGTGGTATGTGGTGTAGGGGGTCAGACAAGGAATAGACACCCAGCCCACCGGACTTTTACTTCTGTTAGAGACTTCTGATGACAACGTTTAGGAAGAGCAGATCCTTGTGAAGCCTTCTCAATAAAAAAGCAGTCACAAAGAAATCCTAGAGAAAAGATCCCAGGGTTGTATTCAATCCCTATTTTTGAATGGATAATTGATCATCCTGCCTTCAGGGAACCAACATTTTGTCACTTCCCCAGAAACCTCTTCAGACTTTACCAAAAGAGAAAGTTAAAAGAACCGAAGAAGGCTACGAACACACCCCAAATGAAATTATTTTACAAAATGGGTATTGGATTTCCTTCAGAGACATCCTTGAAGAAAGCAGACTGCAACAGAAGAGAATCAAGTTAGCTAAGCCTCCTCATGGGTGACCATGGAAGGAGTTTTTGTAAAATTATTATTCCGGAATATTGTGAGGAGCAAGGAAGGTGCTGATTTCTGGGGTCAGCTCTGTGGGATGTTGTGGATCAGTAATTCTCAACCAGGGGCTCTTTTGACCCCCGGGAGATATTTGGCAATATCTAGAGACATTTTTGTGGTTGTGACTGGGGAGGAGGCGCTAACTGGCATCTAGTGGGTAGAGGTGGGAATGCTGGTAAACATCCTACAATGCACACAGAGTAGCCCCCCAACCCAGTAAAGAATTATCTCGGCTAATATATCAGTAGCACAGTGTTCGGGGAAATTTGCTCTAGATTCCCTCTGCCTGGGATTACTTAGGGGCTAAGGTAAGCAGAATAATCATATTAACTGGGGTGGGCCTAGCCTCGTAGGTAGCAATTCTATGCATGCCTTTCCAGGAGGAACATTTTTTTTTCTTTATTAAAAAGATTTAATTTATTTATTTGACAGAGAGAGGCACAGCGAGAGAGGAACACAAGCAGGAGGAGTGGGAGAGGGAGAAGCAGGCTTCCCACTGAGCAGAAAGCCCGATGCAGGGCTCGATCCCAGGACCCTGGGATCATGACCTGAGCCAAAGGCAGATGCTTAATGACTAAGCCATCCAGGTGCCCCAGGAGGAACATTTCTAGGAAGTTTAACTCATGGCTGTGCAGCACATGGGTGAAGAACTTGGACTCTAAGGTCACTTGGGCTTGAGTGCGGATCTAGCTAAGGTACTCAGGAACTGGGTGACTTTGGCTGGCTTTCTCAAATATTCTAAAGCCCACTTTTTGGTCTGTAAAGTCCATCTCTCTCATAGGGTTATATCAAGATTGAAAAAGAGAATACATGTAAACTGCTAAGCACAGTGCCTGGGGAATAGCAAACACATAATAAACAGTAGCTATCATGTTTAAGTTTAATTTTTAAAAATTAAAGACCTATTACAATGGTTACCTGATGGATTCAACCACATTCACTAGCCGACAATGCTAACGTAGTTTATCAATGGTTCATTACAAACAGATACTGACGGGGCACCTGTGCTGTTAGGGATGCTGATAAATGCAGTGGTAAGCAGGACCACCATAGTCCTTGCTCTCAATGAGTTCATGATCTGTCTCGGCTCTAACCTCCCTGGAGCCCAAACTGGTATCCCCAGCACCCTCCCTGTAGTGACTGGGGAATACATAGATTCAATATGTTCCAGCAAATGTCCTTCTATTTCCTCCAAGCCTACACCTCCTTTTGGTTTCCTTTCCCAAGCAATGATATCACTATCCACTGAATTGCTCAATCTCAGCTTCATTTTTTTTTTAATAGACTTATTTCGTTGAGAGAGGGGGGCGTAGGAGGGACAGAGGGAGAGAGGCTCAAGTGGACTCCATGCCAAGTATAGAGCCCAACATGGGGCTCAATCCCACAAACCAGGAGACCATGACCTGCCGAAATCAAGAAGCAGACGCTTAACCAACTGAACCACCTGCATCATTTTTAATACTTTTATCTTTTATACTCTTACTGGTCTACCTGAACCCAGTCACTTGAGGAAGTGTTAGAATTGGTCTCCCATTCTCTAGGCGCTCATCAAATCCATGTTCCACCATCCTTAAGAGGAATGGCTCTAAAATAGAAATCTGATCATGTGAGCCTTTCCTTAAAATCCTTTGATGACTTTTCTTTGCCCACAGAGTAGAGTCAGCGCTCTTTATCATGGTATCCAAGACCCTTCATCATCAGGTCTCATTTGATTCCATCTCCTGCCCCTTGAGGGTCCTCACTCTAAGCTCAGGGGGTCCCAACACTGACTCTCCCCTAACGTCCTCTGTACTTTCACAGTTCTATGTTAAAGTTTATGTTACCCTCAGCCTGAATTCCCTTCCTGCATTGTCTCTTCTGTCTCCATCAAATTCTTCTCATCTATCAAGGTTTCTTTTCTTTGAAAATGTACCTAATACCCCATACTTATTTTTTTAAAAATGTAGGCAAAACAAATCTGTCTTCTCTAGACTTTGCCTTCTGCTACCGCTGGCTCATGCTCAGTGGGATTAGAATTTGTTATGGGCACTTCTGTCCATGCCCAGAAAATGTGAGCTTCTGAAGGTAACGGATTTTAGCAGCCTTATTCTTGTGCTCCTGATGCCCAATACACTTTTGGCACACTACGGGGGACCACAAGGCTTTATTATATGGGTCCTGCTGTTACCAGTTGATGGTTTGTTAGTGTGGCCTCCGTCATGACGGTTGGGTGCTGAACCTACATTTGCTTTGGTACAATCCAGGCTAATTTCCAAATCTTATTCTGCTTCCTTAATTACTGATTCTTCCTGGTATTGGCCCTCAATTGATTTTTGTGCCTTCTAGCTAATTACTCTCTGGTGTACATGCACAAACCAGGTCTGGCGCCAGCTGGTTTGCTAATCAATTTGCTGTATGCCTTTCCCACCGTGCCCACCTCTCCCCCTCCAAAATCAGTCAAGACACCTGTCTGGCTAAACTTAGCCCACTGATCAAACAGGCCCATCAAAGCGATGAAAGAAAGCAATGCCTTTAGGTGTGGAAATCAGCTTCAGTCCTTCTCGAAGGTAATTTGTGAAGGAAATGTTGTGATCTCAGAGTTGTACCCGGCCAATACTAGGACCCACTCACTTTTTCAACACGGCAATCTCGTTCTCCAGACTGCTGTCCCGGAAGGCAGGTGACTTCTTGATGCACTTCAGGGCAAAGAGCTTCCCTGTCAGCCTTTGCTTCACCAGGAAAACTTCTGAAAAAGCTCCTCTACGTAGAAGACACCAAGAAATAACAATTAGTACTGGCTGGCTCTGGAACACTATCAGAAGCAAAACCGAGGGGTAGATGAAGGAGGGCGTGGCTGGTAGTTAGTTTCCATTGTTACTGCGGGGACCTGAGGAGCTGTATCGAGGGCAGAGCCCATCTGACAAGCCCTGGGTCCTTTCTTTCTAGAAGGAAAAGTTTCTACTACAGACACAGAGACTAGCCGGGTGCTATTTCCTGATCCTATAATTTGCGAAGGACTCCCAGGGACTCGGCTTTGGTTATGGAGAAATTTCCATCTGGCCGAACCATTAAAAAGGGGCCACTGCAGAGCCAATTTACTTTGCTTGTTCCAGCACGGTGGAGTGTGGCACCCTGGAAAGGCAGCTGGAGGTAGCACTGGGGACAGGGCTCAGGCAGGGATGGAAAAAAACTCCAATCTCTGTTTTCGATGGCGATAATTACCCTGAACTCATTATCAGATCCTAAGGGGAGCTGAGTACCCTCTCATTCAGTAGGATCTGTGAGAAAGAAAGACAGGACCCCAGCAGCTCTGGGCAGGTTTCCTGAAGATGGAGAAGCTGGAATCCAATGGAAACACAGGGTAAGATTCCAAAGAACAGCGTTTTTGTTTTGTCTTGTTTTGTTTTGTTTTTAAGGGACTCCGAGGCCAGGCTAGAGCTGGAGCTGTAGTTGGCTAGCAGTGGTTGCTGGAGCCCAAGTGCCCGTAAGTGAGGACCTCAGCTTTGCGGGTGACAAGTCACTTAACTTCTATAAACCCAGTTTCTTGATCTGAAAAGGGGGAGTGTCAATAGTAGCTGATTCACAGGGTTGTTTAGAAGACTAAATGAATTAACATATGTAAAGTGCTTAAAAGCACTGCTGACATCTGCTATACTGCATGTGTCAGACACTATTATTGTTATTACTATTATTATTTGAATACCATTAGGGAGGACACCTGGTAGTGACAAGAGGCCATAGCGTGTAAGGGAGGAAACAGCTGAACCATCCTCTCCCAGGCCATCTGGGGATTCTAGAATGGAGGCCCAATAGCAGTGAAGCTTGTGCAAGGACTTTGAGAATCTGCATTAGAAAATACTTGGTGTTTCCTGGGTCTGAGCTTCCTGTTTCCCCCAGCTGCACTCAGCTGAGTTAATCAGAGCCTTCAGAGCTTCCTCTATCCAGTCATTCATTCCTTCACTCATCCCTTCAATCAAGATTTATTGAGCACCTACTGAGTCAGACACTGGAAATAAAAAGGTAAGTGTTTCGGGTCTTAAGAGGCCTGTAGACAAGTGAGGAACACAGACAAATGAGCCATTAACATTTGATGTGAAAGTTGTTATTAAGCACTCAGTGAATGCTTGTTCAGCTGACAGACCCTCTGCGCTAGCCCTCGGTCGAGTATCAGTCTAGCACAGAGTCTGGTGTGTGAGATGGACACGGACGGAGAAGCAGGGGGTGTTGGGAGACCACAGACAATGAACGCTGCAGACAGGGTCTCTGCTCGGCTCTGCTATCAGCAGATGCCGGTCACCTTGGAGCCACTGCTCATCTTCATACAATAATTATCACAACACTTCTGCCCAGCAGATAGCAAGCTGGAAACAAGGGCGCTTTTTTCCTAGTGTGTACAACGTGGTCGCTTGGCGTAGCTAAGAAGCACGTAATTAATTCCCGGCCTTCGGGCTTCAGAGCGCCCTGAACCCAGTTTTAAGGGGTGAATGGGAGTGAGCCCAGTGAAGAGCTGGAACAGCTGTCCCAGGTGGCGGTGAGAGGGACTAGCACGGAGGCACAGGAGAGCAGGGCGGGATGGGGCTACTGAGGCCCAGCACCATTCGTGAACTATGAGACGGGGAACAAGGGGGAGAGTCATGAATGTGCAGGAGAACCCGGTCCTCTGCCTGATCACATACGGAAAATGCTAAAGAAATGTGTGGTGGATGGCTGGATGGAAGCCTGGAAGGCTGGATGTGGGAGAAGTCTGGCCTGGGATTAGCCGTGTGTTCTACTCATCTGCAGATCCCCCTTTCCCTAGTGTGAAAGGAGAGAAGTGAACCACACAGCCTTCAAGGTTCCTGCTGGCTGTGACTTTCCGGGACCCATGTTCAGAGGCCCCCTTTCACCTGTACACATAGGTGGCCCCCCCATTTCAAAGCTGACACCCACCTTGGGTCCTCTTGTGGAATGAGATCAAATTGAGGCCTTCCTGGGGGTGTCATTTATATTTCAGTGTGTGTGAACGGTGCCGCCTGGAGTTGTGCAGTGTCGTGGCAATTCAAAATGGTGCTATTGCCCTTCTGCCTCAGGCTGCTTTGTATAGTGTGAGTGCGAGTGTGTGCGAGTGTATGTGTGTGTGTGTGTGTGTGTGTGTGTTGCATGTGGCACATGCGGTGGGACAGGGGAGAGCAATTACAAGACTTAATTGTGCTGTTGGTCAGACTGGGGAGCAGAGGGAGCGGAGAGCTAGTTTTGAGCAGTTAAGGTTGCTGGGGTCAGAAGGCAAGACAGGTAGAACCTCTAGAGCCAGGAGAGCTTTACTGCCATAGAACTTGGTCGGCCTTTCCGGCTCTGAGAAGCTCTCCCCTCTTGCTGGGAGAGGTGGCGGAGGTTCGAGGAGAAAAGCCTCTTCCTGCCAGTGGAAGGAGGAGGGCTGGCAGCTGGTGACATTCTCCCTGCTACAGACTAGCCCTGCCCAGTCTCCCTCCCTTAGGGCCCTGGAACTGTGGGTGACCTCCGGGCAGAGTCAGTAAAAGCCTTCTCTCCCTGGTGGGTTGTTCCAGAAGAGCTGAGGGCTATAGAGAAGGAGCCTTTGTCCTGAGATTCTGGGACATCTTGTTCAGGGGAGTCTGCTCTGCCCACTGCTCCCTTCCATTCAGCACCTCCCCTTAGTAACGACATGGGGTCTGCAGCCTGGGGTCTCCTGGCCCACTCCTGGGCACTGCAGGTGTGCCTACTCTTTAGCTTTTGTTCAACTGCTGCAACAGCGGTCACCTGCCCTCCCCTGTCTTGTCCCCTGAGTTCCCCATATCAGGGTGGGGCTGGGTAGGTTAGAGCAACTGAAAGCATGTAAAATAGAGATTCCTGGCTGCCCCGCCCTGCCCCCGTCCCCTTCCTCAAATTCCAGGGCAGTAGGTCTGGGACTGGGAATCTGTATTTTTTTGTGGGTTGGGAGGACCTACATAGGCTAAAATGCTACTAGGGAATTGTTATGAACTCTCTTGAGTGTGGTAGTGCCATTGTGCGTACAGAAGAAAATGCCTTTATTTTTAGGAGACGCAGACAGAAGGATTCCAAGGTGACATGTCCTGATGTTTGCAACTGTTTACAAGTTGTTCAGGGAAGTCGTGTGTGTGTGTGTGTGTGTGTGTGTGTGTAACGTGTGTATGTAAAACAAATATAGTGAAATGTCAACGATTGTTGAATTGAGGTGGCGAGTATATTGCTGGTTCAGGTACTATTATTTCACTTATTCTTTTTTTTTAACTTAGATATTTTCACAGTTGCAAGTTAGAGAGCTAAGCGCCCCCGTGACTCTGATGTCCCTCCAGGTAGAGGACCTCTGTGGCCGAGCTCCACAAGAGCAGCAGGTGTCTGGCTGTTGCCAATCCCACAGCCCACGTCTGAGCAGACCATGAATAAGCGCCTGTCAACCTGGGCATTCTCCCGTCCTTCTCTTGGTTTTCGGGATTCTTAGCAAATCATTTCTGATTCACGCATGAGTCTTATCCCTCTCTCCTGCCAAAAATCCCCTCTAGCCACCCCCGTCTTGGCAAGGGTCCTTGATGGAGGGCCAACACTGTGATGACCAGCACCAGTGCCGAGATCCTTCTGGGGGGCTCAGACTCCGATACTTGCCTGAGCGGGGAGAGTTGGGGTGGTCTGTGTTGGGGCCGGGCCTGGCTCCTCTGCGTCTACAGTGAGAGTGTGGGCAGCTGTCCCTGCCCGAGGTCACTGACTCCTGGCCAAGGCAGAGGGAGCTAAACTTAGCCCGAATTGGCTCAAGGGAAAGCTTGCTTGAATGGACAGCCTACTCCCTGCCCCTCACTTCCTGGGGCCCAATTAGCCCAGACTAATTAGCTGGCCAGCTGGGGTCCCGAGGCTACGGAGCCGGGGGCCTGGAGCCGTTGGCAGCCTGCGTCAGAGCCTGCGCCCGCCCGGAGGAGAGGCAGGACTGAGCGGACAGTCAGCTCCAGACAGGCTGTCTCTGTTCCTCCAGCCGTGTAATCGTTGTCAAGGGGCAGGCGCAGACACTCCAGAGGCTGGTAGGAGTTTGGACTACGGCGTGACTTTATTTTTCCAACATGGCACTTAAATACAGAGCAGAGAGGAGGGTGGTGGGGAGCGGACTGCGGCGTGTGTCCCGTCAGCTCTCTGGGCTCCAGAAGCCCCTTCTCCTCTGTCTACAGAAGACAGTGGGGTTGGCTGACCTGCTCGCTGCCAGAGGAAATAAAGAAGCTGGAGGAGGAGGGCCAGGAAAGTTCTAGGGCCACTGAATCTCTGGAAGGGCTCCAGAATGCCTCCTTCCTGCCACTAGGGCAAGAAGCCACAGGTTGTCCCCGACCTCGAAGCAGGGTCCCTCGGGGTGGGGCAGGGTGGAGAGCCTAGGGAAAGGGCTGGTATCCCTGTGGGCCCCAGGGTACAAAAACCAGCTTCCTCTGCTCTCCCTGCCAAGTCCCTTCGAGCTGCTGAGATGATGTCCCAGTAGCCTCAGTCCCAGCGTGTCAGCGGCTGCTGGTCCAGAACAATTCTTCCCAGGCTTCCCCCACCCCCACCCAGCGCACAGCCCCACGGCCCCGACTCTCAGCCCCGGGACTCACGATCCCAGCACTTCCATGAAGATGAAGGTTTTCCGGATGTTCGTGGTCTGTTTCTTCCAGGAGCTGCCGTCATCGTCTTCCTTTCGACCCATCGCCTCCAGAGTTGAAGCTTTGGGGGAAGCTTTGAGGAAGGGGAGAAAAGGCCTGATCAACTAATGTCTCAGAGAGGATGAGAACATGGCAAAAAGAATAGAAAGCACATCTCTTACGTAATAACTAGAACGAAGGATGAGGAGCAAAACCTGGATAATGGGCAAAAATAACACTGTTCTCTCCAGTTGCTTTTTAAATTTACTACAACAGGGGTGCCTGGATGGCTCGGTGGGTTACGTGTCTGCCTTTAGCTCAGGTCATGATCTCAGAGTCCTGGGATCGAGCCCCAAGTTGCCCCCAACCCCGCACTTGGGTGCTCTCTCTTAAAAAAAAAAATCTAAAATTGGGGCACCTGGGTGGCTCAGTGGGTTAAATCCTCTGCCTTCGGCTCAGGTCATGATCCCAGGGTCCTGGGATCAAGCCCTGCATCGACTCTCTGCTCAGTGGGGAGCCTGCTTCCTCCTCTCTCTCTCTGCCTGCCTCTCTGCATCTGTCTGTCAAATAAATGAATAAAAAAAAACTTAAAAAAAAAATCTAAAATTACTCTAACAAATGTGTTGCATGTCTATTACCTGCCGACTGTACTTGCTGAACACTCAAGGAGTTGAGAGTCTAGTGGTGCAAAGTCCACTTCATACACATATACATATGTATATGTGTATATATATGTATGTATATAAGGGCAATAACGCACACACGTATGGATTAGTACACGAACATCCACCTTGGGGGGATCTGAGCTGAGCTGTTTCCTGTGTTTCCAGGAGATGGCCAACCTGTTGCTTCAAACCCCGGAATCAGCCTGACGTCCCGTCGGTTACCACCTGTTGTAACTGTTCTCCCACCTCCCTGGTGACGCTTACTGCTACCTCTCTCCTGTCCATTCTGGGCTAAATGAAAGGCATCATTCAATGAACGAGCATCGTTTCCTCCCAAACTCCCACAACATGAGTACAGGGCTGGAGAAACAGTTATTCATTAATGTCTGAACTGAACCTTGTCTTCTTTGTATCGGGGTTCCAGAATTGCCATATTCATTCACCCGAGTCAGCAGCTGTGACGCGCCGGGTGCCGGCGGCGCACCAATGATGGTGCTGTCTTGGGACCGGCAGGCTCCAGGGGGCATGCCATGAGCAAGGGAAGTACCCCACATGCAGTGACGGGGTGTGGGAGAACCGTGGAAGAATAAAAGCTTGGTTTGTAAGAGGGAAAAATGGGGATGGTCACCTTTAGAGAAAGTCACGGAAGGGCCTCTAGTTGGTCATGTTTAAGCTGGGATCGGAAGTGTGTGCAGGAGCCTGCCGAGGACAGAGTGTGTGTGAGGGAGCATTTTGGCAGACGCAGTGAAATACAGGAGGTCAGCGTGGAGGCGGGGCAGGAACAGAGCTTGAGGGGACGGGTATGCTCTGCATGACTGCGGGCGGTGAGTGGGAAAGGGAAGGAGGTAGGGGACAGACCACAGGCCTTATCAGCTCTGCTGAAGATACTGGGTTTTCTTCTAAGGAGATGACAAAACGCGGAAGGATTTTTAGCAGAGCAGGTACACCCCTGATGTTTCAGAGCTCACTCCAGCTGCTCTGAGGAGAATGGGGCGGGGGCTAAGTGTTGGTACATGGAAAATGGGTGGGGGACAGATGTGCAGGACAGAAATGGCGGTGGCTTAGATCATGCTGGCAGTGAGGGGGAGAAGGGGGCTCAGAGGCTGGTAGGAGTTTGGACTCTGATTATAGGAGTTTGGGGTTCTGATTATATGGAATCAGGCGATCTGCCCACAGAGGGTGATAGGGGTCTAGGCTAGCTGTCCTGTTTCTGGTAGGAGGATGGGGGGTGGGTGGGTGTTGCCCTTAGTGAGTCAGTGAATACTCGACAGAAACATGTTCTTGGGGGTGGTTGGGTGGGTTGGGGGGACTCTCTGTACCTTTGGGCCCTCTCTGCCCTAATAGTCTCTGCTACAGGCTGACACAGGGTGTCTGGGAGGGGTGCGGGAACATTTCTGCCAACAAGCTTTTCCCCATTCTCCTTGGAACTAAGAAGTAGGAAAATATGTCCAACAGATGCAACTTTTAGGCAATGCCCTTCCTTCCCCATCAAACAAACAAACAAAAAACGAACCAAAAAACACCTGTAGAATCCATGGTCTTCTGATAGCCTCAACACAAAGGGGTTTGTGCCTCCACAATTTAGCATTGGGTAAAGAGCAGATTCAACCCGAGTTCAAATTCTGCTGCAGCTAGTTGCCACTTGAATGGCTGTAGGCGAGTTATTGACCTTTTAGAGTCTATTAACTCATCTGTAAAATGGGGACATAGAGACTCAGCACATTGCCTCCCGTGTACTGTACAGTTGTGATAGAGATAATATTTGGGGGGATACGGAGTCTATGTAAGCCCCGTCTGGAGGACTCATGGCATACGTAGGTTGTAAGGGATAGAGGGAACCGCTTCTGCATTCAGACATAAGTGTGAGGCGTAAGTCCCTACGCGTAAGAGGAACATGACTTGAGGGAGGGCCTTGCTGGGCAGGAACAGGTGGCGACAGACTGACAGTTTTGGTCCGAGTGGATCCTGGGAAGGAGATAGGGGAGATGGGTGCACACATCTTTGGTTGCACCCATCCAGGAATGGGGGAGGTTGGTGATACAGATGGGTGGGGCTTCTCAGGACCCTGCTAGGGAGAAGCCCTAAGCAACTCGGATTGCAACCACACTGAACAGGGCAAGACATAATCACGGGGCAGGCCTAGAGGGAGGAGGTGAGTGAGAGGGGGTGGCTTGACCTGCAAGATTCCGGAAGTTCCCCAGGGCCTGTGAGGGGCTGGAGCCTGCTGGTTCCAGAACACGGTAGCTCAGTGTGTGGGTCTCCCCAGCTCTGTGCTGAGTGGTCTCACGCTGTCAGCTTGAAATTGGCTACAGTGGGAGTAAATGCCACAATCAGGCTTCTGCCCCACCCATCCTTAAACTCTGTCCTTAAATATTTATCATCTCACTTCTGCCCAGGGCCCTGGTGAGGGGACACAGAGCTGCTAGAGGGCCTATTCCCTGGGGTCCAGAAGAAGACAGCATTGATCAGGGCTTCTCAGGAGAAAGTAAGTGGCTGGGAGCTGGGCTTTCAGTGGAGGGTGTCAGCAGGCTGTACCGTAGCCCAGATGGGACCAGCCCCACTTGAGGCCAGCAGTCATCCTTGGGTGAGCTCCCAGACAACAGAGATCTGAGGTCCCCGAGGGGTCTGAGGCCTCCTTCTCCTCTATCGACAACCAAGTCGAGTAAGCACCTTATAACATAAAATGCCCCCTTGAAGCAGAACGAGAGGAGGAGAAGCCATCTCAAGGCTGTGTGTTTTCCTGAAGAAACTGAAGTAGCTCAATGAGACTCTGTGGAACCTGAGGTGCTATAATGATCGAGTTCAAATTTTAAGTTCTCCATTTCCCTTTTCTGCTGCCTGGTGAGGGTAGGACTTAATGAGAAAGATTTTATAGGAGATGAAGATGCTCTATTCTCTTTGTTCATTTCCGTATTGCGTGTAAACTCGCAACCTCGCTGTATACTAACTGGGGGTGGATATTAGGAAAAACGTGAGAAAAGTTACGAATTCCTTAGCACTTGGTATGTTCCAGAACAGCTCTGGCATTTTGTGCTTGTCTTTTCAGGCCCGTTTGTGGAATTTGCTCCCGTGGGAGGGTGGCGGCCCAGAGCGACACAGTGACCTAGCCAGAGGAGGACCTGCCGGCAAGGCCACAGCAGCCTAAGCCCTGATTTGGAGGGCGCAGTCCACGAGGCACAGATAAATGAACCCTGACTGGCAGACTGCTTTGAGGAAGACGAAATACTAGAATCAAGGGCTACCTTTAGCCAGATACCATTCTGCAGATTCTTAGCCCCAAATCTGGCAATGTCCACTTATCAGTGCGGCTGGCATCTGCGCTTGGACCAAGTGCTTGTTCGCGCACACACTGCAGCTGGAAGTCTTGAAGAATGTAGGGGATCGGGGGCACAGGGGTGGACGTTAAAAGAAGTCAAATCAGCAGGGTCAGTCTGTGTCCCACTGTTTCTTCCACTCTGTCTCTCCCCCCCCCCCCCAGACTGGCAGGGCTGCAGATGACGCTTTTCCAGGTAAGGACCCCGCCAAGACTTCTTTCCAGCTTGGGGACCATCAGCTGGTTGTTCATTACTCCCCCTGCTGGCGCCCCATGGAATGACGGGCTGCTCTCCTGAAGGCACGACCACCTCATTAGCAGCTCTGTACTCACTGTTCCTTCTCTCCCATCTCTCTTAAATAGCTTAAAAACATAGTATTCTTAGCTAAGCTAGGCTATAAGAAAACATCTTTCCCGCCCACCCCTCCTCCCATACACTCAGTACCAACAATTTAGCTCTATCTTCAGAACAACATGGAGAACTCGGGGGCCCAGATCTGAAACCCCCAGTCACTCCCACCCCTCCCTGACCTCAGAGAGGTCCCCAGGCCCCACGCCCAGCACGGTGGAGATCTAACCATCGGCTCTCAGAGGGGCAGCCCACAGTGTTTCTGCATCCTGTTTCTTTCTGTCAAAGTCCTCCCCCCTGCTCCCATGACTCCTGTAATCTAGGTTCTTTCAGAGGAAAAGAAAACACATTCTGAGCAGCTTGCAGCCCCAAGATTGCTGTCATTGTTCCCAAAGTACTCCCACTTCTCTCCTTCCGGCCTCCACTTCCACTGGGCTTCCAGGCGCAGGAAGAGCCGAGATACCGCTGATTTCACAGGTGTAGCTCAGGAGACGCCGTGGGCGTTGGCACCTGTGACCTCCACTCCTCAACAGGGCAAGGCCCTTGAGGACATTCTGCAGAAATGACTCCCGGCCAAGGAGACGACCTTATTCATGAGGCCATCTTTGAGGTGTGGAGATAACACTCCTTTGTTCCCCACTGGACAAAACGCGGACATTTCTCAAAAGAACATGCACGCGGCTCTCTGCCTGGGGCCAAAGCCGTGCAGAGGTCAGTCGTAGGTTGTCGGCGGATGTCTGAGTTTCCCTCCCCTGTGAGTACTGCAGGCGCCCTGTGCTACTCACCCGGAATCCCTCGTGCCTAGTACTGAGCCCAGAGAGTTCAGCCTGCCTGTGTTAAATGATTCAGTGAGGAGGAGAGGCCAGCGACGAGGGTGGGTTGATCAGAGGGTTGGACTTAAAATAGGGACACGGTGAAGGATGGACTCTTTACTGTGCTCTAGAGAGAGACCTCTAGCAAGAAGACCCCTAGCCTGGGAAGGGTAGGCCTTGGGGCCTCCTCTCTCAAGTTCTCAAGGTCAGGCTCTGTTTAGACCACTGCAGCAGGACAGGGCAGAACGGCCACAGAGAGCCGAACCACCTTGGCTCCATATTCAACCTCACCACTCAGGGCCTGGGCCTGGTTCTTGGTCAACAGCACTTCCCAGGGACACTCGAAGAGGCCTTCCCTGACCATTCTGTCTGGAGTCAGCCCCTCTACCCACCCAAGTCACTCTACCACGTGAGCCTGCCCTTTGCTTCTGTAAAGCCAGTGACAATCTGAGATGCTCCTGTTTATTTGTTTGAGGTCACGTCCTCAGGAGAAACGAACTCCAAGCGGACCAAACCTTGCCTGCCTTCTTGTCTTCCTGGGGCCTAGGGCAGCACCTGACTCCCAGGCGGCGCTCAGTCATAGTTTTCGGGGTGGTCTTCCTGCTCTGTTGGGGGACAGTTCCACAGCTGGGGAGGAGACTGTGGAGGGAAAGTTATTCCTAAAGGGCAGGCCAGGTAGCCCTGAGGGGGACGCAGCCTCTGAGCGCCACCTTCTCTGTGCTTCTGGGGACGGGCTGTGCGGTGTGCTGTGGTATCCGCTCTGGTTGTTTATGAGGTGCTGCTGACAGATGCTTAAGCCCCGAGCCCAGGAGGCAGGTGCCCTTCTCATGTTTCTTCCATGGCGGATCCCTGTCTTTCTCTCCTTGCCGGGCTCCATTTGGTTACAGGAACAGCACTCATTCCGGCCCCTCACTCTTGCCCACCATGCTCCACACGGCCTCTTCACTGAAAGTTTCCTATGTGGAGTCCCAGCTGCTCTGAAGTGCTTATTAGAAGAATCAGCTGGACTAGCAGCATCAAAGTCCCCCTTCCTGATAATATATCTGAGAGCCTTGGGTGCACCGTGTTTTAATCCAGGAATTCTGTTCAATTCCCTTCCATTCCATGTGTGTTTCCCAAACCCGCAGCAGGTTCCTAAACTGGACAGGAACAACCCAGAGGAGATAGAGAGAAGGGGAGAACTTGGGGGAGCACTTTCGGCCCACAGATAATGGCTCTCAACTCTACCTATGGGAAGAGCCACTGTGCCTTGGTTTATGTCCTTCCTTGGGGCTTCCGGGCAAGCAGGTATAAATCACTCAGGGCATGGTAATCAGGCCTCCGAGCCTTCTTGAGGTACCATGTCTGGCTCTCTGACTGATCTTAGTAGAATCAGCCCACCCTAAGACTGCTTTGTGGTCTGCTTCCAGGCTTTTCCATTTCTTGGGAGCATGACTCAGAGAGGCTTGTGGGTCTTGGGAGGGAGGTTATCAGTTGGATCATCTTTCATAAGAATGTGCTCTGTGCCTCCAGGCTGGGGCTCACGGAGTCACGGCAATATATAAATCACTTGGTTATAAGAGGGTAAAAGGCTAACGCTGGGATGTTTTCTTGCCCTGAGCTCCAGTTTCCTGGACTCCGGCCTATATTGGACTTGGCGTCATCCTTGGATTGACAGAGACATTAGAAAGAGCTCAAGTTCTTGTCTCGGTTTTGACTTGGTACTGAGGAGCTGTGCAGCCCCAGGCAGATCGCTGTCCATCTCTGGTTTGCCACATTTCTCCTTAGTGAAAAGAGGAGATTGGAATAGATTAAGGTTCCTTGAAGTTTGTTTTTCAAAATCTTAGTCCCAGAAGACTATCCGTGTGCAAAGCGGATTTGCTGCTCCTTCTTAGAGATTCATGGCCCACGACAACTCTTAAAGACACTTGGTTAGTGCTGTTTAACCTGGCACCCCCCCCCCAACTTACTGGACTGTGGAGCTCTTTCTTTGAGTAACACCCACTAGCACCCAGGGGATCTAGGGTTGCCCAGAGCCTATTGTGGAAAACAGAGAGACTGGCCATCTCTGATACTTAGTGATTCTCCATGGGTTTGAGCAACACATGAAATTTCCAGCAGTATGCTGCCTCAGTCACAGCACGGCTCTCCTCACGGTGTCAGAGGCACGTAGCTGGGCCTGTGTGAGCCGTCACAACCCATTCCCACCTCTCCGGCTGTAGCTCAAGCCCAGGCTCTGGATCTTAAAGCCTCCTGGAGACTTCTGGATGGACAGAACCTCCCCAGAATAGGGCCTCCAACTCCAGCAGCCCCACCAGGCCTGTGTCTCAAAGGCCAGCACTGCATGCCAGTTTCGGTTCACAAAAATCACCAAGGAAGGAGGTTTTACAATTGCCTCCTGCAGTTTATTTCAGGCTCAAACCCACATTTAAGTTTAAGCAAATCCCTCCTGCTACAGTGACAAGCCAGAATTCACATGTTGCTTAAGATTTATGGTGTGCCTGTTATAAAAGAAATGAACATCCTCTAGGGCTTCATGAGTGGTGGAGAGGTCAACACACAGGAGTCCCTGGAGAGAGCAGGGTGTGCGGCTGATTCCTGCTGTGCTCCTAAGCCCAGGGGGCCTCAGTTTCCTCCTTTGCTGAATGGGATCCCTGCTCTATTCCTACCTCTGCGCCCACCCCCCGCATTCCTGGGGCATCAGGGGGCACAGAATCAACTGCTATGATGCTATGTAGTGGGTCCACATCACAGGCACACGAATTAAACCCCATGTGCTGGGGAGAAAGCGAGGGAAACAAATAAGACTTTAAATAGACCTCAATACGCAACAGGGGACGTGAAACCACTGCTCCCTAACCGGTCACAGCTCCCAAGTACGCCTCACAGTGTGGGCATTGCATCTCACTGTGATTTTAAAATGTTTAAAAATATCTACTTTTTCATGCATCACGGTCTTGAAATGCAAACCAACTACTTCATCTGGTACTGAACCAAGAGAGCAAGCTCTGCCACCAGCCTGGGAAACACCGCCTGCCAGCATTTCTTCACTGGCGTCATGCTGGTCTCCCTGGGGCACCCTTCTAAGGAGTTTTCAAGGGTAATAGTGTAGACTGTGTGCCTGCCACAGGCTGCCCTTAAGCCAGACCCTGCAAGAGGTGCCCTTTGTGCAGGTGCAGGGCTCCTGACTGGGAGGGCCCCGCCAGGCACGCTCCGCCCGGCCCGGGGAGGGGCACAGAAGGCGGGCGGCGCGCACGGAGCCCTGCGTGACCAGTCCTGCCTCCCCGGACCCCGGCCTGACGGGCGTGGACAGCGGCACGGGGCCCCAGCCCCGCAGGTGGTGACCGCGGGGGCGCGCCCGAGGTTGTAGTGGCGCGCGCTGCCGCTCCCGTCTCATTCATGCCGAAGCTCATTCACCCGGCGGCCCCGCACCGCACACGCTGTGCGGGGCAGTTATTTCTGGCCGTGAGCGCGCTGGTGAGCGAGGAGAGGGTGCCGGGGCGCGGCTTTCCGCTGCTGCCCGCGGGGATCTCTCCTCTCCAGGCCCCAGTGCTCCCAGGCCTTGCGGGGGGTGGGGGAGTGGGGGAAGGGCGGTCCGGGCTGAGCGCTGGGCAGGGCATCCTGCGGGCGCTTCACCTGCATCATCCTCCCCATCATCGTGCCTGACTGCCGCCTTTAGGGGACAGTTTCATGGCTGCGGTACAGATGGGCAGAAGTGGTAAGAAAAATGCCCCAAATTAGAGAGTAAATCGCAGAGCCGGACTGGGAAACCCGTCTACCAGCGCCACCACAAAACCTGTTGCCTTTCCTGGAGGTGATTATTTGATTTCACTTACCTTGCTTCATCTTTAGGAGGTTTTCCTGCAACCCCAGCACCTGACCGAGTCCTCCTGGAACACGTGACTTGGACGCTCTGAGAAACGCCCTGAGTCCGGGCCAACCACTGCTTCTCCTGGCTCCGACCTCAGGCTTCTTTCCCAAAGTTTTGCCCTGATTTTCTCAACAGAGCTGTTCATACACACCCGCACCCAACTCATCCCTCCCAACACACTCTAGCTATCTGTAGTGTCAAGCAAAGGTCACTGATGATGTCAGGAGTCTTGGGTTCACATGCTAATAGAGACCAGCCATATCCAGGTCTGTAACCCTCGGCAAGCCTCTTTGAGTAACTGTGGTCTCATCTATACGAGGGGAGAAATACTATTCGGCCCACCAGCTCAGTGGGCTTGTCCTAAAGGCAACTGATTAGAGGCACATTAAAAACTGTAACTGCGGTCCCCATATCAGGTATTACTAAGCACTTTGTGTTTCGGACCTATTAGATCTCATCTTTGGCCCTGGTTAAGGCTGGGTCAAAAGAACTGCCAGGAGCCAGGCTGTTTCCGGCTTCTGCTCTGGGAAAGATCATCTCTTTCCCCAGGAGAAACCTGCCTGACTCTTTGACCCTTCTCAGAGGCTTTCCTCATGATCAATTTATCCAGCTCCAGAGCGAGCAGCTGGCCAGCCGTGCACTACCGCCAGACCAGCGCGAGCCCTGGCAGCTGCCTCTGGGAGCCTCGGGGTTAAAGCTTGTGCGTCAAAGTTACGTGGAGAGAAGGGGCCACAGTGCTCATGGGGGTGGTGGAGAATCCAGACCTCCTTTTGCCATCTTCACCTGCCAGCAGAACTGGGGAAGTTTAAAGACAGGAGGGAGCTAGACGCGCCCGGGGAAGGTGAAGGCGCGGTCTCGTGACTGATGGCAATGAGTCCTGCATCCTCACGCAGCCCAGGCGGGGCCCTGGAGCTGGAGCCTGTCCAGGGCGCCTTGCCGGGAGGGACCGAGACTGGTCCGTTCTCCTGGGGGTTACAGAGCCACAGGCTGTTTATAAACTGCCCTTTTTACCCACTGGCTCTCTTAATCCTCCCAATAACCCAGACAGGTAGGCAGAAGGGCATTGCTCCTTGCCAGATGGGGTCAGAGAGGTTAAGAGATGAAGGATGGGCGGGAGTTAGGGGTGCAGGCACGCGGGAGGTCCTGCCGCTCTGGACATGGACAGCCCCTCCCAGCCTCGGAGCCCTGAGGATTGCCCCGAGAATTCAGCCTGCAGGCAGGCATCGCAGGAGGGACAGCTACCGATATTTCGCTCCCCTCTCCCTCCTCAGAAGCGCTAACGGTCCCCACTCACGCCAGCCTGGAAGTGACAGCAGATGGCTCTAGGTGGAGGTGCCACCGGGCCCCCATTCAGACTTATTTTCCAAGGCAGCTACAACTTACCCTTGATACCACACGAGTCAGGCAAGACTGGAAGTGGGGTTGAAATGAACAAAATACCCAAGTTCCTTGCAAAAGTGTTTCTTCACACACATCTCTAGGTGCCGCCTGCCTCCCACTAAGCCAGGAAACCTCCCCAAAGCAAGAAAAGAATGAGACTCATCTTACCCGGGGACTCAGAAGGAATGGTGCTCCTGGTGCTCCTACTCCAGCTCCCACAGGTCTGTGAGGATTAGCTGCTCCAGTGCCTTAACAATAAACCGAATTAAAGGGGAGGAATACAGAGGTTTTCTTTCCCAGGACCGTAACCAGGCAGTCTTAAAGGGGAGGAATTGCATCTCCTGCCTTTTTCTCTGCTTTGCTTTCCCTCCCTCCAAGCAGCATTAAGCCTGGTCCAGAAAACTGCTTTTGCAAAGGTCCCTTTTATGCCGTGTGTGTGTGTGCGTGTGTGTGTATGTGTGTGTGTGTAATTGTGTTTGCACTGATGTGTGTAATGGAAAGAGAGGGAGGAAGAATAAAAACAAAAATAAAGCCTCATATTACAGGTTTCCATTGGCCTGAATGGGGTGATAACAGAGAATCAGAGAAGCTTTCTAGGACTGCCTGCCTCAGTTTCTCTTTTAACCACTCAGTTCTGGAGTGTATTGTGTAAAAACACCTTCTGGGGCAAGAGGCTATCTCCATTGGTTGAAATGAAGGGATTGAAGACCCTTCTGTGTCCAGTTGTCTCTTATAGAATGGGAAGAGAAGCAGGGGGACTCTCGGTTGGGTGGTTCCTCCCTATATCTCTGATACGTCTCCTCTCTCCTGTGTCTAGAAACATAGCATCCCGATCCCAAAGTTTACCATCCTCCTGTCAGTCCTAACCCATTAGACTTTAGGAGATCACTCTCCTTCTTCTGGAAGCTCTTGCTGACTCTGCACCCCTGTACTCACCTCTCTATCCCACCCTTGATCATCTTAGCCTCCTCTTGGCTGTTCCTTCCATATAGGTTCCTTGAACTTCTGTCTTATGTCCCCTTGCTTTCACTTTCGTTACTCTTTCCTTAATCTCAACGTCCACACACAGGGTCTGTTATTGTCATTATGTGAATTTCCCAAATCAAACTCCCATCTGGGTTGTTGACCTTAACCTTAACATCCCAATGTCTGCTTCCATCCACAAATAATCCTGAACATGTAATAGTTTCTTTCAAACCACCCTTCTCCTGTTTTCTCAGCTAGGCTGCCGAGCTACCATCTTCCCAAACACTCAAGTTAGAGAGCCAGGCATTTTCTTTAGCTGTGTTGTCTCTTTCACTGCCTTCTAAATCCAATCAGCTGTTAGGCACTTTCAGTTCTTTCTTTGAATTGGCTTTTAATTTGTGCCTTTTCAATTTTTAAAAAAATTGTTTGTGTTCTTTGAATAAATTGCATGTTCACATGGACCAGAAATCACAACTATATTGAAAGACACACACTGAGGTGCCTCACCCCACTCCACTTCCCATCCACCCCTTCCCCTCCCTGCCCTGCCCCCTATAGGTGGCCATTCTTACTAGTTTCTTGTGTATCCCTCTAGTAGTTCACATGGATGCAAGGGAAAGAATAGATACAGATACGCAGATACAGATAGCTATCGATAGATATATATGGATATTCCCTGCCAGTAAGGCCAGTAAGGCAGTAAGTAAATGCTGCCTCTTTTATATTTTCATCACTACAATTTTAATCCAGGCTCTCCTCCTCCTCTCCCTGGTACTATTGTGATGATTAGGCTCTAATTGGTCCCCAGGGGAGATGGTCCACTGGGATCGCTAAAAGTGGCTCTGGAGAAGTTTTCTAGGTTAGACTCCTGGATGACTGGAGCTGTGGCCTTGGACAAGTGACTTACTGTCTCTGCACCTCATTTTCCTATCTGTGGCATAGGATAATTCCTGAACGTATGTCATAACTAGAAGGGAGGAATGAGACAGAATGCTAGTTGTTTAGAACAGCAACTAGTATCTGGTAGGCAGTCAATATTACTGTTTTTTTTTTCTCCAGTCCAGCTTTAGTTCTTGTTAGAATTATCTCAATAAAGCATATTGATGGCTCCCACCTCAAAAAAGGATCTGTTACCTACAGAATAAAGGCCAAACACCTTAGCCCATCACTGGAGGCATTCCAGCACCTGGCACAAAACTATCCCCTCTCCCCTGAGTCCCTCCATTGGGACTCCATGGGAGCTGACGCTCCAGCCATACCATCTAAGACAAGGATTTCTAACTTGCCATTTTTCTCAGAGTTCCTGACCTTTGCTTGTGCTGGTCTACCAATACAGAATGCCCTTTCTTCATTCTCTGCCTATGGAAATGCTACAGATTGGAAAAATCCTCATCAAATACTATCTCATCCGTGAAAGCTTCATGATTTCCCGACTTCTTTATTACTAGTCACTCTTTCCTTTGTGGTGTTCCCCAAACTCTTTGTCTACAGCTCTCTTAGGTTCTTTATGTTTTTCTGTCTTGAATTTCAGCCTGTGTTGCCGGTGCTTAGATTCCCTGGTACAGCATCCCCGACTAGCCGCTGTCCTCCTCCTGTTTGAAAACTGGAATTGGGGAGTTTATCATAGCCTGAGACAGTCAAGTGGTGCCCGCAGGCAAAAGGTATGTCAGAAAGTTTATTTCTTTTTCTTTTTTTTTTTTTTAAAGATTTTTTTATTTATTTGTTTGACAGATAGAGATCATAGGTAGGCAAAGAGAGAGAGAGAAGGAAGCAGGTTCCCTGCTGAGCAGAGAGCCCAATGTGGGGCTCGATCCCAGGACCCTGGGACCATGACCTGAGCCGAAGGCAGAGGCTTTAACCCACTGAGCCACCCAGGCGCCCCAGAAAGTTTATTTCTATAGGGAGCTGAATGCTGCCAGCACACACATACACACTCGTTCCTTAAATATTTATCAAGACTGACTGTGAATTAGGTAGTGGGGGACACAAAACCAGACCCAGATTCTACATTCATAGAACTGCTGTCCACGTCCATAAATCAGCCAAGATTCTCCTCTGTAATGTGCCCTAATACAAGTTTGAACTGGACAATGAACTGCCGGTCAGCACAAGCCCACTGGAACCCTCTCCCGCCCCTCCCCCTTTCCTTCCGTCCACCTATACGCTGCTGGCCTTGGTTGAGCCACTGAGCCAGGGATGAATTCTCAGCTGTGGAAACAGAAGTAAGTTCCATGTTGGGTGCCATGGGAGAAAGTGTTCCCTCTTTATGCTGAGTTCCAAAGGCAGATGCCCTCACAGGTACTGACCAGGCCATATGCTGGACATCAGGGGCCAGAGTAGGGACAGAGCGTCCATTGCTGGAGTAGTAGCCTGGGTGTTTAGAGAACTGGGCGGGCATTCCAGAACATGCTCCAGGGAGCTGGAAGAGAGCTTTTAGTATGACCACACATGCGCACTTGTGCCTAGAGACACACATGTGCACTTGAGCCTAGACATATGCATGCGCACGTTTATACTGTGTGTGCGTTTTTCTGGTTCAGCTTCTTTTAATGGCTTTATTGCTATGATTTCCCCAATCAACAATCAACCGAATATTTATTCTACATCAACTATGTGCCCAGTAGAGGAGGCAAGACACAGAAAGCAAGTGGAGATGAATCAATAATGAAATCAGGTACTGTTAACCCACATCGTCACCAGAGACGGAGCCCTGGCGGGAAACTATGTGTTGGAGGCATCAGGAGTGGAACGTGGAAGGCTCATGGAAGTCGCCCTGGGCTTTATGGATGATCTAGGACCAGATTTAGAAGGTGTGGTGGGCGAGGTGGGATTAGGGAAACACAGAGGAGGGAATAGCTAAAATGCATGTTGGACGTGAGGAGGCAGTGGGGGACAGGTCTGGCCAGGCAGGACTTTGGACTGGGCTGTGAAGGAAGTAGAGGCATGGCAGGTTCCCCAGCATGGGTGTTTGTGGGAAAGCAGTGGCAGAGTGCCTGAAGTGGGGAGAAATGGACCTGAATGGCGGCAGGGAGGCTCTGCTGTCACGGAGACACGAGGGCTTGAAGGTCTGAACTAGGGGGGTAGAGGATAGGAGAAGGGGGGCCCCTGCCCATCAGGGAGCATCCTTCTCTCACCTAAAACCACCTGTGCATCTGAGCCCGTCACAGGTGATGTTGGCCAAGGGAGAAGGGGTACTCACTGGGTGCTCACCTCCCCGGCTCCCATGTGGTCGTGCCTACCCCACAGCTGGACAAAATAAGGGGGCCTCTTATAGTTTGAGGAAAGGAGGAGACAAGGGAGGTGTGCTCGTGAGAACAAAACAGTCTTTCTCTTTCAAAGAGCATTGTCTTTTATATTTGATTAGCTTCCAGATTGAGCTTTTTGGAGAGCTACCTGACAGCAAGACCTAATGAGGTGCCAGGGTGGAAAAGGGAAGGGAGAATGATCTCTGTGCACCATCCATCCATCCATCCATCCATATGACAAGTACTTACAAAGCACTACTCTGTTTGGGGCAGTATGTTAGGCTTTGAACATACAGTAATAAATAAGATAAGCACAGTTTCTTCCCGAATAGGTCTTGCATTCTAGCAGGGAAGCCAGATTTTAAACAAATACGGATAATTACAATTGTGATAAGTACTACGAATAGTTTAGGGCACTGTGAAAATATGTGTTAGGGGACCTTAGGCTGCCCTGAGAAAGTGATTTTCAAACTGGAATCAGAGACAAGAAGAACAAGCTATGTGAAAAGTTAGAGAAACAAAAGAACAGAATGTGTAAAGGCCCTGCAGTAGAAAGGAGCCATACCTGCTGGAAAGACAACAGGGCAGTTAAGAGGAAGAGGGAGAGAAGTCCTGAATGCAGCTGGTGAAGCAGGTGAAGAAACATCATTCAAGGCCTTGAAAGTATCATAGTCAGGGTCTTGTGCGGGGGGAAGGGCCACCAAAGAACAAACGCCTCTTACTTCATTTCCAGTCTGGAGTTGGGTAGGAGAGAATGAACGGGCACAGAAAGTGAGGGCGAGGGGGAGGAAATGGAAATTATAGGACAGTAGAGACAGGCAGGCATGAATCAATGTAATACTTGCTACTTTAGTGTTTATTTGTTTTAAAAATAAGACACCAGATTTCTAGTACTTCCAGGAATAGACACCACTATGTCTTGGTCTGCATTGTTCCTGTAGGCTGTGATGTGCTCATCTTTTCGTTTGCGCTGTTGGAGTCTCTCCTCAAACCCTCTCCACTTCTCAGCTGCGTCCACAGGCAAAACGGGTGACCCTCTCTGTTCTCCCAGAGCCCATCTCTGCAACAGCACGCATCCTGCTCTGCTGGCTGCAAACGGGTCCGCGCATGTGAAGGGTGCCCGTTAGTGACGAGCTCTCTAAGCATAGAGACTGTGCTTCCGTGACCCCTATGCTATCATATCACCTGACAGAAAGCATGTTCCACAAAGTTCTGAGAAACTGAAGGGCAGAAAAAACCCTAAAAGAAGAGTTTTCTGGTGTGTCTGAAGTATGACACTTTTCATAGCCGAGGGAGGAGTTCAGTGCATTAGTAACGGGTTTACCGTGGGCTGCCCCTGTCACAGGCAGAATCCAAAAGAAAATATTAAAACAGCCATTTCTTCAGGTTTGTGCTGTAGCTTCCAATTTCTTCAGAGGGTGCTGAGCATCGGGCATTGGTTGGCTGGTCAGTCAGGACCCCTGGCTACTTCCACGTGACCCCTCCATCTAGGGAGGGAGGTATCAGCTCATTGCATCCGGACTTTCTCTTTCTTCTCCTTTTTTTCCATAGCTTCTTTGTTGTATATACCGTGTCCTTAGCTCTTTTTATCCTTCTCTTAGCCCCTGCCAATGTTCAGTAAACATTCAGCTATATCTAGCTCTGCCTTGGGCTTGGGTGGGGCGTAGGGGGTGGGTGATGGCATTGGATCATGCAGGTGAGATGTCTACAAGGTGAACAGATTTTTACCAGCTCCCCTTGTCATGGGTTTGCTGTGTGTCTCTGTGCTGAAAGAATCTATCACCTCCATTGCCCTGAGTCACTTTCCCAAACAAGCCCAGCCTTAGTGTGTGCCGTATTCCAGAAATAAGTAGGGGACAGGACAAAGCCCACCACTCTGGGCTTCAGATTTTAGGCTGTTGACCTCGTCTGTTCCCTTGTGAGAACCTGGTTCTGGTCCCCAGCAGAGACTGGAGAACCTTTCCCTTCTGTGTCCATCATTATTTGCATGTATTTCTCTATCCACAGCTGGAAGAATCAGTCTGACTCTCCTTGGTCACCAACGTGTGACCTTGAAAGACAGTAGGTGTGGGAAGGGGTCAAGTGCAGTGAGGGGGTGGTAGCGAGTATCATTGATCTCATCCGAACTTTTATCAAGGCTACTGACAAAGTGCCTGATTGTCCAATTTGATTTTAATTTCCTTTTTCTGTTTCTTCCTAAGCCTCCAGGGAATAAACAAATAACAAAAGAAATGGCATACGAAGGAAAAATAATGGTGAGAATTTCAATAAAGAACTTAGCCCGCATTATCCTGTTCTAGTAGTGAGGCCTTGGAATTGGCCCCGAATTGGGGTCTGGGGGATCTAGCATTTGTTCCTGCACAATCTTTATTAGCCAGGCAACCTGGGGCTAAGTCTAAACCTTGGGATTTTCCTGCTCTGATCTGTCAAATTGGGCTAATGATGTCAGCCTTCTCCAACTGTTGGGGTCACATGTAAGGAAAGGATTGTATGAACCATGAGAAATAAGGTTGCATTTATTCCCCTTTGAAAATCATACGTCTACCTCCAGGTCTGGCCCCCACATTGGACAGAGTTCGAATGCTACCCGATTGCTCTTGGCCTCGCCTCCGGAGAAATGGGACTCTGGGCTCCTTCACTCCCAAGAGCAAGCTGCTACTGCCCTCTAGTGACAGCATCTGCCCAGACCGGGTCCCCGTGGCCACCCCGATGGCTAATGGTGGATGGAAAACAGATCTTTTTCTTGGCAGGACCCTTTCTGACCAACCTTTTCTCAAAAAACAAAACAAAACAAAAAAACAAAAAAAAAAACCACCCCGCCTTCAGACTTCTCCATTTTTTTTTTTTTTTTTTGGTTGGTGATTTCTGCTCTTTTCTATATTATTCTAAGAACTAACAGATATTTTTCACGTGTCTGCTATGGAGGATGGGCAGTATGCCAGCACTGAGGTGACATCTTTCCCCTCCCCCCACCTCCCTTTGCCGCTCAATCTCCCTTAGGAGGGGGACGTCTCAGACCAGTCATGCCCAGGACGTCAGCCTTCTGGAAACATTCCAGAGATGACGACTGAGCCTCCTCCCCACTCTTCCAATGGGAAAGACCCAATGGGACTAAGGACACTACCTACTAATCTCCTCTGTCCTCATGGTGCTTAGTGCAGAACAGCCATTCTGGAAGGATTTACCTATTGAAGAATTTGTCTGTGGAATGAAGAGTTGACCTTCAGAAGTGACTCCTGGTTGGATCCCAGACTTCTACAATTTGTAAACATCTTTGAGAGCTACAGTGAAGAGGCTAAGAGTCAGACAGGAGAGCAGACTTGGGGTTGAGTTTCGGGTGCTTTATCACTGGTAGGGTGATCCCAGACAAGTTTTTTAGGATTTCTGAGCCTGTCTGTCATGAGTCAGATGGGCATAAAGGAATACTTTCCTCAACAAGAGGGTCATGGGCTTAAATGACAGAATGCACGTGGAGTGTTTGGAAAACAATAAGCACTCAGGGAGAGGCCCTTTTGGGTGCATGACTCAGTTTGAGACCCTGCAGGGACCCCTACGGGAGTCTAGAGTGAAGGCAGCACAATGAGCCAAGGGAGAGGCAGTGTCTGCAGCGATGGGCAGGTGTGTGTCCCTGCGAGCTCACCCCTGTAAGCCAGGTGTCTGGGACAGAAGCTTTCCATGTACAGTGAGGTCTCGGCTTAAGAGCTTAGGGTGTAGAGGAGACAGGTCCTCTCCCTTCTTGGCGTAACTGTCTTTTCCAGGAAGAGGAGTGGTCCTGAGCACTCTAGCACCCAGGGAAGTCCAAAACGTGCACTAGTTATGGATTTAGTCATAAGTGGGGAGGCAGCAAAAGACAAAACCTTTCCTTAATAATGGGAGGGTTGTCACTGGGACTCTTGGACAACTGGGATGCTAGGACCTGGGAGCTAGACAGCGTTCTGGGGTCATATCTACCCCCAGCGTTCCTGGGGAAAGTAGCCGCAAGAAAATCCTTTTTCCTCCTCTCCCTGGACACCTACCAAAGGCAGGTGAACCCCTTCTCTCCCTCCTCTCAGCCCCTGCCCCAGTCCAGGCTTTCAGGGGGAGGAAGGCTCCCGAGGCTGCCAGCAACATCACTACTCAGATGTTCTCGTCCACTGTTGTTCCTGAGATGGAACATTTAAATAATGGAACTGATGATAAGCAAAATTTAGCAGAAATGATTTGCTTCTGAGGAAAGAAAAATTGCTTGATTTAGACACTAGATCTCTTGTTTGACTGTTCTCAGCTCTGTGGTCCAAATTTGACCTTCAGAATGGATTGGCAGAACCTGGTGGAGGGGGAGATGCAGGCACAGTGTCTCCAGGGCAAGGTCCGTGGGCTGAGAACAATGGCTGGCTCCAGCTCCGTGCAGTGCATTGGGAACAGACATGATACGCTCCAGAGCCAAGGCTGTGTCCTGCACTTCTGCGGGAGGTGAGGCCGCAGCGCGCGGACGGGAGCAGGCTGCTACTGATACTCGGCGTAAGGGATTGGTGCTATCTACCCCCAGCTGGTGGGAGGAGGCAGAGAGAAAGTGGTCTGCCAAGGCTTTCCAAAACCTTGGAGAAAGCAAGCACACTGAAGGATTTCGAAGAGGACAAGGGCTTATCTTCTTGCCGTGGTGGCAAGGCCAGTGGGCTCTGTAGCACTAGAAAAGTACTGATTGATCCCGGGCTCCAGAGGACCTGCATTAGCCTACGAAAAGGGTCGTGTTTGGGGGCCAGGCTTGCAAGATGGGGTATGGAAGAAAGACGGGGAAGACATTTCTTCCATTCATCTGGACTAGAGCATTGTAGATTCCAGGGACTGAAGAAGAGATCAGCATTAAAGGGAGACAGCATTCCTTTTACTGCCCTAAGAAGCTTTGGAAGTATCAGCCTCTGAAACCAAGCCAAGCCAGTCATTCTGGACATTTCTGTATAATCTGAGGTTGGCCTTATCATAAAACCTGGAACCCAGATGAGAATAGAAGGATTAGGGGCTGAGTGGGGCTCAGTATCTGGAGAGGGTTGGCAATAGCAATGGCTAGGATGGCCGCAAATTGTCACATCCCAGAGTACCCACAAGATGTCATGGGGCATCACCAGTGAGCGGAGACCCCCGCGGTGGAGTGTCTAGGAGAAGCCAGCGTTCTGAGATTGTTACACACGGGGGCTTGCGTGGGCTCCCTTCTCGTCCTGGGGTGTCCTCTCATTTTCTGCTGAGAAGCTTACTAGCCAACCTTCCAGAACAACTCACCTTTGACTCCTCAGTGAAATCCTCCATGCCAGAATGACTCGCTCTTTCCACGGTATTTGGCAGTACCTTACTGTTTCTTCTACTATATTCAACATTTATAATTATGACATTAATTTATTTCACTAAATTTGGGGCCCTTAGAGTAAGTACTGTCTTTAAGTACTTTTTATGCATATAGAAGCTAGCAATTTATTCATTCACTCAACAAGTATGGATTAGGAGTCAAGAAAGTAGACTGAAAGACAGCATGGGGGTAAGATTTGTGGGAGATACCAGGGTGAGACTCCAAACCCGGGTTAGGGGTGGAAACAAAAGCAGGAAAGTGTCCTTGTCCCAGAGGAATTGAGCACTGGGCAGAGTTGTAATGCGGGGATCCCAGCCCAAGCATCCAGTTTAGAAATGGGGTTCAGGGAGGAGCCTTGGCAGCATGAATGGTTGGGGACTCTGTCCGAGAGCCTGGCACAGCTTACCAGCCCAGCAGAGCTGTGGTGGCCACCAGCAGGCTGGACTTGTTCAAGGGCAGATGTGCAACAGCCACTGAGGACCTGCAGAAGTCCTTGGGGGAAGTTCAGAGAAAGCTTTAGGAATGGTGGAATGGGAGGGGTGGGGGGGGGGAAGAGCCAAGGCCATTTGGATTATTCCTCAGTGAGGTTTCTAAGCTGTGCTGACAAGCGAGGAAGCTGAAGAAATTAGGTCTAAAGTCTAATTCATGAGTGATTTCTTCTTCTCTTTGTTCCCTGGACATTCGCACCCCCATTGGCCTGACAGATGGGATGGTGGTTGGAGGCGCACATGCTTTGCTGTTACGAGTTGCATCGTGTCCCCATTGAATTCCTATGTTGGAGTCCTAACGCCCGAGCACCTCAGAGTGTGATCTCATTTGGAAGTCGGGTCCTTGTAGTTGTAATTAGTGCAGATGAAGTCACTAGGATGGGCGTTAATCCAGTATGACTGGTGCCCTTACTGAAAAGTGAAATTTGGATACCATGGGAGGAGGAAGGTAGAAATTGGGGTCGTGCTTCTTTCTACAAGCCAGGGAATACTGAAGCTTGCCGGCCGACCAGCCGAACTGAGGCGAGAACCGCAGCGCCCCCAGGAGGAACCAGCTCGACCAACACCTTGATCTTGGACTTCCAGCTTCCGGATCTGGAAGACAGTTCCCTTTGGGGTTTAAGCCATCAGCTTGGGTACTTTTGTCACAGCAGCTCTAGCAAACTCACACACCTCCACAGGGATGGTGGGGAGTGAAGGCCGGGGGTGGGAACCTCGTGCGCCGGGACAGGGCAGCAGTGAGGAAGCATCGGGTTAGTCTGCCTCCCCTGCACGCAGGCTGGGATGAGAGCCACAGAAGACCCCAAGTCAGCCTTTGCTGCCCCTTCAGGATATGCATTTGCTGACAGGGTGAGACCCTCAATCTCGTTTCTGCTCTTCCAGTCTGGAGGCAGAGCTCGGGGGGTGCCCCCCAGGATTGGTGTATGCAACACACTTTCCATGTCAGAATTAGCTGAGAGGTGAGTATTTACCGCCTGTTTTTCAAAGCACAGTTCCCATTGCTGGTCCATCTGACAGGAAGTCTGGAGAGAAAGGGAAGATACGTTTCCTTGCCTTTACCCATCTGGTGGCTGATCAGAAAGAAATGGTGCAGTCACCACTTGGCAGAATTATGCCTTGGGAGGGCGAGGCACACCCCTGCGCAGGTTGGAGACACTTCCCCGTGCAGATCTTTAATGCAGAATATCTAATCTGAGCACCCCATTAGTAAGTACCAACCATCCACCTCCTGGGTCAGATCCTGGCTGTAGGCACGGGTTTGAGCTCTCAGGAGAAAACGTGAAGGTTGAGTGAATGAGGGTGTGTGTGTGAGAGACAGAGACAGAGATGGATGGAAGCAGAGGACCACAGATCTTTGATAGCTGTGTAAACAACACAGCCAGTACTTTTCAGACTGCCTTGAACACTGTTGTGTTTCAAAATCATTGCCAAAGAGATTTTGACCTTCTATTCAGAAAAACAGGAAATGAGAGGATTGTAAACCCCAGGGAAGAAATCTGACATTTTGAGGCCAAAGACCGACTCCCTTTGATGCACTGACAAGGACCATTACGTATCTTGTGTTTTGGTTTAAACAGATCCCTCTTGGTGACCTAACATTCCCCCAGAAATATGGAGTGACCAAGAGAGGCCAAGCCGGAGCTCCGGATCTGAAACTCTTTGAGACCCTGGACCAGCGCCCTCTGCTGGCCTCTCTTGGCTCAGCCAGGGGCCGTTTCCGCAGTTAAGTCCTACCAATTCCATGGATGAGTTAAAAAACAAACCCAACGGATGAATGGGTAAGGAAGATGTGGTCCATATACACTATGGAGTATTATGCCTCCATCAGAAAGGACGAATATCCAACTTTTGTAGCAACATGGACGGGACTGGAAGAGATTATGCTGAGTGAAATCAGTCAAGCAGAGAGAGTCAATTATCATATGGTTTCACTCATTTGTGGAGCATAACCAATAGCATGGAGGACAAGGGGCGTTAGAGAGGAGTAGGGAATTTGGGTAAATGGGAAGGGGAGGTGAACCATGAGAGACTATGGACTCTGAAAAACAGTCTGAGGGGTTTGAAGTGGCGGGGGGGTGGGAGGTTGGGGTACCAGGTGGTGGGTATTATAGAGGGCACGGCTTGCATGGAGCACTGGGTGTGGTGAAAGAATAATGAATACTGTTTTTCTGAAAATAAATAAATTGGGAAAAAAAAAACAAAAACAAAAACAAACTCTTTGGGCGCCTGGGTGGCTCAGTGGGTTAAGCCGCTGCCTTCGGCTCGGGTCATGATCTCAGGGTCCTGGGATCAAGTCCCACATCGGGCTCTCTGCTCAGCGGGGAGCCTGCTTCCTCCTCTCTCTCTCTCTCTGTCTGCCTCTCTGCCTACTTGTGATCTCTCTCTGTCAAATAAATAAATAAAATCTTAAAAAAAAAAAAAAACTCATTGAATCCAAGGTGTCCAGGTAGGACTTTTCTCTTCCCCCTTTCAAGTATATTTTTTCTAACTCCTGCTCTCCTAGTTCCTTGTGGAGTGGTGGGAGGGGGAAGCTTTGATACAACAGGATAAATAGTTTTTATTTGCATTAACCCACAAACAATTTGAGCGCCTCACTGTCCGTGGTAGAAAGGCTTACTTTCCATGTAGATGCTCTAACTGGAGGGATTCAGTCCTTCCTCATTGCGACTGTGTCTCAGTTACGCTAAGACTTAAAGCCTCCTCGTAGGATTGTCAAGTGAGAACCTGCCCTCGCCCACTAGGGTATAGTGAGAAGAGATGCCCAGATCTTGGGGTGGGGACACTGCAGCTTGAAGCGTCTCTCCCTACAGAGTGGGGCCAAGGGGAGCAACCAGCAGGTTGGAGAGAGGAAAGGAAGGCAGGATAAGGAGGGCCCGGGGTCCTGTTTAAGGAGGACGTCTATGATCTGGGAGGCAATTCTAAGAGAAAAGTGGAAAAATGTCTTGTTCCATTCTCCTGGCCAACTACTGGGAAGACTGTGTTCCTTTAGGGGACCAGACACAACCTGCTTGGTCTTCTAGCCGCTGTGCGGCACCAGCGAGGGCCTTTGAAAAGCCCCTGTTGGAACTGGACCCCATTTCCACATAATTGGCTCGAGTCAACTCCTTCGTGTATCAGGAGAGCTGCTTGGGCAGGGATGGTCTCTGCAGAGCTGTTTAGATTTAGAATAGTTAGGTCTAGACTTATCCAGAAGCCAGGTCTTCTCACTGCAGCCTCCCCTACTGTCTCTTCAGAAATAAAGCAAACCGCACAGTGATGGATCAGTCATTAGAAGCACGGACTCTCGCCGGGCTGGCCGGGTGACTCTTACTACCTGGGGTGTCCCTTCCTACCTGTGTGATCCGGGATAGCCTCATAACCACCCTTTGCCTCAGTTCCCTTATTTGTAGAGTGGGAATATCAGTGGTGCTCACCGTAGGGGGGTCTCCTGAGGGACAAGCGAGTTAAGACACAAAAGCACTGAGAGGAGTTCCCGGCGCCTGGGAGGGCCCCGCAGCTGTCCCCCACCACCGCCGTCATCACTCTGTGACCGCCTGCAACAGGTGGACAGTGTGTCCCCAGGAACCAGCACCGGCTTTGTACTTGCCCGCCGGTGTTCTCAGGACTGGAAGGGGAGATGCTTGGGTGGTGCGTCTGTCAGCACAAAGGGTCACCAACACCCAGGTCACCTGCCCTCGTAGGGACACGGAGGCCTTCTACCCGGAACATGCACAGGGCCACGTGAGGTGTTCTGGTCGATAAAATGTGAATGGACATGATTTCTGTCGTCACTTCGGGGCTGAGCCCAAATAGGATTCTTCACTTTCTCTTCCTTTGTCACAACGGCTATGCAGGTCGGAGGCTATCAAAGATGCAGCTACGAGATGGCGGAGACTCCGGTTGGCCTGGGCCCTGCAGGGACTGTGTGGAACACGGCCGCACTCTTTCTCCATACGTGGCATGAACAAGAAATGCACTTTTGTGGTGTGAAGCCCCTGAAATCCAGGAGTTGTCACCACAGCACAGCTGAGTCCAGTCGTTCTCCGCCTGGTCCCCTTGCTCGGGGACTGTTAGAAATGCAGATTCTCAGGCTCCACACCGCACACAGCGAGTCAGAGACTGAGGGTGGGGCTACCAATCTGGGTTTTAACAGCTCCCCAGGAGATTCTGACACAGGTCAAGTTTGAGAGCCATGATCTAACCTATCGCGAATGCTTTTTTGGGGGCCCAGGCACACGGAGACTTTGCCCCCATGGGTGGCCACTGCTTGGGATGATCCGTTCTGCTTTACCCCTTTCCATTGGTGGAGATACTTAAGCCCCAGCTACCTTAGAATGGTGAGCATCGAGCACGTCAAGGCCTAGGGTATCTGCCTGAGGTCAACAAACCACCTGGAAATGTGGTTCCCTGTTGCTTTAAGAAGGTGAGTGACTCCTGGTTCTTTTCAGGTGTGTCTGGAAGCACTGGGTTTTTTATTGCACTTCTTCTCACTCTGCTTTAGAGCCCTTCCTTCCCCCAGGGAACAAAGAGACTGATGATCCCTGTTTCACCAAGGAGGAACAAGAGGCTCCCAACGGCCACGTTAGGTATCCACAGCCTGGGGCTAGGTAGCTTTGCCCCACGCACAGCCCTGGCTCTGGGCGTCACACAAGCACATACTCAGGAAGTGGTCGTAGAGAAAAATGAAGGCACAAAGGCATTGTTTGCCCTGATACAAGGTTTACTTGTCTGAGCTTAGCTGGATGTCAGTCCTGGTGCCCACTGCTGTGTGGGGGTGGGTTCCGCCACCATCCTGGGGCGCCTAGGCGAAGGGTAGACACAGGAGGGACAGAGCAAAGGCCAGGCCCGGAAGTCTGATCCTGCCTTCCTGAGTCTTTGGCCAGGCAGAGCCGTCCCAGAGAAGTGGCAGCCTGTAGCCAGCAGAGGGCAGTATTACTTTAACAACCGCTCCTATTCCTTCTGGGAAAAGACGGCTCACATGGGCTTTGACAATACTGATGGAAATGACAGAGGCCAGAGGGTCGGTTCATTTGAAGAACAAAAACAGCAGAAAGATGGAGGCCTACATGCCCACCACCTGTATTAGACAACTAGCGTTTCCTCTATAATTCTTTGAGATTTTCTGTCCGAAAATTCCTTATTAAAAGGTTAGTAGACGCTCCGCCACCTCTGCCCTCCGGCTAGTGGGGCACTCACCTGTCTGGACCAGTCCCCGAGCAGCTAGAGGTGTGCGGTGGTGTCAGCCTTCATTAACGGTCTTATTCATCATACTGTTGCTGTTCGGAGATGTGTGCCCGACCAGCTCCCCTTCTCACGTGCCCTCTTTCCTTCCCTATTTTTCTTCCTTTTCTCCCTCTTCCTTCACTCTCTCTCCTTTACCTGTATCGAGGCATGGGTCTAAGCGGGTAGCTGCTGGCTTCGCAGGGCCGGGTACTAGGAAACGGGGTAGGTGTGAAAGACACAGTATATCCCTTCCCTTAAGAATTTATAGTCTTGGAAGGACAAGTTCACAGGAGCAGAACTTAGAGGAGAAAGGCAGGAAAACATTTAAATCATGTTCTCCAAACCATAGAAAAAGTGCACATTTGAGCCTCTAACTCAGACCTTAGCAAGAGGTTCCAAAGTTTGTCAGGATGTCTTCATCATGAGCTTTCTAGAATGTATCTCTTCCATGGCTGCAAACACACTGCAGGGCTTTCCAAGAGCCCATTCCTATACCCAAGAGAAAAAGGAGACTGATTCCTGAATCTGGCTGAGAGAGGTCCGAGGTAACCCTCCCCCAGGTAACTAGAACCCATTCTTGCACTCACCTGAATCACTGGGTCAGGCTCCTTACCACCACTCCAGCCAGGGGCAGGGCTTAACCAGGTTCTAAATCAGCCTGGCTCCGCGTCCCTAGACGCTGGCTTAGCCTTCTGAGAAGGAAGCTATTTCCTACTGCGGTGCTGCCAGAGGGACCCAGGGTGCCCCACTGGGACCTAGGTGCTGGGAGGTGAGAGGCACCGTCAGCAGACATGGCTACACTGGCATTAAGAGATTAATGAGGCTTTTTGAACAACGAATGTAGCTGTAGCCAACTGTTGGCAATTAGTTAGAGCAAAGCCATGCTGTGCTCTGGATCTGTCAGCTGGGACCTCTGGAGAAGCAGAACAGCGGGAAGAGCTAGACAGAGAGGAAGGAAGAGTTGAATTCTACCTTCCCTTGTCCTAGGCCAGCACTCTGGGTCTGTAATGATCCTGAGTTAAGCCTTCCATAACCATATGAATCTGATACCTCTTTGATTTGAAAGACATATATAAAGCAGCGAGGGGCCTTACTTATGGGGTTATCTCGTCTACCTTCCTGCCTCTGCGTGGGACCACACAGCGGCGCTTCTCCAAGCTTATTCTGGGTATAGTTCACCTGGGAACTTTGTTCCTAGGTGATTGCTGATGCTTCTGATTTGGGGATTACACACTGAGTGACAAGACCCATAGCTAGAGGTTGGGGGTGGGGAGGAGAGGGAAGAGGGAGACAGAGAGAGAATTTATTTCATTAAGTTGAGACCTTAGTCTTTATACTTCATCATTGGTATGTTCATCCGGCAGTGCTAGGCAGCCGCATTCATATGTATTGGTACAGAGACGGGTAAAAATAGCCTGGAGTAAGTAGAGAGATGCCCTGGGGCTAGGAAGAGGCGACTGGGTCTGGGGTAGAGTGGGTACAGGACTGAGTCACACTGGAGCAGCCGAGGCCTCTGGGGCTCTGGGCTCCTCCTCCCTTCCCAGTGTCCCCTTCTAAAGCAGCAGTGACAGCCTCCAAGGGCCAGGGCAGGCAGTGGGGAGAGAGAAGTATTGCTTACACCATCTTCTCTTTAAGAGAGAAAATGCATCTTAAAAGCAGTGGGAGCTAATTTGCTCTCCTATAATCAATCACCCAGTACAGCAAACAGAAACACACTGCAGCAAGCCTGCAACTGCGGAGAGGGGCTGCGAGGCTGGCCGGCCAGCGGGGGAGGGCTGCGGAGAGGATCGGTTTCTCCTTACGGGTTTAAAACGAATCTTAAAGACCTATAGCCTGTGTGTGCATATGCGTGGCAGGGTGGCTGTATGCGGGGGGTCTTGTCTGCAGCGGTGCCAGTCTCCGGTTCCCACGCAGCTCCAGCCTGCCCTGTCCTCCTGCCTCGTTCTTTGATGTGTATGTGGCGCCCAGGAAATGATGACTTCCATTAAGACTTCTCTGCACTTCTCCCTCGGGAAAGGGTCCCCAGCAGCATGGAGCTTCCTCTTTCGAGGGCTTTCTCTCTTCAAACTCATCCCTGAATAGCTTCTCTTCCCTCCCCGGTCTTAGTTCCCTTCTCTGTAGAATGGGGAGATTCACTCTCCCTTTCCTGTTCACATCGCTGGAGTGAGGAAAAGCGGACGTTGCTAAAACGGATGTGACATAAACCGCCAGAGAAGCTGTTGCTCGGGCTGTTTCTATCTGGGTCTTGGGTTGGGGTGAGGAGGACAGCCCCCGCTGGTCTTAGAGGTCATGGCGCTCAGAAATGCCATGCGGCACCCTGCGTGTCTCTAGCTGCCCCTGCCTCACTGTTCAGAGACGTGTCCCCAAGCAGCTCCCTTCCTCCCTTGCTCTCTTTCCTTCCCTGTCTTTTCTTCCTCTTTCTCCTCCTTTCCCCTTGTACCCTCTCCTTTACCCCTGTATCTAGCATGACCATATTTTTTCAAATTAAAAGTTGGAATACAGCCTGACAGTGGGTCAGAGTATCTGAAATCTGGATGCTTACGCATTCTAGAATGTACAATCATTCTAAACACCCTTCTTTATGCTTCTTCCTTCGCCCTACTGCTGCTCTGGGCTATAAGTACATGGTCATAAGACAATGAGTTGGGGTCACCATGATGCCAAATATCCAGATGTTTGGAAATGTCCAGATGGTAGATTTAATTTTGCAGTTTTGTTTACTCTGGGTGCTTAGTGCCCTGTGGACACAATTCAACAAAAACAAAATAGTTGAATAAATAAAGATGACCTCTATAGTCTAAGCAGTGAGTTGTTTAGCATCTTGTCTTCAAAACAACTGGTAGACAGACTAGGACTTTTTTTCTTCCTGCTGACCTTGTTTGGGTGGTGTGTTGTGCAGACGTCACAGAACCTGTCCTTGACCATGCTTTCTGGGGACCCTCCCAGGAAAGACACTCTTTCAGTGAAAGAACAACCTGAGAAAGAAAACCAGGGCTTGGTAATAGGGTCTGTGTAATAGTGTAAAGGGTCTGTGTAATAGTGAGTGGAGTCCCTATTACATTATCCATCCACCATCCATCCATCCATCCATCCATTCATTTACCCATCCACCTATCCAGCCATCTGTCCATCCCTCCCTCCATTCATCCATCCATCCATCCATCCATCCATCCATCCATCCATTCATTTACCCATCCACTTATCCATCCATCTGTCCATCCATCCAGAGTGTAACCAAGAAGACAGAACGCTCATGGCGTTTGGAGCTTAATTAAACATATTTACAAAACCCAGGCCTGGTTAGCTAGTGAGGCACAATGAGGCAGAGGCTGGTATTGTGTTTTAAGAGTCATAAACCAATTAAATAAAGATTGCAACGGCTTGGCAACCCCATTGGGGGCAGGAGGTGATTTTGACAGCTGATGATTGCCACAGATTTTAGGAGAAAAGACAGCCTGGGCTTCCCCCATTCCATGAGAGAACACCCCAGGCTGTTGTCCTGTCTAACGGCTCACGCTGCAAGTCAGGTTGTTTCCCGAGCCTGTGGGTCGGATGTCATGTTTAGCCAACTGGGAAAGAAGAAAACAAAAGCTATTTCTTCCCCTCTACTCCTTTAAAAAATATCAAACCCCACTACTAGGAGACCATTTATTTCTTGCTGCAGTGTACCATTTTCGAGGGCAGGGGAATGGAGTAGCAGGGGAATTGTGGGAGTCCCAGCAGGAAACTGGAGAGGGGGGTCCCTGTGGATGGAGGCCCAGCTCCAGCTGGCCTGTCTCTTTGGCCTGTCTCTTGTCCCCTTTCTTTCAGTGTTAGCAGGCTCCCTCAGAGTTCTGCTTCTCTCAGAGTCAAAGCACTGTTTGGATTTTTACAAGTGTTATATTAGGTTCAAATGTGCCCCACAATCATTCCCCAGGGCAAAATTAGTAAAAAAAAAAAAAAAAGCCCCTTTTGCTAAGTGCAATGAAGACCTTTCTTTTGTGAAGCAACAAGTAGCCTTATTCAGGGAATGGTAGTGAGGAGCGAGCCCCTCACACTTTTTCCTCAAGACCTGCAGGTATGCCCTTCTCTCTGCTGGGGGCCAGGCCCAAAGGATTTCTGCTTAGAACCCTGAGTGAGACTGTGGCCAAAGAGGTCTCCACCTGATGGGACATGTCAGTTATGAGCCCTTGCCTTCAGGGATATCCAAGAGCATGAAAGAAAGAGTGTTAGGAGCTTCCTACCCTGACCCAGGTGTGGAAGCCTTGTGTGCTTTGTGGGGCCTGGTGTCACACCAGCTGCCTTGGCTTCCTTCCCATCGCTGTCATAAGCACTCTAGAGCATCAGGACTTTGGAAAACGTTGACGGGGCTGGGCAAGTCAGAAGAGATTCTGAGCGTTGTAGTTTCCTCATTTGCAAAAACAGGGGGGAGGGTTAGTATTTATGTAATTATAATAATAAAATCAATTATAATAAATAATTATAATAAAAAATCAATTCTGTCCACTTTATAAAATTGGCAAAGAAGCAAGGCTAATAATGGACTTGGAGAGTTCTAGATAAATGTGAATATTTGTAGATAGCTGGCAGTCCTTTGATTCCTTTCTGGAACAAAATAGAGAATGAATGAATCAGACTCCTCTGGTACGTACCAGTTACGATCTTGCCCAGTTGTTTAAACTCTGAGAGCTTCATTTTAAGTGGGTGTGGCTTGAGGCCCAAAGTGTGGACTTTGGCATCATGATTAGACCTTACTTACTGGCTGTTTAACTTTGCAAGATTTGTTTGTGTCTCATTTGTCTCATCTGTACAATGGGAATGAGCATAATTCCTGTCTTTATAGGGTTGTTGTAAAAATTCATTAACATCATTAATGTGAAGATTACAGGTCAGTGTCTGCTACTTAGAGGTCAATATAATAGTAATAATAAAAACAACAACAGCAGCAATCATGTAGGATAACCTTAATTATTCTCATTAAAAAATGAGATGATATCTGTAAAGCACAGTGTCTGGCACATAGCAGATGTTCAATATATAAACAGGCCCCATCTCCTCTCTTTACTAAATGAACAATCCAATCCATGCATTAAAAAAAAAACAAAACCAAACTGGCCCAACTGTGTTTCCTGTTTAATAGAAAGACTGTTGTAATGTAGAGTGAGTGGACAGAGCTGAACAAGGTCCCGTGCCTTTGAAAACTCTGGCCAGCAAGGTCATGGATTTCTCCAGGAGAAAGAAATGCCTTTCAGGAACAACTGGGGAGAGCAAGCATAGAAGAACACAAGCCCCAGGTAACCCCAGGGTGGCTGCTGAGGTCAGGATCCCCCCTACCACATGGCAAAGGCATTCCCCCCACCCCTGCCCCCATGGCAAAGGCAGTGAGTGCTCTGCAGATGTGTTCACTTGCCTCCCACCATATCCTAAAATCTAGGCATCCCCTCAAGCACCCTTAAGTTAACATCTACAGTTTTCTCCCTAAGTTGAAATCATTTCAAGATGTAATTTCAGGGTATTATAAATATTGACTCTCTAAAGTGAAACCATTATCCTTTGTTAAATGTATTCGGTGGAATCCAGAATCCACCGTGATTTGATATCCATCATTCTCCAGTTAAAAAGTGTATGGCAAACTGTTTCTTTAACATCAGGAGATTTTATTTCTTTCTCTTTCTTAAACTCATCTTTCTCTTCTATCTCTCACAGAAAGATGCTACTACATTATTCTCATATTGTATGTTTTTATGTTTGATAGTTCTTGAAAGTCACCAAATATGCATTTTCTAAATATTACTCATGAAATTATATTATGTATGCCATATATAATATTATGTAAATACTATTATATATTATATATATATTATATATTATATTGTTATATTATATATTATACATTATATTATACATATTATATATTATATACTATACTATATATTATATATAATATATTATATATAATATATTTATTATATATTATATATATAATTAATATAATATAATATAATAGATATTATATCTATTATATTATATAATATATTATATACTTTTATACTATATTATTATATAATATTATAAATACTATTATATTTATATTATATATAATATGCATATTAAATACTATTATATTATATAATAAATATTATGTAAATTATGTAAAAAAGGTTTTTTTAATTTAAATTTTAGATAACATACAGTGCAATATTGGTTTCTAGAGTAGAATTCAGTGATTCATCACTTACAAACAACACCCAGAGCCCATCACAATAAGCACCCTTCTTCATACCCATCACCCATCTAGCCTGCCCCCCCATCAACCCTCAGTTTATTCTCTACGGTTAAGAGTCTCTTATGACTTGTTTCCCTCTTCCCTTTTTTTCTTTCCCCCCCTTCCCATACGTTCATCTGTTTTCTTTCTTAAATTCCACACATGAGTGAGATCTTATGGTATTTGTCTTTCTCTGACTTATTTCACTTAGCACAATACACTTAGCTCCATCCATATTGTTGCAAATGGCAAGATTTCATTCTTTTTTTTTTTTTAAAAGATTTTATTTACTTATTTGACAGACAGAGATCACAAGAAGGCAGAGAGGCAGGCAGAGATAGAGGAGGAAGCAGGCTCCCTGCGGAGCAGAGATCCCGACGTGGGGCTCGATCCCAGGACTCTGGGATCATGACCTGAGCCGAAGGCAGAGGCTTTAACCCACTGAGCCACCCAGGCACCCCAAGATTTCATTCTTTTTGATGGCTGAGTAATATTCCATCACCCCCCCCCACCACATCTTCATCCTCTCATCAGTCAGTGGACACTTGGCTACTTGGCTCTGTCCATAGTTTGGCTGTCATTGATGATGCTGCTGTAAGCTCCAGCGTGTGTGTACCCCTTCAGATCTGTATTTCTGTATCCTTTGGGTAAATACCTAGTAGTACAATTGCTGGATTGTAGGATACTTCTATTTTTACTTTTTTGAGGAAACTTCAGGTGTTTTCCTGAGTGGCTGCACCAGTTTGCATTCCCACTTACAATGCAGGAGGGTTCCCCTTTCTCCATATCCTTGCCAACAACTGTTATTTCTTATGTTAATTTTAGCCATTCTGACAGGTGTGAGGTGGTCTCATCACAGTTTTGATTGGTATTTCCCTGATGCCGAGTGATATTGAACATATTTCATGTGTCTATAATATGTCTGGATGTCTTCTTTTAGAAAGTGTTTATTCAGGGTCCAGTTCCATTCTTTTGCATGTCGCTGTCCAATTTTCCCAGGACCTTTTGTTGAAGAGTCTTTTTTCTGTTAGATATTTTTTCCTGCTTTGAGAAGATTAGTTGACCGTAGGGTTGAGGGTCCATTTCTGAGTCTTTATTCTGTTCCATTGATCTGTGTGTTTCTGTGCCAGTTCCATACCATCTTGATGATGACAGCTTTGTAATAGAGCTTGAAGTCTGGAATTGTGATGCTTCCAGTTTTGTTTTTCTTTTTCAGAATTGCTTTGGCTATTTAGGATCTTGTGGTTCCATACAAATTTTAGGATTGTTTGTTCTAGTTCCATGAAAAATGCTGGTGATCTTGTGACAGGGATTACATTAAATGTGTAGATTGCTTTGGGTAATATAGACATTTTAACAATAATTGTTCTTCTAATCCACGAGCATTGAGTGCTTTTCCATTTCTTTGTGTCCTTTTCAATTTCTTTCATAAGTGTTCAATTGTTTTCAGAGTACAGATCTTTTACCCCTTTGTTTAGTTTAATTCCTAAATATCTTACTGTTTCTGACTCAGTTGTAAATGGGATTGATTCCTTGTTTTCTCATTCTGCTGCTTCATTATTGATGTATAGAAATGCAACAGATTTCTGCACATTGATTTTCTATCCTGCAACTTTGTTGAATTCATCTATTAGTTCTCACGATATCTTGGTGACGTCTTTGGGGTTTTCTACATAGAGTATCATGTTGTCTGCAAATAGTGAAAGTTTGACTTCCTCCTTGCTGTTTTGGATGCCTTTTATTTCTTTTTGTTGTCTGATTGTTGAGGCTAAAACTTCCAGTACTACAGTAAATAGTAATGGTGAGAGTGGATATCCTTGACTTATTCCTAACTGTAAGGAAAAGGCTCTCCAGTTTCCCTGTTGAGGATGACATTAGCTGTCGGGCTTTTATGTATGGCCTTTATGCTCTTGAGGTATGTTTCATCTGTCCCTACTTTGTTGAGGGTTTATATCAAGAAAGGATGCTGTATTTTGTCAAATGCTTTTTCTGCATCTATGGATAGGATCATATGGTTCTTATCCTTTCTTTTATTAATGTGGTGTATCACATTGAATGATTTGTGAATATTGAACCACCCCTGCAGCCCAGAAGTGAATCTCACTTGATCATGGTGAATGATTCTTTAATGTGCTATTGAATTCAGTTTGCTAGTATTTTATTGAGAATTTTTGCATCTGTATTCGTCTGGGATATTAGCCTGTAATTCTCCTTTTTAGTGGGATCATTGTCTGGTTTTGGAATCAAGGTAATGCTGGTTTTGTAGAATGAGTTTGGACGTTTTCTATTTTATGAAACAGTTTAGAAAGAATAGGTGTTAACTCTTCTTAAATGTATGTATATCAGAAAATTTTTAAAAAATATTTTTAACTATGGTAAAAAAAAAAACACATAACAAAATTTATCATTCTAACGATTTTTTTTTTCATTTGGCTCCATACCCAATGTCGGGCTTGAACTCACCTCTCTGAGATCAAGAGTTGCATGTTCTACCAACAGCCATTCAGATGCCCTTCCATCTTAACTATTTCTAAGTGTGTAATTCAGTAGTGTATGTACACACATAATGTTGTATATAATGAGAAATGTTAATATTAAAACATTTCCATATGGTTCAGATGTTCAAATTACTTCTTGAATGGGTGATCATTATAATTATTATAAGTATATAAATAATCAAAATAATAAATATAACATTTTAAAATACTAAATTAAATAGAAAAAAATGTATTGGGACTATATTTCTCAAGAAATTAAGATGATCCTCACAATTAGATAATAAATATCACTTACTATAGAATAAGGAAGGATCCAGCATCACATCTATTCTTTTTGGAAAACTTACCTGTTTTGTTTTTATAGATGTGAACAGTGACCAATCCTACCTGAACAAATTGATAGGAACACAGAATGTTCTATTGTGATAACTTAACTAATTATTTGAACTATCTTTGGGTTCAGTGCCCCAGATCACACAGTGGCCCATCATCAAAAATGATTTTTTTCTTTCAATTTCTGGAATATCCAAAAAGCCTTTTGTAAAATGTATTCGGAGACCATTAATTGCATTTTTTATGTTTTCACCTTGTCTAATCCAATTTATGAAGAAAGGGTTGGAAAATTAAAATAGTGTTAATTTCAATCCACTTTCCCAAGGCATTGAAAAAAAATAAAATGCTTTTATTTTATTACATGCTTAAGTATCGTTTTGTCAAATCTTAGAACTCAGATTTAGCTCATTCAGTTTATGGAAAATGCCTGTGCCTAATCCATTTAGCAAAGCTAGTCTTCCTTGTCAAACCAGTTTGCAAATCAGACCGACTTCTCTACGAAAAAGGCTGACTTAAATTTTTAATTTAGATCAACATTACAGTGCATTTTGAGGAATATTATGAAAACCACCATAAGAAGGATTACTTCTAATCTTATAAAAAAGATTACTAGAAGCAGTCAAGATTAAAATCTTGAAAGATATAATTAATCTATTTTATGACAAGTTACAAAAGCAAGAATAAATCTATGTTTCTCATCACTAGTTTCCATAATTCAATGTTACATACAGCCCGAACTGTAAGCTGTTTATGGAACAAAAAACATGATAAAAGATATGTCATTTTTAGGAGAATGTGCACACATGTGTGTACTAAATCTTGGAGTTGACTTTTGGGAATAATCAAATAAGAACCTTGTATGAAAACACAGAACTAACTCCTTTAATTTCATTAGACATTGAGATAAGCTTTCCCACATATTCACGAAAGAGAAAGGTATATACTGCTGACAATAAATGTGTCTAGCAGCTAGTATTTAGTTTGCTTTTTTGATTAATAGGAGGTGTAGGAGGAAAAAAATTTTAATCATTTCATGAGATAAAATAGTTGCAGGATTGATTGTAATTGGAATACATACCTCATTATTTGATAAAATAGATTTTAACTACCTATTGAATAATGCATATTGCATTCAAAAGTAATCACATAAAATTTTTATCCGTGGGCTTTATTCGGTACAACTTGTCAAATTTAGTAGCCCCTGAAAACATTCAGTTGTATTTAAAAGAATTAGCAAACCCATCCTTGTTTGACTGTTCAAAGATTTTTTTCTTTTTTTGTTCCTTCTAGGGTTGCATATTGAGAAGAGCTGAAAAGGATTGCTTATGTTTAACATGGGGAGGCGTTTTTAGTCTTTATTATTCCTTACAGTGTTGTCTTTTCTCTCCTCTCCCCAGACCCTGTCAGAAGCAATGAATTCTTTGACAGGACTTGAGGAACGCAGACATGACATCCTTACCAGAAAATTACCACCAGGCCCACTGCCCATACTCTGTAATGTATTAAAGACCACTTCTTTGAAAGCCAATTAACTAAGGTTGTGGCTCTCTCCTAACTAAAGAAGGAAAAACAGGAAAGGAGTGGAAGTCCCGAAGTGGGCTAATTGCACCCTAAGTCATCAATAGGGAGACTTACCCCAAAATAATTTTAAATTTTTATAGGGGTTTTATTTATTAATTTGAGAGACAGAGTGAGAAAGAGAGCCTGTATGAGTTGGGGGGGGAGGGGCAGAGGGAGAGGGAAAAACTGGTCCTCTGCTGAGCAGGGAGCTTTACCTGGGGCTCAATCCCATGACCCTGAGATCATGACCTGAGCCAAGGCAGACACCTAAGTGCCTGAGCCACCGAAGTGTCCCAAAACAATATTTTCAATTGTCCTTTTTGTTTGGTGCCCTGAAGGGTTTTACATCCTAGGAGAGTACACCATAGTAAGGTTGGGAAGAGGAAGGGAAACATCTTTCTTTTGTAACATGGGACAAGGACAGTTAAGAGGGGGCAGCGGGAGAAAAGGAAACTCGTATGACACCAGGAAGTAGCCTGGGTGGGATTTGAGAGCCTGAACTTGTTAAATTAGCCCCGTCCGCAATCCTCTTGGAAAGTTCTACTGTATGGAACGTCTCTGTCCACCATCTACACCCCACACCCACACCCACGCACTCACACACACTCACAAGCTCACACTCGCCAGGAACTCCCACTCATACACACTCACACTCTTGCACCCACACGCACGTATGCCCTCAGAGACTCCCACAGCGTGTACCTTCACACACCCTCACCCTTACATACACTCAGCAAATCCCCCATGAGGAAACGTACATGGCATCCACACAGCCCCGTGCTCGCTCCCACACTGGTGTACTCACGTCCGTACGCACCTACAGTCACTAAGTCACACACATCGCAGAGGTTGGTGGAGGGCTCAGAGATGATTTCTAGTTGCCTGGGTCCCACAGTACAACTGCGTGTGTTTAGTTTTAAGACCACTGCTTTAGGGCAGTATCTATAGCTTCCCGCACTCAGCCTGCGTGTCTTGCTTCCTTTCGAGGAGACGAGGGGTGACCTGATTCTTGCGGAGATGTCCTTCCCACTGCTCTTCGGGGACGATGAAGTGCCGGGGCCTCGCTAGTGCCCACGAATTCCCCCACTGCTGTGCCAGCAAAGCTCTGCCTGCCCTGGGGATCAGCAGTGACTCTCTCTGAGGCAGCCGGGAAGCCCTGTCCTAACAGCGTGCGAGCCCAGAAAAGCACTTAATTCACGGTTGGTTCTGCCATCAGCTGCTGGCTGGTGGCAGACAGGAGTCATTACTCATGCGCCCGGACAGATTTGTTCCCTGTGTGGTCCTGCCTGCCCAGGGAAAGGCAGCATGGTTGCCTGCTGGGAACAGTCACCTTGGGATATAGTTCCAGGTCTTCCTCAGTTGTGCTGTGTGACTTCAAGCAAATAAAAGACCTCTCTGGGCCTCCCATCAACCTCTGCAATGTGTGTGAATGCAAGTTATGTGTGAGCATGTGTGTGTATGCTTGAGTCTGTGCAGGTGTACATGCGTGTGAGTGTGTGCACACATGTAGGCATGAGCGTGTCTCAGTTGTGAGTGTGAGGCTGTGTGAGAGAGTTCCAGTGAACGGTGAGCGCACACATGGGAGGGTTTGAGTGTATATGTGTCAGAGAACAAGAGTGTTTTTCAGTGTGAAGGTGTTTGAGCGTGTGCTGTGTGTGCACATGTGTGTACATGTAGATGGTGGAGAAAGGGAGGGTGAGGCAAGAAGGGATCTTCAAAGGAATGTTGAAAGCTTCTCAGTATCTCCCAGTGATGGGAGAGGACACATGAGATCATGCTTCTTCCTTCAGCAGACACTGGTGTGGTACATATGGCCTGTGTTTGCTACTGGGCTCTGTGTTGGAGTTTAATGGCAGACAAGACCAACATGGTCCTTGCCCACATAGAGCCTACGGTCTTGGATTCGGACTGGAACACAGGCTTTAGCAACTGAGATGAGAGTTACAACAGAGGCTGGGAGCACTGAGGAGAGCACCTGGTCACAAGAGGTAGTGCCCTTTCTGTCCATTGGGGCCTGAACAATGGGCATGGAGTCCTGCGTGGAGCTGAAGCAGAATGTGCTTGGCCGGAGCCATCCAATATGGCAGCCACTCGCCGTACATGGCTGTTGAGCACTTGAAGAGATGGCAAGTCCAGATGGATCAGCGCTGTAAGTTTAAAATACACACAAGATTTTGAAGACTTTGTCTGAAAAAAGAATGTAAATGATCTCAATATTTTAATCGTTAATTAGGTGCTGAAGTGATAACATTTTGGGTAGAACGTGTTAAATAAAACACATTGTTAATGATAAGATTACCCATTTCTTTCCACCTTTTTCCAGTGTGGCTGCTAGAAAACGTGAGATGGCTTAAGTGGCTTATACTCTCCTGCCCTTTTCCTATTGGTCGGTGCTGTCCGAGGCAAGGGCAGCTGAGAGCCGCCTGTGCAGAGGCCCAGAGGTGGGTGCGAGTTCGGGTGTTTGGGGACCGGGATTGCAGAGTTTAGGGCTTGAGGGAGGGCTGGCGAGAGCTGGTCTGGAGAAGTCACCGTGCAGCGGCAGGAAAGGCCCACTGAGCCCTTGGAGAGCATTGCTGATGCCACAGGAAGGATTTTAAGCAGGGACATGGGTTGAGCAGATTGATGTGCATTACAATTTCTCCTCTAGCTTCCTTGTGGAATGTGGAATGAGAAGTGAAAGCAAAACTAAGACCAGGAAGACCCGGCAGAAGATTCTAGCAGCGGTCCAGATGAGAGAAGACAGTGGCTGGGCTTGGGAGTGCTGGGGGGGTTTGAGAGACATGAACCTTCAACAGGGGTCCGTTTGTAGTAGACACACAGGAATTGTTCCAGCAAGGAATCCTACAAGAACCAGTCTGCTGTGTTTGCCTCTGACAGTCATGGAATCCCCAAACCACAGAATGGCAGGGCAGGAAGGGAGCTTGCACGTTACCTGGGCATTCTTCTTTAGGGGTTCTGATAGATGGGGCCACTTAATCCCCAAACCCCCAAACCACATGAGGTAGATGTTTTGCTTCCTTGACTCAAAAGAGGAGATTTTCTTCCCTACAGGGGCATGTTAAAATAGCAGCAGCTTGAGTGTACCCCAGGAAGCAGGCCAGAAAGCCTAGTGGGCCCATCTTGTATACCACGTCCTAAAGGAAGCTCTGGATGTTTCTGTGCTGCAGAACATCAGGGCTGGTGGCTTTCAGTTCCCTTTCTGCAGAGCTCTGTGGTTTGGCTGATGCTTGGGAATTGATGGGTGCCTGTCAAGACTGGCTCTCGGGTGCGGCCCACTTTTCCAGCCTCTGGTATTTGATGCACTTGACTTAGAAAATTAGACACTGCTTGGCAGCTGTCCTTAACAGTTTCCCAACTGCTTCTCCCATGCTGATCTTTTTTTTTTTTTTTTTAAGATTTTATTTACTTATTTGAGAGAGAGAAAGAGCAAGACGAAGGGGGAGAGAGGCAGATAGAGAGGAGGAAGCAGACATCCCACTGAGCAAGGAACCTGATGTGGGGCTCCATCCATGCTTAACAGACTGAGCCACCCAGGTGTCCCTCCCACTGCGGATCTGGTTCATTGTTCCCAACTTTTGGTTCTTGATTTGTGATGCTGATTCTAATTACTTTGTCCCTGCCTCCAAAATCTTCCAAGATGTCCCAGAGATGGATGCCAGCACTCCTTTGCAGGCTATTCAAGGCTCTATACCACCTGGTCCTCTTTCCTTCAGACCTAGTCTCCCATTGCTCTTTCCAAATCTCTAACTCTCTGATGATGCCAGCCACCTGCTAGGTGCAGAGCACACCACACCTTGGTTCCTGCTCTTTTCTACCTGCTTTTACCTTCCCCCTTTCTCTCCCTAGATGTACTCTACACATTTTCCAGGGCCTGGGAAAAATACTTCCTTCCTGAAGCCTTCTCTTCTGTCTCTCATTGTAATTAATCCCACCTCCTCTGCCCTTCCATCTATCTCACTGTTTAGCACTTGTCCTGACCAGCCTTGTGTTACTGTTTCTCATTGACATGTTTTCTTTCCCTATTATGCTGCGTTCCTTACAGGCAGGGATTCTGCCTTCTTTGTGCCTATAAGCTAGGGCTATATAATGAATTTTGGCTGAATAACTTTATGGAATCTTTGGGATTGTGTCCCACTCTTAGTCTTGCATTGGTACGTGGAGCATTCATTCATGGCAAGCTGGAGCAGGAAGCAGGGCTCGAACCAGGGTGAGGTGAGTTGCTCTCATTGCTGACCTTTTGCTTGTCTGACCCTGGGAGTTAGTACCTCCTAGATGCCTCACTTTCCTTACCATCAGTCCTGGCAGAAAGGAAAGATTGGAGTCTTGGGATTTAGAATGAGTCCATCAGGAGGGACAGGCCAGGGTCCACAAGGTCCAGTTTCTCCTTTCATACTGACATGTGGAACTATCTGGACAATCAAGCCCAGCCCATGCCCAAGGGCCCCCAGAACGATCCCAGAGCCCACTGGCACCAGCAAAGTGGCAGGGTCCCAACAGATGAGAGGGTCTTAGGAATCTGGAAAGACCAATGTTTGGAATACTTTGTAAACAGGCAGAAGGACAACCCTCATACGCAGTCTCTTGAAAAGAACAAGGTAACAGTGTGTGGGCTGGAGCATGGTGCCAGATAACGCCTTAAGATATAGAGATCATAAAAGCAGAGCACCTAGCTGTTGACTGGGGTCTAGGGCAAGATCAGGTTTTATGGAACTTGTGGTACTATGGTAACTAGTTAGAACTTATGAGTGGGGCCACATTTCCATGGACTGACCTCAGTGCGGTTGAGGGTGTGTGTAAGGAAACCAAAGGGCTACATTCTGGTGGGAATGGGATCAGTGACTTAGCCCATGTCACTGGGAGTGCTACACCCTGTATCAGATGGTATCAAAGGAGAATGAGTGTGTCACATGAAACCCAGCACTCAGCTCTTGGCTCTGGAGCGCATCTCTGAGGGTGTGAAAGACTCCAGGTCAGCCTGAAGAAAAGAGGGTTAGAGGAAGCGAGAGAGGATGAAGCACAGGCTATTTAAATATGGCCACGGTATATCAGGATTGGCTGGGAGAGGGGGCTTAACCAGGCTTTCACAAAGAGCAGCCAATAGGTCTGTCCAGGGCTCTGGCACTGGTCCCCTACTGCCAGGTCATGTACTAGCTGAGTCAGGATACCCAGGGACTCATGTTAAAATAGAGTCTTATGGGCTTCAAACCTTGGACATTCTGGATCTGTCAGCCTAGAGTTCATTTTAACTGAGCTCTCAGGGAGCTATGCAGCCTGATTTGGGAGCCACTGGCTGGGAACAGAGTTAAAGGAGGCAAAGTAGCTGGCGGTTCATTTGGAGTTAGTCCCATGTTTTCCTTTAGGCCTCATTTAAGCCATGAAAGACTTCCATAGGAATACCATTGACAGATAAAGCAGAATATTAAGGGCACAATTCTGAGACGCACTAAATATTTCCAGTTGTTATACTTTTCTTTTCTCTGTATCATGCCTCTTTGAATGTCCTAGCGCTCATTTTCCTGCTTTGGTATAGTGGTTCTCAAACTTTAGTATGCAGAGGGCTTGATTAAACTTCCATTCCTGGCCCCCCACCTCCGAGTTTCTGAGTCAGCGGGCCGGGGCTGGAGAGGGGCTTGATTATTGCATTTCTAACAAATTTCCAAGTGAGGTTGACACCTCTTGGTCTAGGGAATATACTTTGAGAAACACTGATCCAGTGGAACAAAAAGTGGAACATGCACGATTGAATGTCAGAAGAAGAAAGAGATATTTGAAGTAATAACGACCAGGAATTTTCTCTAAAATTAATGACAGGTACCAAACCTGTCAGGAAGCTCGTAAGTAGGATAAATATCAGAAAATGTATACCTGTGTATATTACATTCAATCTTCAGAAAATCAAATCTAAAGAGAAAATCTTGAAAGATGCCAGAAGAGTGGAAGTACCTTCTTGTAGAAGAACAAAGATAAGAATTAATAGGGAGATGTCAGAAATCACACAAAGAAGAAAAGAGCAGTGAAATAATTAATGTGTTGAAAGAAAAGAACCCCACCAAGCTAGAAGTCTACATCCAGTGAAATTCTCCTTCACCAGTGAAGGAGAAACGAAGGCTTTCTTAGACAAAAGCTGAGGGTAATCATCGCCGGTGACTTGCTCTGAAAGAGATGTTAAAAGATATTCTCAGAGAGAAGGAAAATGATAGGTCAGAAACTGAATCTATAACAAGAAAGAATGAGTATCAGAGAAGGAATACATGAAGGTAAAATAAAATCTTTTATTTTTCTTATTTTCAATCGATCTCATAGATAAGTGTTCAGAGTAATACTAGTGACAATGCCTGGGGTGATTACATGATATGACTAACGAAATGAACCACAGCGACGCTGTAGGAGACAGAGGAGGAGTGGGGAATCTTCTGTTAGAAGGAACTTAATGCTACCAGTGAGGCGATATAGTGATATTTGAAAGTAGACTTACGTGAGTTTTTTTTTTTTCCTTCCAATTTATTTATTTTCAGAAAAACAGTATTCATTATCTTTTCACCACACCCAGTGCTCCATGCAAGCTGTGCCCTCTATAATACCCACCACCTGGTACCCCAACCTCCCACCCCCCCGCCACTTCAAACCCCTCAGACTGTTTTTCAGAGTCCATAGTCTCTCATGGTTCACCTCCCCTTCCAATTTACCCAAAAGCACATACCCTCCCCAATGTCCATAACCCTACCCCCCTTCTCCCAACCCCCCTCCCCCCAGCAACCCACAGTTTGTTTCGTGAGATTAAGAGTCACTTATGGTTTGTCTCCCTCCCTATCCCATCTTGTTTCATGGATTCTTCTCCTACCCACTTAAGCCCCCATGTTGCATCACCACTTCCTCATATCAGGGAGATCATATGATAGTTGTCTTTCTCCGCTTGACTTATTTCGCTAAGCATGATACGCTCTAGTTCCGACTTACGTTGAGTTCTAAATGTATATTGCAAACTCTAGAGCAACTGCTAAAAATACTTTTTTTGAAAAGAGATATAACTGACATGCAAAAGGAGGAGAGAATATGGAATCCTGCAAAATACTTAGTTAAAAATGAAATGGCAGAGAGGCACTTGGGTGGCACAGTTGGTTCAACTCTTGGTCTTGGCCCACGTAGTGATCTCAGGATCATGAGGTTGAGCCCTGCATCAGGCTACATGCTCAGCGGGGAGTCTGCCTGATATTCTTTCTCCCACTACTCTGCCCCTCTCCCCAGCTCTCTCTCAAATAAAAAAATAAATCTTTAAAAAATAAAATAAAAAACTGAAATGACAGAAAAATAACAAAAAACAAAATAAGAAACAACCTGTAAAACCTTTGCAAACTTGAAAAAGAGGTAAATGTTAATTGAGCTACATCCGTAATCACTGTAAATCTAAGTAGTCTACGTAAATGAATTGAAATACAGAGATGTCAGAGTGGATACAAAAAAAATGCACAAGCCAATAGTCATCTACAAAAACTTACTTTATGTTGTAAGGACCTATTTAGAAACTCTCCCTGCTCTCCTTCCCCCAGGGGATTTACTTAGAGACAAGTCCCTGAGACCAGCTTCAGGTAACAAAGCCCAGATACAAAGGTGGGTCAGGCCAGGTGGAGACATCCGATCAGTGGGGGGCTGCATACTGTCTCCCTGGTTACCAAGGAGTATGGGCCCCGCCCTTCGGGAGCCTTTGGGCACCAATCCCAATCAAGGTGTAACAGGCTGGTTCAAATGTCTACTACGGCAAATTGTAACTCAATTGGTCACCTAGCGTCACTGTGGGTACCCAATTGGGGTACTCAATTTTGGGGGGACCCAACAATATATAAAGACACAGATAGGTTAAAAGTAAAGGCATGGAGAACCACCACTGGCAAAATCAGTTCTTAGGAAGGAACATCAGGATATTATACTTTTAGTGAATTTTTTAGGGTTAGGATGTTTTTCAGCTTAAGCTTTTTATGAAATGAAAGGACTTGTTATCTGTTGTAGGAGTTTAAGTGGGAAAGATACAGGTGACTTCCTTGGAACTCTTGAAATGTCCAAATCAGATGCCAAGGCTGAATTAGCCAGGCCTTGGGTGCATGGACACTCATACTTAGTTATCATGAAGGAGAAGGTAATGGCGGGGTGATTTGTACTCTCCTAGGTCTGCCAGAGAAATGGTTTTGTGAACAGAGCTTCATTCTGAAAGCTAGTTCTTGGGCAACTCCGATTTTTGTTTGCATTTCTAGAATCCTTCCAGGTAGTGGGCCAAAGTGAGAAAACACAGGTCAGTAACACATCGTGGAGCTGAGAGCAGAAGACAAGCTGGGGGCAATGGACAGCTGGAGGGAGAAAACTCACCGTGGCCATTTTGGGTTTGGGTTGTTGGAGGTGCTTCTGAGCAGGGCACTTATAACTTTGACTCTTCATGCACCAACAACTAAGTAAAAAAAAAAACCCAAAAAACAGTAAATAATGGATTGCTCTGTGACATCTGATATGAAACACTTGACGGATGTTTTGTGTTGATGCTCAGATGTTAGGCATTCTGTAATTCAACTGGTGAATATTGATGCATTTGTGTTAGAGATTCTCAAACAGTGCACTGAAAAAGATTAGTTTAATGCAATATTAAGAGATGCTTTATGTGCTATGCTTGAGTGTATTATGTGTTGTGGGAGGGCCGTGCGGGGAAAGCCAGGTCTTGAAATGCCGGGTTAGGTAAAGTGAATAGGCTTCTTTGTTAGGAACCTTTAATATGGACAAATGTGCAATGGGAGTCTTGACAGGCAAGGTGGGGAACTATAATGTGGTAGGCAGTAGTTCCCAAACTTATTTGAAGGAGATTCCCCCTACTGCCTCCCTGAATGATTGTATCTGAGTCAAATTATCTCTGATGTGTCACTTAAACAAAGTCAAGTTTTTATTTTAAGTAAAGGAAATCCAGAAGTAGGCAGTCCAAGAGACTGTGACCTCATGATATCATCTCGAATCCCGGCTGCTTTTATTTCTTGGCTCTAATATCATTAGTTCATTATTTCCATCCTCCAAGTCACTACACAGGTCCAGGTGGCCAATAACATGCTGGCTGTCACACCCTTGTTCCAGTCAGGAAGTCAGAGGAAGGGCGAAGGGCATAAAAGATATGCTCCTGGATGCGCATGTCCCTGCTTAAGGAGATTTCCTGGAAGTTCCATCCCGTGACTCCTGTTGGCATTTTACCGGTCACACGTGGCTGCCACGGAGGCTGGCAAACCTGAATTTAGAGCTGGGCACCTGGCTGCCCTAATTAAATCAGAGTTTTATAACGGAAGAAGAAAGAATATTGAGTAGACAAATAGTGCCTACACGAATATCTGATTGAACATTCCTAGACTGGGTCTAGGAAATGTTGATGTGTGTTATTTTCCCACTGGCCTCTGATGTTTCGTCTTTACCCATATGCTACATGTCTTGGTTGCTTGCTATGTCTACCTCTCTCTCTTTATCTCCGTGTACCTTTGTCTCTCTTTCTCGCATGTATGTATACACAGAAATACACATATGTCTTAGATTATCTGTAGAATATAAAAGACTAATAGAATGTTAGATTAGGAGGAAGTTTTAGATATTGTCTAGCTCAGTGGCTTTCAACCTTCTAACACACTTTGGAGTCTCTTGGGGGAACTTACAAAAATATCGATGCCAGAGCCCTCCCAGTTTGAATTGTAATCTTTGGGGATAATGTCCAGATCGTCATCTTATTTTCTTTCCCAGAGTTTCCCAGTTTGTTCTAATCTGGAACCAGGGTTGAAAGTCTCTGGTCTGGACCAGCTTTATCATTTTATTGGGAAATTATCTGCACAATTATTTCTTTCATGTCTGTTTCCCCCAGTAGACTACAAAACCTATGAAGGCAGAAGAAATAGTATCTATTATGTAGTCACAGTATTCATCCACAGAGCTTAGCACAACACTGGCACAAAGTTCAATGAATGAATGAATGAATGAATCAGTGAATCAATGAATGAGTAAACCAAGGCCCCCAGAGAAGAAGGTCCTCATGAAAGATGATAGAGCAAATACATATACAGCAAAACCCAGATTAGAACTCTCTGTTCAGGGCTCCTTCAGTTATCCCAAGACCTTGGGATAGTCAGACCTTGGATCACTTTACCCCAGAACTGATGAATGTGCTTCTGTGTTCCTACAGCATTTATTGTATACAGTTATAATTATTTTTGAGTCTCAGGTTAAGAACCGTGTCTTACTTCTTCAGGCATCACCAGCCACCCGCCATGCCTGCCTCACAGTAATGACTCATGGTAATGGCTTATTGGGGGGTGGGGTGGGGAGGAAAAAAAATAATGAAAAGCCCATGCAAGTTCAGTGCTTCCAAACACCATACCTTCCTTTCAGGGTATCCCTTGCCAAAGGCTACTTTCCTGTCTTCAACCTTTGCCTACCGTGCCCTCAACCCAGATTCTACATCTGTATCTAGTTACTCAGTTTGAATGACCTGTACCGTTGAAAATTTTTGAAAATGAGTTCACAGTGAAGTATTAAAGATTGGTAAGGTTTGAGGGAACACACCTTCTTGGTATGTTTGTATGTTAACTAGGGACAGTGTCCAGACCCAAAAGAAGAAAATTCTAATTGCAAAATTTTAAGCATGAGAGAACAGAACTCCTATGGGGCAATTTGGGGTATAACCAGGGGGCTTTCCTGGAGGGGTATAATCCAGTCAATCAGAGGAAGGCAGCTGGGTGTTCATCTTTGAGTAGGGTACCTGGCAGGCACTCCTGGGGAGCAAGATCCTGGGTTTGCCTTGGTTAGAGATCTGCTTCGAACATGGGGTTGTCATTTAACCCTACCATGAAGGTTTAAGAGACCAGCAGCTTCCTTGGGATGCTGTGGGGACTTGGCCACAGGGGCTCTGACCCATTCCCGGCAAGGAGGAAGGGAACGCCTATCCAGTGCCTGAGGTGGAGTTCTTAATAAATGTTAACTCTCTTCTCTCTGCAGGGATTGCTCAGCCAGCAGCCCCAGAGGGAACAATTAGATTGTTTATCCAAACCTCCGCCACTTTGCTATGTAATTGATTTTTCATTGAGTGTATTTAGGAAATGGTTATTTACATGAATACAGGCACACCAGGGACAGAGCTGCATCTGATCATAGGAAATGGGAGGGAACCTAGATCAAAGTGTGGAATCTAGCGGGGGAGGGAGGGTGGGCTTTGAAGGCAGGCAGCCTACCGACATTCTCACTCTGCTACTGACTGTACATATTTGAGCAAATTATGAGCCTTCTGAGTCTTGGTTTCCCCATTTGAAATGGGGTAAATTTACTTCCTAATAGGGCTGCTCTGAAGGTTAAATTAATGCTAGGAGCTGGGCTTTGCTCCATCCTGTATTTCAGTAAGATGCCGTTATTGCTATGCAGCATTACTCCCGTTACTGCTCCTGCTGGGGAAGTTTCCCTTCCTCCCTTTAGTCCACTGCACCCCTCTCCCCCAACCCCATCTCAGCGCTTGGCCTCAGTCCTGCCTTTTCCCCAACGCCTTCCTGACAGCTCCAGTCTGTCTCCTCCCACCTCCCATGAACAGCTGTGAGATGGAGTCTGTAGCACCGTATTTTAAGCCCGAGTTATAAGCAACAGGATTTTATTTTCTTTTTTGCTGTCTAGACCAGGGGTTGGCAGACTAGAGTCCATGGGCCAAATCTGGTCTATGGACTGTTTTTGTATAGCCTGTGAGCTGAGAACAGTTTTCACATTTTTGAATGGTTGAAAAAAAAAAGAATAAAGTTTTGTGACTCATGCAAAAATATTTTGTGACACAAGAACATGATATAAAATTCAAATATTTGTGTCCATAAATAAAGTTTGATTGGACCACCGTCCCCGCCTTTCCTTGGAAGGTCCAATGGCTGCCTTCAGGCTGTAGTGGCAAAGCTGAGTAGTTCCAGCAGAGACTGTACTACCTGTAAAGCCGAAAATACTTACTCTATGGCCCTTTACAGGGACTTTGCTGAGCCCTAGACTCTCAGCTTCTTGGGCGGGCATGTGTACCATGCTAGTCCTACAGCCAGGGCTCCCTGAATGCTGTGGGTTGCTGATTACAACTCAGTCTTGCCACAAGGGGCCTCTTGTCCATCCTTCCTCTGCTCCCCTGTTGGGGCGTGAGTGAAACATTACTTGTACAGCAGGTGCCGGCGGTGAGTTGTTCCCTGGGTACATATGAGGTCCTTAAAAGCAGAGAGACCAGTTTTTAGTGCAGAGCCCAGAGAAGGAAATGTGTGTTAACAGATATCAGTATACACTGGGCATTTTGCCAGTTTTATCTCATTTAATGCTCATTCATTCATTCAACATATTTTTTTTCAAGCACCTACCGATGGGCAAGGCACTGTTCTGGGCATGGACATGCAGCTGGAGCAAAACAGACAAAACATTTTTTTCTGCAATCATGGCGTTTACTTTCTATATTGGAGCCGGTAAGCATTCCAAATAATAAGTAAGCACAATATATTGAAATATATTGCATGTTAGATGGGATTAAATGGGAAGCATAAAGCAGGAATGAGGGACAGCACTTAACAGCTTTTTATTTTAGGTACAAAGAGTAGGAATTTTATTTTATTTTATTTTTTTAAAGATTTTATTTATTTATTTGACAGAGAGAGATCACAAGCAGGCAGAGAGGCAGGCAGAGAGAGAGGAGGAAACAGGCTCCCCACTGAGCAGAGAGCCCGATGCGGGGCTCGATCCCAGGACCCTGAGATCATGACCTGAGCCGAAGGCAGCGGCTTAACCCACTGAGCCACCCAGGCGCCCCGAGTAGGAATTTTAAATAGGGAAGTCAGAGAAGGGGTCTTTGAAAAGGTAACTTGAACAAAGACTAAGGTTGTGAACTATGTGGACATTTGGGGAGAAGGATATTATAGGCAGTGGGAACAGCAAGTGAAAAGGCCCTGAGGCCGGAGAGGACTTGGTTTGTCCAAAGAACAATAGGAAGAGCAGCGTGGCTGGAGCTAGGACAGGGAGGAGAAAGTAGTAGGAGAAGAGGGTAGAGTGATAAGAGGGAAGGAAGCAAGGGAAGGAGATAGATTATGGAAAGCTTTTCCCGTCGCTGTGAGGGCTTTAGCTTTTACTCTGAGTTGGGAAGTCGCTGTAGTGTTTTGACTAGAAGATTGAGGATATTTGATTTTTACTTCAAAGCAACAGCCGTGTGAGGTAGGTATTACTTGTCTTCATCCCTTAGAGAAAAAAAAAAAAATCGCAATTCAGATAGGCCAGGTGATACGTGGCCACAGGTAGTAAGAGGCAGAGGCAGGATTTGAACCTGCGCTTAGCCCATCTCCGCACTCCCCTCTCTGTCCGCCTGGTTGGCATAGAGCGGATCCTCAGCAACCACTTATGAAATGGATTTCAGGGAACTTCCAGGGCTTGGGCCATGGAATGAGCTGCGCCGTTCCACGTATCGCTCCATCTGCCAGCTCCGCCTCGGTGCCGGGAACAGTTGGGACCACGGTCTAGGGACTGTCCAGCTGGGCCTTCTGTTTTCTTTTAAACTTGCACCAGCCACGCAGTGGTCGAAGGACAAACATTAATCAAATATGAGGCAACAACCTAATTAGCTCCTAATGGTCACATACTGCCAATTAAACACCTTGATGACTAGTTTACTCTGGAGCTTAATTACGTATTTCTAAATAAATCTAGCCCTGTGCCACCACCTGTCAGTTTAGGAGCCAAATCTTTTCTTGGATGTGCCCTCTCCTACTTGGGAGGGAGTCGGACAGCTGGTTTGCATGGAGAAGTGAAATCAGATATTGGCATCTGTCAAAATGATTTCATGGTCCTGTTGTGCATTTCAAGCGTGGGGAAGATCACCACGGAGGCACTAGCTCACTTCCTGCCTGTGCTCCTTGCAATCCGTCTGGCAACAGGAAGCTTTAGCCAAGGGCCCTTGAGAGAGGAGGATGGTATGCGTACAGGACTTCTCCCTCCCGCGGGCAGTGTCAAGTCTCACTCTCCGTCCTGTCTGCTGCTTCGACATAGGCTGTCCACTTAGCAATCAGGGAATTGGATTGTTATGACTGAAGAGCCAGAGATAGCAGCAGCACAGGAGAGCAGGTTTCGGGCCCCTGCAAACTCAGTATATGTTCACAGAACCAGAAACTGCTGGATACACCAGCCTGTGTCCATCGATGGAGAAGCGATGATGCCTGGTGGTACATGGTGCTGGTCGGGGAGGAGAGGGGTGGCAATTCCCAGGGAACATTGACAAGGGCAGACATTTCCCAGGGATGCTGTTCATCTTGGTAAAAGGGCCTAGGAATCAAATCAGTTAAGGAATGCTTGAGAAAAATGAGAATACTTAGTGTGGGGCCGAGGTAATTCTTGGAACGGGGCACTGGGGAAGGTAGCGATGTTCAGCTGATGAAGAGTGTGTTGGGCAGAGGGCATAAGCCTGTCGCATGTTGTAGCGAGGGCCACGCAGGTGTTCATGGTGAACAGGACCACGACCGACATCTTCAACCATCATATTCTCTGGAGGGAAGGGTGGAGGTTAGGTGGGTTTCCAACCCTTACCACTGTTCCTCGCCATACCTGGCGCCATTGAATCTAGGCTCTGTGACTCCTTCAGCAGATCATAGGGGAAGGAGCAGCGTGCTAGCTTCTGGGCCCAGGCATTCAGAAACTGGCACCTTTCCCTTTCTCTGTCTCGGGTTGCTCCCTCTTGGGACCCAACTCCCACACTGCGAGGAAGCAGGAAGGCGTGTGACAGCCCCGTGTCCGTGTGCCAGGTGACAGTTCCAGCTGCGGTCCCAGCCGATGGCCAGCGTCAGCCACCAGACACATGGCCCAAGCCTTTGAGTGGTTCTTTGTGGGCAGTGGAGATGAACGGTCTCTTCCAAAGCCTGCCCAAGCTGCACATTTGGGAGCAAACTACATGATTGGTGTTGTTTTCAGCCCTGCATTGGAGGTGGCTTGTTTGAGAACTGGAACACAGGGCAAGGCAGGCCCCCAATCCTCAGAAGCAGTCCTAACTTGAATGTCAGGTGTTCCTGCCTCTGTTTCGAGTGACCTCGGTCACCACCTGCACACGGTGGTGACTCAGAGCATCTGTTACAATGACGATACATTCCAGTCACGCAAACGGAACCTTTGCCTTAGCCTGACCTCCATTCTTCCTCTAGTGTCCCAGCTTGGTGTATTTTTAAACCTGGATTTTAATAATGATGGCCCTTTATTGAATACAATTTGAAGGTATTCCAAATAGATTAAAAAATGTAAGTGTGGAGCTGCTCTGGGTGAAGCAGGGAGAGGGCTCTCGGTCCTGCCAGCCCGGCCTCCCTCCCCCGCCTCACACAGTCCCTGAGAAGCTCGGCTTCTGTGGCGCTCAAGTGGAAGCCGATGTCCTCACTCACCTGTGCATCCTTCACCTCTGGTCCTCTCCTGAGTTCTGTCCTGACCACTTTTCTCTCCCCTGGGTAACACCACGGATTAAAACTGAACCATATTTCATTTTTTCCTTCCGTACCCCCTAAATCCCCCACTCTGCCTCTCAAATACCTCATATCAGGGAGATCATATGGTAATTGTCTTTCTCTGATTGACTTAATTCGCTCAGCATAATACCCTCTAGTAACAGACCTATACCCCGGGGCAAATAATACATTATATGTTAATAAAAACAATTAATAAAAAAAAAAAAGCTGAACCATAGTAAATGGTAACAGAGGTCTTGTTGCCGCTAAGAGTCCCGGTGAGCTTTCTGAGAGAGGAAGTTTCCACATCTCAGCCGATGAAAGAGGAAATGAAGCAAGTCCTACATTTGGGGGCAAGAGACTGGGCTGGCTATGGTCTGCCATGCCGCCGTGAGGGAAAAGTGGGGAATGAGAGGGATTCCGGGCAGGTGGACGATGGCGGTGCTTAGGGAAGGGGGTCAGGAGCGCTCACATTTGGGTGAAGCTGAAGACAGTAGGAGTGTGACCGCAGGGAAAGCTGAGTGCTCACCCGATCAGGGCGGGGAGGGCGGGGAGGTATGTAGGCTTGAATCCGGGTCCAGAAGGTGGAATGTGAGGCCCAAAGGCATATCATGGCACCATCCACTTTGTCTGGGCCCGCTGGACACAGGAGGGCGGCTCCGGATTGAGGCAGAGGTGGGGGAACACTGAGGCGTGCTGAGGAATGAGGCCAGAAGGCAGAGAGGCATTGTAGAAGGACCAAATGAGGCAGGCCAGGGAAAGGAGGACCTGCAAACTTGCTTCTATTCAAAGGGCCTGATTGGTAGGTATGTGGGAAGGAGAAGGCAGGAGGAGTCCAGTGAAGGCACCAGGCTTCCTGAAGATTCCTAAAGAAGTGCTCAGTTTCCTCCTACATTATGGTGGTGGTGGAGGTGGGGGGGGTGTCCTGTGGCCCGTTTCTTCTTTAGAAAGTTGGTGCGGTGTAGCAGGAAGAACACTGTCTAGGAGTCAGGGGGTCCTGCTTCCTGTTTGATTTTGCCACGGGTGAGACATCTCCGTGTTCTGGGCCTTTCATTTCCTTATCTATGAAATGAGAGAGTTGATTGTAATTGGTTTCCAGGTCTCTTTCCATTCTGGAAATTTATTATTCAGTTCCATAGGCATTGGCGGTCAGGTGTAGGGTTGGGCTTTGGAGAAGCGGAGGACAGATGCCCTGCCTTCGGGGGGCTCGTGCTGAGGTGGGAAAAGGTGCCCTTTCTACAGGTGGCTGCACCGCAGCATGGAAGGGCTGGAACGGCTGATGCTGTTACTAGAGCCTGTTTGAAGTTAGGGCAATGCAGTAAAAAGCAGCAAAAAAAACCCCAAAATGGGGCCAAAGGAAGAACTGATTGATTCCGGGCAAAAGAAGGAGGTCCGGGAGCATGTGTTCAAGGCTTCACGGCCAACTCATGAAGCAGGCAGATGAATATGGTAGGTATTTGGCCCAGTCTGTCCCGTGGCCTGTTCTGGGAGGTCCAGGCCCTGCGCTGAGCCCAGCAGTGTAGGAAGGTGCCTCAGAGCCCTCCTCCAGGAGTATGGAGAAGCAGTACTTGAATCCATTTCATTCCTTTGAGGCATACATGTATTTTTAGAAAGTATTTATTTTCAGTGCTAAGCGAAATAAGCCAGAGAAAGACCAACACCGTATGATTTCACTCAGATGTGGAATTTAAGGACCAAAACAAATGAGCAAAGGGGAAAAAAAGAGACAAACTGAAAAAAACAGACTCTTCACTATAGAGAACAAACTGGTGGGGAGGTGGGCGGGGGATGGAGGAAACAGGTGATGGGGTCAGGAGGGCACTCGTTGTCATGAGCACCGGGTAATGTATGAACCTACCAGGTCACTGTAGTGTGCACCTGACACTAACACAGCCCTGCGTGGTGACCACACCGCGGTCAAACACAAGTATTTTCATTTTAGAAAAACTAGAAGATTCAAAAACCAGATGATTCATAAGGCCAGCAGACAGTTAACATACTATGTATCCTATATATATACACATACATATATATGTATATATATCAGATACTCTATCTCTCAATGCACAAACATAGGCACAATTATATTAGACTATTTTGTGCCTTTCTCACTTGGCAATGTGTACGAACATCTCTCCTTGTTGATAAATATGGATCGACCTTGCCAGCAGACACCTCGGACTCCAAGACGGCGCCAGTCATGCCAGTGACGTAGAAACTCAGGGCATCAAAACAAGGGAGCTGCCAAGCTGGATAATGAAGTGGAATTTCATCCCTAAGGGCACTGCTGGAGATTTTCAAAGAGGTTAGTTACTGTCGGCATCACAACCAGTTCCCCAGTCTGAGAAACGGAGCCTCACTGGGGTTTCTGTGGCGCTGGCTTTCCTGCCTCTCAACTGCGGCTTCTCCCCGAAACTTGCACATAGGCAGCCACGCACCTACCCCTGAAGAGGGTGGGGAGGGTGCACCTTGCCGGCACCCCTGAATCCTTTCATATCCTAATTAACACCCAGTAAAAGATGACATATATATATATATAGATATAATATATAATATATACAAATATTGTATATATATAAAAATGATATATGATACGTATAGATCAACATCATCATTTTTAATGGTTGCATAGTAATTTTATTGTGTGAATATAACAAATTATTAAACAATTCCTATTGTTTGAACTTGAAATTTCTTTCCTTTGCTGTTATAAACAGTGCTTTAATGAAAACTTTATGCAAGGTGCCTGGGTCCTTCAGTTGGTTAAGCGTCTGCCTTCTGCTCAGGTCATGATCCCAGGATCTTGGGATTGAGTCCTGCATGGGGCTCCCAGCTCAGCAGGGAGTCCGCTTCTTCCTCTGACACTGCCCCCCCACCCCCCTCTGCTCATGCTCGCTCTCCTGTTCCCTCTCTCTGTGTCTCTCTTACAAAAATAAATAAAATCTTTTTTTTTTTTTTAAAGAAAATAGTCTTGCGCATAGATCTTTGCACACTTCCCTAATTACTTCCTCGAATATGATGATTGTTACAGCTTCTGGTGGGTGTGACTGTATTAGTCTCTGGAAGTTTTGTTCCCACTTATTCCCAGTAGCAGCAGGTGAATGTCCACTCCCCCCGGCCCCGCCCCCGCCTTGCCAACACCGGGCACTGTTACTCTTTTTAATCATTACCATCTGAAAAGTAAAGAGGGCATACCATTGTTTTAAGTCCCATTCTCTTGTGACCATTGAGGTAGAACACTGGCTATGTTTCTATTGTGTTTGCATTTCGTCTTTTATGATTTGCTTTTTCATATCACCCTGTGGTTTCTCCCCTGACCACGGTGTGTGTATAGTTTCCCAGCACTGCCGTAACACGCAACTACAGACTGCACGGCTTCAACCAGCGGTCCTTCATTCTCTCATCGTCCGGGAGGTGGGAAGTCTGAAATCAAAGCATCGGTAGAGGCAGGGCCATGCTGTCCCTGAAGCCTGTAAGGGAGGATCCATCCTCCTCTTTTTCCGCTTGTGGTGGTTGCCGGCATTTCTCGGTGTGCCCTGGTGAGGAGCTCCATCACTCCAATTTCTGCCTCGGTCTTCCGTCTGTCCTTGTCCGTGTGTCTCCCAGTCTTCTCTTCTTTGAGGGATGCCAGTCACGGAATTAGGGCCCACCATGATTCAGTGGGACCTCTGCAAAGGCCCTCCTCCAGAAAAAGTCACATTCACAGGGTCTGAGGGGGGTAGAATCTGAACATATCTTTTTTTCTGGGGGGGTGGTGGTGAGGGGACACAATTTAGCCTACAACAGTGTTTTTGTCTCTTCTTTATTAATTTGTAACAGCTTGAGGCTTGTTTTTAAGTGAGTTCCCTGGCTTGGGGTGGGAGGGCAGGGTCAGTTCAAGTTTTACTCCACAAACAACAAAATGGCTATTTAACCAAGATGGAGTCGCTCTGGCTAAGTAGGCCCCTACAGGTAGCAGGATGGAGAAGAACTGGATTCAATTTCCAGGTGAGTTACACTGGAGCAGTAGTCCGGTGGTGAGTTTCACTGGGACCCGAGTCCAGATCCTTCCTGTCTACAACCTCACCTCTGAGGAATGGCTCTGTAGAGTCAAGAGCAAGGCGAAGCTCATGAGAGGCTCTGGGTTTCTGAGAGTGGGGAGTGCCTTGTTCCAAGATGGTAGGGAGGCTGTGTGTCAGTCAGTCTGTTTCGCAATGAGCCCGAGGCCATAACCAGTATGGTAGGTCAGCTTGTGTCATTCATTGGGGTGGCAAGTGGTGAGTGGTATCAGGACCAGCAGAGGCAGTGAGGGTGGAGAAAAGTGTAGTGTGCCCACCACTGTACACTCCTGCTCAGGGAACAATGTGAGCATCAAAACAAATGGCTTCTAGAAGCTGAAAGCCTACCGGTAGAAAGTGCTGGGGTAGGGGACTCCTGAATTTCGGGTAAATACAGACATATGTTTGAATCCCAGCTCTGTAATTTACTAAGTAGTTAAGTAGCATGAGTTAACTGTCTTAATGTCTTTAAGTTTCACTTTATCTTTTGTAGAAATAAGACAATACTTTCTTAAGTTGTTTACCAGATAAAATAAAATAAAATAATGATGAAAAGCCCATCAGAGGGTCTGGCACATATCTTACATCATATACAAAAAATCAACTCAGAATGTTTTAGACTTGAATGTAAGACAGGAAAGTATAAAATTCCCAGAAAACGTAGGCAGGAAACTCTTGGACATCAGCCTTAAGCAACATTCTTCTGGATTAGTCTCCCCAGGTAAGAAAAACAAAAGCCCCCCAAAATAGTTGGGATTGCATCAAAGTAAAATGCTTTCGCACCGTGAAGGAAAACCATCAACAAAATAAAAAGGTGAACTACGGAATTGGAGAAGATATTTGCAAATCATATATCCAATAAGAGGCTCATATTGAAAATATGTAAAGAACTCGTTAAACTCAGTAGCCAAAAAACCCCCAAAGAATCCAATTAAAAAATGGTCAGCAGATCTGACCAGACATGTTTCCAGAGAAGGCGTATAGATGGCCAATAAACTGATACATACAGATGCTCAACATCACTCATCATCAGGGAAAACGAAATCCAATGAGAGTCACTTTACACCTGTCAGAATGGGTTGTATCAAAAAGTCAAGAAAGAGCAAGTGTTGGTGAGGATATGGAGGAAAGATCCCTGGTGCATTGCTGGTGGGAATGAAAGTTGGTTCAGGGGCGCCTGGGTGGCTCAGTGGGTTAAGCCGCTGCCTTCGGCTCAGGTCATGATCTCAGGGTCCTGGGATCGAGTCCCGCATCGGGCTCTCTGCTCAGCAGGGAGCCTGCTTCCTCCTCTCTCTCTCTGCCTGCCTCTATGCCTACTTGTAATCTCTCTCTGTCAAATAAATAAATAAAATCTTTAAAAAAAAAAAAAAAAGAAAGTTGGTTCAGAAACTATAGAAAACAGCATAGAATCTCCTCCAAACATTAAAAATAGAGCTACCAGCAATTCCACTGCTGATTCAGTATCTATCTGAAGAAAACAAAAACACTAATTCAAAAAGACATATGTACCCTATGTTAATTGTAGCATTATTTACAGTAGCAAAGATACGGAAGCAGTGTTAAGTGTCCATAGATGGATGCATGGATAAAGAAGATGGGGTATATACACAATGGAATGTTACTCAGCCATATAAAGGAACAGAATCTTGTCATTTGAGACAATATGGGTGGGCCTTGAGTGTATGATGGTAAATAAAATAAGTAAGACAGAGAAAGACATATATCACATGATTTCACGTAGATGTGATAATGATGAATAAAACAACAAGATGAATAAAACAGTAAGATGAATGAAACTTATTGAACTCAATAAGATGAATAAAACAAAACAAACAAAATGAAATAAAACCCAGACTCATAGATTGGTGGTTACCAGTGGGGAGGGGGTCTCGGGGTGAGGAAGGGGATTAAGAAGTATAAAATTCCAGTTACAAAATAAGTAAGTCACGGGAATATAATGTACAGTATGGGGGAGGTGGTCATTAGCGTCGTACTAATGCTGTAAGGTCACCAATGGTAACTAGATTTATTGTGGTGACTATTTCTCAATGTATACAAATGTCAAATTACTATGTTGTATACCCGAAACTGTATCTCAGTAAAAAAAAACAAAGAATCAGTCTTTTGAAGGATTGGGCATTTTCATCACCAGGGGGAATGAGATACCACAAGGACTACTTTGGTCTTCTTCCCGAGGGCTTCATAACTCCATAGGCTGAGACTCTGGTTATGTGTATGGGGCAAGGGACATTACGCTTTGTGTGATTGAATGTGTGATTCATTTGACAGTGAGAATAAAACCAGGTTGAATAATAAGAAAATACAAGCCTCAGAGGATATGAGAGAAAGCCTTGAAATCATTGTCAAATCATAAATTAACACCCATAACAAGAGTAGAAATTTACCCTGGATTTAGGACACACTGTTTTCATTTTTTTCTACAGAGTTTAAATGTTTCCCATAAATCCCAAATATCTGGGGGCTGTAAAGATGATTAAACACCTTAAATGTAGTTCCCTGGGACATAAGAAGAAAAATATTAAGCACTTTCTTAAAGTCCATGAGTGAGGTCTGAGTTATGGTTTCTTTGAATAGTGAGACTTGTGCCTTCTCTGCTGAGGTCAAAAGGAAGTAAAGAGAAAGGAAATCAATAGGAAAATGAGTCTTATGCTTGAATCATTATTTTCTTTTTCCACCAGTCCTGCTGTTTGTTTGTATAAGTTAACAGTAAAGTAGTTTAAAACATACTCAGACCTTGAAAGAGAGTGTGGGAGCAGTAACCTGAGCAGAAAGATCCTTGCTTCTTCATCATTCTGTCCCCTTGGTGCCCCCTCCACCACCCTCTCATCCGTCAGTGGAGCATGACTCCTGCCTTAATGCTGCTATGACATTACATATTTATATGGTGATTCGTCTTTTAAGAGGGTTTGTGCCTAGCCTTGCAAATAGTTCAGCTGTCCACATTCTATCAGCTCTTCCCACCAATGCTGAACCGTGACATCCCCATTGCCCAGAAATACTGTGCTTGTTATCCTCCCGCCTGCAACGAATGGGTCTTCGCCTACTGTTTGATACCCTTAATCACAAGCCAGATGCTCAAGTCAGTAAGTATTCAGTGAGCACCAGTTCTCAGATCCTACTGTTTGATGTGGGAGGTACATTTATAGCAAGCGGACCAGTTGTTAGCCAGGGACTGGGGCAGAGGTCTCTTACCCACAAGATGCATTATCTCCACCTTTTGGAGAGTTTAAATAACTCACCCAAGGTTCCAGGCTAGTGAGGGGCAGATTTAAACCCAGGTCTCCTTGCTCTGAAGTGGGGAAGTAGGGAGTGACAGAGACGGTAACTGGGCAGTTTAGATAACTGGGAAGCAGGCCCGCCATCGCCAGTGGGGAATTTTTCACATCCTTTCGGTATGCACTTACTTTGGTGAGCTGAGTGTATTTGATGTGTTGGAACAGACAGACATCAAGTACATACTTAGCACAATTCCAAGTACTGTGGGGTTACAAAGTGCCCTCCAGGACCTCACTTCCACTGCCTCTGCCACTGCAGACTTAAGTCAAAGGGAAAGTTGGAGTCTTGGATGAAGGAAACTTCATGAAATAAGAACTAATCCACAGGGTTAGGCAGATAGCTGGCACCAGCTGCCAAGAGAAGAACCAGCCACAGAGCTCCAGTCAGGAGAGAAAGAGAGTCAACTCTCAAGCCTGGAGAAGTCCCCTAAGGTGGTAGAGAGGTAGGAGAGAAGACCTGCTAGGCTTTTCTGGACTAGGTCTTTCTTCTCTGCCTGAATGACCCCATTTTGTCATTTTGATGGTTTTCTTGCCTGGAAACCTAGCCTCTCCATAGCCAGTTACTTGACTTAAGGCTCACTCTGGTGCCTTGGGGGATGTCTCCTACCCCTCTTTGCATGAGCAGGACTGGAAGATCATTCCCTGACCCACTGCTTAAGGTCCAACTGGCAACATCCCTTGCAGAGTGACCACTTCTTGCTGCTTGAATCCTAAATACCAAAGGCTACTTGGGTTCTTTGCCTCTTTCTCCTACTAAGTGGATCACAAGATTGTAGCCTCTCTGAGAGCAGGATCCAGGTTTGAGGTGAATTCTTTGGTGAATCGGAGAGGTGGAAAGAGGAACAAATCAAGGATCAGCTCAGGAACCTCACACTGGAGTGAGTCGGTGGCTCAGGACACTAACTACAGAGGATGTCTCAAACCTGGATCCCTCTCACAGAGGCTGCAGTCTTGTGGATAAGCAAAAAGTATGCAAACAACACAGATGGAGAGCCCTGCAATGGAAGGCACAGACCCGTGCTAAGCTGTGTAGTGTGACACGGCATGAAGTTGGAGAAAGGAAAGCAGCACAGAGTACTGGAACCAGGGACGGACTCCATCGAGGAGGTGAAGCACGCACTGAACTGGAAGGTTAAAGTCAGTCTTCTCTTCCCCCATCCTGGCTACAGACACTCCATGCTTCCCTTGTGAGTATGGAAGTCCTAAGGGCGTGGGCTCCCAGGTCGACCTTTTTTATACATGAGTGCCAGCAAAGGCGACTAGGTGGATAGGAAAGCAGCTGTTGACCAACAGCTACTCCATCTTGGCAGTTTGTCCACGTAGGTAATGATCATAATGAAATCTACTTTTCTGCCAAATGGACATGATAAAATCTTAGAAAATGAAGAGATGGTTTCTTTGACAGGGAGCCTGGAGCAACATCTATTAGTAGTCGCAGGTGCCCCAATCTCAAGTAAGGCTGCAGGGAAGTTAAGTTCGTAGGTGGGACTGGGGCGCGGAGGTAGGGAGCTGTGGTGGGAAGGGAGCTGGAGTTGTGTCTGGTACAGAAGCAGTGATATAAGGTTTTTGAACCAGAAGTTTGTACATGAGACTCCTGTGGAACTTCAGGGAGTTGTATGTGTCAGGGTAAATCCTGCTCTGGGAGGCTAATATAGTAGCTTGGGGTGGGGGAGGAGAATCTAAGGTACACCTCTCCAGCTAGATCATAAGGGAAGGTGGTTATAATCCTCACTCAAATCCTAAGCCCACCTGGAACTTGGGAATTGCTGACTGAATGAATAACAGAGCCATTTCAAGAATGGACAGGACCTGGAAACCTGGTGGGTCGGCGTTTCTCCAAGTGTGGTCTGTGGGCCACCTGCACCAGAATCACCTCAGATCTAATGAATCAGCTCTCTAAGGGGTGGCAACCAGAAATCTGCCCTTTTAACAACCACGCCAGGACAGTAGATGTTTGCGTACTTGCATATTGATGTTTGAGAGCCACACAAGAAACTTCAGTTTCTAAGTGCGGAAGCATAGGAGCTCACCAAGCTCATACAGGTAGTAAGTGTTAGAGATGGATTCAGACTCCAATCTGGCTGATTTCTGAAATGCACCCTTGTTTGGCCGTGTTGAGTGGCCTCTGCGGAGGAAGCAACAGGAAGGTTTCCAGCCTGGCAATGCTTGGACAAGGGCGACTGTAGGGTGACAGAGTGGACCTCTCTTCACACAAAATCTGATGGGTCCAGGCAAGACTCAACCTCAGAAGAACTGGGTGAGGATGCTCATTAAAGCCTCTGTCCGGCAAGGGTCCAGGAGAAAGGGCTAGTACAGGAGCCCAGTGGCTGGGTGGGGACTTAGTTTTCAGGAATAAGAAAAAGATGCAGGCTGGGGTATCAGGGTAAAGGTTAGTTTTAAAATTCAGGATTAGTCTCTGATTAGTGCCCAAATCTGAAATGCTCCTAGCTGGATACACACTCACTCCTGGGTAGGAAGCTGTGCTGTCTTATTTGGCATAAATGCTGATTACCCAGTATTAATTTGAAGGCTACTGGGAAGGTTCCGTGATTATGCCCATAGACCAAAGCGTCCTGCACAGGTTCCAATCTTTCTACCATCATCAACCCAGTCACCTAGAGAGACTCCCTGTTTTACATGCTGAACTAGGATAACAACTCAACCCCCGACTCCTGATCTTTGGCCTGTGATAAATATTTATTTATTTATTTATTGGCTGCTCTGCATTGAATCTCTTTTCTTATGTTGGAAGAATTTTTGACCCTACAAGTTTTACTGAAAAGCAGATCTTGACTCTGCTATAAATGTCAAATACTTAATTTCTAATCTTCCGTGGCTAGAGTGGGATACATGACATGGGCTCAGCCGAACAGATAAAACCATCTGGACTTTATCTGGGAACTAGCTTCTAAGGGCTGCAGGGTTGGGGTCCAGTGGCCCGTGCCGGTGGTGCTGGGAGAAGAGCCCTTAGTTCCAGGGCTCACCGTGGCCGTGGAGGACTCCTCACAGAGGTTTGGTGGAGTGCCTTCGGCTGTGGATCTTGCTGTTTAGCCGCTCTCATCCCTGGCAGCTCTGCAAATGACCCATCATACTTCTAATAAATGACTTTTCTGCTTAGACCCGTCAGAATGTATCAAGTTTCAAATAGGAGAAAAGAAATCACCCAAGGCCTTTCCACTGGGGGAATTTAATATCAGGAGTTTCATACAGTGAGATGGAAAAAGCTGGAAAGCCAAACAAGGAGTGGTGAGCCAACCCAAAGATTAGCAGTTGCAGGACGCTGCTGCTTCCTGTTGAACTGGGGTCCAGGTGGGAGGAACTGTGTTTTCGGATCCCTTAGGCTGGGGCAGACCCAAGGGAGCTTGAATCGTGCCTGACCTGTTTGGTGCCTTAGGCAAAGCAGGAAAGGAAAAATACTGCTTCTCCCCTCTTCCCTACTGCCAGGCTCCCACCAGGGCACCGCTGGCAGAATCTTCCCAGAGGCCAGCTGCAAGGGATCCTTGTTCTCCGAAATACAGAACAGAGCAGGGGAAAGGCTGGTAATGGGTAAGAGAGCCAACACACACATGACCAGCCACAGAGTGTGTCTCTATTGCTTTCATATGAGAACACTGCTGATGAGATGCTTAGGGAACGTCTGTACGTGAAATACACAAGTTTATTGGAAATCAGAATCTACAAGGGAGGTATTCCTCAGGTCAGGGAATATTTCAGCAGAGAAACTATAGGTACATAGAGTCATCACAAACTACTTAGAAATGCCGACAGCTATGTCTGTTTATTTCACTGTCTCCTACTCTTGGGCTGTTGGCTCCTTCTCTTTTAGCCTGAAATCCAGGGGCAGTCATTAACTTTTGTGAGAGCATTATAGAAATAACCAACTCTCTTTCCAAATTTCCATCTTTCCAGTCTTTTCTAGACTTCTCTTAGCTGCTTGACTCTGAGGTTTTGTTCTTGTCAACTGGTTGGACTGCCATCACTTGTGAGAATGAATTAAGTCATTAGGTCACGGCAGGGGATGGAGGGTGCAGAATGTTAGACACTTGGCAGAGGAGGGGCCCACAGTTGGGAAGCTGGGAGAAGCCCCAAACACTTCTTTGTGATTTCGCTGAGAGCTTCCCCCTGTCCCACGGAGGAGATGGGAAAGGCCTGCCCTCAGGTAGAAGAATTCATTCCTGTGGTTTATGAACCTGGGATCTCAGCTTCTAGAGTTTTCCTTGCTTTGCTCTAACCCTGAATCAAAATTAGGAACTGAGTTTTTAAATCTTAGTACCTCCATGGCTTAATATAGATCAGTATAAGCGTGGTGAAGAAATATATTGAATGAGAAAATGAATGAGTAACAACCACTATGACAACTAAGGCATTTACTCTATTGTAGGGCCATACGAGATAAGTGTCTATGAACTGATTACCTTTTCTGTGTTGTTGTTTTTTTCCTAGTAGGTGGGCATGTGTACCTCACTATCTTTGCTGTTATGAGCAGGAAGATGATGGGAAACCCAGAAGCCCAGCAGCTTTAAACATGTGGAAATATAAGGAGATGGCTCTTACTCTTTGCTACTCCGAAGAGATGGCTCAGTGTCCCAGCATGGCACTGTTTTGGCTTGAGCCTGTTTTTCTGCCTTTGATCTACATCTCCCCACTTACACTATGGCCAAGTCAGGCTGGTGTAGAAAATTTCCCTGGAGAGACTTGTAAGCTAACGTCTTTCTTTGTTTAAGTGGAGGATTTTTATGATAGGGAGAGAATGGGAACTGTTACCTCCAAAAGTCAAACTCAATTTTCACTATGGTAAAAGAACATAAAATCAAGGGGAGATCTTGGCTCACAAAGTCTGTCTGTTGTATATGACCTTCCATTATGAGTGACCGTTCCAATGGCAAGAGTGTCCTAAGCCCTATAGCTTAGAAATAAAAATGGCTGGGTCTCTACTGATAGACTTCCTCTGCCTCTACCTACTTCTCCACGAAAGCCTGCGTGTGCATGAGCGTGTGAGCGTGTGCACACACACACACAGACACAGGTGTTTTCCTGCCAGCCCTGACACCTCCTTCCTGCTGTTAATTTATGACTTCTCTACCCTGGTGTCTGTTTTGGCTGATGCTCAAGTGACTAGTCTCCTTTTGGGGATCTTTGGGAAACTCCAGGAAGCTGGAAAGGATCTGGATATGGAATTAACATCTGGTTGGATGAATAATGGGTACAGAGGGACACCTAGCAGCTTGCCAGAAACCAGGAACATGTGCTCTTTAGAGGGGAAATATCATCACATCTCTTGGGTGGTCCATTTTCCTCTCGATAGAAGATGAATGGACATGAGATTGCCCGGATTCCCTGAAACTGGCCTTTTGGAAAAAAATATTTTTTTGGACCAATACCCAGGTTCTCAACTTTAAAACTGGAAGCCCTTGAGCCAGAGTTGTAGGAGTAGGTATGAATGTGAGAGCCACAAGGGATTCTCAGGAGACCAGTTAATTGGTCTCTCTTACTCAGTCTCTTGTTAACCCCAAAGAGAATATTTGGATCACTTTTCCTGGTGTAGTTCAGGCCCCATTAACAGGTTTAGAGTTGCCCCCAGATATCTAGACAGAGAGAAGGTGCATATTTGGGGGGAATTCTTTAAATACCATAAATGTTTCTCTCTGCCTCTCACACTTGATGTGCAGGAGTGTGCATGGGTATGTTTGCTTCCCTTACTAGCATCTTCCTTTTGTTTTCCTTAAAGACTTCATTTTTAAGTAATCTCTACATGTAACATGGGGCTTGAACTCACAACCCTGAGATCAAGAGTCACGTGCTCTACTGACTGAGCCTGCTAAGCTCTCCTCAAGAACACCTTCTGTTCCTCTTTCTTATTCTTTTCTGTTGCATCTCTCTGTCTGGGTCTGTCTAGTTCTGCCTCCTCCTGCCTCTGTCTTGTTCTCTGATTTGTTCTCCTCTTGTTTTTTTCTGTTCAGGTTTTTTGGTCTTCCTCATCTGCCCGAGTCTCACGTCCTTGTTGTACTGAGTTGAATAGTGACTACCCTCCCATCCTGCCACCAAATTTATGTCCCACCGGGAACCTCAGAATGCAAGCTTATTTGGAAATAGGGTTGTTAGAAATGAAATGAGATAACTGAGAATGAGCCCACATGGGAGCAGGGGGGGCCCTTAATGCCGTGCAGTGGTGTCCTGATAAAGGGAGAAGAGATTCATGAACAGACTCATCCAGGGAGCACCCATGTGACGACGGAGGCAGAGATACACGTGACACAGCTGTAAGCCAAGGAACGCCAAGGACTGCTGGCAATAACCAGAAGCCAGGAAGAGGCAAGAAAGGATGCTCTCCTCGAGCCTTCAAAGAGAACACGGCCCTGCTGACATCTTGATTTCATATTTCTAGCCTCCAGGACTGTGGGAGAATATGTTGTTTTAAGCCATCCAGTTTCTGGTAATTTGTTACACCAGCCCCAGGAAACGAATACATTTATCACTAGGTTTCTGCATATTTCTCTTCCCTAGCCACAGCTCGTTTTTGTCAGATACAAACCATTAACCTCATCCATCGCATTTCTGGCACCAGATATCGGCTGGCTCCTTCTCTTTGAGGGCAAAGCTCACATCTGCAGGACTCACACTCAACAACTGCGTGGGCTGCTTCCTTGCTCAGAAGTGTCAGAGTCCGTAAATATTTTATGAAGAGAACCTCCTTTTGACCTGATCCTCTCAAGTGAGTATGCCGTCTTCAAAAAGCACAGAAAGACTCAAGAATCTGGGTTTTAAATCTCCATGTGGCCTTGGGCAAGCCTCTTAACCTCTCTGTGCTCCAATGTCTTCACCAATAAAATAAGGAAACCACTTCTGTCTTGCCTGCCTCCAGAGAACGTTGTTAATGTGAAGGAATCTTCGAAGGTACAGAGAAGAATGCACTGCAATTTTATAGCCCTCTGTTATCCAGACTTGGGATGCTGGGATGAAAGTGAATATTTATTGAATACCCAGGTAGTAACAGGGACTTTTTCAGAATGTTACTACATTGAATCCTCAAAGCAACTTACCAGATGGTGATCCCCATTTTTAAGTGAGGAGGAAATGGACTGGGCCAGAAGTGAAGAAATGTCACTTGCATAACAAATGATAAAGTTCCTAATTAAAATCAGATTTCCTGATATCCAATCAAGAGGTTATTCTACTACATTATGCCGTGGCCCTCTTATATGTCGATTGATTGATCTTTTTTAGAGACAGACTTTCTTCTTAGCTTGTCATCATCCCTTCTTACCTTGTCATCTCAGGAGAAGTTACTAACCCAATAGAGTCCGGTTCCTTTTATAAGACAAAATTTTTACAAGTATGAATTTTAACAACATGCCCAGAAACCATAGAGAAGAAATTTTGGTAGAGTAATTGATGAGAACAGACAAGGATCTGTCAAGAAGTAAAGGGTCTGGTGTTTGTAAAATTGGGTTTTAAGCAAACCTTGGGAGGGGACACAAGAAAGACTGCATCCAGGAAGTAGGATTCAGAAGTCACAGTAGGCTGGAGAATGCACAAATCTGGGCGCACGCTTTGCCCTGGTAGTGGGAAGGTGGGGAAACAATTTGGAGATGTAGAATTTTATCTCCGTAATGGTGTGCGTGTGTCAGAGAGAGAAAGAAATTCCTTTTGTCTCAGGCGTCTTCTAAAAATGTACATGCTTCAGAAATGATCACTTTCTCCCCTACTGATTTTCCCCACTTTCTCTGCATCTTCCCGCTTGCTGAGTCTCTCCTTCCTTCCAGAGCAATAGGAACACCAGCTCCTTCTTTGGACATTTTTCTGGCATCTGCCTCAGTGCGGAGGGAGCCAACCCATTTCCTTCCCTTCTCTAAGTCCCAGGTGTAGCTTTCATCTTCCCACCCCGAGTGTGATTAGGGTGAAGAAAAGCTCGTAAAAAAGAAAATCAAACGTCGGGTAATTACGGCCCATAATTTGTTTATCTTTAAGAAGCCCATGTTGGAGGAGCATTACTCACTCTGAGGATCCCAGCATAGGCAGATGCATCATTTATACTGAAGTATATTATCTGCTGTGATATTTATGATGAAATGAGTTTGCCAGCCACCGTCTATCAGGTCATAAACATCTTACTCAAGCTTGAAAAATGGCTTTTAATACGGTCTTGTTGCAAGATTGGGATGAATGTGCAATGTGCGACTTTCCCACTTGCGCTCCTGGGAATGGGGGGTGCAGGGCTGTGTCCCAGGGTGGGAAGCTATATTTGTTTGCTTCGTTTATACCCCCATCCCCTCATCCATCCAGTGAGATCACGGGTTCTTTAAAACCAAATCCTTATCTTACTCATCTTTGCGTCCCCTGTGTCAGGCATGTGACTGACTGTAAACAAATCAATAAAATGGAATCAAATGAATGGATTCACGTGGGAGGGTGTTTAGAGTCTAGGTTCATTAACTCATGAATTCCTGGGAAAAATAGAATAAAAACTTAGCATCACTTGAGATCATTTATTTTTTTTCATTCATTTATTCTATTATGCATTTGCTCATTCATTCAACAAGTGCCCATTAAGAACTATTGTGTGCAAGGCTCTGTACTAGGTGCTGTGTGGGCTAAAATGATGAATGAGACATGGCTTCTACTTTCAAGTAGCTTATGGTCTAATATTGAAGGTAAGAGAGAGATAAATGGTACAGAGAAGACAATAAAACCATTAAAATGCTATGGGTGTTCTGAAGAAGAACAGATCACTTCTAGCCGGAGGCATAGGCAAGAGTGAGTGAATAAGATTAGAATGGATGGTGTTTTGTTTTTTATTTGCGAGTAAAATAAATCAAAGCTAATCTGGCTTTAGATGTTCACAGAGAGTAGGTTGTGCTACCTTACAGGAAGTAGGTTGTGATATCTAAGGAAGTACTCAGCCAATAAGTCTCAGGCTGGGTGGGAATCAGAGATTCCCCAGGGGCCTCAGTAGTGGGAAGTATGACCCTTCTCTTGAGAGTTCCACTGTCAGTGTGATTCAGGGCCAAATGATTCTCTGTCTTTCTGGTCCAACCTTCAACTTCTGGGACATATAATATGATTAACCAAGGGGTGTGTCAGGACTTTAGCCCCTAATTCAGTTATCTAGGGCCAGAGGAACTATCCATAGAAACATGGCTGCCAAGACCTGCTTTTGACAGTTTCTAGAGAGTAAGCTGCCTATAGATGGGTAAGATTTGGAAGTCTCTGGACATGGACATGAAGGATGCCTCAGGTATGGGGTTGTACAGAACTAAAAGCCTTCCCACGAGAACTTGGGCTTTGGTTTCCATTCATCCTTCTGTACTCAGCTGTGGTCATTAATTCTCAATGTTTGTCTTCTAGATGGTTTTGTGTATGAGTGTATGCTCTTGGACCTGCGTGTGAGTGCGTGACTGTGACTATGCATGAGTGTATGTGCATGTGTGTGCACCAGTGAGAGCCTGAGTGTGTGTGTGAATATGTATGTGTGGGCAGGCATGAGTGTGATCATGCTTTGGGCAGTGGTGGGGAGATCGTAATCAACAGCCCATCTGAAACTTCTCACTCCAAATGAGCTTCTACTTGGCATAGCTTTTATGTACCGATGTGAGATGAGTCCCTTGTCTTCCACCTGAGAAAATTACTTAAAGATTAAGTGTTCTCTTTTGTTACCCTGTCTTGTATAGGTGCCAGCCCAGACCCTGGAGTGGAACAGGGAAACACACCTGTTCTTCAGCATGAAGCCCACCCCTTCTTCATGCCCAAGCCCACACAGGATTTCTTTCCCACACAGGAAGTCATTTCATCCTCTTGAACTTTCCCTATTTACTCCTTATGATAATCCCTAGGCTGAATATAGCCATCTCCCTCCTTCTCACCCCCTTTCCAGACAAAATAACTGGTTCCAACCACTTCTGTGTGCTCCTTTTCCAGCCCCTGAATGTTTGTGCTGGTCTGCTGTTCACACATTATCTGCACTTTCTTCTTGCTTCTCTTTATACTCATGGAAGCTCCGTATTTTCCCAGTAGCTTAAGAGGATTTTGTTTCCTTCTCTTCACTGAGGATCAAGAAGAAATGGCTGCCTCTCCAGGGAGGGTCTGTGTGTCTTAGTAGAGAACTCATTTGCAAAGCCTGGTGGGATGAGATAGCAGGCACTTGTAGTTGGAAAAAAAAATCGTGGATGTCCTTCCTGGCATGAAGAGTAGACCCTGTCAACTGCACAAGGGAGAATGCTGCACATGTATCTCACTGGACTTAGGTTTGTGAAGGAAATATGGTGATTTGACCAAATTCTCATGCTCCCCCAAAACCCCCATTGTTTCCATGGGAGAGTATAGGAGCCTTGACCACCTCTCTGTGCCTTTTATAACAGAGCCACCCGACTGGCTCTGCTGGGTTATTCCCCACTGGAGAAAGCTGGCTGCATGCATACCACGGCTATAGCCCTGCAGCACAGGACCTGATTTATTTATTTTTATTATTTATTTTTTTTTAAGTAAATTGACATGCAACATCCTGTTAGTTTCAGGTGTATATTATAATGATGTGATATTTTTATGCACCTGGTACTTTATCAGCTGCAGTTCATTTAAAAATTATTCGCCTCTCAGTAATCTCTTTGATATCAGCCACAGCAACTTCTTTCAAGATATGTCTCCAAAGGCAAAGGAAACAAAAGCGAAAATAAACTTTTGGGACTTCATCAAAATCAAAAGCTTCTGCACAGCCAAGGAAACAGACAAAAAAACAAAGAGGCAACCCACGGAATGGGAGAAGATATTTGCAAATGACAGTACAGACAAAAGGTTGATATCCAGGATCTATAATGAACTCCTCAAACTCAACTCACACGAAACAGGCAAACACATCAAAAAATGGGCAGAAGATATGAACAGACACTTCTCCAATCAAGACATACAAATGGCTATCAGACACATGAAAAAATGTTCATCATCATTAGCCCTCAGGGAGATTCAAATTAAAACCATATTGAGATATCACCTTACACCAGTTAGAATGGCCAAAATTAACAAAACAGGAAACAATACGTGTTGGAGAGGATGTGGAGAAAGGGGAACCCTCTTACACTGTTGGTGGGAATACAAGTTGGTGCAGCCTCTTTGGAGAACAGTGTGGAGATTCCTCAAGAAATTAAAAATAGAGCTTCCCTATGACCCTGCAATTGCACTCCTGCGTATTTACCCCAAAGACACAGATGTCGTGAAAAGAAAGGCCATCTGTACCCCAATGTTTATAGCAGCAATGGCCACGGTCGCCAAACTATGGAAAGAACCAAGATGCCCTTCAACGGATGAATGGATAAGGAAGATGTGGTCCATATACACTATGGAGTATTATGCCTCCATCAGAAAGGACGAATACCCAACTTTTGTAGCAACATGGATGGGACTGGAAGAGATTATGCTGAGTGAAATAAGTCAAGCAGAGAGAGTCAGTTATCATATGGTTTCACTTATTTGTGGAGCATAACAAATAGCATGGAGGACATGGGGAGTTAGAGAGGAGAAGGGAGTTGGGGGAAATTGGAAGGGGAGGTGAATCATGAGAGACTATGGACTCTGAAAAACAATCTGAGGGGTTTGAAGTGGCGGGGCAGGTGGGAAGTTGGGGTACCAGGTGGTGGGTATTATAGAGGGCACGGCTTGCATGGAGCACTGGGTGTGGTGAAAAAACAATGAATACTGTTTTTCTGAAAATAAATAAATTGGAAAAAAAAATTATTCGCCTCTCAAGAGTCAGTGCTCAAGGCAGCCCATCCTCATCACTGTAAGGACTAAGTGAGGAACTGTACTTTGAGTATCTTGCATAGTGCTTAGCATATAAAAGGCATTTAATAGATGGAAGCCAACTGGTCTTAGTAAGTACAGCTAGAAATGATAAATGATCAATTCTTAGATAGGAGAGTTGGAATTGGAGGTAAGGGGCCCTGTTGGGTGGCTACTGTCCAGGAGAGAAGATGATGGGGGCAATGATTATCAGAATGGTGAAGAAGGCCGAGATTCAAAACTGTTAGGAGGCCAAGTCTTCAGGACTTCCTGGTCAACTGGGTGTTGGAGGGAAAGAGAGTACCAAGGATGATATCCAAGATTTCCCTTAGCCAGCTGGGAAAATGATGGTGCAGTTAACAGAGAGAATGTTAAGGGGAGAAGGAGGCTTATGGGGAGTATAAAACATGGAGTGTTGTACATGTTGAGTGTGCTTAGAAGACACCCAAGTGAGGAGGGACAGCCAGCAGGTAGTGCACCCTGAGACTGAAATTGAGGAGGAGGTGAGAATTGAGAACATCACTTCTTCTGGGCCACACCCAAGCCCAGAAATTAACAATGACTGTAAATGTCTCTTCTTGACCTCACTAGTCTTGTATCTTCCTTACTCTCTATTTGCGTGCTGAGCAGAATATCACTAATGTGTAGAAAACCAGATTGCCTAGCCTGGATTTCTGATCCCACCATGATGTTTCCCCCTTTATGCTGCTCCCTCCTTTTGGAAGACCTTTCCACCTTTCTTCGCCCATTGATTCTTACTCGGCCTTCAAGACTCAGCTCCAGGTTCAGGGACAAATACTTAAATCAAATTCTACCAACAGCCCTCAGGATTCCCAATGTCCTTGAGGCAGATGTAGCAGCTGGTTTTGACAGCTCACCTTGAGTCACATCTGCAGATGCCTGTCATTGGGTTTTCCTCTCCCCTTCCCTCCTTTCTTTCTCATCCAGTTTTCTTTTTCTTTTGTGCCTGCAGTTTCACATGCTGCAGGGCTGAGTAGTGACTGCAAATCAAGAAGCTTTCCTTCCAGTGGGCTTCTGCATCGAGGTGCCCCTAGGCCACCCTTGCCCTGGGATTTCTCAGCCACTCCACTGTGATCTGCATTGGCTTATTGAAAGTCAATCACACGTCGAAATGACAAACTCATAGGGGAGAGCACAGCTGTTTGGGCTCAGCAGCTCTGGAATCAATACCTTTAATTGTTGAACTTAAAGTGAAATAAAAATAGAGAGGAAGGAAGGGAGAGAGGGAGGGAGGACAGATAGGAGGGAAGGAGGGCGGGAGGGGGAAGGGGAAGAAGAAGGGGAGAAGGGAGAAAATAGAGATAAGGAAGGATTTGTTGAGTTTCTACTGTGTACTAGGCTTTTCCCAAAAAGCTGTTGACCCATATGTTCATTCAACTTCCATTCATCATGCACCTACTCTGTTCTGAATAGACCAGACAATGGATCTGGAGGTGAATAAGCGCTCACAGGAGCTTTGAAAAGCTTACAATCTGGGGGACAGACAAGCACCTAATGAATGCACAGTGAAGTGATTATGCTGTGTGAAGACTGTGGAAGCTCAGAGGAGAGAACAGTTTCCTCTGGTTGGGGAGCAAGGTGGGTCAGGGGAGACTGCACAAGGGACTGAGAGGCGCTCCTGAGCTGAGCGGGGACGGGAGACCATCCGGAGCAGAGATCGGTGGGCACAGAGGCATGGGAGCACACACAATGCCTGTATGTTTGGGGGCTATTGAGTACTTTGGCTCCGAGAGGCTCCTATCTTCCAGTGCCCAATAGTCTAGCTCCCTGAATATTTACTTCTTTATTTGCTTTTAATAATTAAGTACTAAGGAAGTGGCTTTGATTGTCAGTCTCACTCTCGGGGTTAATTAGATATTTCTAAATAACTTGCCAAATGCTTGCTTTTGTCCCAAGCTTGGCTCCCCCTATCTCTCCCTTTCCCCAAACACTGATTTCTCTGGAGAGCTCTTGTTGGAGAATTGACTAGAGCTAATTATTCCAGATAATTAAGATCGCTAAGCAAAGCAATTTAATTCTTTCTATTTCTCTCTCTCTCTCTTTTTTTTTTTGAGAAATGTTAATGCCTACATAGCACACACCATCAATAAAACTCCTTTTAAAAGGTTAAGTTGGCCGAACATAGTATTGAATTGAGAATGACTGGGATCAAATGAAATCCAGTAAAGATATTTAGCAGAGTAATGAAGTTTATTCGGGAACAAATGGCTTTTCCTTATCAGAGTTTGCTTTTACTTGAGGCCATGTTGAAATGGGGAAGAACCAATCAGCCTAAGCCAATTGTGTGAAAAGAAGTTTGTTTTCCAGCGCTCACCTGCTCTATTTGTCCTGTATCACCATCCTCTGCCCTTTACTCTGTCTCCCTCCTAAATGTAAGGTCTTAGACTCTGGCTTTTCCCTCTTTCTCTTTTTCTTCCAAGACCACACTCCTCTCAAGTGTCCTACGCATCACAGATATGTGACAGCTAGGTCAGAGCCAAGGTGACAACTTTCCGGGGAGGGTTGGAATATCTAGTATTGAAAAAACAACCTGAACGGTGTTGCCAACATTGAAACATTTGGCGATCTCACATAGACCCAGTTTCTAGAAGCCTGGTATTCCTGTACAGTAATTACCAACTGAAAAGCCAGTCACTGTCCCCTTTAGACCAGGCACGTGGGCCCCAACTTGCCAACACCCCACGTTAATTGTCTTCATGTATTGCTGCCCTTGCTTGGCCTTGTGGGCATTCAGAATTGAAATCCCCAATGCAAACTGCTCTTTTCTCTTTCTCCCTTACCCATGAGACCCATACTAGCATTTTCTCTTTTCTCAGACAGATTTTAATTTTGTGATAGGATAACGATTTGATGAAACAAATCCACTTATTGAGACTAAATGACTGATAGTCTGCTTAATCCCACCAGAGATGATGCATTTCCAGAGAGTTTCACTTGGACCTCTCCCTGTCAAGATTTGGGGTCACGTGCTGAAGGAAAGTGAAGCATATTCTGTGTAGTGTAGTGTCCCAGGAGTATTGTGGATATAGCCAGGGTTTTCTGGGTTGTCTTCAGATACTTCCACAGTCACAGCGTCCTCTAGTGGACAGAGAATGGGCTTTGTAGGCAAACATCTGGGTTCACATCTGGATCGTCACTTATCTCTGGCACCTCCTTGTGTCTGAGCCTCAGTTTCCACATCTGGAAGCTGAGCTTGTTTTTAGGATTGTGGGAAGGTCCTTTTGAACTGGCATATGTAAAGTGCCTAAAACACAGGAACTTCCCAGGAAATGTTCCTTTTCCCCTGCCGCCTTTCCTTTCCTTTGGGCCTGGGGACAGATATACTGAATGTGTCTGGATGACCACAGCGTCACCATCTGATTTCCCCTGCCCTGCCCTTAGAGAGAGCACAAGGGACTGGGGGGGACGGGTAGAGGGAGAGGGAGAGAGAGAATCTCAAGCAGACTCCCTGCTGAGCACAGAGCCCAACATGGGGCTCAATCTCCCGACGCTGACATCATGACCTGAACTGAAATCAAGAGTCAGACACTTAACTGACTGAACCACCCAGGCACCTCTGTCTGATTTTTTATTTACAAAGTATTATATTTAAAATAAACGTCAGAAAACAAATTCATCATTAGAAAAGCATGTACTGGGGCACCTGGGTGGCTCAGAGGGTTAAGCTTCTGACTTCAGTTCAGGTCATGATCTCAGGGTCCTGGGATCGAGCCCCACATGGGGCTCTCTGCTCAATGGGGAGCCTGCTCCCCACCCCCCGCCTGCCTCTCTGCCTACTTGTGATCTCTCTCTGTCAAATAAATAAATAAAATCTTTAAAAGAAAAAGAAAGAAAAGCATGTACTTAAATTAATCGATTTAGTGATATACATACACAGCCACTGATCTAGCTAGAAACTACATGAAGCATAATTCATTCACTTATTCATTCTTTTATTAGTGTATTATTTATTCAATAAACCTTAATTGGGTATAGTATTTACCAGTTTTTACTAGGTTATGATGTGGTTAGAAATAAACCCAAACTTCCATGACCTAAAACCAAACACTTATTTCTTCTTCATATTATGTCCTGATCACAGGTAAGCTCTGCTTGTGGTCCTGTTCCTAGATATGTTCTGGCTCCTGGGACCCAGGATGAAGGAGCGACCTCTGAGACATGCTGTTCTTATTCATAGCGGAGGAGGGAAGGGAGCAGGTGAAATCATGTAATGCCTCTTGAAGCTTCTTTTTGAAATTGGCTGTCCCTTCCACTCATATGTTATTGGCTAAATGAGTCACATGATCATGCACGGTGTCAACGGGCAGAAAAACTACTCTTTCACTTAGGAGAGCACTGCAGGTCACGTGCGGTGGGGAGGGACTGTTAATTCTCTTACAGAGAAGAGGGATGTGGGTATTGGGAAAATGTACTCTAAGTGCTGGGCATAACCAAATGGATGAGCTGTGTACTGTGTTCCCCGAGAACTCATAGCTCAGAGAGGAAGAGGGCCCTGACGGTTACAGCGACATGTGATTGACGGTTATGCCGTCTCACAGGGAGCACTGATCTGAGACATTTACATGTATTAAACGGTTTAATTCTCATACAACTCTCTGAAGTCGAAAGTGCTATTATCTCTACTGTATTTTTTTTTTTAAAGATTTTACTTATTTGACACAGAGAGAGATCACAAGTAGGCAGAAAGGCAGGCAGAGGGGGAGGGGGAAGCAGGCTCCCTGCCGAGCAGAGAGCCCGATGTGGGGCTCGATCCCAGGACCCTGAGATCATGACCTGAGCTGAAGGCAGCGGCTTAACCCACTGAGCCACCCAGGCGCCCCTCTACTGTATTTTTAAAGTGAGCAACAGAGGCATCCAGCAATCAAGAAAGTGAACTCTAGATGACATAAGCAAGGGGCACCTGGCTGGCTCAGTCGGTGTAGCACGAGACTTCTGATCCTGGGGTTGAGAGTTTAAGCCCCATGTTGGATGTAAAGATTCCTAAATATATATATATATATATATTTTTTTTTTCTCTTTCCTTTTCTTTTCTTTTTTTTTTTTTATAAAAAGATCACACAAATGATATGCAGCAGAGATTAGACTCAAGCCCAGGTCATCCGGCTCAGGTATCTCTTTCCTTAAACACGGCACTGGACTGTTGGCCTGGTTGTGACGTATGAGTGTCACAGAGGCTCTGGCGATAGAGGCTGGGGGTGGGGGAGTGGTGACAATAGAGGAGATTCTTCTTAAAGACTGAGGAGGAGTTAGCCAGCTAGAGGAGAAGATCCTCCTGGTGGAGAGGAAAGAGGGGACAGAGGCTCAGAGTGGAGCCATGTCCTGAGTGTGGCTGCTGAAGCCAGAGGTGTGTAGCTGCAGAGTCAGAGAGGGGGCAGCGCCTGGGCTTAGCTAGTATTTTGAAGTCACTGGGAAGCCATGTAGGGTGGATTTGGGAGCATAGGGTAGAAGTGGGGAGACTGGTAGGAGACAATTGCAGTATACTCCTCTATCCCCTTCCCTCAAAGGGACTTTCTGTTAGGAAATGATGTCTCTGATTTCAATGATCATTTTTCCTAGCTGTCAGCCTCTGTCTCCCTGGGGCAGGGGCGCCAAGTGTGAAGCTGGAGCTGGGGGGTCCCGTGTGGGTCGGAGAGCCAGCCCGTCTGCCGGGCTCGCCGTCTTCTCTCCGCATCACACTGTACTGTCCTCCACAGGTCTGTAGACACACTGAGCATTTCTGTTTTCCCTCAGAAGCAGGATGTTGGCAGCTTTATTTTTCTCAAGGGTATCGCACTGAATGTTATTTATTGTTCTTCCTCTGAATTCAGTGGTGTCTTTTTTTCCGTTTCCTTCTGACAGATGATTTGCTCTTGAACAATTAGCAGACTGAAGGCTGTGTTCCATCTCCTCACGGGCTCCCGCCAGGCACCCTTGGGAGCACAGGAGGAGAACAGCTTTCTTCTTGATCCTATTACTGCTGCCCGGCATCGAGGAGGATTAATTAACCCACCAGGTTTTTCTTCATTACCAGGAAGAAGGAAAAGCCCATGACAGTAGAATTCAAACATGGAAGATGCGAGGCACCCGGAGTCCTTCTAAGACTCAGTGGGGCTGTGTGGTGCAGTGGCTGGGGGAGGGGGGTGACCTGGTGCAAGTTACACCTTCTCTCGGCCCTTGTGCATCATGCTCAGAATTCATACCTCAGCTCCACAAGATGGCCTGTGTACTCTGACCTGAGCCCCAGAGAGGCCAATCAGAAACAGAAGCTTCTCGTCTTCTCAGAAGCGTACTGTCTTGTAGGAGCTGGAGCGCTGAATCATGCCTGCTTCCCCAGGTTGTGAAAATTCGTTAGCTGTGGTACCATGTGTGAAAGTGCTTTGAAACGAAGCATTATGTCAATGTTGTTGTCACTTCCAGATTGATACTCAAACATTCTCACAATTGTTGCACAGTTGCTGGGGCAGAGGACTATCCTTGGAGCTAGTAGTTATGTGAAAGAATTTGGAGACATTGGTTCTGCTGTGTGAGGGGGGTCCAAAAGCTGCACATGTGAAATAGTTTAACCACAAAATCAGGGCCTCCTAGAAGTTTCGTGTCACGTGCTATCCATGACTGGTTGGCTGTGGCCATCTGGAGTATCATGCTGAAGGTATCATGGCTTCTGAAGCTCTTTCTAGGCTCAGTTTAAAAGGAGGGAACAGATTAGGGGGCACCTGGGTGGCTCAGTTAGTTAAGCATCCGACTCTTGGGCCCAGGTCGTGATCTCAGGGTCCTGAGATGGAACCCCAGCAGGAGCTCTGTGCTTAGCATGGAGTCCCCTTGAGATTCTCTCCCTCTGCACTACCCGCCCCCTACTCATGCACGTAATCTCTTTCTCTAAAATAAATAAATAAATAAATAAAATATTTCAAAGGATGTAGCAGATTAGAAATAAATGTCATGGTCACAGACTTGGCTTGTGGTGGTTCACGTACTAGGTATTTATAATGCTCGATACTAGCTAGTACTCTGGATGATAAAAATACCTGTCAGAGTAATTTAGCAAAAGTTGGCACCTGTGTGGGCTTGTGTGGTTAGCAAGCAATGTAGAAGAGTTGGTTGAAAGTTGAGGTTGGCCTTGAATTATGGGCAGAATTTCAGTGGGGGATGAGAGGAAGCCTATTTCAGGGAATGGTTGCAAAATGCAGATCGCCAAGGAGGAAGGAATGGATGGTACAGTATAGAGAACCCTGAAGAGCCTGAAGAGAGTCAGGAGACCTGATTAAAAGGCGGCTGTTTCCCGGAGGTGAGCCATGTGTCTTGTGGTGCTGTGGCCCTTATGATCTCAGTGTTTTCATACACAAAATTATACAGCTTGACCTGGTGTTCTTAAAGATTATTTCTAATTGTGCAAAACAGTGCATCTGTGGGCTAGATGAACCTTTACCAAATTGTACTTCATGGAACAATGGTTTCATTAGCTGCTCTGTGAAAAATGAGTTTCATCATCAAATAATTTGGAGGAAATTCTGAATTCTGTAGACTGTTGATTCCTATTCCTGTCTTTCCATTCTATCTTGAGTCAGCTTCAACTGGTCCTTGGAGTTGGGGTTGGTTTTTATTATAGTTTTTATTATGATGGTAGTAAAGATGGGAAAAGACATTTCAAACAGACATTCCACAGACATTTCAAAATATGAATCAATAAACTTGGTGATTAATTGCACATAGGTAATGAAGGAAAGAGTCAAAGCAGAGATGACAAATGTCTCAATCCAGAATGTGGTTAAAATATGCCAAGAGAGTATTGATCCAAAAAAGAGAAGTTGAGCCAGGTTTGGGGACCCGGACCAGAGTTGCGGGAGGGAGAAGGCTATCCTGTAGGCCAGGCGCTTCATGGATTTCATAGAAGGGATGCATCTAGATTGCTCAGAGCCATGGACATTTGTTGCAAATGTGTAAGAAAGGGTGCAGAAGATGAGGTTACTACCTCAACAGCCACACAGTGTTTGGATCTAGAGTGGCCAAGCATCTTGATTTGTCCACACAAGACTTTCAGTTCAAAACTGGGGAAGTCTTAGGCAAAGAGAATTGGTTACACTGTTAGGGCATTAGTTCCCTCACTCTAGGGGGTGCACAGCTGGGTTCATCATCAAAGGACAATTTATTTGTTGCTAGCAATTTTTGCTGAGGAAGGATTCAAGAAAGGGATGGAGAGGGAAGAGGAGAAGTAAGATGAGCAGGGAAAGAAAGGGAAAAGGGGAGGGAGGAGAGAGAGGAAGAGGGAGAATGGGTTGTCACAACTAGGCTTTCTGACCCCACCTAGTACTATAGTAGGTTCATTATTGCAGCTAAAAGGGTAAAGCATGCAAATAGCGCATACATTTACTTTAACATAAATGCTGTCAGCAAGCCATACAGGACTCTGCTGGAAGGGACCCGTCACTTCAGATAGCTCTTTGACTTCTAACCAATCAATGTGCATTTTGCAATGTCGGTGTCATTTTGCAGAGAGGGAAGCTTAGCTGGAGGGTCTGAGGCCCAGGCTGGCCTGACCGCAGAAGGCAGCATCAAGGCAGGGAGTTGGGAGACCCAGGTCCTGGCTTCTTCTCTTCTGCGCTGCATTGTGTGATCATGGGCAAGTGGCTTACCTTCTGTGGATTTTGTTCTTCCAGCCTTTCAAAGGATGCGATGACCACTCTCTTTTTGCTGGGAGGAGCTAAGGAAGAAATTACTTGGCACAGGGAGAACAAGAAGGCTGGTGAGGCCCCCTCTAGGTGTTAGTGCCCGGTCTAGTCTCCCACAAAAGCCCTTCCTTCCTTGTTGGTTACCAGGGACTTGCTATCTCCCCGGGATCTCAAAAGCCAACAGGAGCCAACCGGCTAACTTCAGAGGTTATGGTTTGATATAACCAGTGTGGATATAAGAAGAGGTCCCCAGGGTCTCCCCAAACTGCAAGCGCGTCAAAGCTCAGCCCTGGGAGAGTCCAGTTGGGGATGAAATGCACTTGGACATTCAGGACTTATCTTCAAAGGCTGCTGGGGCTTGGAGCACAAGGTGGTGGTGGAGGGGGCAGGTCAGCCCTTGGCAAAAATCATGCAGTAGATGAAACCTGTTCTCAGGACCAGATCCAACATCTGGGCAAGTGAGTGATAACATCTGGCATTTGTAGTCATCCGGAGAGTATGTTAAAAGGGATCAGAGCTTTATCAGAGGAGTATCTGGGAAGTAGAGGAGGACGAATAGCTGGGAGCTGCCGGGAGGACAGGAATAGGAACCGGGGCGTGGAGGCAGTGTTGCCACAAGCAGTGTTGCAGGCAACCGGCACTGCACGCTATTTCATGAGCTGTGGCTGAAAAGCTGGGGTATGCATTTGGGAGGTATGCATATGCAAGGTTACACGCAGAGTCTAGCCCTTTGGACCCAAGATTGTAATGAGGTATAAGTACCATTAGGTGGCGTTGCATGAATGCTTTTTTTTTTTTTTGGTCTCCTAGCTCAGTCTCATGCAAGCAGCTGACTTCATCCTGCCCCCAGCACCTACAGAACAGCTTTTGGGCCCAGGAATGCCCACTGCACGTGAGCCCAAGGGTGCTCGTGTGTGATTTGCCCGTGTGCGCAGGTGCTTATGTACCGAGGATGTGTGCTTTTACTTCAGTGTCAGTGACCAGCAAATGAGGCAGCAGGCACACTCTGGCAGCGACAGACCGCGCCGGACCACACTCTGTGAAAATGGATCGCCTCTGTCTTCTCTGCTTGATCTTCGCCGGGTGGTGGTGGGGGGGAGAATTAAATTAGATTTCAGGGCATGCTCCTCGGCAGCCCTTTTCAGAACAAGCACATTTGCATAGAAGATGCAGAGTCTTGGGGTTGGCAAAGGCCACCTGGTTCCTTTGCCCTGGACAGACTGGGCTCCTTTCCACCCCCACTTCTTTGCCTCTGCACTAGGGTTCTGCGGCTGGTGAAGGCTGCTCCCTGTCCTGCTCTGCTCTCTTGGGGTATTAGCTACACTGTTCACCAGCCTCCTGCCTCAGTATGGGATTTCTGCCAGCTTCCTATCCCCTGGGGAGCATGCAGGTGCCCAAGGAATTAAACCAGGCTTTCTCCATTTATCCAGGGTGCTCTAGGGCTCACCCTGGGGCTGGGGGAGGAGCGTACACATTGTCGTTCATAAGTCACACCAAAGATAATTTCCTTTGTTGCTCCAAAGGAAAATGCCACAGGGTGAAAGAAACATTTAAAACTGCTGCAGAATAAATTCCATTTTGGCCTTGGAGGTCATCCTGCCGGCAATTTTGCTCAATCTTCTGCTGGTTATAGTCTCAAACTGAGTGCCAAGGGAAGAATTTCACATGCATGCCTTGAATTTCTACCTCATGTGAAACACTGGGTGGGCTAAGGGCCACAGAAGACACTGAGCCGGTAAACTCAGTCATCGTTTTGCAGTAGATTTTACCCAGTTAGAGATTTGCTAGCTCCCCCAACCCCACAAACATCCATGCCATGCTGGATGGCACACGTATGTGCAACACACTTGTGTGAGTGGGCCCAGGTCAGGCACAGCTCCCCCCGTGTGAGCTCAAGTGCACACCTTTCCTTCCCTGCGTGAAAAAAACGTAACAGAAGAGTGAGTGACCTTGCAGAAATGCTACTGAATCTGCTCCATTTTGCACATTCACGAAATTTGAGGCTATTTAGTCTAATAGATGAAAATGGTACACAAATAGCTACCATAGGAAGTGAGGGAAGAAACAACATCTAGTGAATTCTGGCCTTAGGGGAGGGAGAAATTGCAGCCAGCTAGGAGTAGGAAGATGGGCACTAGGTGGGTACCATCATTTTTGATGGATGGATAAACTTTTTTTTAAGGTGTTTTTTCCCGCTTTATTGCAGTATAATTGACAAAATTATACACATAAAATCGTGAATTTATATTTAAAGTGGTGATTTGAGATAGGTATGCATTGTGAAAAGATCTCCACCATCTAGGTAATTAATATATCCATTACCTCACATATTTATCATTTTTTAAAGTTCTTTTTTTTTTAAGATTTTATTTATTTATTTGACAGACAGAGAGATCACAAGGCGGTAGAGAGGCAGGCAGAGAGAGAGGGGGAAGCAGGCTCCCTGCCGAGCAGAGAACCAGATGCAGGGCTTGATCCCAGGACCCTGAGATCATGACCTAAGCCGAAGAAGGCAGAGGCTCAACCCACTGAGCCACCTAGGCGCCCCTATTTATCATTTTTTTAAAAGTTATTTATTTATTCATTTGTGCAAGAGCAGGGGGAGGGTCAGTGGGAGAGGGAGGAACAGACTCCTCACTGAGCAATGAAGCCTGATGTAGGGCTCCATCCCAGGACCCTGGGATTATGACCTGAGCCGAAGGCAGCCACTTAGCCCACTGAGGCACCCAGGTGCCCCTATTTATAATTTTAAATTTTATTTATTAATTTTTTTTTTTAGTGAGAACATTGAATGTCTACTCTGTTAGCAAATTTAAATTACATAATATACGTATTCAACTACAGTCGCCATGTTTTACATTAGATCCTCAGACCTGATTCTTCTTAGGGTGAAAGTTTGAGTTCTTTTACCAACCTTTCCCAATTCTGTTTCTGTGAGTTTGAATTTGACTTTTTTTTTTTTTTGGTTAAGATTTCACATATAAGTGATACCAAGCAGTATTTGCCTCTCTGTCTGACTTATTTCTCTTAGCATTATGCCCTCAAGGTCCATCCATGTTGTCACAAATGGCAGAATTTCCTTATTTTTATGGCTGAATAATATTCCATTGCATTTATCACATTTTCTCCTTCTGTTCATCCGTTGCCCAATACTTGAATTGTTGCTGTGTGTTGGCCATCACAAACAAGGCTGTATGGACAGTGGGGTGTAGCTATCTGAGGTAGAGACTTCCTTTTCTATGTATATATACCCAGAAGTGGAAGTGCCCGATCATATACTAGTTCTATTTTTAACTTCTTGAGGAAACTCTGTAATGGTTTTCATTAGTAATTGCAGAAATTTACATTCCCATCAACAGTGAAAAATTCTTTTCTTTTGTCCACATTCTTGCCAACACTTAACTCTTATGTTTTGAGACAGATGGGAGGGGATAGCTCACTGTGGTTTGGATTTGCATTTCCCTGATGATTAGGGATGTTGAACAACTTCTCATGTACCAGTTGGCCATCTGTATGTCTTCTTTGGGAAAATGTCTATTCCGTTCTGCTGACCATTTTTTTGTTGCCTTCTCCCCCCCCCGCCACATTGAGTTATATGAGTTCTTTACATATTTTGGATATTAAACACTTATTAGACTTAGGGTTTATAAAGACTTTCTCCCATTTCATAGGCTGCCTTTTAATTTTCTTAATGGTTTCCTTTAACTTCTTAGTTTAATGTAGTCCTGCTTGTGTATTTTTGCTTTTGGTGTCTTTGCTTTTGGTGTCAAATCCAAAAAATCATTACCAAGACTTAAAGTCAAGGAGCTTACCACCTGTGTTTCTTTCTAGGCATTTATGGTTTCAGGTCCCACATTCAGGTCTTTGTGCTGATTTTTGTATTGTATATGGTGTAGGGGAGAACTCTGGTTTTTCCAACACCATTTATTGAAAAGACTGTCCTTTCTCCCATTGTATATTCTTGGCTCCTTTGTCATAAATTAATTGACCATACATACATGGGTTTATTTCTGTTCCATTTATCAAGGAGTCTGTTTTTATGCCACACCATACTGTTTTGGTTACTATAACTTTATAATATAGTTGGAAACCAGGAAGTGCGATGCTTCCAGCTTTGTTCTTTTTCAAGATTGTTTTGGCTATTTGGGATCTTTTGTTGTTCTATACAAATTTTAGGATTGTTTGTTCTATTTCTGTGAAAAAATGCCACTGCCATTTTGATAGGGATTGCATTGAATCTGTAGATTGCTTTGGGTAGTGTGGACATCTTAACAATATTAATTCTTCTAATCTAGGAGTCCGGAATATCTCCAATTATTTGTGTTTTTTTCAGTTTCTTTCATCAATGTCTTGCAGTTTTCAGTGTGTAGATCTTCCCGCTCCTTGCTTAAGTTTATTCTTAGGTATTTTATTCTTTTTGCTGTAATTATAAATGAGGTTATTTCCTTCAAGGCATTTTTTAAATCTTTATTGAGATATACTTCAAATACTATAAAATTCACTCATTTAAAGTAAAATGCAATGTTTTTCAGTATATTCATAGCAATGTGCAACTATCACCAAATCCTATCACCAAATCTAAGTTTAGAACATTTTTGTCACCCCAAAAAGAGGTGGGGTGAGCTTACTAATGAGCAGGCACCCTATTTCCCACCCACCCCCGCCCTCCACTCTCCAGCCTCAGGCAACCATTCAGCTATGTTCTGTGTCTATAGATTTCCCTACTCCAGACATTTCATATTAATGAAGTCATGCAATATGTGGTCTTTTGTGACTGTCTTCTTGCACTTAACATGATTTCAGGGTTCATCCATGTTGTAGTGTGTATTGAAACTTCATTTCTTTTTATAACGGAATGAATCCGTTGTATGGATGGACCACATTTTATTTATCGTTTCCTCAGTTGATGCACATTTGGGTCTTTTCCACTTTTGACTACCATGAGTAATGGTGCAATGGATGCTCATGTACAAGTTTTGGTGTAAACAGAAGCTCTCATTCTTCTTGGGGATACCTAGGACTAGAATTACTGGGTCATATGTTACCTCTATGTTTAACTTTTTGAGAAACTGCCAAACAATTTCCCAAAGTGTCTGTGCCTTCTTACATTCCCATCAGCAAAGAATGAGGGCTCAAGTTTCTCCATAACCTTGTTATCATCTGTCTTTTTGATGATAGACGTCCTGGTGGGTGTGAAGCAGGATCTCATTTGGTTTTGATTTGCATTTCTCTAATTACTAATGATGTTGAGCATCTCTTCATGTGCTTTTGGCCATTTGTGTTTGTGTTTGTGTTTGTGTGTTCGAGAAATGTCTATTCAAATTTTTTGCCCTCTTTTTAATTGAGTTCCGTGTCTTTTGATTATTGAATGGATGGACGAGTTTTTGAGAGGCAGAGTGTGGGAGTAAAAGCTCAGAGATGGAGAATAGGAAATTAAACAGACTGACTTCAGCATAGCACGGCATAGGGAATGTGAGTCCGCACCTAGCAGAGGCGGCTGTCAAACGTCTCTATTTATTTATCAAGTGAGGACAACGAAGAGACACATAGGATAAAGAACCAGGATTTACACACAGGATAAACTCATAAATAGAAGGTAATACCACCCCTTAAATGGGTTGGTCACTGATTTAGGAATAGTATGTGTGATCTGGTTTAATCCTCTATTCTGTGACTTACCCCGTTTTTCAGACGAGGGGACTAATGATCAGAGAAGTTAAGTAACTTGTCCCAGGTCACTTGACTAATAAATGGCAAAGGTGAACTTCAAAACTAGGTCTGTCAGTCCCTGAAGTACAAGAGACCGGCAGTGTGCTAGTTGGGAGAGAAAATCAGAGAGGAAGGCCTGAGATCTTGTGGTACAGGACCTCGACTGTTCAGCGGAAGAGTTTATGCTTGATTTGCAGACATGGATAGCTGCCATTTATTAGGCAGGGCGATTAGAAACTACATTTTGAAAACGTAGAACAGCGTGGTAGGGAATGGGGCAGGCCAGAGCTGAGAGGCAGGTTAGGAAGTTAGTAAAATAGCCCAGCTGACAGGACTATTGCAGAGGACAAGGACCGAAGAGGTCACAGGAACCCCGGGCAGGAAGACAGACGTGCAGTGGGGTGCTGGAGCCTGCTTAAACAGACTTAAAAGAGTCAGTTATTAAATTTTCATCCAATTGTTAAATGGTGTCTTTATTTTGAACTAAATTATATCAATGTACAATTTAACATTTTACATTAAAAACAAAGGTAATAGACACTCCAAAGTCATGGTTTCCTAATGAGTTCATGGCATTTTGCTATTATCTGTGCTCTTGAGGCTATTTTCATCTCCTTTCCCTGTGTGGTGGAAATGCTCTGTGAACGGCACTATTGCACGGCTCTCCCCAACTTCAGTGACATTGCAATGGTACCTTGATATTGGCCATGGTAGAGTAGAGCACCAAAAGGGACAAATCAGTAAGTCAGGGGCTTTCATGCGGGGGGAGGTGGCGGTGGTCTGGGCTGATGGTTGTTAAAGGTTTACCGCACTCCGCTGGGGAACAGAGGTGTGGGGGAGGCAGAACATGTAGAATCGGGCGGTTCTGTAGATAGATGTAGCGTGAGAGGGTAGATAAAGAGGTGTACAGTTTCTGGTCTGTGTCACATGCCTGGAAGAGCTGGCTGTCCCCATGCACGTGAGGCCTGTGGGACATGGAGCAATGGGAAAGACAGACTGACCAGGAATGCTTCTTCCAGCAGGCAGGTCTGGTTCAGGGTTTGAGCTCAGAGGAGGAGCCTATACAGGAATGCTGGTATACCTGGCACACCTAACTTGAGTCTTTGCATCCTTTGTTGGTCACCTGATTTCTCCAGTCACAAGACAATGGGTGGAAATTTCCAGGGCTGTTTTATCTGTGTCTGAGTGCTCACTTCACGGGGGTCTGCTAGGTGCTAAATGACAGGATTTGAACGGAACTCTCCTTTCTGGGAGTCACACTGGAACCATTGTTCTCCATCTTTCTCGGACAGGTCAGAAAAAAATCCCACAGGTCAAGGTCTCTGGGGATAGCTGGTGCGGTAAGAATCCAATGTGTACTTACAACTAACCATCAGAACTTGGACAAGTTACATAACTGCTCTAAGCCTCATTTTCTCTGTTCAATTAGAATGTTGGACTAAGAGCTTTCCCAGATTGCGTTCTATGAGCCTTTGCCCTTCACACCACGTCTCCTTGATGTCTCTTCAACCGCTGGGCAGGCATATCTGTGTTCTAGGGCTCTGTTCCCAAGGTGGTAATTTATGAAGCAATCATTCATCTGGCCATCATCCATCAGGTGGGAAAGGAGGACCTGTGATCCTGTCAGCCTAAGTAAAGGCGACACAGAAGGGCTTTATCAAATGAAATGGGACGGATGGATGGCGGGCTTCCCAGTGTCAGGGAAATATTGATTCAGGCAAATATATGATCTATCACATGAATATCTCAGAGGCTGTTGCAAATAGAGACGCAGCAGTATGGAGAGTGTCTTTTACATGATGAAGGATGGCTTTTTGGTGCCGCATCATTGCAATGAGAAGTGATGCGCAGAGCCCCAGCCTCACTCCCTGAGCCTTGCTCTTGGGAAACAATGATGCTCTTGCATTACCACAGGTAAGTGGAGAAATGTACAATTTGGGGGTTAGTAAAATCAGAGGAAAAGAGAGAGTGGTAGCTTCCCCAGGGATCCAGAGTTGCCTGGGATTAGGAAGGGTGCGAGTCTGCTAATTGTACTTTTCGGAGCTGCCTACTGGAGGGAATTTTGAGGTCACTGCTGTCTTCGTGCAATGTCTCTCTTGCTTGGCAGTCAGTGAGCACACAGGAGCCCTTTATCAGGCCTCAGTTGTGCAACTGGTTGTAATCACCAGTGAATTATCTTAGTCACAGGTGACTTAACAGGTGACCTGTATTGGTTACTTGAGCATATAAACGAGCATGCTTTGCTGACACAGGAACTGGACTCAGAGAGGTCAGGGGCCTCATGAAGGTATTCTGTGGTCCAGCGCAAGGGCTAAGGCCAGGATTCAAGCTTCCTAAGTAAATAGTCCAGGGCTGAGTTTCACCATATGCCAATTTTGAAGCATAATACAAAGACCACATCAGAAACCCTCCATACCTCACTGACAAATCTCCAATGCTGCTCTTCAACCGCATGAGTGTTAAAGACAGAGATGATTGTTTGCCAGTCTTTCTACCATGGGCTTGAGAGGTACACCTGTTTTTCAGTCTTGGCTGTGCTGCTTTCTATCTTGTGTATTCCGAATACTTAACTCTTTCTAAGCCTCAGTTATCACATCTATAACATGTAGATGAATTCATTCCAAGTGTATTAATTGAGCATCTATTATACATCAAGTTCTGTGATACAGATGCTGATAATAATAATATGATAAATATTCAGCTGGTGTTGGCAGTTAACATAGGTCAAGTTTCTCTGTGTATCTTTATTTCCCTCCTTTTACATATATTTATTTGAGGATCTGATAAAATCTTGGGGTTCAGGAATGGATAAGACATAGTCCCTCCTTTTGATAAGGTCTGTCTTACGGCACTGGTCATCCTGGGTTTGAATCCCACCTTTGCTACTGGCATAAACATACGGGCTTTTGGGAGGTGTCAAGATTATATGTATAAAAGTCTAGTCCAGGGGTGCCTGGGTGGCTCAGTGGGTTAAACCGCTGCCTTCGGCTCAGGTCATGATCTCAGGGTCCTGGGATCGACTCCCGCATCGGGCTCTCTGCCCAGCAGGGAGCCTGCTTCCTCCTCTCTCTCTCTCTCTCTGCCTGCCTTTCTGCCTACTTGTGATCTCTCTGTCAAATAAATAAATAAAATCTTTAAAAAAAAAAGTCTAGTCCAGTGCCTTGAACATAGTTAGCATTCAGTTAATGATGCTATCATGATTATATTGTCATTACTGTCAGGTTATTATTAAACAGATAAACAGATACTTTCAATGCAATGTGAAGATATTAGAGGCAAAAAAAAAAAAAAAGGAAAGGACCCCTACAGGGATGAGTTCACAGAGCTGGTCCTTGACAGGTACCTTGAACTTGCTCAGGAAGAAAAGGAGAAGGAGCTCTGCCAGAGCAGAGGGAATAAATTGGTGAAGGCTGGAATGCTCAGGGAGGAGGACAAGCTCTGTGCGCGGAGGAAAGGGACTGTTGGGGAGGGTGTAGCAAAGTGAGGCCGGAAAGATGGGACAACACTGTCAGAGGTCGTAGAAGTTACTCAAGAGTTTGTCTTGTAGAACTTGGCAATGAGGAGCCATGGCAGAGGTACAGGGGCATATTTTGGAATGGGAGACAGAGACCAGACTTTGATTACCTGGGGCGGGCTGCTTTCATTCCACCTCACTCATCGAGCTAAATTCCCAGGCGATAACATTAAACCTCGTGCTCTCCTGTCCTTGCTATTGGGCTGCTGAGCCGGGGGTGGTCTGTGCTCGCCACGCCCATCTACATGGTCCTGCTTTGCCAGGAGCTCCACTGGGCATCTGAATTCACCTCCAAAGGCAGAAGGAAGAAAAATTCTGTGCCAGGCTCTTTGACCAACACTTAGCAGTACTCAGTTTCCAAAGTGTACCCGTTCCGGACACCCGAAGGCTCAGGCAGTGTCCCCGGGGTTGCTGCTCTGCGCGTGATATGGGAGAGCCTACCAACAACTCTCCCTGGGGTGGGAGAACAAGGAGAAAGGATAAGAGCAAAATCTCTCCTGCAGGCTGACCGAGTCAGGGAAATTTCCGAGGCTCCTTGTTCTTCATCAGCGTCTCTTTCATCGCTGGATGTTGGGGCATTTCCTGAGGGCCGCCTTTCTGTTCTGCACTAATGATGGACTGTTTTCCACTTACCCCTTTGAGATCTTAGCACTGTTATTTAACTTGTCAACAGGTTTCCCCTCCATTTTAATTACTCTTGCTCGGCAGCAGATGGCGGAACACGGACAGAGCTGATTTCCAAACCGCTTCTCCCCTTCAGGAGTGCTGTTTCCTCTTGCTGGTGACCTCTGGGAGGGAAAGTCACACTGTCTATGTGGCGTCTCTGCTGGCCCAGTTCTCCCTCTCAGCTTCCTTCCATGGCAGGAAGCTGCTTTCCCTTGCTGCTTCTGGGAAAGTCTGAAGGCATGTCAGACTTGATGCAGACGGCAAGGACTGTGTTCATGGAGCAGAGAACCCAGGTCCTGCCCTGCTTCTCCTTTCTGTCCTTTTAGGGATGAACTGCCTTGATCCCCTGTAAAAAGGAGGTGAATTCTACTGGTATCAGCTCTCTGACTTGTTGTCCTAAAGCTTCCAGAGCCTCTGGTGTTCCACAGAACCTGGGGCCTCACAGCCCAGCCGGGTTCTCCATGAGATCAAGACCCCCCGCCCCCCGACTCCCCTGATCAGAAATAGGTACATGTCGGGGCGCCTGGGTGGCTCAGTTGGTTGAGCAACTGCCTTCGGCTCAGGTCACAGTCCCGGAGTCCCGGAATCGAGTCCCGCATCGGGCTCCCAGCTCCATGGGGAGTCTGCTTCTCCCTCTGACCTTCTCGCCTCTCTTGCTCTCTCTCACTGTCTCTCTCTCAAATAAATAAACAAAAATCTAAAAAAAAAAAAAAGAAATAGGTACATGTCAGCAACTAGCCCTTAGAAGTTGGGGAATTGCTTTCTCAGGTAATCCTTACCAGTAAAATCACTTAATCTCTGGTTAGTGGTCACTCACTCAAGCTAATTTTTTCCCCCTTTAAACAAGAACTTTGAGGATACCGTGCCTTAGCCTGTAGTGTGGTGGTGGAGAAGGGAGGCTTGTGGGCAGACAGACCTTTGATTTGGGGCTCTTGAGAAGCTAACTTTACTAGGTAGGCAGCTGCCCTCTCCAGCTGCTTCTGCCTGGTTAGCTCTCCCTCTGGCTTTGCTGAGAGAACCGACACAGGGATGGTGCCGTGTGGTAAGTTTCTCAAGGTTGTTCTGATGTGGCTGAAGAGAGGAGTAGCTTCTCATTTCTAAGATTCCTTCAGTCAGGACCTTGGAGTTAGTCCCCGCTTATCCGGGTTGCCATCTCTCACTTTGTAGAGATGATGTGACTCCCCCCAACAAATCACAACTTCCCTGAGGTCAGGGACACATACCTATGCCTTCTGCAGGTCATGTTAATGGGTGATCCTTGTTCAAGGTCAGAGAGAGTCATTATTTTGACAGTCGTTTTATTCAATAGTTTCAAAACTCTGTGAGGACAGGTTCCATGATCGTCATCTTACAAATGAGAAGGGAGAAAGGTTGAAATGCATCAGTCGGGCCCCCAAAGCTAGGAAGTGGCAGAATTGGGATTTTGAACCCCGCTTGGCAAAATCCTGTGCAGATCCTCCCACGTCGTACCAAACGGCGCGAACACCAGTTCTTTCGGCTTCCAGGCTACATGACGACGAGTCTGTCTCTCAAGTTCTTGCTCCTGAGCCTGGGAGCCTCATTTGTTATCTGGTCAGCGCTGATCACGGTGGGCCAGTAGAGGGGAGAGTGCCGGGAGAGCCTTCGAGAACAGGCATCGGGGCTCACAGTCTCATAGCCCTGCTTTTCCACCTTTCATTAATTTTGATTTTATTTTGTTTCCAAGATATGCATGTACACAGTCTTTTTCCTAAGGGATTCCTCGTTGGAAGTACAAAATCAAGAATGTGATTTGAGGGACAGTCTTCTCAATTTCCCCAAGAATGATGCGTAACTGGTACCACCCTAGATGCACGGAGAAGAAATTTATTAGTTACGTGTAATAGATGCCTTAGGGCAGCGGTTCTCAAACTGTGGTGCTGAACTCCCTGCATGTCCCTCAGAACCCCTCAGGAGATACCCGAGGTCAAATTGACTTTTCATACTAATACTAAGACGTTATTTTCCTTTCTCACTGGGTGGATATTTGTACTGATTGTGGAAGAGTCACAGGGTGTGAAACTGCTTGAACCTTAGCATGAATCAAGCAGGGGCCCCAAATGGCACCTGGCGTCGTATTTTCCTCCACCATACACTTGCTGAGGAAAATAATTAGGTCTCCCCTCGGAATTCCTTCCTTAGGTCCTTAAAACAATTTTTGTGTGGCAAAGTAAGAAGGGTTTATAAGGTCCATCTGCTACATACCCAGGCACCATGAAAATCTTGAGGAAAAGCAGTAGTGTGATTACCTGAGCTGTGGGCGAACCGGCAGCTTTTTCCAAAGAACAACATTTCTACTTGGAACAATGACTGGTGGACAAATGATCCTTATTCACATTTGGGTATTGAACAGGTATTTTCTAGAAAATGCAGAACATGGACAAGCCATTTCAAGGAAAACAACCAACAGTATTCTTGCGTAAGATAAAATTGAGCTTTCAAATGAAAATTAGGTTTTAGAAAACCTGTATGGATCAACTAAAAGCTCCACAGTTCCTCAGTTGTTAAAGATTTTTCTGAGGAGATCGATGGTGGTATTAATGGTTGGATGACTGTTTTTGGTATTGTATAATGAAATATGTCAACATTTGGAAGATGTGCATAAGTCAGTAAATAAATATTTTCTAGATGACCAAAGCACACTGTTATAAAGTCATGCATAGATCAAATAGATCAAAGAACCATTCAAAGTACAAGTTAGGCCAGTGGATTTTAGTGTAACAGAGTACATAAAGTCCATTGATATAATTTCAGATTCCATGTTACAACTAGCCTTTAAGGAGTCATCATTTGTTGCATTTTGGTGTAGAATCGAAGAACATCCCTAATTATTGGAAAGGGCCATACAGTTATTCTCCCTTTGTGTGGCTGGATTTTCTTCATCTATTTCACCACAAGACTATATTTCAAAAGATTAAATAAAGAAGCAGATATGGAAATCCAAATGTTTTCTATTAAGTCAAACATTTAAAAAGATCTGCAAAAAATAAAACAATCCACTATTCTCATAATTTTTTTCTAAAGATTTTATTTATTTATTTGACAGAGAGAGATCACAAGTAGGCAGAGAGTCAGGCAGAGAAAGAGAGAGAGAGGAGGAAGCAGGCTCCCTGCTGAGCAGAGAGCCCGATGCGGGGCTCGATTCCAGGACCCTGGGATCATGACCTGAGCCGAAGGCAGAGGCTTAACCCACTGAGCCACCCAGGCGCCCCTATTCTCATTATTTTTGAGAAAACGTTTCTATACAGATCTAATGTTTTATGAATACATCATAGGTTTGTTATGGTTATTTTAAAGTAAATATGAAAAATTTCCTTAATTGTAATTCGTAAAATGGCAATTATCAATACATAGAGTCCAAATAAACCAAAGCTGTTTGGAGTCCTTGATGATTTTTTAAAATATTTTATTTATTTATTTGAGGGAGGGAGGGAGAGAGAGAGGGAGAGAGGAGCAAAGGGGGAGGGAGAAGGACAACCCCGTGCTGGGGTGAGACTGGATCTCACAACCCTGAGATCATGACCTGAGCTGGACTCAAGAGTCTGGTGCTTGGAGCCTGGATGGATCCACCCAGGTGCACTGATTTTTTTGAGTATAAAGAGGTCTCCCCCAAAACAAGTTTAATTCTCTCACAGACTCCAGAACTTTAGAGTCGAAAATTCTGCATGAATTGCTATGAGAAAGGCAGGCCCTCTCGTATTTGCTAATACCCTCCTGAGGAAGATAGATGAACAGGAAGTCAACTTCTTGAGAACTTGCCTGTCTTAAATTAACATTATTATACTCTCCTACATAACTGATAGTTTTGTTCCAAAAAAAAGATTGTTCAATGTCTTCTTTTTCTTGAAATAACATGTTTATTTGACAGTGTCCGTTCGCTCTCATTCATTTCAATGCTGATGGGTCCTTGGTGGATCCTTTCAAGCTGGCAGCTCACATCTTTCAGTTCTGGGAAATTCTCTTGGATTGTTTCATGTTTGTTTTCATGTTCTCCAGAGTGTTTTTCTAGAATTCATTCCATTTGAATAGGAGACCTTCTAATTTTCTTATTCTTTCTCCTCCCATTTTTCTTCTGTTCTTTTTTTTTCTTTCTCCCTTCTGGTTTACTTCCTGGGAAATGTCCTCAATTTAACCTTTGAACTCTACCAAGTATTTGATTTTTGCAATTGTCTATTTAATTTCCAGGGCGCTTTTTTTTCTTCTCTTAATTTTCCTTTACCACAGTGTGGGGTTTCTGTTTCACAGATACAGTAGCTCTCCTGCTATCTTCCTGAGAAAACTGATGATACCAAACTTTATATGTTTTGTTTTCCTTGGATTGTGTCTGTTTCCTGCAACTTACTGTTTTCCCTTTGATTTTTGTGTTTATCTTTCCCGTGAGGGGACTCCCGCTGGTGTTCAGGAATCCTTGCTCATTTGCTTATGTTTATGAACAAGTACCAAAGAGCAAACTGAAATCCTGTGCACATAGGTGGGTTTTGTTGACTGCTGAGCTCTGCTATAAGGTGGTCTGTGTGGGCCCTTTGTTTGGAAACCTCCACTGTGAAAATCTTTAACTCTTTCCATCTGGGTTGTCTTAGAGATATTTCTAGAAGTAATGTCTTCCAAATATCTATTTTACAGGCCTAGCTAAAGCATTCTGGAAACTGACTGAAGGGAGGAAACTGAAAGCCACGAAGTATTGAGTATAAATGTTCATTTTATGCTTGCTTATAGTAGGACCCCTGTCGTTAACTCTCATTGATATCCTCCATTCCAAAGACTCTCTTCTGAGATTAAATCTCTGGTGTTCTTGGGCTTGGAGGAGGCAAGTCATCCAGGTACTCGGAAGGGGAGAAGAGATCTGGTTGTGTGTTATTTTTAAAAATGAATTATGTCATATTTTTATAAAGGACAATATGCAATTATCACATACAAAAGGATAAAAGTGATACATATGTAAATTATGACCCTCATTAATAAGGTGCACATCAATTAAGAACTAGAACATTCTAAATATTTTTGCACCTACATCTGCGTTCTGTTTCTTTCCCATCTTCCAGCCTTCGTTATCATCCTGACCCAGAGATAATTACTATCATAAATTTTGTATTTGTCATTTCTTTGCTTTTAAAAAACAGTGTAGGGGTGCCTGGGTGGCTCAGTCGGTTTAGAGTCTGACTCCTGATTTCAGCTCAGGTCATGATCTCACTGTCGTGGAATCAATCCCCTCATTGGGCTCTGTGCTCAGCATGGAGTCGGCTTGAGATTTTCTCTCTTCCTCTACCTCTGTCCCCCCCAGTGCTTCTGCAATCTCTCAAAATAAACAAAATCTTTTAAAAAATAAGAAATGGTTTAATGTTATATACCATATATGTATGAATCCATAAGCAATGTATGGTTGTGGTTTTGTCTGTTTCGAGCCTTGTAAAAATGGTAGCATACTATATGTAATTCTTCTGTAATTTGCTTTTTTTACATTCAAGATATGTTTCTTGGAATAACCGCTTCTAAGCAGACTTGAGGTCAGTCCTCCTATTTGTAGTTCCGACTTCATTGCCACTTCCAGAATTGCCTTGTGCTGCCGATCCCTGAGCTTTTGGAGTTTCCTCAGTGTAAATCGCCTTATGTGTTGGATTTATCTACTACAGTTTAGGTAGGGTTTAACTTTTTCGAGGTTACTAAATCACCAAGTTACCGTTTTTAGGTGTTTTCCAGCTTCTGAAATGCTGCTTGTGCTTTTTTGTTTTGTATTTCAAGGTTTACGCTTTAAAGCCCTTTGTGGTAATATTAGTGAAGTTTGGGGAGGGAAGCAATGTAATCGGGTGTTTAATCTGTCACCATTATTTATGAGGCTTTATTTACTTCCTCCCTTCCACTGGATTAAAATCACCCAGGATGGTCCAACTTTACCGCACTGCAATGGTACCCTCATTTTCAGAGGCCGCTCTATAGATAGATATATATTCATGCATGTGTGTCTGTGAAACAGAGAGCACAATCACGTGTATGTACAAGTGTGCAGATAGGTCCAATGCTCCTTTTTTGCCATGGGTCTCATGGGGATTTTTTCAAGTGTACTGAATGGCTATTGTCTATCATGCATTGTAATAAGCACATCAGGATACGGCTAGTTACGGCTCCCCTCCTTACAGAGTTTATACTATAGAGAAAAAAAATGTAAACCCATGAACTAGTACAGCATGATAACCACTTTGAAATTGCAAGGCATTGAGATTGGGTGGTGTAGGACTGAATAAGGGGGGAGAGATGGGAAGCTTCCAAGGGTGTACTTTGAGGGGACAAATGGAATGAAGGCCATTCCAGAAGGGGGGACCTTGGTATGCCCTCTCTTTGGCCTACTGAGGGCTAGCTCTGCTTGTATTCTACATCCTTGGATGTGCCAATATCTTCTCTCTTACAGGAGACAGGCTCATCCCGTTTCCTGCCTGGAATACTCTTTCTCCCATTCTTCCCTTAGCTCACTTCAAAACTTAAATTAGGGGCACCTCAGTGGGTTAAGCATCTGCCTTCAGCTCAGGTCATGATCTCAGGGTCCTGAGATCAAGCCCCACATTGCGGTCTCTGCTCAGCGGGGAGCCTTTTCTCCTTTTCCCTCTGCCCTTCTCCCCACTGCTCCTGCACTCTCTTTCTGGATAAATAAATAAAGTCTTTAAAAAAAAAACCACTTAAATTAAAATTTTGCTTTCTCAGGCGAGCTTTCCTTAACTCCTTCCACCAAATAACTTGCCTCATTTTACCTTCTTCTGCAAAGTTCTATGCTCAGCATGCACACTTCTTCTCCTTCTCAGTTTCTCCACAGATTTTTAATTGTACATTCATTTGTATGGTTAAATGATCTACTATCTATTTTTCACATTAAATATGAAATTCAGAAGAGACTGGATCTTTAAGTGTCTGCCTTCAGCTCAGGTCATGTGGGATCGAGCCCCACGCTAGGCTGCCTGCTCAGTGGGAACTCTGCTTCTCCCTCTGCCTCTGCCACTCCCCCTGCTTGTGTTCCCTTTCTTGCTCTCTCTCTCTCTGTCAAATAAATAAATAAAATCTTTTTTAAAAAAAATAATAAATAAATAAGTATGAAATTCAAAGCAAAAGAAATGGGCTATTGCGTTCACAGCTGTATCACGGGTGTTTAGCACAATGCCCGCATTGTGTAGACAAGAAACGGTGGACAAAGCTAGGAAGAATCTGAGGTACCCAGCTTCCAAAGTGGCCCCCCACTGCTCTCCACCTCCTGGTGTTCATACCATTGTATAATCCTCTAACATTGCCCTAGGAAGTCCCATGTGACCAAAAGAATATGCAAGTCACTTCTGAGATTGGGTTATAAAAGAGTATGACTTCCATCACGGATTCTTTGCCTCTCTATTATTTGCCTTAGGGCAACCATCTCCATGTCTTGAGGACACTGGGCAGTCTTGTGGAAAGGCCCATGTATCAAGGAACTGAGATTTCTGGCCAATAGTCAGGGAGAGACTGAGACCTCCCAACAACCACATGACTGAGCTCGGAAGCCGATTCTCTAGCCTTAAGAAAATCTCAGCCTTGGTTTGCAACGTGATGGTCACCTCACGGAAGACACTGTGCCAGAACCATTCAGCTCAACTACTCCCAAGTTCCTGATCTCGAAAACTGTGTCAGATAATTAGTGTTTGTTTCAAACTGCTAAATTTGGGAGTAATTTGTTATGCAGAAACCGATAACCCATACAGGGCTTAATGATTGAAATAGGTGCATTAGAATAATCCCGCGTCTTCTCTTAATCCATTTAAGCAATGCTCCTTTGTGGCTTCTTCTGAGGGAATCTTGGATCTTGGACCCATCCCTTTGGAGAGTCTTTATTTTTGTCCCAGCTGTCCCAGCCCTCACTGAATGGCTCTCTGTATTCCTGTGTTTCAGTCCTGTGGTGCTTGTCAGGAGGACTCACAGCTTGAATCCTCTAATACATTACAAAGCTCTAGCTACCTCTGAGCACTGGTTTCTTCAGGGTGTGGTGAGGGAGGTTCCTGCTCTAAGAGTTACATACAGGGATGCCTCAGCTTGAAAATCCTCTCTGGAAGGAAGAGAGAGGGTAACATGGGCCACATGGGCATCACTTCCTTTCAGATGTGGGGGAAGTGGCTGCCCTGAAAAGGCCATGGGAGATTAAGGTCTGTGTTGCGCTTCAGAGTGGGGGACAGTGGTCAGGAGCTCAGGGGTAAGGTCACACAGGCTAGGTTTGAGCCTTGTTCTGCCTGCCACTAGCTGCGTGTCACGTAGCGGTTCTCAGCCTCGGTTCCCTCACCTATAAAATGGCATAATGATTCTATTCATCTTCTTCAAAAGTTTGATGGAATAATTAATTACACGAGGCAATTTATTTAGCACAATGCCCAGTGAATAACGGTGACTGTTTTAGCAAGTGACAGACTAAGGCTGAGTCAGCCGCTAGTGTCAGGTTCTAGATTTGCCTCTAATTAACTATGAATTTGGGCAAAAGGTTTAACTTCTTGGTACTTTCGTTTCCTCACTTAGAAAATGAGGGTGTTGGGCAAGTTAGTGTTTTTGTAAAATTTTATTTAAATTTTAGGGTCACTTGGGTGGCTCAGTTGGTTAAGTGTCTGCCTTTGGCTCAGGTCATGATCCCAGAGTCCTGGGATTGAGCCCCGTGTGGAGCTTTCTGCTTCTCCCTCTCCCTCTGCCTTTCTGCTCCCCTGTTTATGCGCTCTCTCTCACTATCTCTCTCTGTGTCAAATAAATAAATAAAATCTTTAAAATAAATAAACTTTAATAAATTAATTAATTTAATTTTTAGAGAGAGAGCATGCACACAGGGAGGGACAGAGAGAGAGAATCCCAAGCAGGCTCCACGTCCAGGGCAGAACCCAACATGGGGGTCCATCTCGGGACCTGAGATCATGACCTGAGCTGAAATCAAAGTCCAACCCTTAACCAAGTGAGCCACCCAAGAGCCCCATGTCAGTGTTTTCTTAAAGTGTGATCGAAAGAACTATTTGCCTCTGAATCACCCAGGTGCTTAGTATCATAAACGCAGATTCCTACATCTACCACCATCCCGCAAAATCAGAGTCTCTGAGTGGAGCTCAGGAATCTGTTTCAGTCAGTTCCTCTATGATGCCTGTCGTATACGCCCTGCTCTGCCATTGTATGAACCTATGAGGTGGACGTCAGTACCTGGTATCAGGGAAGCCCACCATGAGGGCCTGAAGGATCCTTCAGAATGTGAATTTTCCATCAGGGAGGTAGATTCAAGTTCTTCTTTAGTCCACACCAGGAATCCCGGATCTGTGGTATGAATGTACTTCTTTCTTATGCCCACAGGAGGTCAGTGAAACATTAGACCTATTTTTCTGAAAATTTCAGAACAAAAGAATTTTGAACAGTGCTGGTCTAGAGGTAGAATGCTTCCACAACACAAAAGATAAGCCTTATTTACTAATAGGTTTCTTGGGTGAATATTTGAGTTTCTATGCAGCCCCAAATTCAACAGCGCCCTGCTCTTTATAGAGGAAGGTGCATTCGCTTTCAGGTTTATAAACTTTAATCCATCAGTAGGTTTCCCAGCACAACTGTCCTTTGAGCTCTGGGAGTCATTTTAAGGAAGAGAAAATTCTCTGCTTTGAATTTCTCTAGGGTGTCTCTTTAGAAGATTTCTAGATATGTGGCATGTGCTGTTTCACACACCTACCCAACGGACCTGGGGTGGAAAGACTATTAACGGGACTTAAAGATTGGATAATGGAGGCTCAGAGAGGTCAGACCACCTGGCCGAAGGCACACAGTAATAGAATCATCAGACCCCAGGTTCACCACCTCCTCATCAAGGACCTTCTTTATGAGATATGGTTAATGTCATGGGTGTTCAAGCCCTGTGTTCTTTTAGCCAATGTATACCATTCCTGTTCACCTTTTATTGAGCTTTTGTCTGGAGCTCAGCAGTTGGTCTTTTCCCGTAATTCAGTTTCTTTTTTTCTTTTGGAACCACAGTTATCAGGAGAGAGTGGAAGAAGTAGGATTAGCAGGGAAGAGCCCACAGTAATGTGCATATGGGCCTGTATCAACTCTGGGAGCCCTGTCGCTGCCTGGGCTTCCGACCCTGGGCTTGTCCTCAGACCCCGCTACAGGAGGTCAGTTAGAGAGTTGTTGCTGAAGAACTGGATAAGCATTCGGTATTAACATGGGCTGAAGACCCTAAAGGTTACCCCTTTCGGTGTTTTTCATTCTTGTTAAATGCCCTCCTTTGTAAAAGCCAAGTGGCAGCCCATTGCAAAAAGCAAAGACACTTGGGCACCTGGGTGGCTCAGTTGGCTAAGCTGATGCCTTCGGCTCAGGTCATGATCTCAGGGTCCTGGGATCGAGTCTGGCATCAGGCTCTCTGCTCAGCGGGGAGCCTGCTTCCCTCTGGCTCTCTCTGCCTGCCTCTCTACTTGTGATCTCTGTCAAATAAACAAATCTTTAAAAAAAAAAAAAGCAAAGACATTTGCCATGGCCAGCCCAGCGTCCTGCTTCTTTTTCTTTTCCCTTTGGCCATTGTTGGAGGTTGAAGGAGCTCTATATCTTGGAAACTGCAAAGTCGTCATCCAACCCACAGGTTTTAGATGGAGGTGGGGCCCAGGTGGGAGCAATGGTTTGCCCACGGCCCTGCAGTGAGTGTTGGCAGGGCATCAAGTATGGGGAGCTTTCCCATGGTGCCAAGAGAGTTTGGGCTTCCAGCCAAAAGCAGGACAGGCCTCCTCTTGCCCTGATGTCCATCATCCCCGTCCCTTGGCTGGCAGTAGGATCCGCTTGCCGCACCACCCATCCAGCCCTTACTCATCCTTCAACATGAAGCCTAAGTGTCGCCTCCTTTGTGAAGTCTTCCTCAACTGGCCATGCCAGCTGGGCTCTTCCCATAGTCCCACAGCCCTCTGCCAGCCGCAGCAGAGCGGTTCTCACGTTCCGCCTCGCCGACTTGTCTGTGGCTCAGTCACTGCCACTTCTCGTGAGCCTGTAACTTGTCTCATTCCAAAATGATTTCAAACAGGTGGCTCCCTGCTCTTGTGTGGGTTCAGTGGTGTGACTCCAGTACCTAGCAAGTGCCAGCACGTAGTGGGTGCGTTGATTTATTTTTAGGAAGAAAGAATTATGCAGCTGTGTAGAAATTAACTTAGGTTCTAGGGCAACATGCTTCCAGATTTCATGCACATTAAATCATCTGGGAATTGTGCTAAAATTTAGGAAGTACAGTTTTGGGCCCTTGATTCTGCATTCAACAAATACCCAGTGGATACTCATATTACTGGTACACAGACCACACTTTAGAGTAATAATGGAGGGAAGAAGGCAGAATGCTTCGTTAACCATCCTGAAAAGAAACAGGAAAGCAGGATAAATCAGGGACTGCCGAGGAGTTCAGAGAGCATCCACAAGGAGGACAGCGAAGAGCTGAAACTCAGGAGGAAACTCAGAGAAGTGCCTCTTCTTAGCAATTCCTATCTGCCTGGGGCTCAGCCAGAAATGGACTTCAGCATTGTTGACTTTGGCAAAAATCAAAACCATCAGGAAGTTCACTCACCATCTAGTTGGACGGGGACCTTCGAAAGGGAAGACAGGGAATCTCTTAGTAATACTTTCTCAAGTTTGGGCAAGAATACAAAATTTTACAAAATGCTGCAACACAGCATCTTAATAACTCCTTCAGGGAGAGGTGTGATATTCCATTGCATAAAGGACAAAACTGAGACACACATAAACAAAAGACTTGCCAGGGTAATTCAAACCACAAGGCATTGATGAAAAGGTACTGAGATTAGATTTTCATTATATCCTTCCTAGAGCACTTCACCTACCTAACATCCTTAGAATTTCACTGCTAGAGCTTGTTTTAATAGCCATCTTCCAGGAAAATTGGGACCTTGTCTGAGTTATCAAGCCAGCAGCATCTAGAATGCTGTTTTACACCTAGAAGGTACTCCATGAATATGGGCTAGATAAATGAGTGGAATTTCATCACCGGAGGGTCTGCACTTACGCATTCTGCAAGATTATAGGTTCAGCAGATTATAGCATAGCATAATGAACTCGAAATTCTGGGTTTGGTTTCCCTGTATGAATGACAGAGCTTTGCCCTGTTCCCCACACATGCTTCTCAACATATTCAACCACCTTTGTGAAAATGGGACCTATTAATGACTCAGGAACTTGGTGAGAATATGGCAGTCCAAAAACAACAACAACAACAACAACAACAACAAAAACCCAACTCAAAGTGTGTGCTGGAAACAGCAATGGCATCTTCGATGAAGATGGTAACTCAGGTCATAAGCATTTTGCCATAGCACCCCTTACCAGGAATGCTCCAGGCCAACTCCATTCTCCACTACCCACTGAAATTCCTATCTCTGAAGTGTGTAATGATCTCAGAACACAGAGCCTTGCCCACAGGCGGAGTTAAGGAGGGAAAGTGGGCTTACTGCCAATCCAGAAGCAAGGCTGGACCCTCTGTTTGCATTTGTTCAGTCCTTATACTTTCTTTGATTGCTTTTGTGTCCCTGATATGTATTCCTCAGAAAGCGTTCAAAAAGACTTCAAAGAAAGGTCCTAATTCACATGGGATCCAAGCAAACTGCAAAGGAGGCTGGGAAAGATAGCCTTTCTGTGTGCCCAGGAAGAACAGATGAGATAGATGACAACCTAGCCGGTCTCTATCAAAATCACCACGCAGTTTTTCCTCACCTCCAGTTTTATTCGAGTTTTCCATCCAAGCATTGATTTGAAAAATGACTATAAACAGTAATAGCTGACATTTACTGAGCACTTAGTATATGCCAGGCATTGTGCTAACTGAACTGCCCAGCACACATTATTTATGAAATTCTTACAAACAGCTTAAAAGGAAGGCACTCCTTATATCTCCATTTCACAGATTAGGAAAACGAGACTAAGGGAGACGAGTGACTTGCCCCAAATTGCAGGACTGTTGGCAGAGCCAGGCTGGAACCCAGGGCTGGCTGATTTCTAAACCTTTACATGACATTGTTAACTGACGAACTGACCCTTGGCTTCCTCTTGATAGGACCACCTTCTTTGCAATTCTTTCTTTGGAAGTTGGTCATTTTTCTGCTATCTCTACCATGATGCCTCCTCCAGCTCCAGCCTGAGACTAGGTTGACATCCCCTAGGCAGTTACTCCTGCTCTCCACCATTACTGTTCAATTCATTCCCTCACCAGCCCCTCCCCCTCTGACACCCACAGCTTGGCTGATGCCATCTACTGACCTAGTGCCCATGGCAACCTCTTCATTGAAGTCTGCAGCATCTGGCTTCCTGTGTTCCTCTGCAAGCCATTTCCTAGCATGGTCTGGGCGATTCAGCACCCATGTGGATGGTATTTTCAATCCCATACTCTCATCTGCTTTCCACACACAAGCTCACTTCAGCCTCTTTGGAACCTGCTGTCACTAGGAGCTGTTTGGCATTTACCTTCCATCTCTCCATTAACCTCGTCTTCAACCTTGTGGAGCGCTTCTCCCCCTGTCTAGGCCACTCCTCTTCCTGGCCCTACGTCTCTTCCTATATAGTGTGGAATCTGTGGACACTATTTCATAAAAGCACTGACAGAGTAAGGTTGGCTAGTGTCACAGTGTGGTAAAGAATCTGGTAAGTACCTGTATGTCTGGGGCAAATAATACATTATATGTTAATTTTTAAAAATAAAAATAAAAAAAAAGAATCTGGAAACGAAACGAAAAGAATCTGGAAACGAAAGCCAGAGGTTTCCCTAAGATGAATCCTTTTTCTTTTTCTGAGTAACCTCTACAACCTCTGTGGGGCTCGAACGCACAACCCCAAGATTAGGAGTCACCTTCTTTTACAACTGAACCAGCCAGATGCCCAGTGAATCCTTTTTCTAATCATGATGTCAATTTGAGAATTTGAGAATCAAATCATATGATTTGAGAATAGAGAAGTGAATTAAGGGAATTGTCAGGCTTCTACTTGATATGAACTCTGTCTGGGTAAAGTGTTACTTCTATAGAAAGGGAATCTATTGGGGGCCTCAGGGGTTTGGGATTGAGCCCCATGTCAGGCTCCTTGCTCCGTGGGGGTGTGCTTCTCCATCTCCCTTTGCCCTTCTCCCGTACCCGGCTTATGCTCTTTCTCTCTGTCTCTCTCTCTCTCTCTCTCAAATAAATAAATAAAATTTTTAAAATGGGGAGAGGGATCTGTGGGGATCCTAGCCCTGAATTTGGTCCATGCTGTTAAGTTTTTCTCAAGGTATGAGCTTGTGGGTCATCTTACTGGAATGACCTATAAGTCCATAAAGGCCCTGGCCCCATCCCAGACCTCCTGAATCATATTATTTGTGGATGGGCCTAGAAATACGTATTTTCAGTGAAATCCAATTGAAACTCATCTAATTTAAGCTTTGAAGAGCTTTGATTTAGGCTGGTCAGACACATTTCCCCCAGAAGGAGTTAAAAGTCTTTGTCACCTCCTATTTCCATCCCCATGACTCACTCCAACCCGAACAGGATTCACACTTGCGCATACATCCATGTGACTTTTTGTTAAGTCCCTTAGAACTAACTCCACTCCTTTCCCTGAAGGGCCTCGAGTGAAATGAGCTTCTTGGCTCAGAAACAAACAGAAATTCCACCCCAAATCCCTGTCTTCTCCCCTCCCGCGTCCTCCCCACGTTGAGAAGAAGCCTCAGTCCCTCCCTTCTGTGTGCTGGTGGAGGGGAGAGCCAGGGTGATCAGGAACTGATTAGTCTACTGGGGTAGGCATCAAGAGATAAAAATCCAGTCTTTCATAACTTGTTAAAACCTGCCTCAAGGAGAGGACAATAAACGAGGATTCCCGGTACGCTGAGGACCTCGGTAGTTCCTTATCTGCGTTGAGATAAATCAGATCAATTAAGTTCCCTGCAGAACAGAGAGTTTCTCTTTCTGATTTTCAAACAGCTCCTCCGCCTCCAGGGTCTCTGCTGCCTCCTCCCAGTGCGGCAAAGCAGGGGCACTGCTGTTCAGTTCTGGGACGGCTGATTCTAGGATTTGACACCACACGGGATTTGAGCTCAGCGGACCTGATTAAAATCCCAGCTCTACTCCTCTCCTGCTACATGACCTTGGGGGTAGTCATTAAACCTGACTCCATTTCCTCAGTTCTTAAAAAGTAACCGATTCTGTTCCTCCTTACCTCTTCATAGGGCTTTCGAGGACAAATGAGACGGCTCTTGTTTGGAAAGGGTAGAGCTGGGAACTGTGACTAGCAGGAGCCGTCCTGAGCCATTTCCTGAAGCCCCGCCCACCAGGCTCCCAGCAGTAGCTGACAGTCGGCCACCTGCCTGGCCCCCGCAGCCCACAGACACCGGTGAGCCTCAGAACGCTGCCATCCCGACAAGTCCACGTGTCCTGCTTCTGCCGGAGACTCAGTGGTGCTCCACGTGGTTCCCGGGCAGACAGACCAGGGGTCCTATCTTATCTAAACAACCCTGTGAGGGGATGAAGAGGGCTGGCTGCCTCATGAGGTGGAAGGTGAACCTCCTTGTCTTCTCTCACCACCCAGGGACTGAGCTCTAGACTTGGACTTGACAGCCAGCTACAAGTGGGTATCAAGAGAGGGGAAGTCACTTATTCAACTTCCTGCTGGCTTTCAAACACACTTGAGAAAGGTTTGGGGGAGTTAAGCAGGCTGACTGCTCCGGCTATTGGATTTTGAGGGGCTCAAACTCATGACTCTGAGATCAAGAGTCTCGTGCTCCTCCGACTGAGCCGGCCAGGCGCCCCTACGGCTGGGATCTCGAATCTGCAGTCCATACCGTATCAGCTAGATGTTCCTTCCTTTGTTAAAGGGTGACTGTAACACTGAGTGCAGAGTGCTAAGTATTTAAGGGGAACGGATATACAAAAGTGCCTTGCATGTGGGAGAGGCCAACAAAATCAATCAATTGATTAATTATTATAATAATTCCCTTCTTTCTCGTCCTTTCTTTGGCCCTGGGTCTGCCATTTTTGAGTCCTGTGACCTTGGTGAGTCACTTTTGTTCTCTGGGCTTGATGAGGGGGAGGGACTGTTACCAGGTCATCAACACTGACTGTCCAAGTTTATTTTTTATTTGGTGGAAGGAAACTAGGTTCTTTTTTTCCCCCAGCCATGTGGCCAAATGGGTTTCCCTAAGTTACTACAGAGATGTCCTCCTCTGGCTAATTGGGCACAGTGGGGACTGCAGAAGGAAAGCTAGTAAAGGGGACCACCGTCTGAATACTAAGCAGCATCTTAATTTCTCCTTGAATTGGCAAGCCTTATATTATGGGTCTGCCATTGGCAGCTGTGGGGGCAGGGTGGGGGAAGCCTTGATAGTGGCTGAGTTAAATATGGCCGGGATTTACAGTGGAATAAAAGGTGCCAGATTAATAGGGTTTCTTTTCTCTGAACCATAAATTGGAAGTTCTGGTGTCTGATCGGCTACTAAATCTCTAGTCCCGAGGGCTTCTAGACAGAGAGCTCTGGAAGCACCCAGCTGGCAGCCGAAGGTTGGAACAAATAATGATCTCACCAGGGCTTTTGCTCTGCAAAGGGAGCTGGGTTGAAGGGTAAAGGGACCTCCCACATTTGCAGGGTGGCAGTGACTTCTGATTCCGCCTCTGCGCATTGGCTAAGAGCCCTCGTGCATCATCTCAGGGGATGGCCTGAGCTGAGGGCAGCAGATGAAGAGATGAAGAGAATGTGGCAGGTGGCTTCATCATCAGGGTTCAGCCGTCTGGAGTTATTTAAACACGTATGGTGAGCTGCTCCTCTGCCTCAAGCTCCTAGGTGAATGTTGCAGAGATGGGAAATGGCCCAGCGCCTGTGATGGCTCAGGGCCACCCCTGTCAGTCCCTGGGGACATTTACTTTGAGGAAACACCCTCCCACACATGTCAAGAGCAGGGTCAGGGGACAGTTTGAAGACTGGAGTCTTCACTTGCTTGAACTTGGGTGGCAGAGGCAGGGACCAGAAGAGAGAGTTATCTGATGGTCCCCACAAGGCTCTCTCCAAGAAAGCCTTCTTGCCTAAGGGACCAAACTGGAAGGCAGGGAATATGTGTCATTTCCTTGTCGCCATATACTTCAGGGTAGCTCAGACTGTGATCGATTTCATTTTAGAAGCAAAGAAATCTAGATCCAAGGAGTTTAGGGGATGTGCTCATAATGCCACAGTTGGGGTGGCAGCAACTGAACAAGAAACAATGTCTTTAGACAGCTCAGTCCCCACGCTTTCTCCCTTTAAAGCTATCTTCCATGCCACCTTAGCAGGGGCTGCTAAGCCATTTAGTGCCTTTATGAAACTTAAAAAGAGGTGTACACTCTGGGTGAACATAGCCCTGTGCCAGCCCTGGATTTTGGCCTCCGCTTGCCCTTTTGACTGTGTATTCTTCTGCAGCGAATAACGCGCACGTCCGCACACAGCTGCCCTGCTGGTGGATACTCACAGAATCTCAGCTTCAAAAGGAGGCTCTTCATCACAAAGGCTTGCCATTTACCTTTCTCCTCTTTCCCCAGGCTCTTTTAAGCAGCCCCTTCCAGGAAATACCCAGACAGCCTACCCAGTTGCCTATCTGAGACTTTTGGTGGAACCACACTGGGCCCTTCAACCCAGGCAGGAGAACAGAACCAAGTGGCAGAGGTTGCGGCAACTTGCTGAGGCTAACAGTCAAATGGAATCCACCCCCCACCCCCGGTACCTCGGGGTGTCTTCTGCTGTCTTCCCAACCAACCTTGGAGCGCTCCCAGCCCCTCTCTGAGCCAGTAGTCATTAAGCTGCTTTGGCTAGATCCTCTATGGACATGTAGCAGAATATTTATGTCCAACCTGCTTTTTTTTTTTTTTTTTTTTTTAAATGTCAACAACTCAACTTATTTTTTGGCTTTTTCTTTGCTGCATTAGAAAAAGTCAATTTCTCTTATAGACAGGAAGGTGACCTTCTCTTGAATAAAATAGAAACATTTCTCCTACTGGCAATGTGCTTCTGAAGACCAAGCTTCCCCGCCCTAAAGCAAAAGCAAAACTCCTAGTGTGTGTGTGTGTGTGTGTGTGTGTGTGTGTGTCTGCTTACATGTACCTGTGAGTGTGTGCTAATTATTTAGGATAATTATCCTATTTATCCTAATTATTTAGGATAAAATTGCACTCAGAAACCTTATGAAAGAGAAGAATAAAATACAACTTTTAGGCAAAAGGCAATGTGAGTATGGTCTGCAATTGAGTGGAGACAGGGGGGGAAGGAGAAATGGGGGGACCTGGCACAAGGAATGTGGTCACAGTGGAACAGGTGACCTGGAGGTGCCGGACAATTGGGCAGAGATGACCAGGGTGGAGGTATGGGAGTTTCTAGAAGGTTGGCTTAATCAGGATCTTTGCCACGGGACAAAGTACCTCCTGTTTAATTCACAGATGGGGGCCACCTGGCCTGCACCTAAAATCCTTATCATCCCAAAGTTCAGTGACTTGCTCAGGCTACAGGTCTTTCCCCTCCCACTATCTAGATGCTCCATGGGGCTGTGTCTCTGCAGGGTCCCAGTTCAACTGTAATGATGGAGTCCTACCATCTCACATAGGCAGCAAGGAGATGGGGAGGAGATGATACGCTGTGTGAAGGGGTTAAGCTGTGCCAGTGAAGGTCTGGGGAGTTCAACATGTGAGCAACCTCCTCAAATTGGATAGACTACTTTTTGGGGAGATAAGATCTAATTTCTAAGGCACGAGAGGAGCTTGCAATTTTGAAAAACCCAACTGCAGATTATTTTCTAAAATATAAGACCCTGTGGTCATGAGCCAAGTTTGCCCCATAACTTAAAAAAAAACACTGTGAAAATGCAAACCTTTTGGCAAGTGGATTTTTCTAAACCTCACTCTATATGCAGCCTTTTTATCTCCTCCCTTAGATAAGAAGCAATAGGCCCTTTTAGACAAGAAGGATAGACCTGTGTCACAAGGAGCTCCTCCATCTTATCTCCTCTGCCCGCATTCAAGCTGAAACGCACTTGTGAGATTTTCGGAGACCAAGCTTCTCAGAAGTAAGACCTACTGGATTCTGTGGTTAGAAAGGATCAGAAGTCATCTGGTCTATGCTCTTACCTGTTGTAGTAAAATCCTCTCATGATGGACGGCCATCTGGGGGCAAGAACAATCAGGCCTCATCTGATTTTGGTTCCCTAGCCCCGGAACATCATTTGACAGGTAGCAGGTGCTCAGTAAGTGTTGGTTGAGTGACTTACTGACTGACTGGGTCAATGAATGCCTATTTCTCAGTGACAAAGATGGTCTCCTTCCCTCAAACTCCACTCAGTCTCCTCTGAGCTCTCTTCTCCATAGAGCCCTGACTTTTGGGTTTCTGTGTTCATCTTTCAATTGATTTCAGCAAGAATTCTGATAAATCAGTTTAAACAGAATCCCCCACCCTCCATACCTGACCACCCTCAACATCTGATCAAATTCCTCATTTGCCACTATTCTCCAGGGGATTTCTGATAATCCTGGCCTTCAGCAAGAATCCTATTAAATGGATTTAGCCAGAATTGCCTCTGGCCCCTGATGTTACTGCTCAGTAATTTTTTATCCACTGACGCTCTTCCTGCTCCTTGGCCTTAAGTTCCCACTTTTCCTTGTATTTGGAATTAAGCCTAAGCTGGGGGATGTCTCTTTTGAACTACAAAACTTCCTTATTGTAGCTCCCGAATAAAATCTTTCTACCTTTGACAAGAGTCATGAATAATTTTTAACATCAGTAGCTACTGGGATGTACATAGGAATAGGGTACTTACTATCTCAGAAGGCAATATGCTATTTTTGTAGATCACTATGATTATGAAGAAGAAGTTGTTTAAATGGAATCAGAACCTGATTTCTTGCAAATTTTCTGCATGTGTCCTGGTTCTGCTCTCTGAAGGCAGCAAGGAAGCTTGCCCCTTCATTGTTTTACTGTAGTTTTTGCTCTCCTATTTCCCCTGGTGTTCTTTCTTCAGAGGCCAGTGATCTCATGTTTGTTCTTGCTGATCTGGAACATATCCAGGAAACTGTTCAATTCACAGATGCCTCACCAGGGCCATACTCTATGATTTAGATCTCTCCGTTTTTCCTGGCCTTGTTCATGTTGACTGGACATGTCTTACGTAGGTACCCTTCTTTCTCAGTGAACTGCTGTTATTAAAAAACTAGCTAAAAGAGAAGATATTATCGGGGATGTTTATTTTTTTCTTTATGTTTTCTTATAATAACAGAAACGTTTACAATGGGAACGCCTTACTTTCATGATCTGGGGGAAAAAACCAATATAGCTAATTCTACTGTGGCAGAAAGACACCAATAAAGTAATTTATAATAGAGTGTTGAGGAACAGCATCAGCCAAGAGAAACTTGACCAAATATCTACTAAGTACCTGGCACTGAACTAGGTAATACAGAGATAAACAAAAATCGTTTTTTTCTTTCAAGTAGTTCCCAGTTACTTTGCAAACAATTATGTCCCATGAAGACAAAATGCTCAGATTGCTCTGGGAGCATGAAGGAGGTACCCAGAAAGTGCACAGCAGCAGAGAACTCTTAAAAAACAGAAGTTCCACAAACAATGAAGAGCAGAGAGCCAAATGTGAAGAGGCATGAATGTGCAAGAGATTGTGTCCCTTTTCAGGGAATTCCCAGGAGTTTGGTGGGTTGGGTGTGTGGAGTGTGAAGCAGGGCGGGGCAAGAGCTGAGGTTAAAGGGGGACGCACACACAGAAGAAAGTCTGAACCTCCAGTGGCCCATTCTTCATGTGTGTGTGCGTGGGGGGCTGGGGGTGACTAAAGAGGCAGGTAGGGTGAGAACCTTTAAACAAAGAGAACTAATAACTGTGTCCAGAGAAATGATCTGTAATGATAGAATTTCTGGCAACACAGTGGCTAGCAGGAAAGATTTCTGAGTGCGGGAGGGAATAGGAGGGATATATGACCTTCCATCTTCTGTAGTTGATAGATAATAATGGTCCCATTTCTTCCTTCTGTGCTGCTGCCAGAAATGAGTGAAGGAATTATCCAAGACTTAAGAACATGTATTCTAGAACCAGTCCTCCTAAATTTGAATCTCAGCTCTACTACCTCTGGGACTCTCTGTGTCTCAGTTTCCTCATATGTAAAGTGAGAATAATAATAATATCTACTTTATTGGGCTGTTGGGAGGAATAAGTGAATTAGCATAAGTAGAGCTCTTTGAGCCATGCTTGGCATTTAGGAAGTAATGTGTTTGTTATTAGGTCTGTTATTAGGTATGTCTTCTCTTCTGGAGGTCTAACCAAACTAATGTGAATTTGCTCCTTGGTGAGTCAGGGCTAGAAACTATATCAGGTGGAGTTGACACACAAAGTAAATTTTATCTGCAGCAAATAAGAAGACCATGGGGAATAACTTCTAAAGCTGTGACTCCCCCAACAAGGGTGAATTTATTTAGGGTTAGGATGAATATTTAGAAAGGGGAGCTTTGTCATCGTATATAGAAGTGGGCTTAAGGTCCCACATGTGCCTTAAGGAAACATGCTTATACATATGTTCATTGTGTGCTATGTAGACAATGCTTGTGCTCCTCCTTGGGTGGAGAATTTAGGGTTATAATGAGGTAATGGGCCTCCGTGGCCCATTTATGCAGGGGGTTGAGTTCAACCTGGTTTGGGTGGTCTGGTCAGCCAGAGCTCTTCTTCAAGGCTGTCATTATCGCTTGAGGGACTGTTCTGGTTTTCATCACAGGAGGCTATGCCCATTGGGTCTTGCCTGAGTTAAGAGATAAGTTCGAAAGAAGAGCTTAAGCAGAAATGTGGGACGTGTCTGTGAGAACAAGCAGGTAGGCAATAAAGGTCAAGTCTTGGGGTCTAGCAGATGACAAAGGGGACCAGAATATGCCTTTCCAAAATATGCCTCTTTGGCATACATATTATTGTGAGGTACAAGGCCACAGAGAACCAGCAAGATGCAGGCAAATCTCTAAAAAAAAGGCAAAATTTTTCCTTTTATAAAGGAACTTTTAATTTGTAAAGATGTCTCTCTTGCCCATACCAGGAAGAGGAGGGCCCTTAACAACTCATTAATGGAGAAGGTATCTGTTTAAATCTGTGTAATGCCTTCCTAAACAATACTTGTTTACCATGCTTTTCGTGATCACCTGCCCATAACTTGCTTCCACGCAGTACACCCTGTCACCCAGAAGTCCCAATCCCTTTTTTCTTTGTTTAGGCTAAGATGATATATAAATCCAAATGCAAATAACCCCTTTGGGTCACTCAATACTGGATGCTTCCATGCATCCATGAGTGGGGCACATGTAAATAAACTTCTGTTTGTTTTTCTTTTGTTAATCTGCCTTTGGCCAGTCACATTTACATGGCTCCTGCTGAGGAACCTAAGATGGTGATGGGGTGGAAAAAATTTCCCTCCTTCCTTTTTAGATTCTTTAGCTGGTCTAATAAGTAGATGGATATAAGACAGATGAATAGGAGAAAAACAAATTCTATATGTACAGGAATAAAATCCCACAAAATATGAGACCCCAAAGGGCAGCCAAGTAATTGAGGCTTATATAACATCTTGAGCTAAGGAGGAGGGTAAGAGTTTGGGGATACAAAGGGAAGGAAAGCCATTCCCAGGAAGGCAGAAGAGATGTTTGGGGAAAAAAGGTTGCCCTGTTATGCAGATAGTTTTCATAAGTAAAAAGCATCACTTGTAATAACTCTTGAAGAGACCCCTCTTCCCTTCCCCCTACTTGGACAATCCTCCCTTATCTCAGCACAGCCCTGGAGCTAGGAGGGGCAACGGCATGTTGCGGGGGAGATAGGTACGCTTGCCGCGCGCGGCTTGTAACGCGCAGATAGTCACGTGGGCAAGGGGGGGTCGCCTAAGTATGTGGACCTAGTCACGTAGGCAGGATGTTTCTCTGCTAGTAATAAGGTCCACTCCTCCTCCTCACTCCCCCTCCCCACCTTTCTCTTCGCGCGCCGGGGTCCTTCAAAGCCAATCTACAAACACCGAGTATGCCTTACATTCAAACCAGCCAATAAGAACCTTGTAACTATGTTTCTGCTTCTGTACGTATGCTTTCGCTTCCCCAAACCCCATAAAAAGGCCCTGAACAAAGGGCTGGCGCGCGAGTCTTCCTAAGACTTGATCGCCCGCAGGTACCTGTGTCAACTCAATAAACCTCGTGCTGTTTGCATCTGATCAGTGGACTCGGCTTGGTTTTTGGGTCCGGGGGTCTCCTCCTGAGAAGGGGTCCATTCCGGGGTGCTTGGAGCCCCGGGGGGATCTTTCACTCTCTTCCTGGTACTGGCTCTCTTTTCAACGTAAATTGAGGGAGCTGAATGGGAGGTAAAGAGCTTTACCTGAATCTGCTGGGTTTCGGTTGCCTTTAGTGCAAAGTGATCCTTGTGCCAAAGAGACAGAGTTTGGGATAGCAGACTATGGTCCCTTTCAATGAGCAAAGGAAAAAAAAAAACCTCTTTTACATTTCTCATTATTGTTCAATCTGCGAAGGACGAAGAGGGACCAAAAAGGATTTGGCATTAGAAGCAGCATGCCTCCATCACTAATTGATTGTGTGACTTGGGCAATTTAACCTCCACCAACCCTAGTTTTCCTGTTGGAAATGCAAATGATAATTCCTATCTCACAGGGTCTTGTGGGGATCAAATAAGATAATGGATGCAAAAACACTTCGTAAATTGTAAATTGTCGAATACCAGGCAAAGGCTTAATATTATCTCACCAGTCCTCCTGCAAAGAGGGCAGGGATGGGTCTCCCTATTTAACAGGGAAACTGAGGGCCAAGGGGTGCAGTAATTTACCACAATTCTCCTGCAAGTCCGGGTCAGGTTCAGCCTGGGACATGCCTCTGCACTCAGCAATTTCCCCACAAGGTCCAGTGAAGTAAGCTCTGCTGGCCACATCCAGACCCAGAATCCACATAAATAAAAGCAAAATCCTGGACCGGCCCCATCCTCCCACTTCGCTGCGTTCTAATTGCCTCTTACATCAGAAGTAGGAATAATTAAACTGAGCTTTATTTTAATAGGCCTAAGTCAGGCTCAGCATTCTGCCTCCTTGGTCAATTTCCCCATGTTTCTCAGCTAATCTGGGGGAGAGGAAACTGTCCTGAAGTGGTTCATTTGCATCAAAACCACTATAATTTGTAAGTAAATAGCATCGCTTTTAAATGCAAAGAAGGAACAGCCGGTCTTTGATTCTTCAAAAAATTGCAACTCCTAAAGTTCTGGAAATAATCTTTCCTTCTCTCCAATTACACCCATCCCAGGAGGACCTTTCACCGTCTTCAAAATATAGCCATTAAAGTTTCTCCAGCCAAGGGTGGCTCTCCTTGCCCACAGGGAGACTTATTTGAGGAACAATTCTCCACTGGGCAGACACATTGAGATGCTACTAAGTGCCAAATGTTGGGAAACAAAAGGAGTAAGATACTATCCCATCCATTGAAAAGTTTACTATTTCTGAAGGTGATTAAGTTTTAGAATATAAGTGAGGTTCAGTGGGGTGGAGTCCGGAGCCGACAACCAAGAAAGAATTCTTGAGATGTCTTTGGTGCAGAATGGTGGTTTATTAAAGCATGGGGACAGGACCCACAGGCAGAAAGAGTTGCTGTTTTGTGGTTGGGAGGGGTGGCGGGTTATATACTGTGGGGTTGGGGGTTGTAGGAAAAGGGAGGTTTCAAAAGAACTTTCATATGCTGAAGAGGACCTACAACATCCTGGAGGCCTTGAGGCCTTGCCATTGTCAGGTTAAGGTTGTTTTTCCCCTCTAGCAAAGTTTTAACACAAGACGGGAGATTCCTGGAAGAATGTCACCCGTGTTCCACCCAGGAGTGTGGGTGGGGGAAGGTTGCAGGGTGTCAGCTTCTGCTTTGTCCTCAGCTTGCCTTCTGTTCCCTCATCAAAGGGAGAGAAGGCTGGAACATAGGTGGCAGAAGGCAGAATATGGTGTTTTAAGAGGGCTGAAAAGCAACTCATGATGTAGAGTCTGGACCTGCTTGGGAGATGAGGAAAGTTGTGGAGAGAAGACGGTTATGAGGTGGACTTCAAAGTTCAGGTCCATATAACTTCTCTGATGAGGGAACAGATGGCTGGCTGAGGAAAAAACAAAAGGCTGACACCTGGAAACCTCCCTCCCACCCCCACTCCTGGGTGGGACATATGTGACATTCTTTAGGAATCTCCCAACTATCTTAATAGGTGGCTCAAAAAAGCAAAATGACCTTGTCAATGGCCGGGCCTCTGGTATCAGGTATCTTGCAGGTCCTCTTTAGCATATGAAAGTTCTATTGAAACCTCCCTTTTCCTTACCTCCCCCAACCCCAGGGTACATAACCTGCCACCCCTCACAACCTGGGGCAGCGGCTCTTCCTGCCCACGGGTCCTGTCCCTGTACCTTAATAAACCACCATTTTGCATTAAAGATGTCTCAAGAATTCTTTCTTGGTATCAGCTCCAGACCTCACCCCCCTGAACCTCACCTATATTCTAGAACTTCATCATTTCCACCAGGACCATTCTCCACTGTCTCCCACGCCCCATACTCCGCTCACAATCTTAGTCCAGCTGTGTTGCTTAATGCTTGGTCTGCACATCTGATGGTCTGTCTGCCTGTGAAAGCACATTGCTCCCCCCACGATTCCACTGGCAAGAAACTTTGCATTGTCAGGAAAGAATGTCCTCTGCCCTTCAAGGTCCTTTTAGCTAGACTGAGAATCAAGTTGACATGAGACAGATTAACAGGAGAAAATCAAATTTAATAATGTGCTTATGGGGAATCCACACAGACGTGGAAATCCCAAAGACAGTGAGGCAACGTGACACTTAAATGAGCTAAGGAGAGGAGTAGGGGTCGGAGGATACCAAGGGGAGAACGACGTTAGCAGAAAGGTGAAAGGTGCTTAGAAAACAAACATTGCACCATTATGCAGATTCAGTTTCTTAGGTAAGAAAAAATCTCTGTCAACAGCTGTCTTCCTGGTATTAGCAGGTGGTTGAAGAGGAATTAAGGAGCTTTTTCTGAATCTGCTGGGTTTGGATTGCTTTTCACTCAAGATAATGTTCTTGCCAAAGCCCCCCATGTTGGAGTGGCCTGTCCTTGGACCCTTCAACATCTAAAGGAAATTGGTGTATCCCTAGCTCCCTGCCTCTTTTCTGGCCCTTGTTCTGTTTGCTCTGTGCCTGAGTTCTTTGGCCAAGAGCTGAATGCTAGCAGATAGATGATTCAACGAGAGGTTAGAACTAGGGGTGGATGGAATCCAGGCTCTGACCCTTGCCAGCTGTGTAAACTGGGAAGGATATCAACCCCCCTGAACCTCACACTCCTCATCTGTAGAATGACAATAATAACTACCACTTTACTGAGTTATCAGGGAGGGGTCGTTAATGGATATAAAGCAATTAGAAACTGCTTGATTAAAAAAAGTTTGTTTTCCCTTATGGTTCTAAATCATTAGTTGTATTGGGCCATTGTCCAAGTCTGCACAAAGATCTTTGTCCAGTACTTGGTACTTAGTAGATGATAAATAAGTACTTAACAAAATGAATTAATGGTGTTTCATCTCTATATATTTGTATATGCTTTTGCCCCCATTTGGAACATCATCATTTTAATCTGTGCCTCCTTTAACCCCCAAGTGACTTGGTTAACTACCACTGATTATTTGAAATGCAGCCTTGAACCCCCCTCCAAGGCTAGACAGCTCCAGTTATAGAATTGGGAAAGGGGGGTGATGAGGAGACTTGTTTTTCTAGAATTGCGTGCCATTGACTATATTATTGTTTAAAAGTAATCGCTGCCTCTCTCTGGGAGAGGCTCTACTTCCCTATCCCACTGAGGACAGGCTAGACCACGTGACTTGTTTTACCCAATGAAAAGTGAGCAGCAGGGCCATGTGTCATGTCCAAGAAGGAGAGTTTAAGAGCCAGCATATAAATACCATGATCTCTTTTCCTTCTGCGATCCCCACCAACTATGGGTCCTGGTTAAAGAACTTGGGGCAGAACCACAACTGGCCCCCAGTGCACATGTATGAGTGAGAAATAAACCTTTGATGCTACAGCATCAATGACGCGTCCTCCGTCAGGGTCATTGTTACTTCTGATCCTCACCGATACCTCGGATTTGCCCCGCTCTTTTCTCCCTCTTTAATGATTCAGTGATTGCATCAACTCTGTGCCTTAATATTTGCCAGATCTGTGTCTCTCAAGCTGTGGTCCTCACCGTGAGGACCCGCACCCTCTGCCCGCACAGAACGAAGCTCACTAAAATCTGCTGCTTCTCCCATTATTGCTTTCTATATCCAGGACACTAGCTATACAAGCCTGAGATGTCACTGAGGACGTTCTCAAACCCCTCCTCTCACTGATGGCAGGGGCTGATCGATTCTGCTGCTGAAATGTCTCTCACTTCTGTTTTCTCTGTTTAAAGCTCCTAAACAGTAACCCGGCTTCCATTTGTCATCTGAATGCCTGCAGGAGTTCTACCGCTCTTCTCCCTGCCTTTCGTCTCATTCCTGATCAATCCATCAACCCTAACATTTGCAGGGCCTGGGGTAAGGATATGAATGGAGACCGAAGTGCTAAATGTCTAAATATTTAAAACTTATAAATCAAGATTAAGAAAAACATGCTAAACAGAATATATTCTGACTTTCTGTCTTAGCAAATATACCTTCATAATTACATGGAAATCCAGATCAAATTTCAAATTTTTGAACTCCTCAGAGTTGTATGATAGAATATTATAGCATGGGGAGATCTGGATCCTGAATCCGGCCTACCATCTACACCCTCTTCCCTCCTCATCCCTGGCTTTACCTATAACAGATGAGGCCTTGCACATGTGTGAGAATTTTGAGCTTACATGTTCAAGATTCATCTGTACCCCATGCAAGCAGCTGAGATTTGGCCACCCCTCAGTGTAGGGTAACTATTAACAAAAGCACAGACTACCCATAGGACAAAGGACCAGGGAAGGTAACCATTTGTGCCATGGAATCAGTCTTGCCATCACGTGTATAGCGATTTCCAATATCCCGGGCACCCAGAGCATACTCTAGTGGGAAGGACATAGGCTTGGATGCTCATGGCCTTTTAGTTCCATGTGTTTTTACTCTATGGAAAGGGACATGGCTGGATATGGATCAAAGTGATCCTACTTAAGTGGAAGCCTATAGCAGACCCCTTTTCCTGAGTCTAAGAGCAATTCTGTAATCCATAATCATAATCAACATTTATTGAGCATGTCTGATGTGCCAAGCATTATTCTAAATTCGTTACCAATGAAGAAACTCAGGTACCCCCCCTCTCTTTTTCTTTTTGGTTTCTTTTTTCTTTTTTTTCCCCCAGGCACATCTCTTAATTTGCTCAAGTCATACAGCTTATAGGAAGCAGAGTCAGGGATTGAACCTGATTTCAGAATCACTGCACATAACATGCTCCACTGCCCCTGGAATCGCCTTCTAAGTCATAGAGAGCTAATTGAGCCTGTCTCCTATTCACCAAAGTGGAGGTGATGCAACAGAAGGAAAACAAGATTTGGAGCCAGAAGATTGTGGTTTCAGTGTTAAGTCTACCACCTGCTAGCCCTGTCTCTTAATCAAGGAACTTCGCCTTTCTATAAAATTAGGAGAGTAATGATATGTTCCCCATTGGGTATTAAGTGAATTGTGGATATCAAAAGCTATAAAGCCCGATTATTATTAAGTCTGTTATTATTAAGATGATATCCCAGTTACTATGGATACATGATAAATTACCCTAAAACTTAGTGAAATAGAAGAGCCATTTGTTATGCTCTTAGATTCTATGGGCCAGGAATTTTGACAGGGCATTTCCTCTGCTCCACAAGATCTGGGGTCTCGGCTGGAAGGCTTGAAGTTTGGGAGCTGGAATCATCTGAAGACTTGCTCTGCCGCATGTGCAGTGGTTTGATGCTGGCTGTCAGTTAAGGTCTCCACTAGGTTGAGAGCTAGAACACACACAAGACCTGTGCATGTGCCTCATATCATGGTTGCTGGATTCCACCAGTGAGTGCAGGGAGATAGACAGAAAGATGATAGATGACCAATCGACAGATAGATAGGGCTGTATAGTTTTTATGATCTAGCCTCAGAAGTGCTTGAGTATCATTTCTGCTGTTCTGTACTGGTTAGATGAGGGACAGCCTGCCCAGACTGAAGAAGAGAAATAGATTCTGTCTCTTACTGGAGAGTGGTAAGTTTCTAGAAGAACAGGTGGGACTGAAAAATACAGCCAAGGCCAATTTTGGGAAATGAGCCGATCATGAGCTTTCTCATCACTAATATACAGACTAACTCCAAACACCTTGACATAGTACCTAACGTAACCTGTGATCTAGCCTCACCTTCCCTTACCATTCCACTCCCTGTCATATCCTACAGGCCTACCTTGCTGAGCCACAGCGTCTCAAGTCTACTGGGAACTTGCATGCCCTTCTTTTGAGTGCATGTACCCTCTGCCATAGGAAGGAATGCTCCTTTTCCCCATGATAGCGAAAACTGTCCTAAACTCAGAGCACTCTAGGGTAACTAGAACAACCCTGGGACACACCTGCTTTTAAATATCTGATTCTACTGTCAGTATAAAAAGTAGAAGCATCATAACTATAGCTCTTAGTTAAGAGCCCGTCAATAGATGGTCGGTTGTGTCAATGATTGTGTCCTTTCACGAAACAGTGAGTTTTCTGGGTTTATTTATCTTCATCTTATCCCACCCCCTTCCCACTTCTGGCTTAGTATAGTGCCTGACACTAACAGAAACTCAATAAATATTTTTTTGCTCAAACTTCTCTGTCCTCCTCAATTCACCTAGGATTCTCCTCTCACTGAACATATTTCCCAGGGAATGAGTAGAGCCAAAATTGTGCCTGGCAGTTCCAAATCCAAATTTTTCAGAGGGTTAAGCATTTTCATTTTTGGCTTATATGAAGGCATTATTGGCACATGGCTACCGAGTGGACCTGGCTTGTCATTAAAAAAACAAAACAAAACAAAACAAAACAAACAAACAAAAAAAACAAAACTCTCTTATTCAAGCAGTTGGTTATTTGAATGAGCTATCTAAATCCACTGGTTTTCTTTATCCCATGGGGATGTGACCTTATAGTTTCTGCAAGTTTTGAATAATCACCAACTCTTGTAATATCCACAGTCATGAAACTGAAATACTTGTAGAGGCCACTGGTTTATTTGCAAAATATTTATATTTTTTTGTACTTGTTTTGCATATAATTTATGGAACATGAGAACAAAATCTACTGTAGAGTTCAGGAAATTTCCAAGTGCATATTTGATTATTGTCCTTCAGAAAATTGCCTTTTATTGAATTTTTCTCATCTCTGCTGTTTCTTAATCCCTTTTTTTTAAGATTTTATTTATTTATTTGACAGACAGAGAGCACAAGTAGGCAGAGAGGCAGGCAGAGAGAGAGGAGGAAGCAGGCTCCCCGCTGAGCAGAGAGCCCGATGTGTGGCTTGATCCCAGAATCCTGGGATCATGACCTGAGCCGAAAGCAGAGGGTTTAACCCACTGAGCCACCCAGGCACCCATGTTTCTTAATTCCTTAACTCCTTCTTCTCCTGGTTACCCTCATCCCCTTCACTTGTTGTGTCCCTGTAGTATAGACAAGAAAGCTGTTGATGGTTTGACCTACAGATGGTGAAACTACAAAGTTCTTTTTTTTTTTTTCCAATTTATTTATTTTCAGAAAAACAGTATTCATTATTTTTTCACCACACCCAGTACTCCATGCAAGCCGTGCCCTCTATAATACCCACCACCTGGTACCCCAACCTCCCACCCCTCCGCCACTTCAAACCCCTCAGATTGTTTTTCAGAGTCATAGTCTCTCATGGTTCACCTCCCCTTCCAATTTACCCAAAAGCACATACCCTCCCCAATGTCCATAACCCTACCCCCCTTCTCCCAACCCCCCTCTCCCCAGCAACCCACAGTTTGTTTTGTGAGATTAAGAGTCACTTATGGTTTGTCTCCCTCCCTATCCCATCTTGAAACTACAAAGTTTTTATGGTTGCTGGACAGAAATTTCCTTGGATTTTTATGGCACTAAACTAGGCTGAATTGTGCAAATAGTTGTGTCTACATGGTAGACATAAGAATGGTCTGCAAGAGAAACACCAGTAGGAAGAAGACAATAACTTTCCTGGGGGGACAGGGAGTGAGAGAGGGGGAGAAGAACAATGCTGAACACACCTCTGCCCCTCCTGGATTGCATCTTCCTGGAGGGACATTATCTCTCCAGCACTCTTCAGAGTAGCTGAAACAGGTGACAAGGTCTCCTCGCCGTGGCATAAGCATCACAAATTGGGATGGATCCCCACCTGCTTGCCTGAAATGATCCCTCATCTTTCTGGCCCATATTGGATGAAAATTTTGTTAAGAGCAGGTAATTGGCTGTGAAGCTTTGCTTTTGAATGGAGGAATTTATGGTGTATCGAGCAGCAAACATGCCCTCCAACATCATATTATGTTAATTCCTCTCCATCATCCGAAGGTGATTTGACACAGCTTAATGTGATGTGACTATAGAACATCAAAGGGAAATACACGGCGGAGGGGGCACTTACTGCCCAGGCTCCTGTTCCTGGAAGGGAAGATGCTTCCAAATGGGTTGTCCTGAACAACCTGAGAACCCGAGGCACCACGGCTGTTGACTAAGTGCCTTTGTGTGTGGCATCTCATTTCCTTCTCGCACCTTGATCTTGTGGGATAAACATGGTTGTCGCTCACATTTTTACTAACGAGATAGTGAGGATTCAGAGACTGTAAGTTGCTTTCCTAAAATCACATGGCTGTTAGGATGTAGAGCTGGAGGTTTCTCCAGAGAAGCAAAGAGGGACATCCAGTGAATGGATCTGGAAGCTTGGGTTGCCTGATTCTGAGCTGGCTGGGAATCCGGGCTCTCCCTTCCACAGAGGAAGGAACTTTGCCAAAACTTAGCTTCCTACATGTCCTGAGGGTCCCAAGTTCCCCAAGCATTGGGTAGCATGCTTCTTGATATCACTTTAAAAACCTACACCTAAGCTTAGATAGCTGGACACTTGAGCCCTACGTGTGTATCCTCACCCCATACAAAGCTGCTCAATGAGCAAAGGCAACGAGCAAACAATGGTGAGGCTGTGCTTCTGCTGGGGTCCAGCCCCCTGGTGCACCCAGCTGCAGTCTGGCCACTTTTTTACAAAATGTAGAAAACATGCGTGTGCACCTGCTCACGTCATGCCAAGGGTTCCCTCATTCCCGTGAGGTTTGCTGGTGTTGTTGGAGCCCTTTGCCTCACAAAGATGAATCCAAAGTTTGTACTTCAAATCCTCTGCTTCTTGTATTGTTTGAGGCCATTACATTTCATGGAGACATGTTCACATTTATCCAACTCTAATTTATATTAGCTAGTGACCGACACAATCTCTTAGAATCTAAATGGGTATTGGAATGTGGCATAAGAAACTATTCTCCATCACAACAAAATTTTTTCTTATAGATCTGCATCTTAAGGGAGTGATAGAGGGTGACAGAATCAGCTGCTTTTTTTTTTTTAACCTACTCTTTACTGTCAACTGTTTTTTAATTATCTAGGGAGAATTATGCTCATGAGATCAGGGTGGTGAGTGCTTTGGAATCTGCTTGGAATCTGCTATCGCCGAAGTAAGCCTCCTGTAGGTGATCCCCAACTGGAAAGCGCCAAGACTGAGTCTGAACAGGGAAGGGAAGTATAGTGCACTTGTTCCCTGAAAATGACATTGTTATATCTAACAATGTAGGCAAAATTAATCATTTTTAAATGACACAAACTGACACAGTAGAGATACAGAGATTGAAACTAGGAGATATGGGGCTGCTTGAAAATTGAATGGACTGCCTCAGAAGGAAGACAATTCCCCTTTTAGAGGAATTCAGATGGACAATCATTTCATGAGATTACATTAGAATGACCAGAACAATTAAATGGGAGCAGTGTTACCACTACTAATAGTAGCTTTTATTTTTTGAGACTGGACCTAATCTGGGCCTAGGAAGATGCTGAATAATTGACATACACTGTATTAGTTGAGACTCATAACAACCTCATCAAGCAGGTATTTTTAGCCACCTGAGGATAAGAACAGGAGTACAGAGGTTAAATGGTACGTTTGGGCTTAACCACCTCAGAAACAGATTTAAATCTGGATCTTTTTGATTCTAAAAGCACTGTTCATAACATATCCTTTTTTAGTCCGGGGACTCAATGACATTCTTCTAAAGCCTTGCTCTGACCCCTGCTAAACTCTTGACTTCTTGATTTAATGCACATGGAATAAGTCCTCCTTCCAAGGGAATTTCAGAACACTTGCATTGAGATTAGAGGTTATTTTCCTACAATATTTTTCCTTGAAGTGGTCCCCACCTTTCTATCAGCAGATAGAGATGAGCAATGGTAGGTCTCCTAGTGGCTGTGAGCTCATGGTTACCTGTTGAGATGTAATGATCTGCTGTATTGTGAAGGGAGGGCTGCAGGACTGGGCTGATCCAGGCCACTAAGAGTGCAGGAAGCTCCTTTGAAGTAGAGAGTGTAGCTTCTTTGTGGGAGAGTTCCCCAACAGATGTCTGTGGTACCAGTGGAGTATAGGGGTACCAAGATCTTGATTCCCTCAGTCAGTAAGGCAGCAGGGCAGAGGCTGGGATAACCAGAGCCTGGATCCAGAAATCCAAATGGCTTTGGCCACAAACAGTCTCTTCTGATTACCTGAGTGTCATATAAAAACATCATTTTCTACATATGTCTTGATGTTTAAAAAAAAAAAAAAGTGGGGAAACCCTATTTTGAACACCCTGCAGGGTGGCTCATTGGGATGGAAGAAATCCCTGGATTTTATGGATGGAGAAACTGAGGCTCAAAGGACTCGACTCTGCCGGTTGTCCGCAAGTTCACCTCAGGTTTCATATGAATGACAGTAAGTAAGCAAACAAGCAAGAAACCAAAAACAACGAAGGGAAACGAATGAAAAAGAGGATCTCCACCGTCAAAGGCAAAAGATCTAGAGTAAATACAGCAAGGACTCCAGACCCGCCACAGCTGGGCGGGACCTCGCCTGTGACGACACAGCCGGGAGAGATGAATGAGCAAAACGCCGGAGTTGAGCATGCTATTCTTACTAATAAGCTCTCTTCGCTACAACCCCAAAATACCACTGCACGTCGAGAGAAGATTCATAATGACACTTAAGTTGGCAAAGGCTCCCGTTTTGAAACTGCAGCCATAACGCATTACCCATGTCGCGCTGAGCTCATATTGGATTCTGACAAAGGACAAATAGGAGGTGGTGAGAACTTGATGTTTTTCCCTCCGCCGCCGGAGAAGAGAAGTGTTGGGCCATATTGCTTTTGACACGGCGCTTCAATTAGACCTTAAGAAATAGGTAGTACATGCTCAATGGAACGGGAGATGCTGCGCCCATCCGGAAGCAACCGGCAGCTTGGCTGGAGGTCCAAGTTTGATGCTCCCCCACCAGGGACCCACCAGTCACAATAATTACATTGCTGTCTTTTCATAATATGATTTATTTAGATGTTGCTTTATGAATTAATTCCCTCTAATTACTGCTCCTCTCACTGTAAATCAAGGTTTCTTGCTTTGTGTAGTACGATGAACACCATCCTACAGTGCAGTAATTAGTCCAATTAGGAAGCAAGGCAGATGTGGAAAACCAATTAGTTTCAGGAATCTGTCTGTGCCTATGTATCCCAAGCCCTGTTCAATTGAAATTTAATAGCGACTTAATAAAACATTGTTTTATTCATAAACCATCTCTTCTTTCCAAGCTCCCATTTGTTTGTTTATCTGTTCATTTCTAAAGGAGCCCCCGCCAACTCGCTTCATGCTTGGTGAGTCTCCTTCCGAGCCGAGAAGATGATGATTTTTTCTCCCTGTGGTTGAAGCAAAGCGATCCTTGTTTGGAAAGGGAGGCCGAGGCCAGTGGTTTGGAGAAGGGGTGAGGTTTGGGTCTCTTTACTCTCTTTATTGGAAATGTAATCATAGCTTGATCGAGAGACTTAAATCAGGAGACGTCAGTGTTGGTTTGTGTAGATACACATAAGCACACACACATGTACACATACACACACACAGAAACAGATACATATACACACATGTATACATGTATGTACCCATATACACCTACACAGAAGCACACACATGTACACGCATGTGTGCATATACAGACCTGCATATAGACACAATCATGTTGTAGGCACACACATACATGTTGTATACACACATTCATGTATACACACATACTCCTAGTCAACCACCCCACAAAAGAACCCCCGTGCCCAGGATCCTCTCTGAATCTAAAGCCAGTCTTACAGAGCTTCTCCTCCCTGCGTCTGAGTGTGACTCAAGGGCCCTCCTGTTTCCTGGGGATTATTATCCCACTGGGAAATCAGAATAAAATGAATTATGGACTTAAAAACCAACAAAAAAAAAGAAATAAAGTGAATTATTAATCTTATGGGCTCAAAAGATAACTTGTCCCTCAAAGTTCTTAAGTATTAACCCATCAGTCACTGAAAAACCCCAAACTGGTTAGAAATGCAAACAGTTTGTGGCATAACCCAAGGGCGATTACTGTGTGTGACACCCAGTTACAGGTGCAGACCAACCATCTCACCAAGTATAAAAAGAGAGAGAGGTTTACACGGGCCCTCAGTTCAGCGTAGGGTTTGGGGAGGAAAGCAGTGCCCACAGAGTAAGGGGGTCTTCAGTTTCTCTAGCTGGAAAGGGCTGGCTGACGTTCCCGGATGTTGCTGCTCTCTGCAGAGGGCAAGGCAGGGGGAGCCCTGCTGTTGTACTTCTCTGAGGAGCCATAGTAGAACCCTGGAGAGGAAGGGGCTCTTACAGAGCACAAGGATGCTTCTGTGTAATACGAGCATCGGGGGCCCCAGCTTGAAGGCGGGGGGCTTCCTTCCCCGGGGCCCAGAGTTGAAATTAGCCCCAAGCTCTCTTGACTCATGCCGTGTTCTTTACACAGCGTCCTGCTGCCTCCCTTCAGGAAACGAATCTCCAGTTTCCAGAACATTTACGTACCAGAGTTATTAAAAAAAATCTATCACAAAACAATCACAGTAACTGAAAATCCCTATTCACTGCTCAATCTGATAGGTAAATTACCGAACTTTTGATTTATGTAACTCATTATCATTGCACGGTTGCTGCAGTGATATGCTCCATTTGTCTCCTTGATCATTATGTGGTTGGTTCTCTCTGTGTCCTGAAAGCAAGACCTTAATAATAACCAGCAAGGGTAATGCAATTAGCAAGATTTGGCATTTGTGTGTGCAGTTAGCCGTGCATGTGTGTGCGTGCATGTATGAGAGGGAGTGTGTGTGTGTGTGTCGGATGGGGGGTTGCTGAGGAGGTGTGAAAGTTGAGAATGCTCAGGGCAAGGAGGAATTAAGTCTAGCTTTTGGGACCAGCGCCCCCTTCCCTGCAGACCCAGGAGGATCATGGGGCTTGTGGAGATCTATTTAGATCCTCAGAGGGTCCAATCAGGGCCCCTGGGGACCAGCTGCGGAACTGTTGGTTGTGGGGAAGGAAAGGAAAGGGTTGCCGGGGATTTCAGAAGCTGGTTGCCCTAGTGACCTGAGGAATAAGGTTGTTCATCCCAACTCACAGAGCATCATTATTGCTCTTCTGATTGCTTCTCTCCCTTGGGGAAGATCATGACAGTGCTGGGGTTGCAAATGCCCAGCCACTCTGGAGTGGATAATGCACAAACCCAAGCTGATTAAGGAAGCTGGAGGAGCAGAAATGCTTCCCTTGCCCTTCCCAGCCTTTCCCCCCGAGAGGCACTTTTTTGGAGGTGGGGTGGCCTAACTGTCAATCAAATGAATACAGTTTTTTAAAAGTTAGACTCAGTATCTCAAAAGTCAATTCAATTGGGCACCTGGGTGGCTCAGTGGGTTAAGCGTCTGCCTTGGGGTCAGGTCATAATCCCCGAGCCCCAGGATTGAGTCCTCATCAGGCTCCCTGCTCAGTGGGGAGTCTGCTTCTCCCTCTGACCCTCCCCCACCTCATGCTTTCTCGTGTGTGTGCGCTCTCTCTCTCAGATAAATAAAACCTTTATTTAATTTTATTTTTTAATTTTAATTTTTTATTTTATTATTTTTTTAAGATTTTATTTATTTATTTGACAGAAAGAGATCACAAGTAGGCAGAGAGGCAGGCAGAGAGAGAGGGGGAAGCAAGCTCCCTGCTGAGCAGAGAGCCCGATGTGGGGCTTGATCCCAGGACCCTCAGATCATGACCTGAGCCAAAGGCAGAGACTTAACCCACTGAGCCACCCAGGTGCCCCTAATTTTATTTTTTTAGAAGATTTTATTTATTTATTTGACAGAGACAGAGGGAGAACGCAAGCAGGGGGAACAGCAGGCAGAGGGAGAGGGAGAAACAGGCCACCGGCTGAGCAGGGAGCCTGACGTGGGGCTCCATCCCAGAACCCTGGGATCATGACGTGGGGCTCGATCCCAGAACCCTGGGATCATGACCTGAGCCAAAAGCAGATTCTTAAGGACTGAACCACCCAGGCACTCCTAAATAAAATCTTTTAAAAAAACAAAAATTCAATACAATTAATGCGGCAAATACTTATTGAAGGATTCCCGGCAGTTATAATTATTATTAATAATATAAATAGCATATATTGTACTGGAGTGAATTAATTTAAAAAAGAGTAATAAATTCCTGGCCTCCAAGGGGTTTACAATCTACTCAGGCAGGAGCCAGTGGTCCAAGTGCCTGTAAGAAAAAGAAAGAGGTAATGAGTGATAGGCGAGGTGGTGAGGGGACAGGTTTGGGGATGTACATGTAAACTGCATGATAGGGAATGGTGGGTTGGAGACAAGAGCAGGAGGGCATTGCATGAAGGCAGGAGGAACGGTATGTGGCCAAGCAGTGCCGGGGGAGTGGCCGTCACCTTAGGGGTACCCCATGTCCAGTAGATCTAGAACCAGGATCACTGTGCAGGGAGAATCTGCTCTGAGTTTGGTGGTCAAGAGACAATGACAGAAGCCTCAACCTGAATGTCTCTAGCATTTTTAGCCCTAATTCTTTTCCTTCCTTCCTTCTTTCCTTCCTTCAAGATTAGATTCATTTTTTTAAGTAAAGCCTGCACCCAACATGGGGCTCAAACTCATGACCCCAAGATCAAGAGTTGCATGCTCTACCAACTGAGCCCATCAGGTTGCCTCCACATTCTTGAGATTTAAAAAAAAAAAAAAAGATTTATGTATTTATTTATTTATCTCTCTGGGAGAGAGAAAGCACGAGCAGGGAGAGGGGCAGAGGGAGATGCAGGCTTACCGCTGAGCAGGGAGCCTGGTGCGGGGTTCCATCCCCAGACTCTGGGATCCTGACCTGAACCAAAGGCAGACGCTTAACTGACAGAGCCACCCAGGCACCCCATTTTGGGATTTTTTTCTAAAAGAGGAACCACTTCAGTGATCCATTCCATCTGCTCTGCTGAATGATTGTTTCGGAAAATGCAATGCATCAACCCTTTGCAAATGACATATTTAATCTGGGTCCCTCACAGCTCTAGTTAGCAGAGTCCTCTAGCACACACTGCTTGGGGGCTAGTCTGCAGCGACAACAGGATGCTCATGTGTCCAAAGATTTGTAAGCTGTTGTTGTAAGGGACATTGTTTCAGTGACAGAGCAATGTAACTTTTCTGTTACTAATGTGTGTGACGGGAGTGCACAGTACAAATAGCAGTCATTTTAAGTTTTTTTCAGGGACCCCCGAGGGGCCACACTTGCCCATCAGTCCGTTATTTGGAGAGAACTGGGAGCCAGGACAAAGGCTCAAGACTCTTCTCTGGCTTCCCTGGGGCCCGCATTGATTGTGCCAAGTACTGCTTCCAGACCTCTGCTTTCCCAAGCAATCAATGCAACAACACGGGTGAGAAATGAGGAACAGCAACTGCTTAGCATCCATTCTTCCTTGTAATTAATATCACGTGGCCTTGTGAACGGCCTGGAGCTGTCTGGTGGAGAAATGCTCATTCAGAGAAACCAAGCAACAAACAAACAAACACGAAAAGGCGTGCTGGCACATAATTCTTGCAAAATGCAAAAGGGAAAGGTCTTACCTCAAAGCTGTCTATAACTGAAATACCACTGGGGGTTTATGTTTAGTCTTTTTTCTTTTCCTCTGAAAAATCAGCTCATATATTTCCTTGCAACCAAGACAAGCACTCTCTTAATTGTTCCATTAAAAGAGGTGTTGAAATGTTACTAATTGTCAAATGCAATTAAGTGGAGCAACATGTCACAGGTAAATTAAGGAGAAGCCAGCTGCTTGGAGGGGGGTGGGGCCCAGCATTGGCGCTGTTGGGAATAATCATTATCCTTCCTGGAGGTGACTCCTGCTTGCCTAACCAGGGAACTGTATGCATCATGCCAGACCCTGATTACAGCTTTTAAGGGTTTCTGACTCATCAGTGGCCATTTGCTGTGAGTAGTTTTTAGCTGCTCTCTCTCTAAAATCTTGATAGTGATGTTATTAGTAGAGTGTTGGTAACTTAAAAAGGAAAAGTCAATTGTTATCCTTGAGTAACCCAGCAGAAAGGAACAGGATTTGCAAAGAATCCCACATCTCCAAGTACAGAAAGTAGCGCCCACAAGGATAGAGGTCCTTGAAGGACATGGTGCTCTTGTCTTAGTAACTGAGTTAGGTTTGCATTTCTTCCTGTGATTTCACATTTACTCAGTTCAAAAGCATTTCCACTTGTACTATGTGCAGTGGAACATACAGAAGTACAAAACAAGACTGGGGGAGTCCTGCTTTCATTTACAACTATTTCATCTAGGTTAAGCACACACAGTTTTTATTTTCTTTCTTCATTTTTAAAAATGATTCTTTAATTTAATTTATTATTATTATTGTTATTATTGTATTATTATTATTTTTAGACAGGAAGAGAGGAGGGGACGGGGGGAAAGAGAGAATCTTAGGCAGGTTTCACACCCAGTGTGGATCCCAATGGAAGTCTCAATCTCAAGACCCTGAGATCACATCCTGAGCTGAATCAAGAGTCAGAAGCTTAACCAGATGAGCACAAAGGTGCTGCAGCACACACATTTTCAAGAAGACTATAAACTCTTGTATAGTAGGGACCTGGTCCTACTCTTTTTTTGTATCTCCAACATCTAGTTCAGCGCCTGGCACATATTAAGAACTCAGTAAACATTTAATGAGTAAACAGAAATGATAAAACTGGTTGGGAGAGGGGGTTGCATTGGGGAAGGAGGGTACCTTTGGTTGGAGTTGTATTTCTGGTGATGACAGGACCTCTGTGTGAGGTGTTTTGAGTCTGGTCAGACATCTGAGACCAAGTTCCTCAGGTTAGGTTAGGGCTGGATGTTTGTCCTTGGAAGCCACTTGAGAAAAAGGGCTAGTTGAATGGCAGGGCCCTGTTCCTGATGCAGGAAGGGCTCCTGCAAATGTGCATTGTGCAGGGTGCCCAGGGTTCTGGGAAGAGGCAGAGGATCTCGAGCCCTCTGTAACTGCAGGGGAGGAAAAAGTTTCATAACCCATTTAGGGTTCTTGGCTGGGTCTGGAAATTTAACTGACAAAGATAGATACACAGGCGGAAAACAGACACATTTTATGAAATTTTCATGTATATGGATACCTCCACAAGAGAATGAAGAGGGAAGGAGGAACCAGAGCAGGAAGATTTTATACCTTTTAGACAAAGAAAGAGTAAGTTTGTGAAGAATTGATAAGATATGGGGTGCCTGGGTGGCTCAAACATTAAGCAACTGCCTTCAGCTCAGGTCATGATCCCAGGGTCCTGGGATCGAGCCCTGCATCGGGCTCGCTGCTCAGTGGGAAGCCTGCTTTTCCCTCTTCCGCTCCCACTACTTGTGTTCCCTCTCTCTCTGTCCAATAATAAATAAAATCTTTTAAAAAATTGATAAGATAAAGAGGTTTGGGCTAGGCTTAGTAAATGGTGAAGAGATAAGTAGGAAGATAAAGGTTAGTTTAACAAGATTTGTTTGCACAGATTTCTTGGTTCTAAACTCCCCATCTCTGGTGATAAGAGTATCTTCCTTTGGTACAGGCAGGGAAGCTTTCAGAGAATATCTTCCTTTTGGTACAGAGAGGGAAGCTTTCATGTGGGAGTTTTCTGAACTGTTTCAGGGAAGAAGGGTGAATGGGCTGGGGAGAAGGGTTATCAGGGTGACCTTCCTGCTTCTGCCATTTTTCAAATTCCTTCAGCTTATGATATTCAATATGACAAGGGGCATATTGTGGGGTAGCATGTCCTGTGGGGTAGCATTATCAACCACCTTGTTTCTCAGTGCCAAGCCCTGAGTGGGCAGAGAAGTCCCTGGAAGATCTTGTCTGACAGACTGGCTGGGCCTTTCTGGCTCTGCTGCAGGGGGGCCATGTGTGAGGGGCTGTGTGGGTTTTTCTAACACCAACAACGAATCTTCTAACACCAGTTTGGATGTCCAACACTCCAATTCTCTTCAAACACCAATGATCTGGAGTTAGTGCAGACCTCACAGGTCAGGATAAGAGCTGAGTCCCATAAACCTGACCCTACTTCAGACACCAGTCACAGATGGGGTGCCCAGACCACCCACACTTCTGCCTGGCCAATTACAAATTCAGTCTCCCATGACTCTTTCTTCAGGTTTGATAATTAACTAGAGCAACTCACAGGCATCAAGAAAGTGCTTTATTTACTATTACCAGTTTATTGTGAAGGATAAAACTCAGAGGCAGTCCAAGGGAAGAAATCCATAAGGCAAGGTATGGGGGTGGAAGGTGGCAAGCTCGCATGCTCTTAGTGGGCACACTGCTCTCTCTGCAGCACCCCAGAAGCTCCCCAAACCTCACTCTTTTTGTTTTTTTTTTCTTTTCTTTTTTAAAATGGGGGTTTCGTTATGTAGGCATGATAGATCAAATCATTGCTGATTGACCTTAATCTCCAGACCCTCTCCTCTTCCTGGAGGCTGGTCAGTGACGCTGAAATTTCTAGCCTTCTGATCACGTGGTTGGTTTTTCCAGTCACCAGCTCCTATCCTGAAGCTATTTAGTAGCTCCCTCCCCACCCCCAGCCCCCACCCCTGCCCACCAAAAGTTATCTCATTACCATACAAAAGATACTGTTATTGCATAGGAGATTCCAAGGTTGCTAGGAGTTCTCTACCAGGAACAGGGATGACTAAGTCCAAATGTTTGTGTTTTATTATCCCTCAGGGCCCATTTCCAAGACGTACACACCGGGAGCTCACCTCCCATGGGACTGTGATGCATTCCGCTATTACTCTGCCTCTTCTCACTTTTTTTGGGGGGGGCTTAAGATTATTTATGTTGTTATTTGACACAGAGAGAGAGAGAGAGATAGCAAGAGAGAGAACACAAGCAGGGGGAGCAGCAGACAGAGAGAGTGGTAGAAGCAGGCTCCCTCCTGAGCAAGGTGCCCAATATGGGGCTTGATACAGGACCCTGGGATCATGACTTAAGCCAAAGGCAGACACTTAACTGACTGAGCCACCCAAGCATGCCCTTACTTCTCACACTTCTGAGGCAAAACAGTTTGTAGATGTTGTTGCTAATATGGTCCCTGCCATCTGTCAAAATGGATTGCCTCCTAGGACATACACTCCTGCTCTTCTTCTTCTGTGGAGACCCAGTATTGTGGAAGTTAGCCTGGGGTGGGGATGCCTTATACAAATAAAAGGACATAGTACATAAAGTTATGTCTAAACTTGGGTATAATCATATTTGGTTTTATTTTGTTTTCAATCAAAAACAGTGGCTATGTTGGGGGTAGGCAGGAAACTGAGTGGTTGTCTTGTTAAATAACCCAAATTAAATAACACATATGAAGTTAGTTCATGTGAGGAGCTACATGATATTAAAGATTCCCAAGCTCCACTCCAAGACTTATAAACTCACATTGTTGAAGTGTGGGAAGGCATATTCATAGGCTCCATGTGTAATTTTTTTTTTTTTAATTTTTATTTCTTTATTTTAGAGAGAGAGCATGAGCAGGTTGAGGAGGAGGCTCAGAGGGAGAGAGAGAATCTCAAACAGATGCCACGGTGAGTGCAGAGCCTGAAGTGGGGTTTGATTCCATGACTCTGAGATCATGACCCAAGCTGAGACAAAGCTTTGAATGCTCAACTGACTGAGCCACCCAGATGCCCTTCCACATGTGATTCTGATGTCTAACCTCATTTATTTTGTATATCTGATCACCCCATGAAATTTGTACCTGGGTCTCAATAAAGAAATGTACATCTTGTCTTCCCTACATCTCCTCATCGTGGCATATAAAGACACACTCAGCTATAGAGGGAAGGACATAGAATATTGAAGACTTGGCCCAGGACTTAATCAAAAGAGTAGCCAAGCTCCAAAGAAAGTTTCATTCTCAGCAAAGGCGTGTCCGCTATGCCCAAGTCAAGGTTCTGGTCGGAAGGAATGGGATTCTGACAAATGAGATGGGGAACTTCTGGGTTAGTGCTCCTGTAATCTTAAATTCCTATATTTTTCTAAACACTCTGAGGCTGAATGAGAGGACCATTCTTTCCTATTAAGGGTTAGACTCAGTCCTTTCATGAAGATGATACAGTAGTTTTTCCAACAAAGACATGCTTGGCCTGCCAGGGAAGGAATGAGATGGTATTCTCAAAGGAACTGAAGAACCGAGCCGGGAAAGAATGCACGAGATTATATTTTAACAGTTCTGAACCAAGGAGTTGGGAAAGCAGAACACAAATTTAGATAAAAGGGAGCTGATTGATATGGAAGCATTTTTTTTTTTTTTTTTAAACTCTCTAGCAAGGAGCTCAGGTGATGATCTCCCAGAATCATGGCCAAAGTCAAGGCTCCCATTAAGGTAGGTAGAAATGCCAGAATTGCTGTGGGAGATGGTGGAAGAATGGATTAGAAAGCTCAGAGAAGTGGTCATGTCAGCATGAATATTATACATACAGCTGGATGACTGTGTTCCGTGGAAGTGCCCAGAGGAAACAACAGAGAATGTACTGCGAAGAGCACCAGCATCAATAGGAAGGTGAATGATGGTTCTCTGTAGGCCTGCGCTGATAGGAGATATGGCTGCAGAAATGGGCTCCCTAGCGACAGTGGGGATGATAAACCCTGTAACAGTGGCTAAGTGGCTGTGCTTAACTGTCAGAAGCCTGGCGGGTACAATTATCATAAGTGATAGCAAAGCTACAGGCAAAGGGAGCCTGAATGGCAGAGTTATGGAGGTATTAATGGAGCACAGCACCCCTAGCGGCAGAATATATGGGCAGCCAGCAAGGGTACAATTTAAAAAAAAATAAAATAAAATCAAGAATGGATAATTAGGAGGCTGAGTAGTTACTCCACAAAAATGTCATGATTCCTTACTCAGTTTTCATAGTTGAACCATTTATTAAATTTCTTTTTTAAAAATTGTTTTATTTATTTATTTGAGAGAGACAGAGGCAACGAGAGAGAGACCAACTGGGAAGGAGGGGGAGAAGCAGACTCTCCCCTGAGCAGGGAGCCTGATGTGGGACTCAGTACCGGGACCCTGGGATCATGATTTGAGCCAAAGGCTAGACAATTAACCCACTGAGCCCCCCAGGTGTCCCAGCCAGTTTTCCGGTCTGGAACTCATTCAGTGAAGGAGAGGCTGGGTTCCTAGGAGGAAGGCTCCTAAACACCACAGCAAGTGTACATAATATTGGGTCTACTAGTTATTCTTCAAAGGGATTAGAGCCATTTACTGCACTAGAGAAAGGGGACACTCAAGCATTTTAAGGACTCTTGGGCACAGGATCTGAGTAGACGTTGATACCTATGTGAATAGAGTAGGAGTGTAGGTGCCTCTTTAGCCAGAGGGCCCCACCTCGGTTGAATAGCCATTTTGTTGTTTATGCAGTAAAACTTGAATTGACCCTGCCCCCCACAGGGGAACTTGCTTGAAAGCAAGTCCTGGAAACCAGTCCCAGGTAAAAGGATGGATCAGGCCAGGTGGAGGTATTCAATCAGTGGGGGTGCATACTGTCTCCTAGTTACCAAGGAGTATGGGCCCCACCCTTTGGGCACCTTTTGGGCGCCAATTCTGACCAAGGTGATAGGCTGGTTCAAATGTCTACTAGGGTAAATTATAATTCAATTGATCACTTATGTGTGACCTAGCATGACTGTGCAGCTTTCTCTGTGTGTTACAATTTCATTGGCCACCTGTGTGTGGCCAGGCCCAACCACATGGCCTTTGCTCTATAAAAGTTAGTCTGTGAAACAGAGAGGGGTCCTCCTCTCTGTAAGGGGCGGCCCCGACCAGTCTGTTTGACAGTCGGTCTGATTCTTGATGCTTGGTGTGAAATAAAGCTTTGCTTGACCTTTGCTTTGTATCAGTCTCGCTCCTTAGATCATGGACCCATTATTGGGGGACCCAACATTGGGGACCCAACAGGAGCACACAGACAAGCTGATCATTGAAGGTTTGGCCAACTCTGGCTCATGGAGTGCCCACTGGGTTTAAAGACCATCCAAAGGCGATTTCCTTGGTTTCTCTGTGTATAATGGGAATAGACATCCTTGGTATTTGGCAAAGCCGTCCATTAGTTCCTTGGCCTGAGGGGTAAAAGTTATATTGGGAAAGGCTAAGTGAAAGGCTTTGAATCTGCCACCACTCCCACTGCTGGCCAAAACAGTAAATCACAAACAGTTTCACAGTATCACATCTTGGTGGGAATGGCAAAAACTAGCTCTTGTCTTAAAGAGCTAAAGGAAGCAGGGGCCGTGATCCTTCTCATAACCTTTATTTCATTCACTAGTCTGACTTCTGCAATGACACACAGGCCTTGGAAGATGACAAGGAATTATCTAAAACGCAAGCGAATAGTAAATCCTGTTGCGCCTACCTCTTGCTATGACAGAGGAGCATGGCCTGCGGCATGGGGCATGTTATAGGCAGGATGGATGGGCAAATGTGTCCTTTTCCATCTCTATCAAAAAAGAGAATCAGAAACGATCAGTTTTCATTTGGGATGGGTATTGGTCTATCTTTATGGTTTTGTCCCATCCTCTCCCATCCTCCATCATAATATTATGTAAAGAGGCTTGGGTCATCTGGACATCCCACAGAATATCACACTGGTCCACAATATGGATGCCATCCAGTCAATCAGACCGGATGTGCATGTTGGAGGTCTTAGTAAGAGTCCGAGGGTCCTGATGCTTGAGCTACACTGTCAAGCCCACTCGATGGGACTAGGGTGCCCGTGATGGTGAACCATGCACACTGGGAAAGTCCCAGTGAGAAAATTGCAACATAGACACCTGGGGTTCTGGGACAAGGCCATGCCATTTGCAGCAGAGAATGACACGTTTGGAGAAGCAGCTCACGGAGTGGCACCAGACCCCCGGACGGGGGGAACATTTGACCCTGGGACATTAAGTGACTATGCGTTTGGAATTGCCCATCACGAGCTGTGTCTGTTGCAGGATGAAATGCATCTAGATTTTACTGTGGTGAAAACAAGGGCAGGTAGGCTGAGTACAGCTGTCTTCATTGCTAAGTATTCTTGGGTGCACAGGTGTTTATCCCATTTAAAAGAAGGCTTTCTGATGTCCCAGAAAGGGACACTTTCTTTTTATTTAAAAGTTGCTTTTCTATCTTTCTCTGGAGCCTGGTGCTCTAAGAGTCTTTTCTTTTCTCAGTAGGAACTGGGTAAACGCTAACAGACTCCCTGACACCCCACATAGGAGATTGTCCGGCTTGGCCCCAGGGGGAAATTACACAAGCAGCCAACATTTGTCTTCAGCTCTCCGGCATCTCTTTGCTCTGTTCTTCCCCCACTGGGTGCTGCGTTACCTCTCTTTCTTTGCCATCTTTTCCTGGAGTATGTGCATTAAAAAAATGTGGTTTTTTTTTTTGGTCTCATTTTTTGCTTTGGGAACAAAACACTACAGAAAATCTAACAAACTCTGTTCCTCCCCTTCAAAGTATCTATTTCTGTTTTAAATTTGAAAGCATTAAATTGAGAACATTTGAGACCCACAGAATGGAGGCCACCTCCATTCCATCACCTGCCACAATCGAAACCCTTGCTCTTTCGGAGAAGACTCACTGTCAAAGACACCTAATGCCAAAAACAGCCCTCCAACTTGGCTTAAGCTGGAAAACAGGACCTGCTAGCTGCGTAAGGAAATCCCTGACCTCCTAGCCAATCACACCCTGTTCTGCAATGTCTCTGTTAGAAATTCACTCTTACCCCAGATCCCTTGGAAAGAGCATCTGCTTTCCGTAGGCACTGCCCTCCCCCAATCCGTGGGTGGTTTTCCCTTGAGCGAAGGACATCAAACTCATTACTAAATTGTCTTAGTTTTGTCATTGGACAAATCAGATATTCCAAGAAACAGCGTAATTATTTAATATTTATTTCCCTTTATAACTGTATATGCGAGCAGAGCCCCTGTTTTTGTTTTTAGCATTATACTTCCACACCCAGCATAATACCTAGTATGCTGTAATTTATAAGTAATGTTGAATATACTTTTATAAATAATTATATAAACATGTATACATTTATAAATAATTGTTGTAATTAAGAAAAGGTCTTAGGGGTAAAAGGATGATAGGGTTCAGGCAGGTGGAGAACTTGGAGCTGAAGGTAATCAAGGCCCAACAGACTTAAGAGGAATGCTTTTACCTCCTCCACTGCCTAAAAGGATTTAGGCCAAAAGCCTGCACCTGGAAGAGAGCTGTTATCAAAACTAATTTTTTTTTTTTTTTAATTACATAAGAAAGACTTCTCAGGGCATCACAAACATTCCTTTACCAGGCATCTGCTCTGCCCATCTTCCTGTGGTTTGTTTTCTTCCCTTTTGAAGTCCCAGAGCCCTCCTTCTCCTCAGCTCTCCGGTCTTATAAACTTCAATTGCCTGACTGTCGGGGAACCTCTCCTGGCTTCGTGGGGCTCTCATATATATATATATATAATTAAACTTGTTTTTCTCCTGTTAGTCTGAATTATGTCAGTTTATTTATTAGACCAGGCAAAGAGCCTAGAAGATAAGAAGGGAAAGATTTTCCTTCCCTATAGTTTTGGCACCCAACATGGGGGTCTTCACTGGCTAACCACTACCCATTCCAGGCCTGTTGCCCCTGAGAGATCCGGGGACTTCTGACAGGCTCGGGCGGAAGGTAAGAATTCTTACCACCTCAGCTTGCTGGATCTCTGCCTGCAGGGTCGACCGGAAGCCATTGGCTTTTTATAAGTTTAAATTAGCAAGAAAAAAATATTTATGTGAACTAGTTCCTTGGGCATAGCAATTTTGGTAAAGATTTGTTATGAATACTGATTTCTATGCATTCCTTTCCTCCAGAAATACTCATTGCTTTCTTTTGTTTTTGTCTTTTGTGTTGTTTATCAGAAGGAGGAAGACCATAGATCCCTTGGGGTTTTCCTTTGATCTTGTCCTACCCTGAGAGCTTGGCTTTGAGAGAATGTCCTGAGAATGTTCTCGTTGGTCTCTACTCTCCAGAAGGTACAAATAATGCTGTACGTGTGGGGGCTGATTGAATAGACCGGGATTCAGGAGACAAAAATCACAAACAGAGTTCTCTCTGTCCAACTTGTCTGCTCTTAGCGGGCGGAGTTTATCAGAAGGTGTCCCAGTCCATAAGGGGTCTTTGTCATCTCAACCTCCATTGCTTTGTTAGTGCTGGAAGGTCCCATTCCAGTAGCACCTGCCCAGTCACAGAGTAGTGGGTCTGTCACTGAAGGCCTCCTACATTCCCGTGAGAAACCAGAGACACATTTCTACTACACAGTTGTGAACACCTGTGACAAGAAGGCCCTTGCTTTCTTAGGCTAACTCCGGGAGTGAACGAACTTTCTGTATCTTGTGAGGGCTACATCTTTTGTCCTCTCTTATGGGATGCCTCTTGTGTTCTTGGGTAAGTCATAGAAAGGCTTATTGGTTTGAGTCATTATTGAGATAAATATAAAATCCTACTCATGAATGACCAGATGGTGAATCTTTTGAATTGGAAAGACTTCCATATTGGGGGGGGGAGTTTTTAGAGAGCTCTCATCCTAAACAATTGTATTATGGGTACCTATGGAAAGACCAAATTAAAAGAGATACGAACCTTAGGGATTCCCCTAACAAAACGAAAGGGCAGAACTAGAGAACAATCCATATACGATTTTCATAGAGCACTCTCCTCTCCTCTCTTAGCCCAGAACATACAGGTTATTCATGTAAATACTAAGAGCCAGGAAATTAACAGAAGCATCTGGAATGCACAGTAAAGCTCAGACATAAAACTTGTTGGGCTCTGTAATCAGGCTCTGCCAACTTCAGGCTTTTCTACGCAATATGGTCCTTGCAGGGATGTCCAGGATCCCACCCAAAGAATTCATGTCCCTTGGACAATGGGGGATCATTTAAATTATAATGTCCTTTTACCTCCACTTTCAGAAGATCCTCCCAAATTTAAAGAAAAACATGTAAAAATTAAAGCCCTATCCTCGTGGAAACAGATGATCAGAATTTCTCCCAGGCCCTTTTACAAATGACCAAAAAATAGCTCAACTGCAGGCTGATATTCAAAGTTTGATAGGAACAATATTGGAGGCTTCCCCCCCTAAAGTGAACTGGTCTAAGGTTAAATGATACACTCAGAAAGAAGTTGATCATCCAAAGGCCTTTGTTGAAAGCTTTATACAGTCTTTTTAAAGGCATACTGCACTACACCGGGGAGATCCAAAAGTATAGAACTCTTTTAATTTTCATCTTCGTTGGAAATTTTCTTCCTGATAGAAAAAAGACAAATTTATAATAGCATGATTGAGTGAGCAAATTGACCTCTACATGTTTGACAAAAAAGGCTACGAAATTCTTCTGAGATAACTTGCAAGAATGCAGACCAATAAAAAAGCGTTAGGCCGAACAGTTTGTGATTTACCAACTTGAATTTTTAGAGAAATAAAAGCGTCAGTCCAGGAGCAACTCCTGGCCCATTCAGAGCCTTCCCTATTTGCCTCCAGATATGTACAGAAACCGTAGATATATTAAAAAAAAAAATTAGGACTTTGAAATACAGTTGTTCTGCATTTAAGAAAAAGAGGACAAATTTAAATAGTAATGACCCTAGACTCCTGGTAATAGAGACATATATGCAGAACTTACTTCTAGGAGAAAACTCACATTCTTTCTCCATCTCTTGAAGACATAAATCTTACTGTATCTTTGAAATGGGAACACCCTGGGAGGTAACTAAAACAATGGTCTGAAACTGTTAAAAAAAGGAGGTGGGAGTTTGGGAAGAGGAGACCCTTTTGAAATACAGACTACAAAAAAAGTTCTCTTGTCCAGACTCTGGAGCACACCACTCCCTAAGATTTCTTGTCAAGGACAGGTACAAATCTTAATAGTCTTCTCCACAAATACTAGCAAAAAGCTTTTAAGTGGGTAACCTTAACTTGTTCTCTGTCTGCCAGAGACACAATTACTTATAAACTCATGGGTTTTGTTCTGTACCTGATTCATGCCTGAAGTTTTGAAATGAAAGCAACCAGATCTCTGTCTGCATGTTTCTGTATGTCTGTGTATGTACATACATGAAGGATGTGGCATTTTCCCACCTCTAGAGGGTGGTGCCAAAATTCATTTCGAAAAGAGCTCTATTTAATGGGCTTAAAAACAAGTGCCTTTGAACTAAGTATTTCTAAATATCAGAAATATAACAAAAACTAACCCAACCGTTTGGGTTCATGTCTAGGATAATTTTTGGTAAGTAAAAGCAAGTTTAAGTTTGCTGGTTTATTAACACAGACATAGCTTTAGAGTTATTAGCATTAAGTAGAATACTTTTATTCTACCTCCATTTACTGAAAGTAGAATAAGCTCATGTTATCTCTGTTACAAAGTTTGGCAGCAAGAAAAGTAAACTAAGATGAAAATAAACTAAGATGACAGCTAACTGCTTTAATGTCTCATGAAATTTTCCTGAGTAATCTAAGTAGGACTGTTAAGAACAAGTAAATAGATATAAGTGGGATAAGAATTTTCAGTTGAAATTTTCGGTAAGAAGTGTTTTATGGTATACCTACTTAGAAATAGTTTCCTAAATCTCCTTGCTCACCTCCACCCTTAGAATTTTGCTAATTTAAAACTAAATGATGGGAAGTCATTAAATGTCTAGGTTATTTCCAAATAAGATAAAGTACTAGGAACAATAATTAATTACTAAACATGGGTTTTCCTTTATAGAGATGCTAAAGATAGTTGGGGTCCCTTAGTGAACATGTCTGTGTCATACTGAAAATTCTGCTATAAGAAACATGTTTCTAGATAGTCTAAAAGTATTTATAAATTTGAAATACAGACCATATTTATAAATTTGAAATACAGAACAACTGTATTTCAAACTGTATTTCAACTGCATTTTCCTACCTCTAGATGGTGGGAAAATGCCACATCCTTCATGTATGTACATACACAGACATACAGAAACATGCAGACAGGATCTGCTTGCTTTCATTTCAAAACTTTAGCCATGAATCAACTGTATTTCAAATTTATAAATACAAATTCTGTATTAGAATGCTAATATAGAAGATAGTTCATAATTGTTTTATCTTCGTTTTCACTACAAATGAAGGTTTTTAAGAGTTTAAAAACTCTCACCTATGTAATTAATGCCACTAGAAATAATAAGGGAAACATTTCTGAATGTCAGACAAGCAAGAGGGGTATTTTAAATAAAATTAAAATAAGAAATGGAAATGCATTTTTTGTTAAGGGAAAATAAGGTAATTTTGTCCATTGATTTAAAATGGGAAGAAAAATTGTAGGACAAAATTTTAATGTAAAAAGAAAGTTGTAGGAGATTTATAGAAAAGGGATCTTGGCAAAGGAGTTTTAGTCAAGCTCACTAAGATTAAAATAAGTTTAATCAAGGTAAATGAATTTTAATATAAAAAATAAGCTGGTATAAAATTAGAATTGAAGTTTCTTTCTGTTCAAAGAAAAAAAAAAGTTTTCTTGAGCTGTTGGTGTTGATAGAAGATCATAAAAGGTTTTTCCTTACCTTTTAAAGTAATCTACCTAAAAAGCAAAGATTTTGTATCTTGTCAAAATAATTTTGCCTTTATCAGGTCTTTGATTACTTAAGAAAGCTGAGGATTTTCTATTCAAAGGACTAAGGTTTTTTATCTTATATATATATTTTTTTAAGATTTTACTTATTTTCTTATTTGAGAGAGAGATTGAGGGTAGGAGGGAGGGGCAGAGGGAGAGAATCTTTAAGCAGACACCTTGCTGAGCTGGAAGCCCTATGCAGGGCTTGATCTCATGACACAGAGATGGTGATCTCAGCTGAAATCAAGAGTTAGATGCTTAACTGACTGAGCCACCCGGGTGCCCAAGAACTATGGTTTCTTTTCTTTTTCTTTTTTTTTTAAAGATTTCATTTATTTATTTATTTGACAGACAGAGATCACAAATAGGCAGAGAGGCAGGCAGAGAGAGAGGAAGGGAAGCAGGCTCAAGAGAGCCTAATGCGGGGCTCCATCCCAGGACCCTGAGATCATGACCTGAGCCGAAGGCAGAGGCTTTAATCCACTGAGCCACCCAAGCACCCCAGAACTATGGTTTCTTAAAACAACTATTTAGCTTTCCAGATTTGCCTATGAAGTCTTTAATTGACAATATGGTTAAATGGAGAACAAAGTATTCTTTCACAGCGACCTATGATCCTGTGTGACTAAGTTTTTTAAAACCTCTTTGACATTTTTGACAAGCTTCTCAAATATCAAATTCTTTTTTTTTTTTTAAAGATTTTATTTATTGATTTGACAGAGAGAGATCACAAGTAGGCAGAGAGGCAGGCAGAGAGAGAGAGGAGGAAGCAGGCTCCCTGCAGAGCAGAGAGCCCGATGCGGGACTCGATCCCAGGACCCTGAGATCATGACCTGAGCCGAAGGCAGCGGCTTAACCCACTGAGCCACCCAGGCGCCCTCAAATATCAAATTCTAAATGAAGTCTTTTTGATCTCGAACTAAATTTGAGAATTTTTTAGAGGGTCCTTGGGCATCTCAGAAGATTTGTTTTCTCTCCTTATGAAAAGGGAAATGTTAAGCTAATTAGGTTTATTTGATAATGTTAAATTACATGGGAAGGGTTGTCATTTGGAGAGTGTGTGACTCTTGACCTCAGGGTCATGAGTTCAAGCCCCACAGTAGACATAGAGATTACTTAAAAAGTAATCTAAGCATTTTTCATGTTGTATTATTTAGGATGTGTTATCAGTGTTCCGCAAATTGTATGAAATTTCTAGAAATCTAATATGTCCCGGTATAACATTATCAGTCATAATTCCAGTTATCTTAGAATGTGATGTGTCACAATAATAAATAGATTTCCTTGTCAAGTGCATTGTTGAGGACTTTCATCAGATCTTTAATCATGGCTATTTTTAAGTCTTTTGTCATTCACAGATGGTTATTATTTCTCTGATGCTTTTGCAAAAATGTTCCTGCAGAAGTACTTCATCTTCAAGAAGACTCTAGAATACAGATTTCTGATGACTTTGAAATTGGAAAACTGAACTGGGTAAGAATTTCTGAAGCCAATAGAATAAGTAGATTCAAGCTGAACAAGTATCAGTTACATTGTACTGAATGAACCGAGGAGTATGCTTATAATTTTTTATTTTTATTTTTTGTTTAAAACATGACCAGTTTAAAAAAATATATGTTTTGTTTTCCAGAATTAAGGAAACTTCTTTCTCTTCTTTTAAGCTACCTATGTCTTAGAATAATTTGATAATGTATACCTTTGTGAACAAAGATTAAACTTTTATTCTTCTCTTCCTCCTTGATGCCCTTAGAATTCATAAACTCTCAATGGGTATTCTGATTTTCATGGCAATAGTTATTTGCATAAATCCACTAAGAATCTGTTCTTGTTAACAAGACACACTTGAAAACATTCATTGCATTACCAAAGCTTTGACTGGGATGTCATATTTGAGAGAGCTATACAGAGACTCAGATATGACCAGACAGCTTTAAGGAGCTAAGGTTGACTGGAAGCAGTAGTGCCCCTTGGGAAAAATGTCCTGGTACCTTACTTCAGGGATTCCAGCAACTTTACCAGGTGAGTCAGAAAGATGACTTCCTGGTAGGTGCAGGAATTTCAGGATATTCCGGGGGACCTTGAAAAGATAGGATGTAACCGAAATCTATAGGTATTGCTGGAAAGCCTGATGGCATACCTTCAGCTTGGCTTCCTAGCTTTGAGAGGCTTTTTGAAAGTACAATCTGAGATTCCTTATAAAAAGTTTCAGCAAAGCAGATTTAAAAATTCTATAGGGTCCATCACTATTCTTGTTATATTTATATAAACAATCAAGCCACGTTGATTAAAACTAGACTTACTTTGTGAACAAATTAGTCTTACTTTGGTTATCTTTAATGGCAATAGGGGTGATTGTGGAGAACAAAATGGTGTTTCAGTAGAAATTATACACTTAGGGAGATTAAATTCTAGTTCTGTCCCTTGCCTTTGAGGTTTTGTTTTCTTTCTGTGAATTGGACTAGATTCTGCTGTCTTTTAGTTTCCTCCAGTGTTTGACGGTGACTTTGTAAACTAACACTTCCAATTTTTCTTCTACCCTTTTGACTTAGAATCATTGAGAACTAAAGCTGCCCATTTTCTGAAGCCATTCACGCTAACATTGGACAACTTGATATAAACTTCAGAGAAATCAGCACAAAAACTCATGTACGAACAGTCTTCATGCCCGCGGCTGGGTGGGTGAGTCTGCGTGATCACCAGAGGCCTCAGACTACAAACCAGGAACATCTGTCCAGCTGTCATTGTCTGCCCTCAGTCCCTCTGACCATGCTTCAAGCCTGACATCTAGAGATCTTTTCAACTGGTGATCCTCAGAACTCTGCTGTTTGTAATTTGCTTATTAACCGTTTTTTTTCTCTTTGTTTGTTTCCATAGAAATGCCTTATTAAATACCCGATTTCCCACATCACGCAGGCCTAACGTTGAGGTCCCAGTGGCATCTTCACCTTCTAAAATGAGACACACCTGTTTCACTGAACTGACCTATTTTCAAGACTAAGAGATTAATTCAGTGACTATCCCAAGATGAAGACCATCAAGGCCCAACACGCTTAGATTTTCATCTCCCTCTTAACTGCCTCAAAGAATTTAGATAGGGAACCTGTACCAGGAAGAATTATTCCCAAGCATAACTTTTTCTTCTTTTTTTTTTTAAACAGAAGAACGTCTTCTCCATCATGGCATGGCAAACCCTTGTTAACCAAACCTTTGATCTTCCCATCTTCTGGTGGACTGTCTTCCTCCCTTTTGAAGTCCCAGATCCCTGCCTGCTTCCCGTTAGCTCAGGATGGAATAGAAACTGCAATTGCCTGACTGTGGGGAGCCTCTCGTGTCTTTGCGGGACTCTTGAATGTACATAATTAAATTTGTTTTTCTCCTATTAATCTGTCTTATGTCAATTTAATCATTAGATCAGCTAAAAAACCTGGAAAGGAAAAAGGAAGAAGTTTTTCTCCCCTATAAGAAGCAGCTCTGCCCTGTGGTTTCCCACTGAGCTCCTGTCTCTGCCTCTTACCTACACATCTGTTCCAAGCCCACTCCCTACTGTTTCTCAGCAGGGACTTCTACTTTGCCAGTAGGTCAGGGAAGGACCAAAGAGAGGGTGGGAAGAGTAGGAGAAAGTGAGGAATGAGGAGTATCATGAACCCATGGGACCATGGGAAGAAAGCACCTGCTGAAATTGACCAGAAGGTGAAGGAGGTTAAGGAGAGCACATGGGCTGCTCTCCCCAGTAGGTGCCTTTAATAGCTTCTAGCAGAAGAACCTGAGATAGTCAGAAGTCAGGGATCGAAATGAGGACACTCTCTTAGTTTTCTAGGGCTGCCATAACAAAGTCCCATAGACTGAGTGGTTTAAACAACAGAAATGTATTATCTCACAGTCCTGGAGGCTAGAATTCTGAGATGAAGGTGTCAGCAGGATTGCCTTCTTCAAGGCCTCTCTCCTTGGCTCACAGATGGCTACGGCTCCACGTGTCTCTGCATGATTCTCCCTCTGTACCAGTCTGTGTTCTAATTGCTTCTAGGCTTACTGGATTATAGCTTATCCATAGGACTTTATTTTACATTAATTACCTCTCTAAAGGCCTTATCTCCATATATAGCTACAGTTAAGAGGGGAGAGTGTTAGGACTTGAAGAGATAAATTTTGGGGGAACCCAATTCAATCCATAACAGTTACCCAGCCAAATAAGGGCAGTATAGCTCAGGGGTTAAATAGACTATATTTAGAGTCAGGAAGATGGCAGTTAGGGGTCCCTGGTTGGCTCAATTATTTGGGTGACCAACTCTTGATTTTGGCCCAGGTCATGATTTTGTTGTCCTGAGATCGAACCCCACATCAGACTCTGCACTCAGTGGGGAGTCTGCTTGAGATTCCCTTTCTCCCTCTGCCCCTCTCCCCTACTTGCATACACACATGTGCACTTTCTCTCTCCCTCTAAATTGAATAAGTAAATATTAAAAAAAAAAAAAAAAAAAGAACGACTGAGGTTAGAATTCTGACTTTACACTTAAAATCTCTCGGAACCTTAGTTTCCTCCTCTGCTAAGTGGGAATAAAAATAATTATGGCTCCAGCTCTATTAACTGGGAAGAGGTGTGCAAACACAGAATGTGAGGACATAGGAGGGACGCAACGACTTTCAGCCATAGTTGCTGGTGGTGGTTTTATTCCTATCCGTGTTGTTATTACTGGTCTCCTTTTCCGTAGAAGGGGGCTAATAAGATGCCCCCCTCCTTAGAGCTGTGAGGATTGAGTAGTCTGCATGGCAAATGAGTTCATGTTTTGCCTGCCCCAGAGTGAGCTCTCCCAAAATGTTAATTGTGGTCCTCATCTTCATGGGACAAGGACCGAGTTTCCCTATTCTTAGCCTACCGTGTAGCATCCGAAGCAGCACAAATCGTGTCTGTATTTAATAAAATGCATTTTTTTTTTGATCGGGACAGTTTGAACCAGAGAGACCACCTATCTTAGGCAGAAGCTCATATTTTAGTTATTAAAATGTGAAATGAAGTAACATTGGAAGATGGACGACTTCGGAGATTATTTAGCTGAAGGGCGCTACGATTTATATTTCCAAACTGCAGAGCCAAGAAATGTTCAGGTTCAGTGTGGGTGATTCACCATTTGATATCTTGTCAAACTTCCACAAAGTCTTCCTCTATTTTTTTTTTTTTTTAAATATGTCTTGCTGTGTCTCCTATAATTAAGAAATGGTGCCGGGTTCTTGTCATCCACCATTAAGGACTAGTCACAGATAGTTTCATAACATCTGCTTCTCGTAACCTTCTAATTATCCATAAAAATCTGGCAGAAGGACCTGACAGTTTATCTGGAACACAGAATATGAATACAAAACAGGGTGCTTGGCTTCTAGATACAGAGGGATGGGATAAAACAGGTACTCTCTAAGCTCCTACTTTGCATGCAACGATGTAGTCTGTTCAAATCAGAGTTAGGCGCATGTCATCTCAATAAAGACTCAATTTTGAAAAGCGTCTTTTGACAAAATGAATGTGGGTCAGGAATATGTTAATGGTGCTGTGGCAGAGTCTGCTGTCAGCCTCTGCTCCACTGTTCCTTTTACAATCCAGCCAGACACGGTGATTGCCCTGCCAGTACCTCCAGGCTCTGAGCTATCCACGCCCTGATAGGAAGAACTAAGGGTCTCTTGACCCCGCCAGACACTTGCCTCTAGCAAGGTCACCTCCTCACCTCTCATTGCTTGTCCCTGGTAGCAGGTGCCTTTCTGGCCCTCCAGCTTGCCTGGCTTTCTGACTCATCAGCTCACCTTGACTCCAGGAAAGGCATCTCCCTCCATCCCTGCATTGTGGGCATGCGATGTGCTGAACCACTCCTTTATTGGGATTATTGGTTATCCTGTGTCTACCTATACCTCCAACATCCATGGGACCCATGGATGATGGACTTATTCTATCCTCTGGGTCTGAATCCACAGGTATCTGTCTGCCCATTTGGCTTTAGACCCCTATCTTGTTGAGACTTCTGGTCCTTTTGTGTCTTATAATCTCAGGGCTATGAACCCTCAGACTTGCCTCAGCTCTCCTGGTCTTTCTGTCTTGCATCTTCTCTGTCCTAGTACCATAGAGATGCATAAAAACACTCCTCTTCCTATGTATCGCTCACCAAGCCCTTTTTGTATCCATAAGACCTCAAGAGGCAGAGACCATGATTTGCTTGGTAACTTTGTCAACTGATGGGCAAAGAGGTTTACCATTCTACGCAAGGCTTCAGATCAGATTCGAACTCAAATCTCTCCAGTTTTGGTTTGAGTTCTCCATGGTTCTTATTTTACCAAAAAAAAAAAAAAAAAAAGAATGGAGACATTGAGTTTTAGAGCATGGACAGGTCACATGGGGAGTCAGCAAGGAAACAGAAGGTTCCTAACACAGTGATAGAGTAATTTGTTGAAGATGCCACTAGATCGAGAGGCAGAAGACAGGTCAGTTCAAGGTCTGGCTGAGAATCCTGATATTTGGTAAATTCCTTGACTTCTCTCTTCCTTCCTCTTGAAAATTGGTCACTAGGTTTAAGCTATGAGTTTTCTGGCAGCTAAAGTATACTCATGCTTCGTGTTCCAGATCAGCAGTCACTGAGAGACTTGGAGTTGTCTCATCTTATTCCTACATCACAGAGATTTCATTTCTAAATAATCAATTTCATATGTTAGTCATTGAGGGACCACTATCACTATTCTAAACCACTGTGGGTTCATGAGTAGGAATCAACGGGCCATTTTCTTGTCCAGAAAAGACTCTTAACTTGTTCTTTGCATTTCAGAGCCTGGGCTGACCTGACAAGCCCTCTGGGTCTCTCATGTCCTTGCTGAGTGGCTAAGACAACAATGACGAGAGGAAAAAGAGCAAAGCCAGCCTGAGACATGAATTCTGACCTTCTGCTGAAGGGAGAGAAGGGTTGGGGGAAACTGGGCTTTGATTCTCGGACGCTCTTACTCTTTGCTATTCCACACGTGATCCTGGCACCACAGTGACATCACCTGGGATCTTGTTAAAAATGCAGACTCTCAGGTCCCATGCCACATCTGCCGAATCATTTGTACGAGATTCTGGCTTGTGACTTGTATGCACATTAAAGAAGGACTGCTGTTTTATTAATCCATAGAAAGGTTTAGAAATTAACCTCCGAGTGGCAAGAAATGTTTCCTAGGACCCCTTTGGAGGGGCACGGGGATCTTGCTGCCATTACTGCCATGGGCTTCATTGAGAAAGGGAGTCTGGACCTAATTACAGCAGATGAAGTGACTTCGCTAAAAGCTAAGCTTTCAGGAGGGCAAAGGGGAGTGATGTGGGCTTTTGAGGTGGGACCATTAACCGTTGGATTATAGCACAATGTGCCATAATGGTGTAGTAATGAAATGTAATTGATATGGTTATAGGGGATACAAAAGGACAATGCTTTGTTCCAGCCTCTCTTTTTCCAGGGAAGGCAGATGATCACAGGGTGAGGCTACCAGACAAGAGAGACTCATTCTAGAAACATTTTGGCTTCGATCTCAGCGGACCCTTTGTCCAGGTTGGGGTCAGACCTTCCTTAGTGCGGAAAACTACCAGGTGAGTGGTCTCCAGCCACAACCCTGAGGGGTCTGGTACCCCTGTCCCCCCCTATCCCACCTCTGAAAACCCTTGGGAAATGAGCTCCAGCAGGGGGATGGCGTGCCTAGTGTCAGAGCAGCTCCAACTTGGGAATTCTCTTTCATGGGACCTAGGAGGCATAGCTTCGGTAGGAAACAGCCCCTCAAACCACAAAGGCTGAACGAGGAGGCCATCGCAGTCTCCTCACTGAGCAACTCTTGGCCCTTTCTGGATTTGTTTCTCCTGATCGTTCCACTTTCTTGGGAGCTCAAAACTTTTTTTTTTTCCTTTATTAGCTCTGCACCAGTTTCTTTTTCATGCGTACTTTCCACCTGTCCCTGGGAAACCATAGTCAAAAAATGGAAATGGCATGTATCCTGGAAAAATGGTTATTTATTTCGGACTTACGCCACACCTATTTAAAATAAAAAAAAATCCCACAGAATGAGACGCGTGCTGATCGTGAAGCTGAAAAATGAAAATCACTTAAAAGGAAGGTGGTAGGAGGAGAGAATTGGTCGAGAGGTTCAGTTTGATCATAGCTGTGATGAAGTTACACCGTAATCTTAATGCAGAGTTCTTGGCGGCCAAAGATGTGCATAGAGGTACTCATTCCTGGTCGGTGGGCTCTACCCCCGCTTCTCAATGACCCCTTTCCTGAATACTGAGTTGGCAATAATAAATACTATTTTTGAGTCCTTACATTCTCCCAGGCACTTGCTAAGCCCTTTGCATGTATTATTTGATCTAATCCTCACACCAACATGAAGAGAGAGGACAGAGTGACAGTCCCCTGTTTGAACTCCACAGCCAGGAAGCCCGAAGTTTGGATCTCACCTCTGCTACTCATAAACCAAGTGACCTTAGGCAAGTCCCTTAGATTCTCTCTGTTTCCGTTTTATTACCTATAAAAGTGGAATATCAGTCATACCTTATAGGGTGATCGGGAGCATTCCGTGATTTAATATACACAAAGCACGCCATGTCTGGCCCTTAGTAAGTACGTGTCATTATTATCGTTATTTTCATTTGACAGATAAGGAAATTGGGTCTCGGAGAGGTTAAGTGGCTGGCCCGAAGTCCCCTGGCCAGATCAAATTGGCACCGGATCTAATTTGACCCCTCTTAAACACTTCACAGGCTGACTCGGAAAATGCCGCCTGCTGCTGGCAAGGTACTTGCATGCAAATAAGGAATCACTAGGAGCCTTGAGCAGTCCGTGTTGGAGTGAGAAATGGTGATCTGAAGATTATCTTGGGCGAGGGGACTTCTCCCTGCTATTTAGGTTGGGTCTAAGAAGGTATCTACTTTCTTTCCTATTTTTTTTTTTAAAGATTTATTTAACTTATTTGTTAGAGAGAGAGAGAGAGAGCACGTGAACTCCCCACTGAGCAAGGATCGGAAAGTGGGATCCATCCCAGGACTCTGAGATCATGACCTGAGACCAAATCAAGAGTCAGATGCTTACCGACCGAGCCACCCAGGCACCCCGTTATCTACTGTCCACATGACCTTACATAAAGTTTAAATAATGAGGGACTTGTACTGTAAATCACAGTGTATATTTGTTTATCTGTGGATTCTGTTTATATTGATTTCTAGCCTCCAGTTCTTCCCAAATGCAGCTGAACATCACAGAAATGTAGGTCAGCATCTACTCAATTGCTACTGTATTTAAAGCCCACTTCAATACCACATGCCCCGGGGGAGCTGCTTGCTTTATATTATTTCCCACAATTTCAGAGCGGCCACAAGCTTCCTCAGATCTACGTGGTGACGCCTGACAGGAAATATGGGTGTAATTCTCCTATTGACCACCAGGTGTCCGACCCAGCCCTGTTATCAGCAAGGAAAACCGGCCTTCTTTACCCCTCCAAAGAGAAAAAAGGAATTGAAGGTGGTTGAGGGTGTGTGTGTGGGGGGGGGAGACTGTGATAAGACTTCCAGATGCTTCTTCTTGCCTCCAGACAAAGGGAATTTTTTGCATTGTTTCTCTTTGATGCATAGATGTTTCTCTCCAGAAAGCCTGGTCAGTTCCTTACAATTTAGGAAGCTTTTATTTCCACTAAGGAACTGGTGTCTGGCCAGGCCTTTTCATCTCTGAGCTTGAGGCTGGGGCTGTAGCCCCCTTCTTTTGCCTGGAAGCTCTGTCTCCTATCCCTCCTGGGATCTTTCTTCTACCAGGGTCTGATTACAAAAGAGATAAGGAAGGGATTCACCCTGCTTGCCCATCTGAGTCCTCATCGCTTCCTTAATCAGAGGAGGGCAAGGAGGGGGACCAGCATGTGAGTGTGGCACTAACTAGCTCTCCTGCAAACGGTAATGTAATTTGCCCATGATGTTACTATTACCATGAGTAGAAATACTCCCTCCTAACTCTCAAATAAGACTGTCATTAGCTTCTCCTGGTGGGAGGAGTAAGGGAATTCAGATCCACTGTGTTTTAAGAACTGGAAGCATTTTAAATTCCAGAATAAATCTCTTATCCTTTGCAGGTGGTTGGCTCCCTGCCTGTCATCTTCAGTCTTCCCTCCCTCCTTCCTTTCTTGGGGAGGACCACACACAATTGGGGAAGCTGGGGTCAAGATCAGGACAAGCGGGAGCTCCGAAGCCACGTGATTTCAATCTCCAACATCGCCTTCTCTGCCCCATTGCCGTCTGTCCTGGGACTCTGTGCAGTCCATCATCGTAGATCACCCTGCACTTTCCAGACATTTACCAGAGACGGGAGGCATCCAGATGGAGGCAGTGCTCTGAGTAGACTGGCAAACAGGGACCCTGATTATAGGTTATAGTGTGACTGAAACTCCACCCAGAGATCTGCTGAGGATGTGGACAGGATATCTTCATTTAGCACCGGCTTTAGGAGGTTCAGCGCGGGCTATTTTCCCTATAAAGGACCTTGATAACAAAGACCAAAATCCAGTCCTCCGAGAGTGTCTGGTTTTGTAGCCACTGCCTCATTATATGCATGGCTTTTAATATTCGGAGAGCCTTTTGCCAATACACATTTTCTAGTGAACTGGGAAACCGGAGCCCAGATGCGATGTATTATTGATAGGATTGTAATTTACTCCTCTCGGGTTGTATCTACAGTGTATACCATTAGCACAAAATATTAAATTACCAGTGGTTGTATATATTTGTCTATTCAGGTTTGGCTCAATGATATTTGCCTTTCGCCTCAATAAAAGATCATGAATAAAGAAAGCAGGGCAATATTGTTTTTTTGTTGTTGTTGTTGCAAGGGAATGTTGATTAAATCATTTTCTGTGTGTTGTGTTTTAGCGAGCCAGGCTTTGCAATGAAGATAGGAGACATAAAATAGTGGGGGCTGGACAGGGAAGATGGATGGGGCGGTCTGCTCCAGCTCGAGGCCCACACTGGCTTCCCCGGCAAGCTGCTCTGGGCCAGGCTCTGGGTTTTCTCCCTTCGCAAAGGGGAATGAACAGTCTGTGTTGTGCTGGCAAGAGGAGGTGGACAGTGTAGACCCTGGTGTTAGAAATACAGAGCCCCCGGCCTGTGCCGTGAAGGCTGCATCTGAATGGGGTTTGGGGGATGGGTATCCAGCCAGGCATGTGGCAGAGTCCTCTGCAGCCCAGGCATGATGCTCTGGCTGCTGTGGCCACCAGTTTTGGTTCTAGCTCCCACGTGGGGCTTGGTCACACACACGCACACACACATGCGCGCGCGCTCATACCCCTCTTCCTTTTTATTAATTTCTTTTTTTAAAGGATTTTATTTATTCATTTGAAAGAGAGAGAGCATGAACTGGGGGAGGGGGTAGGGCAGAGAGAGAGAAGTAGACTCCCGGTTGAACAGGCAGCCCGACTTGGGGCTCGATTCCAGGACCCAAAGATCATGACCTGAGCTGAAGGAAGATGCTTAACCCACTGAACCACCCAGATGCCAACCCCCTCTTCCTTTAAAAATAAATCCAGGTTACAGGGCTCAAACCAAGCTGGAGATGGAAATACTGTGTGACTTCTGCTTTGTGACCCTTTTGTTCTTTCAGAACCCTGAAGGGGAGGTATTTGCTGGTTCATTTGCCTGAGTCTTCCCTCCCCGCCCCCAACCCCATATATATATATATATATATATATATATATATATTTTTTTTTTTTTTTTTTTTTTTAAGATTTTATTTATTTATTTGACAGACAGAGATCTCAAGGAGGCAGAGAGGCCGGCAGAGCGAGAGGAAGAAGCAGGCTCCCGGCTGAGCAGAGAGCCGATGTGGGGCTCGATCCCAGGAACCTGAGATCATGACCTGAGCTGAAGGCAGAGGCCACCCAGGCGCCCCTGAACATATGTTTCCAAACAATGTCCATGGCTTGGCCTCCTCACCCTTTTGCTGTCCACGGGCCTCAGAACGGAGAGCAGAGGGTGACAGGAACAAGGTTCTGAATCCGTGCTGACCTGAAGCAGGAAGATAACTTTGTTGCAACGCTTATTCCTTCTGGCTCCTGCCAGGAGTATGGGAGCCCTTGATTCCTCAGGGCCAGAGTCCCAAGAAAGGCAGGAAGGGTGTGAAGTGGCCGCTCCCCTCGGAGGTCCCTGGCTGGGGGAGGGGGCTCAGAGACCCAAGCGATGGGTATCCAGACACAAAGCTGTAATCTCTTAAGAAAAGGCAGCACTCAGTCACCGGTTATCTATTGACTTTTGCTGCCCGGGGCGCATTCTGGAGGCGAAAACCGGTTTTTCTGAAGACTTGTCAGAGCAACGCTTTGTTTGGAGTGAGTTTGCCTCACTGGCAGGCCTGCCTTCCTAAAGCAGACCCCATTCACCCAAGGAAGGGGCAAGTAACTCAAAGGCCTGGGCATCTCCTCCAAAACGGGGTGGGGCTTTCTTTGGACTTAGGGTCTCTCCCTCCTCCCCACAACCTCCTCCTTTCCTAAAAGAGAGATGGGGAATAAACAAAAAAAATCTCGCAGCCTGGTAAAGCCAATGAAATCAGTGCTAAATCTATCAAAGCAAATCATAGACCCTGACAGCTGAGAAGTAGTATTTGTTGTTTTCCTCCCAGATTTCTATGGAGCCTGGTGTTTGAAGCGTCTGTGTTAGGGAGAAGAGACCCACATAAAGGCGATTACAATTGGTAAATGATTAATGTTGGATCTGACATTTTTATGTGTCAAGTATGTTTAAGTGCATTAACCTTTGCAGAATTTACGCCTGTACGATATGAGATATATCTTGCATAGCATCTGAAAGATCAGCAATCTGCCTTCACTTAAATCTTATTTACATTTATTTTATTACAATATAAATGGGTGGAAACAAATCTTAATCGAGTTTTTTACCCCGTTCTGCAGGTCCTGCTGGCACCGTGGGGGAGGCCGAGGGCAGCGGGGCTCCTTGCCGCTTGCAAATAAAGTTCCAGCCACCTGTCTGGAGAGCCCCAGGAGAGAGGGGGCCTGTGCCCACAGGTGCAGCTCCTGTCTCCATGTTAGCCCCAAGGGGAGGTGCCTCCGAAGGCCAGGGAGTCCGCACCCCACAGCATGAATCACGGAGTCAGGCTTTCCAGCAGACAGACAACTTTTAATTTTTGGAAGTTACAGAAAACACACATTTCCACAGCATCAATTTTAGGCAAGAAGGAAAAAGCGGCTCCCATCTGTGGTGTCTTTTGCAATCTGCCCACCGCCCAGCCCCCAGCCCCCTCTGCGGGGGAAGAGGCACTCCAGATGTCTCCGCTCAGCGCTCACGCCCTCCCCGGGCCGGAGCTACTCTTGCTTCGGCGGCCGTGTGAGCTCCACGCCTCCTGAACTTCACTCCACTGAAATCTGGTGGCTACAAGACAGACTCCGGTGGAATGAAGGACAAGAGAATCACATGGACGGTCTGGGGCTCTTTTTCTTGGCAGGTGGGCCCCGTGGCCACCCTGGCCTGTGTGCGTCGGGGTCGTGCCCGCTGAGGGTCCGCAGGATCTTTGAAACGCAGTGTCAGGGAATGCGGGGGGTGTGTGAGTGTGCACCCCCTCCCCAGGGTCGCACTCCTGCAGAAGGCTACGGCAGCCGGCTGACCGAGACACCCCCTGGGGCCTGCAGCCCGGGCATCCAGTGCTGAGTGGCAGGGATGGGGAGGCGGGGTGCTGCGGGGCTTGCGCCCTCCCGGACATGTCCCCGGGAAGCCTTCTCTGCATTTCCCTTGCTGGTATGCTGGTTATCATCTGCCCCTGTCTGTGTCCCCTGCCGGGGCCATACCTGAGTCTGATGGGGTTGGTCCTGGCTGGAGGAGGCAGGTACTCTGAAATGACTTGAGAAAAATCCATCCGTAATGAACTCGCTTATCAAGGTGATGGAACGCAGGGGCAGGGGCAGGGGCATTCCTTTCCAGAATGTGCCATCCAAGGAGCATGAGCAGTACTTTGCAGGCCCATCTATCTGCCAGTGTGAAACCAGGCAGAAGTGGGCGAGGAGCTGTGGGGAGACCAGAATGCCTGGCTGGGGCCAGGCCCATTCCCGAGGGCAGGAATGGGCAAAGGAGGAGACTTTCTGGTCTTGCCCCCTGCAGACGATATTATCTAGGATGTCCACTTTCCAGTGACTTCCTTTGCCAAATCGGCCTGGAAATGAGTATATATTCTTTGGGCAAGGCATTGGGGGCTGGGGGTGAGCTGGGTAGGAGGTGGCCTGGCTTTCGGAGGCTGGACCAATCAGGGAGGATGGAAACTCTCCGAGGCTCTCAGTCCTCTTTAAAGCAATGCCGGTCCACCTGCTGGCCCCTTCCTTGCTGTGCCCAGGCACGCCCGTGGCTCAGTCTAAGCCCCATAAAAGGCTGTTCTCAGCACCAGCACACAGACTGGGTGAGTTTGGGCAGAGCCACCCTGTTGTTTGGAATACTTTCTTCCTGGGGCTTGTTCTGACCCGACCCAAGGAGGCCCTGGCTTATGATGCGGCTCCTCCCCCGAGAGCCGGCCCCCTGGGCATCGGGGATCTGAAGAAGGCTCTTAAACAAGGGCTTGGCTGTTTCAGCTATGGCCGAGGAGCCTGGCTTTCCTTGCTCAGGGCGAATACAGGTGCTGCTGGGGGCAGGGAGTGGGGACAGGCTGGCCCCATCCTCTCCCATAAATACTCACAATTCTCAATCCCGAGAGAGAAACGTGCCCTGCTTGTGAATGGTGTAGACTTTATAATCCTCCTGTATTGCCTGTGGCCCATTTCACAGTCAAGGAAAGAAAGAGACCAGCCAGGCTGGTTCGGTTCACGACGGTGGGAGGAAGTCATATGGGGACAGAAGGACTCTTTGCTTTCCCTTCGGATTTCAGACCAACTCGGACAGCAAAGGGACCATCCGTCCCCCTGCAGATCCTCCTCATGTCACTCTTACCCTCCCAACATGTGTGGTCCACTAGCTTCTTCAAGTCTTCAGCTCGCATGTGCAGAGTCTCACCCTTGTGTGGGGTTTTTAGCCTCTAGGGTGGATACCCCAGAGATAACAGTGTCTGCAAAAGCACTTTAACTGCGAAAGACCATGCGAACAGGAGGTCGTTTTGACATTGGAGAGCCTAAAAAAGACCGGCCCTTCCTTCTTTCATCATCCACTCTGGCCTACAGACCTGCTACCAGGCAGAGACAAGAAAAGAGGAGCCTAGAACCTGTACCCGGAGCCTCAACCCATTTTAGACCCCATACCCAGAGTTTGAGAACCTCTACCCACCATGCTTTGGTCAACTTGATGCCCCAGTATGTTCTCCTTGGCCACCTGCTATGTTGGGGTTGGGTGAGAGAAGCAAATAGTGCCTGTGTTTGGCTTTAGAGTAAGTTCATGCAGTGACGGCTCTCCTGATCCCCAGACACCTTCAGAACTGTGCCCCAAATGGCTCTGAAATATAACCAACTTGGACACGAGAACCCAAGAATGGAACCAGGTCCTGAAGTTCTTGCTACAGCTGTACCCTCCAGCCCAGCGCTGAAAAGCCAGTACCGGGCACTCCCCTCCCCTTCGCCCCACCCCATTCCTCCAGTTGGAGTGAAATCAGCCAGAGCTGTAATCTTGGTATCCGACTGCTCGAGACCTGCCTTATCCCACCAATTTCCACTCTCAGTGACCATTATTGCCTGAGATCACTGGAAATTGCTCTCCAAGACATAAAAACAGGCTGGAGATTTGGCTAAAATGAAGTAGGTCCTCCTATTTTAGCCTTGGAAGTAGTGGATCATCAACTTGCAGAGAGTTTGGCTTTTTCCCCACAGCTCATGCTCTTCTCTGTCCAATGATCCTCCCGGTACAGGCATGTGGCTTTGGTTTCCCAAAGCGCCCCAAATCACAGATTTCACACTCACCTGTAAGTATGCGTGTCTGTACCTTCAGATATCAGGGCTTACTCTGAGCTTGATGCAAAATAATACATAGAGTTTTTCTTAAGCTAATTTGGGACAAAGAGAGGTCTGGAGGCTCAGGTGTACGAGAGGAAGAAAAGGAATTCCGAGTCTCGGAATGTTCTTTCGCTCCTAGGGTCTGAGGACAGGGCCCAAGAAAGGAGAAACACTTACTGTGCTGTGTCCAGCCCAGCCGGCCTGTTCCTGGGGGAGGGTGGGGGCCAGTCCTGCAGAGTCATCCGCCCTTTAAGAAAAAAGAATACGGAAGCAGAGAAACGTGGAACTGGAGTCGAGGGCGCCCAGATAGCTGGACGAGAAGGTTGGGAGTAGACAGCGGGTTTCAGGGGACCTTCTAGAAATAGAACTTGTAGGAATAGGTAACAGACAATAAAAGAGAGAGAAACTGGTTTTTCCAAGGCAAAGGTGAAGAAGGACTCAGCCCCTTTCAAGGAGGTGGTACTAGTTTCACTCTTTATTTATGCACCTCTCAGCCCAGCTTCGGGTTACCTGCGAAGCCCAACCAATGGCGTGAGGGCTCGGGTGGCTGGCTCCGCCCCTCAGAACCCAAGCCCCGGGGGGCCAGGGACCGCGGGCGGGGGGCGGGGGGAGGGGGGGCTTCTGCAAGCTAACCTGGCTTTCTTATTCTGTAAACACCAGCAAAGGTCTCTGTCATTGGAGGAACACTGCAGGTTACCTGAGCACTGCCCCTAAAGTCTCTGGTTCCCCGAAGATCTGGGGAAGAAATGATGGGGAAGGCTCAAATCTGATCTGGACTACCGTGTGTGCTCCCGTGGTGCCACTCCTGTGTGTGTCCGCAGTGGCCATCGCTGGTCTTTTGAGCTTTTCAGCCATGCCGCGGCTTCCTAGCCCAACACTTCAGGAATGCAGAGAGCCCACCAGTCATCAAGGGACAGCTGTAGAAAGGCGCCCAAGGGTGGGAGCAGAGGCCCAACCCAGTGGGTTTTCCCAGCATTTAGCCCAACGTGAATTTGCTGCCCTCCTGTGAGAAGCAAGTGCTTTCTATTTTTATTGATTTGATTGGTTTATTTGAGAGAGCACAAGAGCACAAGCAGGGGGAGTGGCAGAGGGAGAGGGAGAAGCAGGCTCCCACTGAGCCCAGAGCCTGCAAGGGGCTCCACCCAGCCCCAGCGTCCTGCGATTGACCTGAGCTGCAGGCAGATACTCAACCGAATGAAGCACCCAGGGCCCCCACAAATGGTTTTATAATCCAGGAGTCTTTGTGATCTGTTTCCCTTCTATTTCTGAGGGTGGGAAAAAACTACTCTGAACGAGGGGAAGTTGGGGAGAGACCAAAGAAATTACAGAAAGAGCCAGCAAACTACCAGAAAACGTTAAAGGGGTTGGATTCTAACCCCTGATTATTTTAATTTCACCTTCCTCTGCTCAGCGGTGGCCCCTCCACTTCCCTCCGTCCTTCTCCTTTCCTGCTTCTCTCTTCCCACTTTGCCCTCTTGGTGCACTGGAAGGGCAAGGGAAGTTGAAGTCTCCTCATGCGTAGTGCCTTTTGCTAAGAATTTTAGTCTGACTTCCACTTATTTTCCTGGCCCATCTCTGGGTGTGCAGCAAGGGTGGGTCCCTGGGTCCCTCCCTTCTCCAGGTCAAGGAGGGGGATTCGAGAACCCAATCTATAGGGCATCTTGATGCAATCCTGTCCCATGGCCCTTCCTGAAACTGAATCCTCCCTGCTCCAAATCTCTAGAAATCAGCTAATCCAAACCTCTCACGGAACAGAGGGGGAAACCAGCGTTCAGAGAGGCTCTCGGTCTCAGGTTCTCGCAGGTGGTGTAGGGCCAAGGGTCTCGTCCATCTGGATCTACAGGCCTCCAGGGAGGCTCTCTTTATAGCAAGCAATGTATACTGCCTCTGCCTCTGGGCAGCCTCACATTCGTCCAGAGGATTCTGTACTCTTTGTGGAAGAAGAGGAAACTCCTCTGGGGACAAGGGGAGGGAGATTTTCAGGGAGATTTTCTAGGCGATGGCTTTCGTAAGAGTAGGACTCCTCCCCGTAGCCGTCAGAGCAGGGGTGTTCCCCACCAGCCAAACCCAGTGTGGCTTCGTGGAGCCTGAGCCTGCCATTTTGCAGTCAGTAAGGTCGACCCAGAAGCAGAGTCCCTGGCCAATTCGCACACACTTGTGGGTTAGAGATCTTGTGCTCTCGTCTGTCCCTTGCTGCGTTTCATTCATTTTCTCACTCTCTCTGTAAAAGCGTCAACTCAGTACAGGCGAGCAAGAGGCCGTGTTTGCTCTTTAGGAGCTCCCGACCTAGATGTACACACCCACGAACGGACATCAGAAACAGGCCCCTGAGAAAAACACTATGAGTATGTCGCAGAAGGGAAATGTCGCGTTTTGTCTGTGATGCAGGAAGGTCCCAGAGAGAAGGCGACATTGGAGCTGACTGGAATGATGAGGCAGGACAGGGGGTGCGGATTAAGGGGTGGTTAGGATGTGACTGGAATGAAAATCCTGAGGAAGGGCCCTCACACTGCGGCTGGCTCGGAAGCTCACTCTGGTCCAGGGTGGGGCTAGACGCAGGGCAACGGGCTGCTGATGCATCCGACTACCCCAGAATGGGGAAATGAAGGGGAAGGGAAAAGCTAGGGCAGAAAATAAGCATAAATCCTACTGGTTATGTTCTTCCCCTGGGGGGTGATCTTTGGCTTTTCCATTCCAATTTTAGTATATGTGCTGCCGAAGTGAGCACTGGCTTTTCCATTCATTCTGAAAAATGGAAACAAACTGTAACCTAGTTGACCCAGCCAGGAAGGACTCCCCTGCCCTAAATAATGAGATAATAATCACATTGAGGGGTGCCTGGGTGGCTCAGTGGGTTAAAGCCTCTGCCTGCGGCTCAGGTCATGATCCCAGGGTCCTGGGATCAAGCCCCGCATCAGGCTCTCTGCTCAGCAGGGAGCCTGCGTCCTCCTCTCTCTCTGCTTGCCTCTCTGCCTGCTTGTGATCTCTCTCTGCCAAATAAATAAAACAAAAGCTTAAAAAAAATCACATTCTCTTATTATTGTTACTGATTTCAACTTGATTCAGCAAGGTCCAGGAAGATGCTCTGTGGACCGTTGGGACACTGGTTTCTATGGTGGGTCTAGAGGGGGTGAGGAAGCGCATTTGGGTGTCTTTGCTGGAAGACACCTGTCCCCCCCACGACTCAGTCACGTTCTTTGTTCCAAAGTCAGCTCGAGAGGCAAAAGACCTGGATGCCCTCCCTTTCTCCACATTTCCTGTCCCGAGGCTCGAAGGGGCATTTCCAGACTCAGCCTGCCTCCCATCTCCACTCAGGCGTTCACCATTTCAAGGGTGTTTGTGCATTTCTCTAATGTAGGGCTTTGGGTGTCAAACTGGTGTACTGTGTTATCACTCCCCCACCCCCGACCAGGCCCGAGCCAGGGTTTCTCCACTGTGAGATCTTTGGTCCCTACACGTATCCCTGGGTCTTGGAAACACACCATAGTTTCCTCTGCTCTGAATCCAGCCCCATATCTTATACCCCATCTTTGGCTTTTGAGGAAATAGGGAGGGAAGATATTGCAAACTCTCCCAAGTGTTCTGACTAATTAATATCAATCTTACCTACCGGTCCCACTAGATTGAATTCAGGTGTAATCACCTCTAACTTGGCAGCTCTGCCTCCATGCCCTGCATGGGGCCTGACATCCTTCATAAAGGCTGTGGAATGAACTTTAATTCTTTCTAGTGGAGAGGGGCACTGAGGAGCAGTTTCCAAGAGCCCCCATGGCATTAAATTTGGGGTGGGCTGATATCTTAGGGGGGAATCAGGAAAGTTAGTGTGACACAAGGAGACAGCTTGTCCCCAGAAACCTTATGGGGACATCAGAGCCCATGGCCTCAAGTGTGTGTGGGAGGAAGTCTGTTGGGCTGCTTACAGACTGGAGCCTTCATCACCAGCTTCTCACTTGTTGTTGGCTTCTACCTCTGAACCATGTTTTGAAGACCAGGAGGACATTTCCCCAAGAGGTTTCTCAGTTAGGCTTGCATGTTAATTCTTCTGCCACTGCCTAGGTTCAGTACTTGGGCCTAGAAAGTAACTGCACAAACATAGGATGGGTGAGATGTGGTGCGGCAGCAGCAGAAATGGATTAAAAAAACAAACAAACCCTAAAACTAACTTGGGCTTGAACTTATGGTAAGCTTTATGTGACTCAAAGAACATGATGTGGTTGCCCAAAGAGCAAATTCTGTCTTTGGTTGTATCATTAGAGATATAAGATGGAAAACAAGGGAGGTGATATTCCTATTCTACTCTGTATTGATCAGATTACATCGGGTTCCTTACATTCAGTTACGGGTTTCCCATTTTAGGAAGGGTCAATAGAAATCTAAAAGTGAGGAAAAAAAGTGGTCAGGTGGATTTGAAAACAGGTCACTCTGGGGAAGGATCAAGAAATGGGATTTTTAGTCTAAAGAAGTGATGCCTGGGGATTGCAGGGGGAGAGATATGATAACTATTTTCAATGATATGAGGATGTGCCACATAGAAGAGGTTCATATTAGTTCTTAGTGGCTGCATGGGGTAGAAGTAGAGGCAAGTTCTTTTCCTGTTACCAGTTCCCCGGAGGAGCACCTGCTCTACAGAGGATGCAGGCAGGCACCCAAAGAAACCTGATGGTTCTGGAGGCAGAACAGCCAGTGGGAGAGGGGGAGGTCTCTTTTCAAGTGGTAAGGGGAAGGACCAGCACGTGGTAAAGAACACCTGTCTCCACAGGTGGGAGTAAAGCCCTAAACCCAAGCCGGTAAACCAAACCAAGATCCCTTCCTCCCGTCTTGACTAAACCTTCCCTCCTGTTTCATTATTTTCTCTTTAGTTGGCGTGCCTGGTACTAGTGCTGTGCAGCTAGAAGCTTATTTGGTTTGGTCTTCACTAGCCAGGTCTCTGTACGTTGCCTGTTCCCTGAGGCACATCCCCGCTCTGCATGTAACACCCTGTGGCCTGTGCACACCTATCATACCTTGCATTGATTTCTAGTCTTTCTCTCTCACTAGACCATGAAACTATTCAAAGAAAGGAAAGTCCTATGTTCTTCATACTTAGGAGTTCCTGGCACAGGGTAGGTGCTCAGGAAATATTTGGTGAGTGGGTGAAGAGGAAGAGGGACCTGCCTGGGGGAGTCTGACCCTTTGTGACTGAGGAGACTTGGGGTCTGGGTCTAACACCCCTTTCCCTTCATGCTCCTGACCCTATTCGGCTTCAGCATTGATAAGAACCTATCCCAGAGTTGCGGGAGCTACAACCAGAGGTTTTCCTGCTCCAAGGGATCTGAAAGCTCATCACCCAGTTTTCGGTTTCTGGGCTGGGACTCGAGGCCCCATTCCAGAGGTAAAGGTATATTTTCTGGAGACTGTAGAGGGTATGAGGACGGTCTCTCCTTCCTGGGCCCTCTCTCCCAAGGCCTAAGGTACTCCCTCAGATGAGGGGAAAATCCTAAGAGACATGATAGGGAAGTCCTCTTGTCTGTAGGTCGGCCACTCTGGACATTTCCCACCATTTTCTGCTCCAAACAATTTCTCCAACTTGCCTAGAAACTTTCTGGGTTTGGAGAACTTCCATTTCCCTGGGAATGGTTATTCAAAATTTTCTTTTCTTTTCTTTTTCTTTCTTTCTTTTTTTTAAGATGTATTTTTTCAAATTAACTTGAGAAAGAAAGAGAGAGTGCAAGCATGAGTCAGGGGGAGGGGCAGAGGCAGAGGGAGAAGCAGGCTCCCCGCCAAGCAGGGAACCTGATGCGGGACTTGATCCCAGGACCCCTGGATCACGACCTGTGCCGAAGGCAAATGCTTAACAACTGAGTCACCCAGGTGCCCCTGAAATTTTATTTTCCTACATTAACATCTGAACATGACTTTAGGAAAGCGGAGGGGTGGGAGGAACATTTGGGGGGTGGGGGGCAGAACGGTCTTCATAGAAGAGGCTTTGATAAGTTGAAACAGTTCATATTATTAAATAGCAAGGGGAGATTTCAGAGGATTTTTCTCTTCGGTCTTTAACACATGGCTCCCACCTTTTGGAGAATGAGAAGGTATGGGCAATGCAGAGGAGAAACAGGTGTCATTGTTAATTCACAGCCTTCACTCAATCTTTATCATGCACTTACTAAGGCCAGATACTCTACCAGGTGCTGGGAATAAATGGATGGCTAACACCCGGCCCCTGACCACAAGGACTTTCAGGTACAGTGACAGAGACAGCCCAGTGACACATGGGAGGGACAAGTACTGGAGCCCCTGTAGGAATCAGAGAGAGGAGCCTATACCGCCGCCTGGTAGTTCAGGAAGGCTTCATGGAGGTGGTGCCATCCAGCTGAGCTTGGAAATGCAAGAGGAAATACACCAACTGGAAGAAAAAAATGATTTGTTCTGAGGATTCCTTGGGGCTCTAGGGTTGAGCAGAGATGGGCAAGTTGTCTTCTTCCTAAGTAAAAGATAAAACAGTGCAAACTCCACCTGGGTCACTGGACAGATTCAGATTTACCACCTGGGGGGTCTAGAGTGAAGGATGGGAGGAGATTGAAGGAGCCCACCCTGCCTAGGAGGAAAAAAAATCTAAGCCAAACTTTTTCTCATCAGCTTCTCCGCAAGATGGACCTACGTAGGTAATCACGTTTGGCGATCTCTGTTGGCTGCCTCTTTGTGGTTTTTTTTTTGTATGTTTCATGATATGCCAGTTCGAATTTGCTAAATAAAGAGGGAAGGTTGGCAGGCGAGGGGCAAGTTTTAATGGGGAGAAACTAACTGGTGAGCTGGTCAAGTGAGACAAGCAGGCTTCAGGCCACCAGGCTGCTTAGCTCAGCACCAGGGAGGGCTACAGGGCGCCTGGGCGCGCGCATGCGTACGCGTCTGCCTACCGCTAATTATAATGCAAGCCTACTTCTGCCTGGCTTGCCCAGTAGTCCCAGAAAGGAGATGAGGTGGGCAAAATGGATGCGGTAGAAAAAGAGGGGGGAGAGTCAGATAGTTGCACAACTTTTCTGTGAAAGTTTCTTAAAACCTACTGAGCTGGTTATGGGGGAAATAAGCCAAATCTGGGTCTGTCTTCCATACCAGAAACCCTTAAACAGAGCAACAAGAAACAAAACTTCAGCTGGGGAATCTTCTTAGGGCGCGGAGCACAGGCTCTGCTCTGAGAACGTGCTAGCAGGTGCCCGCTCGTCCATCTTGCTCGATTCCTGGAGAAGCAAAGCTCTGTGTGCTGAGTCCAGCAGTTATGAGCAACAGAGCAATAAAACAGTCGAGGAGTCCTTCACTGCAGTGGAATGGGATAATCCTACAATTTAATAAGCAGGAACGTTACAGCAGGGCTGAAGCAAATTGTTCCTAGGTGATGAGATTGCCGGCTCCTCCTGGGTCGGGAGCGCAGCGGTGGGAAGGTGTTTGAAGTTCCCGTTACTGGGGGTGGGGGATGGGAGGAGGGGAAGCTGGGGAACAGGGGGACCCCAGCCTTATGAAATAATCGGGGTGGGTGGCGGGAGAGGCCGCGTCAGGCAGGCAGTAAATTCCTCTGGGGTGGGGGCTCAGGGGAAGGGAGCAGAGGTAGGTTCCGTTACTGCTACTTACGCAGTGTAATCATGTGGACTCTGCCGCTCGCTTCTCCATCTATAAAATGGACACAGTAGTAGTAATGCCTAGACAACGCATGGGAATATCTGCCCCTCCCCCCAGAATGAGGAAGAGATTCAGTCATTATGAATGCTTATCACACCTAAGATTCAAAAATGTTAAGATGCAGAGTCTTGTGGACTTAGGAGTTGCTAGTGTGTCCAGTTTCTGGGTTCAGTGTGTGATGTTGGGCGCTCCTTGGTTCCCCTCCAGCCAACCCAGAGATGCACTGCAGCTGGCTAACACCTGCTGGTGCGAGCCGATTATTAAAATTTCAGAAAATAGTTTGCCATCTGGTTGTTAAACATGTTGGTTGTTGGAAATCAGCCACGGTGGGAGTACTTACACTGTGTTACAAATCAGGGTCCTCTGGAGAGCTTGTGGAATCAGGCATTCCCAGCACGCCCCTGACCCCACCTTTCTGCCTTCAGGTTGGGCCCACCGCTTCCCTAGGGCCAGCTCCCTGGTTCTGCTTCCCGGTAACACTCCGCACACTGGGGCAGGGATGCTGAGGGCCCTGGAGGGGGCCTGGTTCTGGTCCTGCTACCCAAATTCCTGTCTCATCCAGCTGCTTTTCTGTCTCTAGATGTGGGCTAAATGTTTTTGTATTCTTGGCTTTTGATTCCATTTTTCCCTCCATCCAGAATGTTCTTCTGAATTCTGAATATACTTGATCTTGAAGCAGCAGCTCCTACCAAAGTTTCGGCCACCACTTCTTGCATTCCCGATCTTGGGGGCCCACTCCCCTCCCCAGGGGCCTCTCCACGATCTGTCTTCCCTGTGTGGTGGGCAGGTGGGAGCTGGCTCTCCCTGCCACAGGCCTGGATCTGCCTTCTGAGCCAGGGCCAGGCTCCACTAACGTGCCCTGATTCCTTCTCTTAAAATAATTATACCAGGGTTTTCCTCATATTTTGCTCCTAGAATCCTCAAGGGCATAGACGTTTTATAGATACGGAAACCAAGCTTAAGTAACTCGTATGAAGTGACATAACTAGTAAGTGTCAGAATTTAGATTTGAAGAAAGGCTTTTCTGACTCCTTGGGCCTGGGCTCTTGCTGTCTCTTCCCCCAACATTTCCATATTCTGGGTCATTTTTTCTCTCCCGTACAGTGTCAGGGTTAAATGCCTGCCTGGTGAGTTGACTAAAACTTCCCTTCCTTTCAGTCACGTATTTTGTGATGAAAATGAGATGGGCACCAGGGAGGGATTATGAAATGATATCACTTCTGCAAAATCCACCTTCCCTCAGGAAAGCCCTGAGAATACTTCCCCTGGTGGACACTCCCGGCTCCATGTTCCCCTCAGAATGAAGCCCAGAGCTTGTGTAAAGGCTGTTGAAAGGGACTTGTCCAAGGGCTTTTGGCTGAGGAGAAGTATTTAACAAGATTTGTAGTTCTAACGGTGCACCTATTTAACCTTCCAACCTTCCAACCTTTCCAACAGCTTTAGCGAAGCTCGTCTGCCCCTTGTTGGTTTTGTAGCCAGCACCAACACCAATTTGCATTTCCCTCAAATCTGAGGGCCATGAGCCCACGTGACAATGCAAAGTGAACAAGTAAATAAGCTCTATTACAATGAATGAGAGACACTCCTGAGGGGTTTCCTTGTCATTTCTGACCTATGTCTCCATGTATGTGTACATCATCTGGGCGTCCTCTTCCCCACCAAGCAGGGAGTGGTGAGGATATAACAAGGAGAATTTCCTATTTTTCCACAGGCCTGATGCCTCATCCTCTCTGGACTTGGAACTCTGAGCCCACCCTATTTTCCAGCCAGTTTGAAAGGAGGTAAGAGACACTGCCTTACACCTGTCGTTTCTGAACCCTAAGAGAGCCAACGCCACACAGTGGGCAAGAGGCATTCCCTGGGCTTTCCTCTGATGGAAAATCCAGAGCCCAGAGTGCCTTCTTTCCCATGAAAGTTCCGCCAGAATGACAGTAGGTAAAATTACAGGTTTACCTCAGGCCAATGTTTTGAAGAAATGTGGTGCTCCTGTTCTCGTCCAGCTAAGCTCTGATGTGTGCAGTCTCCCTGTAATTATGGTATAATTGAATTTAACTACAGGGCTAGAACTAGTTTTCAACCAAGACCCCTCAAATAATTTGTTGCTTATTAGAAAGAAATGGGTACTCTTACTGGCTTTAGGGACATGCGTGTATGGCTCCCCCAAACTTGCCAATAGAGGAAAAAAGAATGGCTGCCGTGAGCCCCAGTAATTTAGTGGTGTTGGTTGAATCACGGTACCCTTGTATCCGAGCTCTGAACAGTCCAGAAATTTCTTTGAAAATGAAATCCAGAGACGAGGCTTCCCCAGGGCCCCCACGGTGATGTTCTAGGCTCTCCCACTCCTTTGGTTAGGAGATTATTCTATTTTTTTTTTTTAAAGATTTTATTTATTTATTTGAGAGAGAGAGAGACAGTGAGAGAGAGCATGAGCGAGGAGAAGGTCAGAGAACGAAGCAGACTCCCCATGGAGCTGGGAGCCTGATATGGGACTCGATCCCGGGACTCCAGGATCACGCCCTGAGCCGAAGGCAGTCGTCCAACCAACTGCGCCACCCAGGCGTCCCTGGTTAGGAGATTATTCTAAATACCCAGAGTTTGCAAACCACGGGTTGTGGGTTCAATCTGGGCATGGGTTTATGTTATTCAGCTTGCAAGGTGTTCAGAGTTTTTCAAGTTAAGGGTAACAGATTTAAACGAGACAGTTTCACATAAAATTCTGGATTTCAGCTCTCCCTCAAAAAGAAAAATAGAGGGGCGCCTGGGTGGCTCAGTGGGTTAAAGCCTCTGCCTCTGGCTCAGGTCATGATTTCAGGTCCTGGGATCAAGCCCCGCATCGGGCTCTCTGCTCAGCAGGGAACCTGCTTCCTCCTCTCTCTCTGCCTGCCTCTCTGCCTACTTGTGATCTCTGTCTGTCCAATAAATAAATAAATAAATTTTATATATATATATATATATATATATATATATATAAACTATATATAGTGTGTATGTATATATATTTATAAGAAAAATAGAATCTGTTCATCCAGGACCTGAGGTCCTTCATTACCACACTTCCCTGGACTTGACTCTCAGGTCCTTTAAAGAAGGCGCCCATTTAACTTTCCTGCCGTCATCATTCGCTTCCTTACGCTTCTTTCATTACTGGCACTTGTCTTATTTGGACTTTTGAGTCTCCGTCTGTTTCTCAGTACCAGCCCCAATCTCTCAGTAATATGAACTGATCTTTCATTGAAGGCCATAACCTAGTGCAAAGAGTAAGGTCTTTTGAATCCCAGAAACTTCTTTCAATCCTGGCTCCCTTGTTCAATAACTGTGTTACTTTGGAGGCCAACTCTTTGTTTCTGATCACCATTTCCACATCTGGGACTCCCAACGTACCACGTCAGAGGCTGGTGAGTCTCTCAGCCCAATCCTTGGCACATGGTGGAGAATCGGTAACAGGTTCCCCATGATCTCATGCTTCCCTAACTGGAAGCAGAGAGTGGATGCTGGTATCAGTCAACTTCATGGAGCCCTTGTGCAGAAAGACACCTGGGGAATTACTTTTGTTTCCATCTCTGCCTCCAACTTAACCCCCTCCCACAGGTGAAATGCAGAGAGCTAAACCCACCTGCTCCAGGTTACTTGGTGAACAACCAATAAACCCAGGCGTCCGGGCTCTTGGCCCAGTGCTCATTTCACTTGGGACAGCCTGCCAACCCCACACAGATTCTTTCCAGGAGAGTTGAAGACGGAGCGAGCGTGGGATTTCTGTTGCTTGGGGCTTGACAAAAAGGTTGCAGACAATGAGTGGTTTGAATGTCTGAAAAGAAGCATCAGGGAGTGACCTGAATTAAGCACACAATTGTTGCAAGATATAAGCAGGGTATGAATAAGCTCTGCATTACCATTTCACTCTTTAACAAGGCGGTTTGCACAGACATACCTTCCTCATGCCTTGTCATCCTTTTTGAGGTGACTGTGCAGTAAAGTTGTGACATCTGGGTTAGCACCGTCATCATCTCTGGCTGACTCTTTAAAGTGAAGGAAAATAATATCAAATAGCTGATCCAGCCTCATCGTCTTCCCACCACCAGGATCCTTTATGGACCATGTAGTCATCAGACATGTGTCTTCACTTGCAAATGGCTCAAGGGTTCAGTGGGGGTAAGGGAAGGTGCCTGGGAAATCCTGCCATCTTCTCATAGGTGACTCAGACTCCTCATGGTCTGGGAGAGAGACAACCAGGATTCCAGCCCACATCCACTACCGAGGATCTGTGTGACCCTGGACAAGTCACTTCACATCCGTGGATCTTTGTTTTCTCATTTGTTAAAAGATGGGGCTGGAGAGGATGAATTCCAGCTCTAACAGTCTTATGTGACTATTAACACTGTTAACGGAGAACTTAACCTTCAGAAGGTTGCAGAAACAGTTGGGGAAGGACCCTAATCAGGTTGCTGCAGGACAGGAGGGACGTTATGATGCTCGATGGGTCAGAGAGAGGCTGGGGGCAAGGAACCAGAATTTATGGTTTGTTATTTACAACCCTTGGTAATTTCAATGAGCTGGAAGAATGCCAGGCTGCTGAGTTGTTTTGGCTGAGCACAGTGCAGGGGTCAGAAGAGGGCTCCATGGAGGTAGGGAATGTGGTGGGAGGAGGGGGCAGGAAGTAGAAGACTTTGCAAGTCCATTCTTAGGTTTATAGACGGAGCAGTGCATCCTTGGGTAGTGGGTTTCACTCAAACTCACTTACCTAGAAATGTAGATGCGGGAAGATTGTGTGTGGGTCAGGGATGACATTTTAACAGGACTGGCTCTTCAGTTCAGATCAGACCAAAGATAGGAGTGTAGAGAAAAGAAGTGGCGATGGATTTCTCTTTCATAATTGACTGAGTGGTTTCCAACAAAGCGTTTAGTCTCTCTGAATCTCTGGGGTTGATGTCCTTCCTGGGGCTGACCTGATTTTATTCTCTCCAAGCCTTTGGATAGAGAGGCTTCAGCTGGAGCCAGAAATAATGCACAGATATTGATTTTTTTGGACATGAGGTCTTGACTTGGGCTCAGGACCACCGTGAAGTGGGGTTCAGAGTTTTTTTCTGTCACCTGCATCCTGGCAGAGCTCTTGCAGTTGCCCTGTAGCTTCAGAAATTAGAAAAGTTCTGTGGAAAGGTGGAGGCGAGATTGAAACTGGGCCGGACTGGATCGGATCAGGGGTGGTTCTGCCCAGAGGAGCCTGATTTCAAGTCGGCCACGCCCTCCTTTGCTTTCCTGAAGATTTAACTCAAGGGGTACCCCTCCAGATGCTGTTTACAGCATCCACTGGTTTTCTGACCACATGGATGACCACCGACGACTTCTTTCTTTCCTCCTGTGTTGCTCTCCCCATCCTCTGGGCTGCCGTGTGGTCTTTATCACATTCCACACCCCACACCCCCCCCCCCCCCCCGCCAGATGCTCCCGCCCAAAGTGTTCTCTTGCACTGACCTGCTTGGGCTGTTACATTCTGAATCCTTCAGTCTAGCTTTTAATTACAAGCTATTCTGTATTGTCCTCTAATTGTTTCACATATACTATTTACCTCCTTGCACCTCTCCAGATTGTGGGTTTCCTGGAGCCAGGGAACCTGTCTTTGGCCTTCCTCGTGTCACCAGCTGGCCCGAGCTTGCTGACCTTACGGAGTCTGACCTTTCATGGTCACGGGCTTTGTGCTAGACATGTTCTTCCCTGGACCTTTCTTCTGCCTCCACGCACCTCCCCCAGCTCCTTCTTTTTCAGCTGGGGCCCTGCAGCTGCCCTAGCATGCCTGCTGCAAATCAGCTTGAAGTAAGCTGTCTGTAAGTGCCCCGGTGAGTCAATCAGGGCCCCTCCTCGGAGACAAGGAATTCTGAGGTCTTGCAAGCACATGCCTGCCCATCTGTGGAACGATTCCATGGCTAACCCTCATCTTGCCTCTGGGAATGCTCCTGACTTCTCCCTTGCTCGAGTCAGCTTCTTCCCTCCTCCACGGTCTGCCCTGACTTGTCAGGTATAGACGGCAGGGCGGTTCTGAACAGCCAGCCGTTGGTGGGGAGAGGCGGGACATCTGCCTTTCTGGGGCATTGTGGGATTCTGGTGGGCTTCCTTTGATAAACCCAAAAGAAAGAGGAGAAACCATGGAATCAAGGCATTTTTGAACTCTTCCCCCCAAGAGAGCTATAGTAGGGTGGGGAAGAAGAGGCCAAGGCTCTGATCTGGCTTGGCTACCAATTAGCTGTGTCATCTTGTATGACTCACTCACTCTCAGCCTCCTTTTCTGTAAAGGGAGGTAGTTGTATTAAAGCAGTAGCTTCCAAACTTAGGAAACAAAGGAATCCTTTTATCAAATGGAATATAAGGAACCATTTCAATTTCCAGAATGGGAGAGTGGAGCCATTCTGGTTGAAGCAGGGGTGTGGTGGGGGGCCCTTGGTTTCCTCCCGGGCTTTGAAATTATCCCCTGAAATACCTTATTGGAACTTCCCAGGAACCCACTATGAAAAGCGCTGAGAAGGATGATCTCTATAGCCTGTTTTATTTATTTTATTTTTAAGATTTTTACTTGATTTATTTGTTGGGGAGAGAGAGAGAGGGAGCACACGCAGGGGGAGTGGCAGACAGAGGCAGAGGGAGAGACAGGCTTCCCGCTGAGCAGGGATCCCAATGTGGGGTTCTATCCCAGAACCCTGGGATCGTGACACAATCCAAAGGCAGGCGCTTAACCAAGTGAGTCACCCAGACATCCCTCTATGGCCTGTTTGAGCTCTGACAGTCTCCAACATTTGCTACTCAAAGATCCTGGGGCCAGGAGCAGCACCAGGGAGCTTGCTAGGGATATAACAATCAGAATCGGCATCCCCAGATTAAGAAGATCTCCCGGTGATTTATTTGAGCTTGAGATGCACTGGTCTTTATCGGTGTTCTGTGACCTGGAGAGCTAGGTGATGCAAAGACTGAGGGGCGGGGGGGGGTGCATCACATTATTCACAGAAGTCGGTGGGCCCTATGGACTGGGGTTGGAAGTGCAGGTCATATTTCTTTCTTGCTTGAGTGCATTCATTGTGCCCTGGATGGGGAACCAGCCGTTGGAAACAGCAAAGCTTGTTCTTGGCTTCGCTGAGGAGGGAGGAGAGGGGCTGTCCTTTGGCCCTGAGGAGTCTATGTTCAATAACGCTGGAGACAGAGCATTTCGAAGAAGGATTCCTATGCCCAGCATGGCCGTGCTCACTGCAGATGCTGGACTAGCGTGACTGGGATAGACCTTTATGCTCTCTAACATCTGTCTCTTCCTCCTTGTACAGGCCCCCTAATCTCTCTTCAGCATCTGGGTTAAGATGGATAGGCTTGGATTAAAAGACCTGTATTTTAGTCACAACTCTGGCCTTGTCTAGTATTGTTCCCTAGGGTCCCTCTACTTCTGCAGGCCTGTCACACAGCACGGTCACCGTCACATAGCTGAGAAGATGACAAAAGTGTGTGGAAGCTCTTTCTTTCAATTGTGGAGTGCCAAAAAGGAAGGGATATTTTTATGTCACTTCTGATTTGTAAAAATATCCAGAGTTTGGCTTCTTCTGGCCCTACCAACAAATGTTGACCCACACGCTGCGAACATCCTTGGGAGGCTGACAGCTGGTTTCCTGGGTCAGCCCTCAGCTTTTTCTGGGGTCTGGGGTTCTTCAAAGTTGGACAGCCCTGCTGACGGTTTTTTAAAACACTTCATCAGGACTTGATTATACAGTATTGTGGGAAATTGGAAAGAAAGGAAAAGTAAATCTAAAATGGTTTTTAAATGAAAAGTAAAACATTTATGAAAAATGGAAAAATTAAAGAAAAAAGAAAAAGAAGAAAAAGGTGTGATTCTTACCATGTCCCTGTCACTAGACAAGGCGAGGGGGCCCCTTCCTGGTGTGATTTTTTTTTTTTTTTTTAATTCGGTCAGAAGTTGGGAAGAGATGGGTCCTGAGTGAACCCTGCTCTTTTTCTCTTTCGTTAGTTAATGTTTTAATAGGCACTTCTGTGAAAACACTTTTTTTTTTTTTTTGCTGGTGGGCGGGGTTGTCACGGGAAAATTTCCGTTTCTGGTGCTTTTTTATTGACAGAAGAATTCAAGTGTCATTTAATAATGAAATCTTTAGGATTCTCTCCTGATTTCTCATTTCCTCTCTCCTTTCTGAAAAACTGAAATCTTCCTCAGGCAAGAATAAACAAATTTAGCCCCCAAGGAGTGGGCTTGGTTTGCCATCCAAGCAGTTGGAATGAAGTAGGCTCACAGCTTGGCAGGGAGCCTCGGCCATGCCCTAGTTCTGTGGTGCACAGCGGGGGAGGGGGCACCCCGCCCTTCTCCCTTGTCTTTGCTGAGCCCTGCGCCTGCCATTTCCTTCCACCCCCTCTACCAATGGCCTTCTTTTGAATGGTGCCCACAAAAGTTCTAGGAAACACTGCTTTGGGGAACTCTGTGCTAAGGTTGGGGAGAATCTCTTTGCTTATTGCGACGCCGCTGTATGAAGGGACACAAGTCCAGCACTGTTGCGGGAGACGTTAAAACTCTTGGGAGGGAGCCAGGTCAACTTCCCATCAAAAAATAACTTTAAAGAGTATTGAATCTGGTGTTAAGTCCCCACCTTGTGAAATCGTTCTAGGGAAGCTGGATTTGGTGGTGCTCTTAAGCAGAGCCCAGGGGACTTTGCTGGTAAAGCCTTCTGTACCACGATTTAATGACATTTGAAAGGTCCTGCTATGGCTGGCCAGCCTTGCAGGAGGGAAAGAGAGCTTTGTGCAGCTGTATCTGCTCAAAGCTGTTTGCCTGTTGCTGAAGGATGCTGCCTCTTGGGCGAACCAAGGCTGCTTTTTGTGATTTCATGGAATTTTCCTCATTCATTCATAAAGCTTTCTTTGCAATCTAGGCCAGTGATCAATTCCCAAAGCACCAGGGGATTTTCACGTGGATCTTCTTATCTCTTTGGGGAGTAGAAAGATATACAGATCTTCACCAACCTTTCCTTTCTTCCCACTTAAATTCCCTGAATGCGGTGCCTCCAAAATTCATGTCTGTAGCTCAGATCTTTGTCCAAAGTGTAAGATCCATTTGCCCAACTTTCTCTTGAACATCTGTACTTGGGTATCTCCCATGCAATTCAAAGTCCACCTGTTTAAGATTGGATTAATCAGATTTCCCCCCAGACTTGTCCCTCAAACATTCCTGGGCTCCCTTCTTCCTCCTTTTTCTTCTCCTCCTTTTTCTTCTTTTTGGTAAATGACATCAGCCTTCACTCAGTTGCTCATGCCAGAAATTTAGGAGTTATCTTTGATTCTTTTCTTTCCCTTACTCTTCATACCCTCTCCATCAGCAAACCCTGGCAATCTCATCATCTTAATAAGCCTTGAAGCCACCCTTTTTTTTTTTTTTTTTTTGTCCATTCCCATTGCTGCTACACTGGTGCAGAACACAGATCTCAATTACCTGGATTAGGACCCAAAAGAGAAGGTTTCCCTTTCCCTCCTGGCAGTTCCAGGCACAGGGACAACAGATGTTGAAGGTGTGTCTGCTAAAGGAGGAAGTGGAGAAAGGAAGGAAAGACAAATGAAGCCATTACCAATGACCGCCTCTTGGAGAGATCAGACCAGACACAGGAGAGAGACGAGAAGCTCTTTGGATGTGAAGAGCTCTGAATGGAGGCTTCATGACAGTCCTTTGTCACAGGGCTCCTTGTCAGTTCCTCCTTATCTAACTTAGATCCCAGCAGCTACAGTGTGAGCTTGTCTTTGCTGACTCTGTCCTGAAGGAAGAATGAATAACTAATCCCATTTTTTCTGTTTGTGGCAGAAGCTATAGGGATTCTACAGCCTTTGCCCAAAGCCAGGCTGGACATCTGAATCCATTTGCTGGAAGAAGTGATGCCCCAGGGCTGGCTCTCAATGCCAGGTAATTAGCACAAAACTAAAAATGAATTGAAGGTTTGGGCCCAACTTCCAGTGTCTTCCAGGTAGCTGGGTACATACTTCCCAGGTACACAGCCCCTTCTTTTTTCTGGGCAGCCCCCAAGCCTCTTGCAGTCTTTCCCCCCCTGCCCCTAAACCAGGAAGAAAAGAGCAATGGGAGAATCCAAGAGCCTTAAAGCCGCACCCGCTGGAGAGTGTTTGAGTTCTCTTCCCTTTGTCTCCACACCAGAACATGACATAACATGTTTTGCTGATGCTAGATCCTTGAGCTGCTGGGAAGGGAAAGGAAGCCTGACAGAATGCATTGTTTTAAAAGTACTCAGTCCCCATTTTTACTCCCTTACCAAGGTGGGGGGGGGGAAGAAAAGCAAAGAAAAGAGGGTTCCTCAGTTTCACAACCCTGTCTGTCTGTCTGGACTAGCTCAGAAGCCTTGACAGGGGCCAGATATTTTTGGAGGAGGGTGGCCTTCTGCTGTGAGGGGAAAACACTTTCTGCAGACACCCCTGCATGGCACTAGAGTAGCTGTACCAATTTCTGTAGAGGGGAAGCCAGCCAGCCATGGTTCTGCTCTCCTTGGGTGGTGGTGCAGTTTGTGTCAGTGGTGGTGGTGATGGGGTGAGGGAAGGGGCTGGTCCGTGTGTGGGGAGGTGGGGACAGGAAGATATTGCGAAGGGGAAGGATAAAGCATAAGCCTCTTTGGAAGGCAGAGTGTTAATGAACCAAATTATTTGCTCTGAGATGAGGCGAATATACAGTTCTGAGCAGGATGGTAATTCTCCTGGATTTGGGGGAATTCTTTTGATCTGCAGGAGAATTTCCAGGTACAGAAGCAAGTAGGAAACTTGTTCAGAGTTTACTCCTTTAAAACAAAGGGAAAAGACATACAGATTCAACAGCTTGCTTTTCTTTATTGTGATTCTGTGACAGGAATTTGTCAACATTTTTTGTTCCTCTCATTTCTTCATCCAATTGACTGAAATGATGAATTGTGTACTAGTTTTTCTGAATGTCTCGATTTGTAATTAGTTACCCCTGCTAATTTAAAAAAACTGGAGAAACATTTTGCATGCCTTCTGAAAGAAACAGACTACTTCTGTTTCATCGAGAGGAATGACTTTCAATAATGTAATATGTTATTGACTAAAACCTAACATAAAGTTATTAATTATTTAAAACTTCAAAGCTTCTGTCTGCAAAGAATTATAGAGCCAGAAATTTAAAGCTAAAAGGGACTTGAAGGATCATCTGTCAGTGGGTCTCAACCAGGGACACTTGGAAATGCATATGGTTGTTTTGGAATGTCACAGTGATGGAGGGACACTACTGAGTTCAGTGTTCTGAAATGATAGATGCTATGCATTCTACATGCTTCCATGCCATATGGTTTGATACAGTTCCACACAGCTGAGAATTTCCCTATCCAAAGGGGCAACAGTGACCCTATGTAGAAGATGGAGTCTATCTCATCATTTGAGTTATAAATATACCAGGGCCTGATATGCCCCAGGTTAACACATTGGCAGTGAGTGGGGCTGATTTACATGTCTTTGATTTGATCCATTTTTTGTCCTCTTGTTCCCTTTTGCCAATTTAAATAGTTGCACAGCTGGTGTGTGCACTGTGAAGAGACCTTCCCCTTATACAGTGAGAAAACCAAGGAGAGCCTGTGTCTTGGTATTTAGGTATATATTTTTTCCTCCTTACCTCTTTCTGGGGACCACAGATCTGATTTCCCCAGCCAACAGAAGGGCTAGAACATGCAAGAAGAACAGTGAAAATGAAAATGATCAGGAACAGATGAGTCAGTTGCTTGAGGAAATGGTAATGGATAAATGAGAGAAGATGGAAGATCAAAGGGGGTTTAAGCTCATCCTTCAGGAATAAGGAAGTCAAATGCGAGAAGTTGGAACACATGCATTAGAGGTGGGTAAGAGATATTACTATGTTGTCAGTTCACAGTGTCCAAAAGCAGGTGCTTTTGTCCTCATTATTAAATACATTTGCAGATGAAATCTCTAAAGCCTTGTTTTCAGCAATTGTGAAGAATGGAAAGGTTTCCAGAATACAGGAAATAAGAAAATACTCTTCTAATTTTCAGAAATAGAGAAGAAATAGTTTTGGAAGCCAACTGCAAAGGAACTTGGCATTGAATCTGATAAAACTCTTCAACAGTATGCTAAACTCATGCTTTAGGCAGGCTTAGAAAAGATTGAGGTGATATCCGGCAGTCGGTGTGGGTACTGCTGCAATAATGGGCCCATTATGGATCAGCCATACTGGCAAACCTGGGAAGTTCCACAAACCTAGCCTGTTTTGATTTTCACAACAGGTTTGACAAAGTCTTCTGTGATATCCTAGTGGATAAAACTACAATAGGTATATGACGCGAAATCGCAGTTCATTGGACTTCCTGTTGACTGAATTAACGCAGTTAAAGAATATTAATAAATGATAATCTGGAAGGAGAGGTCCGTGAAATATACTTTTGCCTTAACCATGTTGTGTTCAACCTATGCATCAATATTCTGAAGGGATTCTGTGACAAATATGATTTTCAATTTCTGTGTATGACTAAGAGTCCTATGGAAAACACTGAAAGTGATCTCAGTAGACTGGGACTCTGGACCGAATTCAAGAAGATGAGATTGAACACATATAAAATGTTAATCTGCTGCATTGAAACTCAAAAAATCAATTGCACAGCCCCAGAATCAGGAAACCTGGTTTTGCAAGTGTTAATATTGAAAGGGAGTGGGCTTTCCAGGAGAAGGGCTTTCTATTGGACAATAAGCAAAAGATGAAACAGTAGTGGGATGTGGTTTTCATAAAAGTTAATGAAATCTGAGCTGTATCCAGAGAAGCCTGTTAGGTTGATGAGAGGCTGGAGAATACATCATATGAGGAATGATTGAAATAACAAAAAACCTTGTAATATCCGGGTTAAAGTAGAGGTTGTCTACTAATACTTGAGGTTTCCTTGTGAGGAAAAGGGGGGGAGGGATTTCCTTTGCAAGAACTTAAGGCAGTAGAATGAAGATGAACAGGCAAAAGTTAGAGGGAGACAAATTTTAGTTGAGTATAAGGAAGAACTTCGTAGTAGTCAAGAAGAAATGGGCAACTCATGGTTTTAACCACATGGCTGATGGGTAGAAGCAACCCGAGGGTGCATCAATAGTTGAATGGATAGGGGCACCTGGGTGGCTCAGTGGGTTAAGCCGCTGCCTTCGGCTCAGGTCATGGTCTCAGGGTCCTGGGATCAAGTCCCGCATCGGGCTCTCTGCTCAGCAGGGAGCCTGCTTCCCCCTCTCTCTCTCTGCCTGCCTCTCCGACTACTTGTGATTTCTCTCTGTCAAATAAATAAATAAAATCTTTAAAAAAATAGTTGAATGGATAAACAAAACAGGATATAGACATATGTTGAAAATTATTCAGACTTAAAAAGGAAAGAAATTCTGACCCTCGCTATAACATGGATGAACCTTGAGAACGTTAGGCTTAGTGAAATAAGCCAGTCACAAAAGGACAAATACTGTATGATTTCACTTACATGAGGTCCCTAGAATAGTCAGATTCATAGAGACAGAAAGTACAATGGTGGTTGCCAAGGGCTGACAGAAATAAGGAGCTGTTGTTTAGTGGAGACAGAATTTCAGTTTGGAAAGACAAAAAAGTTCTAGAGGTGGAAAGTGGTGATGGTTGCTGAATAAGGGGCGTGTGCTCGGATTGTACACTTAAAAATCATGAAGAAGGCCCTATCTTATGTAATGGGTGTCTTTCCACAGTTAAAAAAATGTAAATCAAGGATTCCATTGCCTGCAGAATCAACCTTGAAAAAACACAGAAGAAATGAGCTTCTACGAGAGGTATGGAGTTTCCCGTAACTGGAGGGATCCAAACAGGGGCTGGACAGCCCTTCTGGTGACATGTTCTGGAGGGAATATCAGAGTTAAAGGTGACTGGGCCAATGATGTCAGAACTTCTGTAATTCTTGGGCCAATGATGTCAGAACTTCTGTAACTCTGCATGAAAGCGGAGGCTTCCTCCAATGCTATAAATTGGGCCAGGCAACATCCTTTCCAAATATTATGTCATGTACACAAGAGGGTATTCATATCAATATGTCATACAAACTTAAGACCACGTTTTGTAACAAATATGCATTTCACTCTATATGGTTTAATGAATTTTTTTTAATTTTTAAATTTTTAAAATAAACATATAATGTATTTTAGCCCCAGGGGCACAAGTCTGTGAATCGCCAGGTTTACACACTTCACAGCACTCACCATATCACACAGGCAGCAACCTCTTCGACCTCAGCCGCAGCAACTTCTTCCTAGGAACATTGCCAAAGGCAAGGAAAGCAAGGGCAAAAATGAACTATTGGGACTTCATCAAGATCAAAAGCTTTTGCACAACAAAGGAAACAGTTAAAAAAACCAAAAGACAACTGACAGAATGGGAGAAGATATTTGCAAATGACATACCAGATAAAGGGCTAGTATCCAAAATCTATAAAGAGCTTATCAAACTTAACACCTAAAGAACAAATAATGCAATCAAGAAATGGGCAGAGGACATGAACAGACATTTCTGCAAAGAAGACATCCAGATGTCCAACAGACACATGAAAAAGTGCTCTGCATCACTCAGCATCAGGGAAATACAAACCAAAACACAATGAGATACCACCTCACACCAGTCAGAATGGCTAAAATTAACAAGTCAGGAAATGACACATGCTGGCGAGGATGCGGAGAAAGGGGAACCCTCCTACACTGTTGGTGGGAATGCAAGCTGGTGCAACCACTCTGGAAAACAGCATGGAGGTTCCTTAAAAAGTTTAATGAATATTTTTTAAAAAAGACATTCCCACTTAGCCCCCATCCAGGTTTAATATCAAAACATTGCCATTATCTTAGAAGCTTCCCACTCTCGTCCTGCACCCTTTTCCCATTGACATCCCTTCCTTCCTCCCTGAGATCACCCCTCTCCAGATTTTTGTGATGACCTGTTCCTTGCCTTTTTAAAAATAACCCTATGGCCTATCATGCATCCCTAAACAACATAGTTTGATCTTGCCTGTTTTGAACAGTGTGTATGTTACATGATGTGTCTTCATTTGTTACTTTTTTCTTTAGCTCATTATGCTTACAAGATTCATTGGCATTGATACATGCATTGGAACTGTAATTAATTCATTTTCAATAGTTCAGAGTGTTCCCTTGTGTACATATGCCACAATTTATTTATTGTTTCTACTGTTGGACATTTGGGCTGTTTCCAGCTTTTGGTTTTTATAGACACTGCAGCTAGGAACATTCATGCGCATGACCTCTGGTCCTCCGGTTGTAAGAATTTCTCAAGCCAAAGGACGGGGGAGTAGAAAGTTGGTGTTGTAGGGTCTGCATATCTCTAAAGGTTCAAGATAATGCCAACTGTTTTCCTAATGACGGTATTAATTTACATTGTCACAGTAAAGTATTTTTGATAGTCACATACTCCAAATGTATTTTCTCTTCCTTATGATTTTCTTAATAACATGCTCTTTTCTCTGGCCTACTTTATTATTATGACCTAGACTCATGATACCGAACAGTATACTACTGCATGTAGCACACCCAATCAGTGTTAATCAATTGTTTTTGTTATCAGTAAGGCTTCTGGTCAACATTAGGCAATTAGGAAATCTTTTGGGGAGTCAGAAGTTATATGCAGATTTTCGATTGTGTTGGGGGGGGGTCAGCGTCCCTAACCCCCATGTTGCTCATGGGTCAGCTGGACTTGTCCAATTCAGACTCCTTTTTACCCAAGAGTTAGAGAAGTGGGGATGTTGGAGGCCTGGTCCTGAGATCTTGTGGTCAAGTGGGAGAACGTACTTGAGTTGCCCCAAGAAGAATTTCGGCTCCTAATCAATATAGGTTTTTCTTCTGCATGAAATGGCTTTAATAGAGATGAGCTTCCCATGATGTCCTAAGCACACGAAGGGCAGGATGTCCCATGGATCCTTTGGTGACGCCATCCCCCCTCACCCCTCAGCTCTAATGTCTGCTCCTCAAATACTGATGGCCTCATGTACAAAATGCCATCTTCAAAGAAATTTCAAAGCGGGATAGGGTTTACTGAATTGTGTCATTACAGCGTGGGGAGGCTTACCAAAGTGCACTGGACTTGGGAAGACGTTGGCCACACAGCATTGTAACTACAACGACAACCTAAATGCAGTCTTGGTCAGCCACTTTCCAACAATGTAACCTTGAACAAGTGAGTTGATCTTAACCTCAGTTGCCTCACCTGTACAATGGATAGAGTTGTGGGACCTGCTGCGTGTATCCATGTGGGAAAGGCCACTGTGAAGACGACAGAAGTCCTGGAAAGTGCTAAGCTCAGTCCCTGATGCACAGTGTTCAATAAATGCAGTGTCTATCAAACCATAAGTGACTCTTAATCTCACGAAACAAACTGTGGGTTGCTGGGGGGAGGGGGGTTGGGAGAAGGGGGGTAAGGTTATGGACATTCGGGAGGGTATGTGCTTTTGGCTAAATTGGAAGGGGAGGTGAACCATGAGAGACTATGGACTCTGAAAAACAATCTGAGGGGTTTGAAGTGGCGGGGGGGTGGGAGGTTGGGGTACCAGGTGGTGGGTATTATAGAGGGCACGGCTTGCATGGGGCGCTGGGTGTGGTGAAAAAATGATGAGTACTGTTTTTCTGAAAATAAATAAATTGGAAAAAAATTAAAAAAAAATGCAGTGTCTATTATTGGAATCTGTATCCCTCAAGAACTATTTTTACAATGGCTTCCTGGATAATATAAGTATGAATTTGCCCAGGGAGATGGGGAAGGGCTTGACCTTTTCAGAGCTGTTTTTTTTCTTCCCCCAGTCCCCTACCTTGGTAATTCTTGGCAGTGAGCATTTAGAAAAAGCTCTGGTTTTACTTTCCATCAGACCAGAAGTGACAGCAAAAACAGACTTTTTTTTTTTTTTTTTTTTTTTTGGAAAAGGAATTAATCTCCTAAACAGGGTGATTTTACCCTTTTCTTTAAATACTTCTAAACTCATGAGAAGGAGGCATAGCGCACATTATCCATCAGAATGAAGCATCATCGGGCTGCTGAGTTTCATTGACTTTAAGATTGCCCTCTGAGCTATAGGCTTTTTTTTTTTTTTCTTTCCCAGAGCACAGTTAGCAGGGATATTTTTCTTTAAATGGCCCCATTTCATTTGCATTTTTAAGCTTTCACTGCAGAGAGTAGAAGCAGTTGTAAATGGTTCTGAGGAGGTGGTTGTGATTTCTCCAAACTCAGAGCCGCCTGCCTGAAGTTTTTGAAATTGAGTGTCAGTTTCCCTCCGAGTAGAAAGATATTACTTCATATTTGTGCACGCGGTTCGCTGCTCTGCTCTCAGCTTGATGGTCTCATTTAGCCACAGGCATTCTCCGGCAATGATTCGTTCTCCCCAATAAAATTAAATATCACCTTTCTCCTGCCTAGCCCACCCCCCCTTTTTTTTAATAAGACATTTTCTTGTTTAGACCGAAGCGAGACAAGGTGAGAAACTGTGAGTTCTTCTCTGATTCCTTTTATTGCTCTTTTTCACTTTTTTTTTTTTTTTTTTTTTTATCAACGAGGAGAGAACAGCAGGAAGATAAAAGAGCAGGACATCTACCATCAGAAATCCAAATGGAAAGCTATTCCAAGATCAAAGATCAATGTGAGATTGTTTAAGATTTAATAAGAAGCCCTTAGAGAGTGTCTGGGAGGCTCTGCAGTGTTGTACAATGAGGGACAAAAGGACCAGCCTTAGTTCCACATTGATTCTTAAGTTCATGACAATTTACCCGAATAACCCCCTGCAGGGAGGCACCAGAGTTTGCAGGGAAGCCCACACGGCCGCCGGGTCCATGGGGTCCTAATGCCTCCCAAGCTCTGTGAGGAGGAGGCTGGCCCATGTCCAGAAAGTGCTGGGTATGCAGCTCTTTGCAAGATGAGCTGATGTCAGGGGAAGAGGCTTTGCTGCTTGAGAAGAGAAGGGAGCTTTTGCTGACTCCCTGGCCATTGTCAGAGGTGTAAGGCACCACGCTCTGACTGATAGGATCCTCGAACAAAATAAGTTGAAACATACATGTTTTCTCAGATCTGGTTTCACACTAGGCAGTCTTCGCCATGCTGATGAGCCGCGTGCCTGAGGTTTACAAGTTGGCTGTCTAACAACCGGAATGCAATCTACTTGAGAGTCATTCTTTCGTAGGTGGCCAGGTGTCTTGGCCTGCTCTGTGAAGTCCATCTAGGACCTCCAGTTTTGGCTGAGATGCACTGCAAAGAGTCTCACTGGGGTGGAGACAGGCATCTATGTGGTGAGGGAAGAGGAGGTAGAAGAATTTCCACTCCTTTTTCCTGGGCCTTGAGGCAAGCTCTGGTGAGAATTTGAAGTTTGGCACGGGCTCTTATGAGTTCTTCCCCCGCTGGGTGTCCGGGCTCTATGCTGCCCCCAAGGTGACTACATGGGATGTAGTCAGGAGTGACATAAAGAGGATTCTTGCTTTGGATAAGGGGTCGGGCTCTTGCTACCGAGATTATGTGATCAGTCGGCCAGAGTGGAGGAAAAGAGGATTAGAAATTCAGTCTGATCGGCTTCTGTGTGATTTGGTGTCCAGGTGATTCTTGGGTGTTCTGGAGCTGTCCTGGTGGGCTGTCTGCCTCGAAGGCCCGGAGTCCAGCTGGGTGACCCCACCCTGACTACCAAGTTGACCCCAAGAGGAATTGGTTAGAAAATTCGAGGTTTAACGTCAGGTGCTTCCCTTCTCAACTATCTGTTTGCCCAAGGGACTTCCAGTCACCTGCTTTCCCCTGGCCTTTATCATTTTTCTTTGTTTCCTCTCACTCCCTGCTCCTACCCCAAATTTGTGTCTGTCCTCTGGAGTCTCCACAAGGGAGAAATTCATTCAGAATCTCTGACTTCTCACTGACCACTCCCTCCTGGCTCTTGTTTGAACCTGCTTCTCCCTCCTCAAGGGGAGCTGCTCCGTCTCCCACACCTCAGGGTCGGCATCTGGCATTGGCTCTGTTCCCTACTGTGGTTCCCCAAAATGACTCATGCAAACGCTTTGACCCCCTTAAGGCTCATGCTCAGTGGCATTTCCTGCCCTCTCCTTCCTCTTCCAAGGAAATGCCAGTACCTTGAGCACCTGTGGGGACTGTAGTGAACCAGACACAGCAAAATACTCTAAAATCACTCCTCTGGGGGCACCTGGGTGGCTCAGTGGGTTAAGCTGCTGCCTTCGGCTCAGGTCATGATCCCAGGGTCCTGGGATCGAGTCCTGCATCCGGGCTCTCTGCTCAGCAGGGAGTAAGCTTCCCTCTCTCTCTCTCTGCCTGCCTCTCTGCCCACTTGTGATCTGTCTCTGTCAAATAAATAAATAAAACCTTTAAAAAAAATCACTCCTCTGTTCTGGAACTCATGGTGGAGGGAGAGGAGCTCCATGTTGCCAGATAGTCATGGTTTTTAGGAGCAGCCTTCCAGAGAATCCAGATTTTCATATGAACTCTCCTGATTTTTGAGTGAGGGGAAGTAATTCATCATAAAACAAGCCAAAAACCTTCAGTCAGCCAAATAGAACCTGGCTCTTGGTCTGATCAGGCCTTTCAGCCTCTGCTTTGGGATGTCCATGCTGTACTTCTTGGCCATTGTGTAACAATCTCTTTTTCATCCTCCCTTTCGCTAAGTTCATCAGCATGTGGTTCACAGTCTTTTCCTGCACCTGAACCCCCTGCCTCATCTTGGGTTGGCTCCATGGTCATGGGGTGCCCCAATACCACTCTGACTTCCCCATTCCTAAATCTTCTCATGGACAATGACCTTCACTTCTATTCTGCTTGAGCCCCACACATGCATGGCTCCACCCTGGGCCTCGTCATCCTCTAGGTCGTATCCTAATTTCTGACCATAACCTTTGATCTTTCTCCTTGACTCCTTAAGTTACACTCTCTGTATCTTTTAAACTAGGGACCCTCAGACCCTTGGGTTCCCTCTATCCACCTTCTTCATAACCCTAAGCCCTCTCCTCATCCCCTTCCAGCTTCATGCTACTTCAACCTCTGGCCAGCCAGTCTCATGATTCCATTGGCTTTCTTTCCTAGTTGGCTGGCAAAGGCTCTCCCTTGGCTCTAATGAATGCCAGCCTTGGCCAGTTTTGTCTCATGCTGCAGTGGAACCTACACAGAACTGCAGATGAATTTTACTGTAGCGTCATGGTTCTAGGACGCTCCTGGATTGTCACTGGTGCCCTGTAGTCATTCCACAGTTCCTTAGTCAGTTCTCTGTCTAGTTCCCTACACTAGCATTTCTGTACCTCCTTCACTCTCTCCCTCTACTCAGATGTTTGACTTTCACAAGTTAAACATATGGCATTGCTTCCTACATCACAGAGAAGGTAGATGCCAGTGATGGGGCCACTCCCTTTCCACCGCTTCACTCACTGCCTCCAAACCTACACATTAGTGGTCACTACCGCCATGCCTCCCTCCTTGACTGCCATTGTCCTGGGAGACAAGCATCCCCATCGGGGTGGATTCCTCCACTTGTCTTCTGGAGCTCTTCTCTCCCAGGCCTCAGTAGCCTGGCTTGATAAATGCTCCCTCTCTCTAGCCTGTACTGTCCTCCTGTCCCTTTCCCTTTTGACTTCTTCCTATCGGCATCTGAATACATTCACATCTTCCGTCTTGAAGATCTGATTCCTGTCAGGTCCCATGGCACCTTTCAGCAACTGCTTTCTGTCTAAAGAGGCATATATATCTGCTTCTCTGCTTCTTTACTCCCCCTTCTCTATTCTGCCCACTGCAATCTGGCTTCTGCCCTTATTACTCCTCTGAAAGTGCTTCAGCAAGGTCATCGATGACTGTTTTATTGCTGAATCCATTGGAAACTTTTAAGTCATTATCCTTCTGACCTCCCTGTAGTAGCTGACACTGTTGGTCCTTCTCTGCATGCCGAAAGCTCATTTCCTGAGCCTCCAGAACCATGTGCACAGTTGAATTCCCTCTCCTCCTTCTTCAGGCTCCTCTGTAGGCTGCTCTGCCTTCACTTATTCTTAAATATCAGCATGGGCTCTGTCCCAGGTCCTCCTCCGGTCTCATTCATCCATTCTCTTAAGGTTATCTCAGCATTCAATGACTTCTCTGGGGAAATTGGGGCCGAGTAGGCAGGGCAGGGTGCAGACTTTGTGATGGGGAATACTGGAAATGCACTTGGCAGGGTCTGATGGTGCCAGAAGATGAGGAGACTGAGATGCCAGCAAGGAAGTTTTGACTTGCTAAACTTATTGGCAGGAAAGCCAAGGATTGGGTCTAGAGTTGTCAATAGTGAGTTTTTTAGAAGTTTGAACCTTCCCTTGTTTTGTACTATAAAGTATGTTTCTGATCTTTGTCCTGGGTTCCTGGAGTGGAGCTTCTAAACTCTTGGGATTTCCAAAATGATGGGAGTATCTTTGTTATTCATGGTGGGCTTTGGGGACCACACTTGAATTTCAGCCAGTGAAGTGTCTCGTAGTGAGCTGCTAGATAGTTTCACTGTGGGGGATAGTCAAGCTGGGAAGACCCACCATATGATTAGAGTTTTGGAGATTTGAGCCACATAATAGTGGCCCAGTCTTCAGGAATAGAGGGAATAGATTTTTTTTTTTTAAGATTTTATTTATTTATTTGAGAGAGAGGCAGCATATGAGAGAGAGAGAGAGAGAGAGAGAGAGAGAACATGAGCAGGGGGAGAAGCAGGCTCCCTGATGAGCAGAAGCCTGAAGTGGGGCTTGATCCTAGGACCCCAGGATCATGACCCTAGTCATGACACTAAGACAGACACTTAACTGACTGAGCCACCCAGGCGCCCCTACAGGGACTAGAACGTAACTGCATGGCTAATGATTCAATTAATGGTGCTACATAATGAAACCCCCATGAAAACTCTGGTTCTGAGGCTTGGTTGGGCTCCTGGGTTGGTGAACACATCACCAAGCCACAAGGGTGGTACACCCTGATCCCACTGGGAGAGGGAAGAGAAGCTTCTCATTCAGAACCCTCCCTGGCTTTGTCCCACGTAGGTTCATTTGGCTGGCCTGGGGATTTATAGCCTTGAGGATAAAATTCTCATCATAAGTGCAGCACTTCCCTGAGTTCTGGGAGTCATTATAAATTAGTGAACCCGAGAGAGCTATGGGAACTCCTGAATTTTAGCCAGCTGCTCAGAAGTGCAGGCGGCCCAAGGACCCCTGAACTTACGGTTGTTGTGTGAAGCAAGGGCAATCTTGTTGGAGACTGTGCCCTTAACCGTGAGGTCTGAAGTAGCTCTGGGTGGTTAGTGTAGGACGGCACTGCACCATCCAGCTCCCCAAGAGGAAGCGTGTGAGCACAGTGAGGGACCGAATGCCTGTCACTAGAAGAGGTCTGCTTCTAGAACATAGAAGAATAGAGAAGACTCTGCAATCACAGGACATTACTTAGACTTCACTTAGAAACAGTACCTCTAGCTTTTGGGGTAGGATAGCAACAAGGGGTTTTTAAAAAAGCAGAAAGATTGTTCACTTTAAGTCTGGTCTACTTTGTTTTCATAACTGTTGTGCTTCTGAGTTCTTGAATCTGTCCCTCAAAAATTCTGGAATACTGTCTATTTCCAGGTTTAAAAATATGCCTTTTTCTTTTGTGCCCTAGAAAAGGCAGAGAGCAGCCCTTGGGGATAATAATGATGCCATTTATGCGGTGCTCTCTTGTAGTTAAAATCGTGTCAGCCATTTTGACCCCTGATGGGATTTATGGTAGCTTAGATCTCTGTTGGAGAAATGAGTTTTGGGCAGTAGACAGGAGGAAAAAGGTTTCAGGCTTAGAGCGTATTATTTTAGTGAAATGGGGAAAAAATTCACTCAAACCTTCTTTTATCTTTTTTTTTTTTTAGCTGTAAAATTGGACTGTTCATATGCTATTACCCCTGTCTGCATCCTGATCTCACTGGGCTCCCTTGCATGGGACGCTGGTTGGTTCTACCCTTTCTGGTCATAGAAGCTTCCATGATGTGCTGACCTCCAGCTACGTGGCCAGTCACAGGGCCCGCTCCTTACAGACCCTCACTCTGTACCTTCCTCCAACGTTGGCAAATCAGAAGTGTTCCCATTTTACAGAGGAGCACACTTGCAGCTTAAGCTTCGACAAACAGTTCACTTTGTCAAGGCCCTTTCTTAGAATGCCACGGTGATTGGAGCTGTGGTCCCTCCAATGCTACTGTAGAGTGTCTTTTAAGGGTGGAGTGGACACTGAACCTAGAGCTGGAGGAAAACAATACATGCGATGTGTTCTTATCCCTCCATGGAGCTTAGAGTTGAAGCAGAGAAACTGACCTTATCTTTTTTAAATTATTTTTTTATTTTTTAAAGATTTTATTTATTTATTTATTTGAGAGAGAGCACAATCAGGGGGAGGGGCGGAGAGGGAAGCAGACCCCCCACTGAGCAGGAAGCCCGATGCAACATGGGACTTGATCCCAAGACTCTGGCATCATGACCTGAGCCAAAGGGAGAGCTTAAACAACTGAGTCGCTCAGATGAGCCCAAGAGAGTCTAACCTTTATCTTCTGATCAAGGTGCTGGTTTGGCACAGGAGTTGGTTTGAACCAGGACTTCTGTTTTCTTCTGTTATATACATGGCCTGTTAAAGCTAGAAACATCGTCAAGGTGGGTCCCCAGCAGGAGCTTAGTTTAGGAGTAGCTTGCTTTTACTTCTTTGGCCTTCTAACGATCATCGCCTATACTTGAATTTAAACCTTCTTATCTTTCCTTTGTAACCAAGCCAAATCCCACTCTTGTTACTCCATGTAGATGGGAGACAGTTCTGTTTTCAAAATTTCCAGATCAGAGGAGAAGAAAGTAACATTTATTGGCACTCATTATATTCAGAGAACTTCATACACTTAAAAATGCTTTTGATAGTTTTAGAGATCAAGATGCAGAAACTCTGTGTTCAGCTTCCCAAGGGTCTCATAGCTTTTAAGAATGAGGCCATGATTCAACCTGACTCTAAGGAAATATTGGTCACCCCTCTCAAGGTTTCCTATTTTCTATTGCCTGGATAGTAATCATATCATGTCAGTGACACTTTTAACTTTTGCAAGTGTCTTCTACTGTTATGTTCTTAGTAAATTGAACAACCCCAGCTTTATGAGGCAGGGAACAGGGTCCTTATTTGGTTGAGGAAAGTGAAGTGTATGTACAATGTTTAGTGACTGAACTCCTAAGAGGAGAGAGAGAAGGAGAACACAAGTCTCTCTCGCACCAACTTTTTTTTTTTTTAAGATTTTACTTATTTATTTGAGAGAGACCACAAGTAGGCAGAGAGGCAGGTAGAGAGCCTGATGTGGGGCTTGATCCCAGGACCCTGGGATCATGACCTGAGCCGAAAGCAGAGGCTTAACCCACTGAGCCACCCAGGCGCCCCCCAACTTTTTTTTTTTTTTAAGATTTTATTTATTTATTTGAGAAAGAGAGATAAAGGGGGAGAGAGAGAGAGAGAGAACATGCACAAGCAGGGGGAGAGAAGGAAGCAGACTCCCTACTGAGCAGGGAGCCTGACATGGGGCTCCATCCCAGGACCCTGGGATCTTGACCTGAGCTGAAGGCAGACACTTCACCAACTCATCCACCCAAGCACCCCTGCACAAGGCATTTTTGAGTTACTTATTACAACGTCCATTCAGGTTGTGAGACCGTTGTGAGACTGTCCTTTCTTTTACTGATTAGAACCGGGGCTCAGAGAGGTTACGGAATAGTCCTGGAGTCAGCAACTGGTCGCTCTACTCTTCATTCCAGTGCGCTGTCCTCCACGTCTAACCTTTTTTTTTACAGGAACTTTCAGTTGAACATGTTACAAAAACCCATCTCAAAAAGAAAGGAAAAAAAAAAATGAAACCTTCTTTTAGCCTCGTCCAGCTCTCGCTGCACCTTCTCACCTCTCATGAGGTGAGTCTTGCCCTTTCCTGGGCAAGACTCCTATGACAGCGAAGTCTACTTGGACAGTCCCTTCCTTCCCCAGCCGTGCCCACCCGAGTTTACGACCACCCTGCTTCCCCCGTAGCTCGGGCGTGCACGGCTCACAGCTCAACCGCGCGTGACGGCCTCATTGCTCTCCAAGAGCTGGCTTTTCCTTGTGTGTGTTTCCTTGGCTTCTCTCCAGCCTCTGCCACTAGCCTCCTATTTCTGGAAGTTCTGTCCTCTCTTGGTCTCTGGACCACAATCTCCACTCACCCCGTTTTCCCCATCTCTCTGACTGCAGGCTCTCTTCCTTAGCTTTTAAATGTGTTTCCCTTGAGTTCTGTTCTCAGCCTTTTCTACTGTAGTCATGTGTCCAACCAGTAGTTGTTGCGTGTCGGTCGTGTGTCTAGTCCCGTGCTCATCGCTGGGGATGGAGACAATGGAGCGGTGACCAAACGGTCTGAAATACGGGAAGCTGGTCATGCTCTGACCCCACCTCCCTGCCCTCCCAGCCCCTTCATGGCTCTCTTATCCGCTCAGCACAACGGCAGCAGCTCCCAGAACTCAGTGATCTCTCTCCTGCCTCCGGGCTTTTGCAAGGGCCGTTTCCGCAGCTGGGAATGTTTTCTGTATCTATCCCTGTGTTTGCTTAGCCCTCTCTCATCTATCAGGATGTGGTTTGGGCATCCTCTCTTCTGAGAAGTCTTTTCTGACGTGCCAGAGGGGGCCAGGAGCTGCCTATGTGCTCAAGTTCACCCCAGAACCTACATACAGAATAATTGCCCTTGTCTCATTATTCTGCCCACTCCTTGATAACGGGAGCCAGAGGCTCCTTCCTGTTCCCAGAACCTAACAGAGCCCTTGATCTGTAGCTCTTTGTGGACTGAATGAGTCAGGCTTGACAGGACTGGTCCCTGCCCCTTTCCAGCCTGGACTCCTATACCTACCCCACCTATGTTGTATGTATGTTCATTGTTCCCCCTGACTGAAGATGAGATTCAACCGCAGAAAAAAAAGAAATGATAGGCCTGGACCCTACCCCATTCCGGTTACATTTGATTGTCTTGTGGTGGGACTCAGGCATCTGCATTTTGCAACCCCCGCCCTCGCCATCCCAGGTAATTCTGGTGAGCGAGAAAGAATCACATCTATCCCAGTGGCCAGCGCAATGCGTTGAATATAGTGGATATTCCATAAAGATTTCTAGAATAAAACAGCAGATCTTTAAAGCCTAACTTTTGGGTATTCAAATTCAAGCCAGCCATTTCCCGTCTCTAAGCGCCCACACAGGGAAAGCCAGCCGCCAGCTGAGATTCTGGAGGAAACCGTACTTGGGAAGAATTCCGAATTCCGATAACTCCCCAAAGTTATCACTTACTGTTTAATCCCTTTTTAACAAAATAAATCAAGGTTTCAAAGCCTGAAATGGCTGCCGATTTGTGTAACTAAGTGACACATAGTTTTTGTTTTAACCTCCAGAAAAACAGTAGTCAAGTAGGTGGGGTTTGGGTGAGAAAGAAGTACATGGAAATTACTGGCTTTCATTACACAAGAATTTATGATTTGCCATGGTTTCTGGTAAATGCTGGTACAAGTTTATTTGGCCCCAGGCCTTAGAAAAGCGCTATGCTGCTTCCTTTCTGCTGCTGCTGGCTTTCTTGGGCAAGGACATAAGATGCAGCTGAGTCGGTCAGAGACAGAACAGGGCAGGGATAGGTGGGTACAGGGAAGGAGTCACAGCATGAGCCTCCTCTGCCCCATTCTTTTAGGTCACATCGGCACTTAGAAACTCTTCGAAAGCAATTTGAAGTCTCAGTGATCTCTGCTGAGTTGTGACTGAATTCTCTGAGGGTGGTTATTTGGGGGAGGGGTCCTTCCCTCATTTCCCATTGCCCTTCACACCCCCAGGATCATAGGACAGAGCTTGGATTGGGGGTGCTTATCGCCGTGATTGGGGGGCTGCGACTCTGGCCATACGAGCCAGACTCTCCAAGGGAAAGTTCGCGAGCATAACCTTATGTAAGCTTCCTAGGAACGCTGTGAGGGAGGTGCTGTTATCCCCATTTTGTAGACAACAAAACCAAGGCTCACAGAAGTTCAGGGACAATGTCTGGTTACCAGGTGGCTATGCTGGGCTGCCACCTGATCCCCTGACTTCCCAGCCAGGACTCCCTCTGGCACCATGGAAGTGACCTATGTGGACAGAACAAGGCAGCGGGACGCAGGCTGGCCGAGAAGCAATTTTTCTTGGGGTGGCCCAATGGGGAAGTGTTGGAACAGGGGTGCAGAGTGTTTGAGACCTCTAGATGGGCTGAAGAGGTGGGAAAAGCCTGAAGCTGACTCTCCGGCTGAACCGTGGGAGCAGGGCTGTCGGGCTCCGGCTGCCTCCTTCTCCCTCCATTCCGGGACATGGCGGAGAAGTCAGGAAGCTTCTTCCTTCTCTTTGGAGTTTGGGGAGAACTCAGAGTAAACAGGCACATAAAACCTACCTGAACTTGTTATTATAACCCCATAAAAGTTTAGGAAACAGTTGACGGATGGGAAGAGAGGAATCAAGTGACCTCTTGGCGTAGTCGGCTTGTGTACCGCCGGCTGCTTGTTCATCGGGGCTGTGTCTTCCATTTGTCAGGCTGTAACGATAGCAGCTTTTATGAGTAAGCAATTTTTTAATGAACTTGTTCCAAATGTGTATTCTGTTCTTGGAACTCTCTGTGCTCTGAAGCAGCTTTATAATTATTGCCTCTGGTGGACTCACCAGGCTCTATCTGGCTTTTATGTAAGCAACTTCTCTTGGTTTGCCTCTTCCTCTTCTAGCTTCAAATAAGGGAGATGAAGGGATGGAGGGGGGATACAATAATGATAGCTTTTTGTCAAGAGGGCTTTTTATTATAGGCTAGCTATTGCTCTAGATGTTCCGCATTCATCTTTTTATTTGATCCTAACATTCCTGGGCTCGAAGGCATTGCTGTAGCCCCCGTGTCCCAGATGAGGCAAGTGGCCCGGAGGTTTCAAGCAAAGTGTCTTGGAAGTTTCTCGGGTGGTGAGCGGAGGAGGCAAGATCTGAACCCAGCTCCGTCTGGCTACACAGCCTGTGCTCCAGACCCCACCTGCTGTCGGGGTGGGCTGCCCAGAGCAGAGCAGGCCGAGCTGGAGCAGGGCTGGGAGGAGGAATTTAAGACACTCATTCATGCTGTGGAGTCAGTGGCTGTGCTGGCCCACGCAAGAGCTGTTGCAATTCACTGCGGATGGCTCTGTAATTATGGATAATTTTCTGGTCTTTTGCTTTCATAAAGGGAAATAAGAGAGTTTAGAGAGCTCCCTAAACTTGTTGCTGCCCATAATAATGTCACCTTCTGTCTTGGCTTATGGCTGCACCATTTTCCCCAAGCTCAAAAAAAAAAAAAAAAAAAAATTCCTATCGTAAATTGGTCTTTTCTTTGTGACACGGACTGTTACCATCTTTTTCTGAATCCCGAGCCTGCTCAACTGGACTGAGACCCTGGCCGCCCCCCTTCCTCTCCATCCTGCGCAGGAACGGACAGGAAACTCCCCATTCTTCCGTCACACACATCTGGGGCTGGCACAATGGTAGCCGTGGGATGCCAGCCCTAGCGGAGGCTGGGCTCAGAGTTCTCACCGTGTGACTTTGGGCCAGTCATGCTGCCTCTCAGGCATCAGTTTTCTCATCAGTAAAATGGAACTAGTCATAAGAAGGGTGTCATCTCATAGGGTCGTTGTGAGAGTTGTATGTAATGATGCCTATCCCTGGCTGGCTCATACGTTGGATCACTTATCTTTCAGCTCCTATGCGGGCCCTCCAGTTAAGTATTGGGAACCACTTGCAAACTATTCCCAGGACCTTGCTTTATTTCAGCAAATGTGCACAGAATGTCAGGAGCCATGCTGTCTCAGGGCCCAGTTTCTTGATGCTTCGTTATTTCCAATATCTCCTAATGGGGTGGAATAGTATAATGAGCCAAGTTGCTTTGGAGAAAGCCGCTCCATCTCCCACTCCCCATATCATTGCCTTATTGCATGGGCTCCCCTCTCTCGTACCTGCTATCTTCTTGCTGACCCTGGGCTCTCCAGAGCTCCACACGGGAACACCCATGCGCCTGGGCCCTTACCTCTTGATTAAGACAGAGCTAGGTGCTTTGCAGGAGAGGGAAAATTTGCTTGGTTTGACCCCGGAGTGGATTTGTTTCCCTCCAATTAGTTGGAAAATCGAACTTGATCTATGAAGGAGGCAAATTTACAGCCTGAGCTGATACACGACTGCCCCAGCTTTGTTGTAATAAAAGATGAAATCACTCCAGTGGGAGGCTTGGGTGGACATCGGCTGCCTTTCTAATGACGGCTCCCTCTGATTTTCAGAGCCTGAGAGAAGCCGGCCAGGATGATCAAATAGCCCTTCACAGCAGGTGAGAGAGACCCTGGGGAGCCGGAGATGAAGAAGGGGGGAGTGTGTCGGTTTTTCTTTGCTTTCCGTTCCACTTCCTTTTACGGAAACTTGATGGTGCTCTCTAGATGCAGAATTGGAACCTTTCTACTTCCAGCAGAAGTCTGTGTGACTGCGGGTCCTCAGGCCAGATGGCTGCCCGCGTGGCCTTCACCCCGTATGAAGGCTGCATCTCTCCCCTTTGCTCCTGACCTCTCCTTTCTCTGCCTCTCTTCAGCCACTGATGACTTCTCTCCTGTTTCCCCACGGCTCACTTTCTGCTCCGTCTTTTGCTGGCTCTGTCTTGCTGTCTATTTACACATCCTCCTGTTTCCCTTGCTCTCCCTTTTTCTTCCTCTTCCTCCGCAGGCCCCCCCACCCACCCATGGCCACTGCATCCCATTTTCAGGCTAATTTGCCTCCCTTCTTCACACGGCCTGATTTTTGGCAATCCTCTTTCCATCCTTTTCTCCGGGTGATTCTGCTTTATAATATGGAGCAGGAGCGTTGGGTAACGTTTGCCTGACCCTGCCTAACACCGGGTGAGCGATTCTCCTCCGGCAGCTTTTGATGTGGTCTGTGCGTGATTGATGAAAGCTGCTCAGTTCGCTCTTCAAAGCTGTTTGTGCTGAGCTGGGGTGCATCTCCTTGGGATTTCACTCTTTTTCTCTCCAGAAACAAGTCCAACACATAAGACAAGATGGCATTTCCAGTTTCTTCATCGTTCTTACAGATCCCTTCAGGCACCCGAGAGAAGGACCACAATTATACAAACCCATCTCTTAGAAACTGTTATTATTCCCAGTGCCCTCCTGTTAGAGGTTTTCCCCCACAGAAAAAGTTCCTTGGGTAAACTTTAATTTGACTATAACCACTCTCAGCTCCAAGGAGGACACATCGATTTGGACACTGGATAATAAAACAAGAAGAAAAATCCTATTACTTTTAACACCAGAATCAAGGCACGTTAGGTACTCTGGCTAAAGGATGTGGTCAGTGAAAACGAGAGGGGCTAAATGGAAAGAACTGTCTGAGGCTTCTGGTTCCAAACATGGTGGGTCCTGTTCTTTTCAGTACTATTCACCCTAGATCCCAAAAGCATTTGAGAGCTGAGACCCATTTTTTACCTGGTTTAGGTTTCTTGTAATGCTGTTTTTATTTTTCAGCCTAAGAGGAGAAGTCAGCCCCTGCACCAGAGGCTTGCCCATTCAGCTGCTTGAAGAAAGAGGGATGAACAAAGAAATCTCTAGAAGATCTCTCTCACTCTTAGACTCCCTGATTCTGAGAATCCAATACTTTAGGTGTGATAAATACAGTACACTGGAAAAAGGGCTGAAATCTGTGCTAGAATACCTGAGCTTAAATGCAGATTTGGATTATGAGCTGAGTGATCTTCAATAAATTTTAATTTTTTTCAGCTTAAAAAAAAAAGCTTTACTGAAGAATAATTTACATACCATAAAAGCCAGCCATTGGAAGTGTACAGTTCAATGATTTTTAGTAAATTTATAGAGTTGTGCAACCATCATCACAATGCAATCGTAGGACATTTTAAATAAATCTTTAAACTCCATCCATTTTCTTTCTTCATCTTAAAATTGGACTTATGCGGTGGATTGACTGCAAAAATGAGCACAGTCCTTCACCACGTAGCAGCGTGACTTTGTGGGTTCTGCCATCAAGAGTGGGAATTGATTTGGCTTCCACAGCCCTTGCATCTGGGACTGCCTTGTGGCTCACTTTAACCAGCAAAATGTGGTCAAATGAGTGTGTGTCAGGGCTGAGCCTGGACGTCCAAGATGCTTGCAAGCTTCTGCTGACTTTCTTGGAACCCTGCTGTCCCCACCATGAATGTAAGGTAGGGCTGGCCCACTGGAAAGTGAAAATTCATGTGGGGAGAGGCCATAGTCATTCTTGCCACGCCAGCTTAGGTCATCTTAGGTCAGCCTCCCCCAGATACCCTCCAGCTGACCACAGGCACATGAATGGGCTCTCGTGAGATGAGCAGAGCCCACCCAGATCAGCAGAATTGGCCACCAACATAGAGACCCACACAAAATAAGAGGTTCCTGTTTCAGACTACTAAACTTCAGGGTGGTTTGTAAAACATCGTTACTGTGGCAAGGAATAACCGATACGGGATAGGCATGAGAGTTAATTTTGTAAAAGCTATGAAAACATCTGGCACTCTGCCTATAGCAGGGAGCTTTCGCTAAATTAAGCAAAATTCAATTTAACAAACATCGATAGAAGCCTTCATATGTGAAAAGCACTATGAGGTTCTAAGGAATGTATACTTGAAAAAGACCTGATAGAAATCCTTCAGGAGTCAGTTCCAGTGGGAAAAATAGATACTTACACAAACAGTTCTAAGACAGGCTGTCCCTCTATGATAACATTTATGTCCAAGTGATTTTTTTCATCATCTGCAAATAAACATGGTCTTTTCTTGGTATTTTACTTTGAAAATGTTCAAGGGATATGGTTTATTGAAAAAAAAAAACAACAACAACCAACCGCAAACAAGCACATGACCACAATTAAATTTTATTTTATATTCAGGTATAGTGTTTGCATTTATAGGAAATGGTCTATACGGCAACTTGGCCATATGACATGTAGCCAAAGAAACAGAAAAAGCAGACATGAAGCCAGAGCCAGGGTAGAGAGGGAAGAAAAGGTGGGTGGGAAAGTCTTACTTTCTAGAATGCCCAGGAACTTTCATTCTAGGGATGCCTAAAGAGGAGAGCACTGCTTGGCCAGAATGTTTTTCTGCTCACCTCCAAACTATTCCAGAGGCTTGGGAGGCTGGAATTAGAGTAGGGAGGAATAAGGGAAGGAGTGGGATTTTGCAGACAGGACCTTTGGTACGCAGGAATTTGGTTGAGTTCTGGCAGATTCTCGGATTCAGCTCTCTAGGGAGCAGGTCATCTGGGTGGTCTGATGGTACCGTGTTGAAGAGCCTTGGTTTCGGAGCCAGGGATCTTGTTTTAGTCCTAGCTCTGACGCTAATGAGTCCTTGCTGTGTGACTATGGCCACTTTCCCTTCCTGCAGGTTGCTGTAGGTGATTTCTAAGTCCCTTCTAGTGCAGAGCTGACAACTTCAGGCCCAAGTCACCCACTAAGTTGAAGGAGGGAGTTGAAATCTGAGCAAACTGAGAAGCCCTTCTGACAACACCAGTGGATCCTTGCAAGATGGAACTGCTCAGAAAATCCAGACAGAGACCTGTGGGCGAACCCTGTAGGTCTGGGAACCCACCCGGAATTCCCCATTGCTGTGTTGGGCTCAGACTGTCCTTGAAGACCAGACGTCCTGGGTGCTCAGCAGCCTGCGACTCTCCTGCTGGGCCAGCTTCCACAGCCCTGATCTGGCCCCCTAAGGGGCTCCTCCCTCTCCTCCTAGAGCAAGGTTGTCGCAGGGGTTTCTTAAAATGTGCGTGAGCTCTAACAAAGGACTGCTTAAACAAGGGTCCATATTCCCGGCCGTCAGGTAGGGAGGAGAAAGTGACCTTTTCTCAAACCACAGAAATTAAAACAAAAACAAAAACACCCAAAGAATAAAGAAAGCTCTTTGCCACAAGTACCTCCCTGAACCTGGGATGAAATCGACGCTCAGTGCTGGTTAGGGTCTCTTTCAGCATGATGACCGTAAACCACCTCAGTAATAACTGTACAATTTCAGGGACACCTTTGGGGAGACATAATCCTTGTCACGTCCTTAAACACCCCTGGGAGATGTTCAGGGACAATGAGCACAAGCCCTGCTGAGGTCTGAGTCACCAGGAAGGGACCTCCCTCTCCTGCTGAAGAATGAATTCTTGACTGCAAGTTTTCAAATCATACCCACTGTAGCACTGATGTCCCGTCAGCTGGCTTCTCAGCAGAGGGGGGTCCTCCGAGGGGCAAGGGGCTCCTGCCTTCCAGAGCAGAGAGGCAGTAAGGTCAGGCCTTGCCACTGTGGCTGAGGGCCCAATGCCCACTGCAAGGCTGGGCCAACAGAAGTAAGAACTGGGCATCTCATGTCAAATGGGGTTCCATCTGGTTCTTTTCTCATTTCAAAAAAGGAAACAAGGGTGCCTGGGTGGCTCAGTTGGTTAAGCATTGCCTTAGGCGCAGGTCATGATCCCAGGTTCCTAGGATCGAGCCCCACATCGGGCTCCCTGCTCAGCAGGGAGTCTGCTTCTCCCTCTGACCATCCCCGTCTCACACTCGCTCTCACAGAAATAAATAAATAAAATATTAAAAAAAAAAAAAAGGAAACAAAGTACAAACAGCACCGTGCAGGTTGTTGTCCTTCTCTCTCCATCCCCCAGAGTCATTCTCTCGTCTGTGTATCCCCCTCTCCTTCTCCAAACACCCTCACTCTCTCCTCCAGGATCAGCGGATGGTGCAGCCCTGCCCCTCACTACAAATCACCCAAACTCCGTGGCGTAAGACCACTGTTTCTTTCTGCTCCCAGACTCTGTGGGCCAAGGGTTCAAACAGGAGATGCAGGGCGACTTCTCTCCACTTTCCAAGACCTGCAGCCTCAGCTGGGAAGGCACCCAGGCCGGGGCAATTCAAGGCACAGGGCCGGGGTCATCAGGAGGCTCATTCACGCGTCTGGTGGGCAGCGCTGCTTGTGAGCTCAGCGGGCTGTCAGCCAGGACACCCACATGTGGCCCCTGGACATGCTTGAGCTTCCTCACGGCGTGGCGGTCCCGGTCTGATGCATGGCCCGGAGTCCCGGACTCTCACTGCAAGCGTTCCAGGGAAAAAGGAACTTCCAGGCCTTTTGCTGTGTAGCTTTGAAAGCCATGGGACATCACTTCTGCCACATTCAGTTGATGGCAAACAAGTCAGAAAACTGCCTGGACTCAAGGGAAGGGGCTATCCCCAGTATGATTAAATCCCTCCAGTGTAGCCAGACCCTCTCATCCCTCTCTGTCCCTCTCCCTGAAAGAAGCTCCTTCTTCTTTACTTCTTGGATCCTCGGATACTTTGGAGGGGACCATGGGGAACTTGCTGAAGTGTTTCCTGGTTCTTTGGCCTTGGTTGAGTTTAAAAGTGGTAGGAACTCTGTGGGACGGCCTCTTTTCCTTTCCTCTTCCTCCAGTCCATGGCCTCTGCTACTGTCTCACCACCACACCCAGCCTCTGCCTCAGGAGCTGTTTTACGGGTCCCTGGGAGTGGTCTGGCTCCCTCTTGCATGTCCTTGCAGAAGGAAGGATGGCACAGATGTCTCCCTTGGCAATACCTCTGTGTCAAGCCCTCGCCTTACCACACTTTCTGTCTGAAATTGTTTTCCCCCCATGGGCTGGCGTGGGAAGACATGCTCTCAAGCATGTTCCAGAAAGCACTGGCCTGCAGTGCCTAGCGTAGAGCCTGGCCCTGGGAATTTGCTCAGTAAATGATTGGGGAATAAATTAAGCCTGGCTTATATGTGCTCTAGATGACTCACAGGGACCGATTCAGCCTGATTTGTGCAAGGATGGGTGAGAATTTTATCAGCGGAGGGCTTTGCATATTCCCAGAAGGGAGGTAGTATAGTGTGTGTGTGTGTGTGTGTGTGTGTGTGTGTGTGTGTGTGTGTGTTTTGGGGGGTGTGTGTGCCACTGTGCGTGTATGTTTTGGAGGGATTGGGAATGATTGGTGATGGTCCTGTGACATGACACTGAAGGCTGGGGCCAGCCTGGACACCATAGGACTCATGATTACCAGGCTTCTGCAAATCTGGTATAATCTCCATTCCTTGGAAACTCTTCTGGTCATGTTGAGCAAGCCATCTTGATGCCAGGCTACTTGTCAAGTTTCCAGGGGCTCAGACCCCGGTTGCTTCTTCTTTTCTTCCTCAGAGTGTGAGGATAAATCACCAGAAGCTCTCCGAGTAAGCCAGACCACACTTGAAAGGACCTATTTAAGAAGGGTTTGTGAGGGGGGGTAGGGGGTGTCTAGACTTGTAGGGTCCTGTGTCAATGCAAAATATGACGAGGGTGACCTGCTGATCGGTCAACCTGGCCAGAGATGCTGCAGTCTCAGGAAAGCTTTTAGGAATGATCTGCTGTGTGTTTCTCATTTACAGAAAAAACAAACAAACAACAACAAAAATAACAATGAAAGAAAGAGACTTCCAGGCTTCCTGAAGTGAGGGAGCTATTGGTTAGGACAGTACCTCCAGGGAGAAAGGGCTGCACACTGACGGCGGGAGTCTTCATGGACCAGAAATGAGCTTGCTTCTTTTTCTCACTTTTCCATTCCTGGTGCATATCCACAGCCCTGTGCACAGGAATTCTCCGTGCCTGTGCATCTCCATCGCAGCAGACTTTTCCATATGCTGCTTCTAATCTGAACAACATCTCATTGAGAGATGGATTATTACTTCTAATCTCCAGATGAAAAAACAGAGGCTCAGAGAAGTGAATTAAATTTCCTGGAACACACTACTAATAAGTGGATGAGCCAGATTATTTATTCATTTAATGAACATACTGGGTTATGCATTAAGCTCTGGAGAGAAAAAAAGGAATTTCTGGCCAACAAGAAATTCAGTGCAGGAGAGGGAGACAGTAATTATACAACAATACGGTAAATCAATGGCAGAGCTATCCTTTGAGCATTAGACTAAGCATCAAGAGGGACATCTAGTGCAGCTGGGAAGGGTCAGGGAGGACCTCCTGGAGGAGGTGATGTTTGAACTGAGTATAATAAGCAGGAGTTAGTTCAGTGAAGAGACGCTGCGGAGTGGGGTAAAGTATTCTAGAAAGAGGAGACAATACAATCAAGGCATAGAATTAAAAAACAGTGAAGTGATGTGAAACTATATAACTAGTTCTGTGCTACACTAAGTTTGGTCCGACTGGGGTTTATCTGATTTGAAATGCAAGCACCCTTCCACAGTACTTGGCTTCCTTAACTAGTTGATTCTGGAGATCATGGCATGCGTGGTACTTTCTGGGGATTCTGGATGCCCAGTTTTTACTTTTAGACGTCCCTTATGGAATGAACAGGGTGTGGGAGGTGTTTACTGGCATTTCTCCATTGTGACTTCTCAGCAGAGCTTAACGGAGCTCAGGAGGTAGCCGCGCCAAAATCTTTTGATGAAACGAGGGAAAGTCAATCCACCACCTATTGCTCCATGAATGCCTCGTAGCATCTTAGAAGAAGTAGGCCAAAGATCACCACAAAACAATGGCTTCTGGGTTCACCACCACAGAGCAAGCTCTGATGAGTCAGAATGAAGCAACCGTTGCATACACCAACAGGTCCAGTTGGCAGCCGATAAAGATATTACCTCAGTGAGAGAAAGGCGCGGGCTGAAAATGGACAAGGTTTAACTGTGCCAAAGATCTGTTGTGTTCTTTCTTTTTTTGAGGGGGTGGGGTAGGAGTGGGGTGGTGGTGGTTGGGGCGAGACGTGTGATACATGCATTTACATTTCCAGCCCCTGAGATAAACAGATCCTCTTCTATAGGCTGATCCCAAACTGTCCTCTCACCATGTGGCTTTTTGATAACCCCTCTCTTAGGCTGAGCACCTGAGGATATGGACTCGGGTTCAGTCAGAAAAGATCTTCTCCTGCAGTCCAGGTCTTGTGCAAAAAGGGGAGCTTCAGTCCTGCTGTGAGACGTTCCTAGGAAGGACACTGGGGGATGATTAAGCGACCGTGACCTTTCTAAGAAGCCCCTTCCGGTATGGAACCTGGAATTAGAGCACCAGGAGCGGGAAGTAACCGTTGTCATTGGATGGGTCAGGGAGTCCGATGGAGTTGAAGTTAAGATGGAAGTGACTTTTACCAAAAGTTCAAGTAGACATAGAACCAGGGTACAATCCAAATTCAAATTCTTGACTTGGAACCTAGGCTTCTTGGTCACGTTGGCCTGCCCACCATCTTGCTGTTATGCCCACTGTCACAAAGCCTCAAATATTGTTTCATTGTCTTTTTTTTTTTTTCAATTTATTTATTTTCAGAAAAACATTATTCATTATTTTTTCACCACACCCAGTGCTCCATGCAAGCCGTGCCCTCTATAATACCCACCACCTGGTACCCCAACCTCCCACCCCCCTGCCACTTCAAACCCCTCAGACTGTTTTTCAGAGTCCATAGTCTCTCATGGTTCACCTCCCCTTCCCATTTACCCAAATTCCCTACTCCTCTCTAACGCCCCTTGTCCTCCATGCTATTGGTTATGCTCCACAAATAAGTGAAACCATATGATAATTGACTCTCTCTGCTTGACTGATTTCACTCAGCATAATCTCTTCCAGTCCCGTCCATGTTGCTACAAAAGTTGAGTATTTTAAATGAGCATTACTCTTTGTTTACCTTTTCTTTGCTGAAAGAAGCCCCTTGAAAGACCACACTTTTGTGCTCTTTGTAGGTTCAGTGCTCAGCACATTGTCTAAGATCGAATTGACACTAGAAGTGTCCATATAGTATTTCTACTCTTTTTTTTTTAAAAAGATTTTATTTATTTATTTGACAGACAGAGATTACAAGTAGGCAGAGAGGCAGGCAGAGAGAGAGGAGGAAGCAGGCTCCCCGCTGAGCAGAGAGCTCGATGCAGTGCTCGATCCCATGACTCTGAGATCATGACCTGAGCCAAAGGCAGAGGCTTAACCCACTGAGCCACCCAGGTGCCCCAGTATTTCTACTCTTGAATACACAAGAAGAGACCCCACTAGGAGTGGAGATTGGGTGGATCATTTTGATTTAAATGTGACCTCGCATGTAAGAGGTCTTCCGGTCCATTATTTTGCCTGGCCATGTTCAAATATGGCTGTATTTTCTGGGTTATTTCTGCATTCATAATTCTTGACAGGAAAATCCTCCCATCGAATCATTGCTTTATTTCTTTGTTTCAGGAGATTATCTAGCATGTCTAATAGAGCAACAAGTCACGTCCCGTGGCTCTGGGTCTGCTATTCTTCAGCATACCAGAACCAACCACAAAGACCTTGCCTCCAACCTCACCCAAGTCAAGAGTAGAGGTGGGGCTGCTCTCTGCCTCGGGGGAGTTGGAACCTATGACCAAATGGGTATGTTCTTTCTGGATGTTCTGGGGTTCCCCCAAGAAATGCTAGCATTTCTGAATAATGGGGAGCTCTGAAAGTCACTGTCCATGAAGCAACATAAGCTCAAATTGAAGAAAGAATTATCCAGCTGGGAGTTGCTGGAATATGGGTGGACTATCGCTTTTTGCTATTTAATTCATTCATCAGGGATAAAAAAGACATCTCTTGGGATGAATTATATCAGTTGTGTCCAACCATTTTTTAGTACGAAGAGCACATTTTAATCTCAAAAGAATTTATAGACCTGCACATAAAGATACTTACATTCGAGAAATGCATTGGTAGAACAAAAGCTTAATAGTAGGGGCTACTGTCTTTGAAGGGATTTGAATGCTGATAATCACAACCTTTTCTGTATGCTATCCCAAAGCTGACTTCCTGCTTTTATTCCTTGTTTCTGTAACTCTCTGTGCCTGTCTTCCCCACTGGACTGGCGCCTCTTCAAGGGCTTGATGTGGTCACCATCTTTTATATACTCCACAGCCAGCCCAGTCCTTGGCACAAAGTAGGCATCTTCTGTATATTCGTTGAAAGAATGATACATACATTAAATTGTCAGATTATATGTACATGAGTCATGCTGTGTAGCCAGTCTAGAGGGACTGTTCATGTAAATATGGTGCCCCCACCTATGGGAGCCCATAGACTGGAGACTGTGGATTTAGATTTACATTCTTTCAACCAGTATTTTGTCCCATTTTCCCTAGAGCGAGGGAGCTCATTGTTGAGTTGACCACAAACACGGGTCTCTGGGTTTAGAGACAAATGATAACCAAAAGCAGAAGCCTGGCCCAACTGACCTCCTGAAGTCCCTTCCAAAATCATAAGTCCATGAAGAGGACAGATTGTGTGGCTTAGAAAGGTTGGAACTTCCCAACACCCACGGAGGCAGGGACATTGATGACAGCTTCTTTCAAGGGCCAGTTTCTAACATTTGTAGGAGCAAAAGGTAAGCTAATCTCTGTGAGCCTCTAGGTAGTCTAGTTGTTATTTCAACCAACCCCAATCAGGTTGCAGAGGCACTCTGCCTATTTCCGCTGTCAACCTATGTATGTGGAGTGTTGATAAGTGAGGTGACACCCAGTAAACACGCTTTGTCTTACAAGACGTTGGCTGGAGTAGAGATGGGTAGGAAAATACAGGAGTTGAAAGAAGGAATGCTTGCTTTACAAAATGTGTGTGCACACATCTTCATAGAGTGTGTGGATTACTATTTAAATGCTGACATCTCTCTTCCCTCTTTGGAAAACAACCTCTTCTCTTTCTGTCTTCTCCAAACAAAGAGAGAGTGATGTTCCAGGTGTGAACACATCAGGGAGGTTTCCTGCTTGGGATTCAGAAATTCACAGCCTCGAGGAAATGAGAGGAAGAGAGGAGAGAACAAGAGAGATGAAAAACAGAAATCTCCGCCACCTGCTATTTAGTGATTGACTCCCAGATAAGGAAGGCGAAGACACATTCCAGAAGCTCAGGACTTGCCCAGACGGAACTCAGAGGATGGGGTGGGTGGGGAAGTGAAGCCAGAAGTGGGAGGGGATGACGGGGCCACCAAAAATCATCTATCAGTTCTCTCTCAAAGCCTCCCCTTTCAATGCAGCCCTTATAAATTTCAGTGCCTCCCTTTGCCCTCTCTCCCATTCACCCACCCTACCTGCTTGAGTTTATTGGAAGGAATTTTGCAAAGACTGGCTCTTTCACTAACCAACTGCGTGAGTCTGGGCAAATCTGTTCTTAGATTTGGGTCTGGTGATTGTTATCTCTTGACTTGCAATAGTTTAATGGAAAGCAGAAGAAAAGAGGTCAGTGATAACACCCAACCAACCAAACAAAAAAAAACAATCCCCCCACATGCAGTAAGGCTGGGCTGGAAAAGCTCTGGCGAGTGCACAGGTGAGCAGCCTTCCTTCCCGTTCAAGCTCCTGAGCACACCAGGCTGTTAGACTAAACCAAGTGCAAGGCGCAAAGTGCAAAGCAAGTGCTTATTTGTCCCCTCACTCAGGAACACGCTGCTCGATTGTGGTGCTTTCCTGCTCAGTAGAAAGGGGTGAAAACCATTTCTGCATGGCCTTCCCTTCTGCAGGGGGCACCTGTGGCCACCAACGTGGCCACCAACTTGGCCTCGGGTTTTGAGCAGAGGGGTCAGGGAACTGTGTACCTCTCCAGGGTGTGTAGTCTCTTCCCTTGTGAGCCTTTTCTGCTCCCTTTGTTCTTGTAACTGACAGTGTCTTGTCCTTGACAACAGCCATGTGTTCAATTTTTCCAACATGGTGAGGTCAGCACATTGGCTTTTAGCCTCTAGAGCAGGTAAGAGCCGTTGAGTCTTGACAGATACAAGAGCAAGTTACTAATTCACCCTGATTTTCATTTTGCTCTGCTCCCATAAAAAATAAATGCAGAGCCGTGAACAATTACGCTATAGTAGAGAATAAATACTCTGGTGATTAAACACTGGAAATCACTAGCTTCAAAATTTCTCTAAAAATACAGCCCCAGATGTCATGCAAACTCCAATCAAACATGGGCTATAAAAATCAAGCCGTAGACATTGCCTTATGAAGTGTTCACAGATGTAACAGGAGCAGAAATTCTCACAGCTTAGAAAAGCAAGACTTAACGCTTTCTTCCTTTCTTTCTGTCTTTTTTTTTTTTTTTTGAGGAGGGGGATGGGGAGTTGTGCATCAAACTGCTCATTTCAATATGTGATTTGCCTCAAAGAATTCCTGACTTTATTTTCTCACCAACCTAAACCAATTCAAAAAAAAAAAAAAACATTTATTAAAACCCGAACAATCTACTTTTGGCTGATGGGTGCTAATAGGTGCGATGTTACCCCTGCCAGCTCATAATATCACCTACTGAGCTTGGAGCTAAACAGGAAAAAGTAAATTGAACTGGAGTTGAATTGGTCTCCTTCTAAAGTCTCCGCCATAGCTGGACAAGCACAGTGCTTAACGAGAAACAAATTGCATTGTGGGCATTTCTTTATTAAAAAACACATTTTCCTTTTTTTTTTTTTTTTAAGCTGGAAGATGTTCCCATCTCAGTACTGACTGTGCCTCTAACACAGAGGGGATATATCTGTATGTCAAGACTTCTTTGTTAGCTTGGGATAAATCAGTATTTCCAGTGACCAACCTCTCTTCCATTGTAGAGTTCATGGATAGGTAGATTCCCTTGAGCAATTTGTCAACATCATGCCATTTTTAGGGGGAGAGCTTTTGTTGGGTTAGCTAAGAGGAGGAAACAGGAGGGGGTGAGTGGCACATGTAGGCATGCGCCCTCCCTATATGCATGTGTTTCATGCCGATGACGGGGTATCACTCCTGCACCAAAATTCCATAGCAGCTCTGAATAAACCAATTTGTTCAAAATAGTTGGCCCAACATGACCTTCTTTCTCCTCTTGACTTGTAGTTAACTAAGAGAATTGGCCATTAAGAGTTAATTTTCTAGACTTTACCAGCTGGTATCAAAGATCATCTCCTCCCTCCCTCTGTGTGCAGACTACTTCTGTTTTTCGGTATGGGACAGTTCAATCGATCTCCTGTTCCTTTGTTCACGCACTTACACAATAAGGAGCAACCAAGTAGCAGCTCTGTCCCTCATGCAGGTCGTCTAGGTGCTGAAGATACCAAAGAGAACAGGACAGCGCAGGTCTCTAACCTTTTGAGGCTTGCATTCTGGTGTGAGAAGACAATCAATAACAAAATAAATAAATACCGTCATCTCAGGTCCCGATAATTACCATGGAGATGGAAAACCAAGGAGATAGGGTGGCAGATGAATGTGTACATGTGGGTGCTTTTTGGATGGGGGTATCAGAAAAGCGCTGTCGGAGAAGGCACTGTGTGGAGGCAGGCGGGTGGGGGGAGGTGGGGTGACAGGCTGCGGGGGACGCTGGGAGCTGAAGCATGTCCCCTCACTGCCTTCTCACTGAGGAGATCTTCTTGATCCATTTGTGAGCCGAGTGGGAAGCTGTAGTCTGGTAGGCATGGCTATGAAGATCTGGGACACTTTATTAAGAGAAACTGAAGTGCTGCTTTCCCTTAGAGTAGGAGGATTTTCAGGCGAAGTGGAAAAACCACAGCACTGAGGCCTCACTTTTGGTAGTAATGGATTACGTACGTTTGGGGAAGTCTCTTCCCCCACCTGACTTCCGTTTCTTCCTGAAATATGGATGTTGGATTGAGTAATCTTAAATTCACCTTCCAGTGCAGATGGACTCTGAGCCCTTTGAGAGCAGAAGCTGGAGTTGCATTTCCCTGTTTGAGAACGTCCTATTAATATGGACTTACTCACGAGGATGTTCCTAGGTAAAAATGAGCGTATGAATTGGAGTTACACGTGACTGGCTCCTCCTGGAGTCCAGAGGAGCCGAGCTCAGACCCTGGACATCTCTTCATCTCCTGACTTGACCTGCACTATGCCTTTAGCCAGAAGGGAGCCCCTACAACACATGACCAATAGAGAGAGTTCTATGGAGATGTCAATCTCCCAATGAATGCCAAGATGAGGTGCCCTGCCCAGGTGCAGCTAGGTGAGAAAGGACAGGTCTGATGGCAGAGAAAGGTCAGACAGGGGTCGCGGAGCCTTAGCCTTCAATTGCAGATGATCCCTCCTAACACAGATCTTTGGTTAAAGACAGTCTTTACTGTGATCCTCTGGCTTGCTGGCCTAGAAACAGGCTTCTTTAAATCCTGCTGTAATGAACAGAGAATCCCAGGGTGATTTTTCCACTGTTGGGTCTGCTGCACAGTGTTCTATCAGTTCAGGGTGAACAACATCCCAAATCCTAGTAAAGGTGGGCAGATGAAGTAGTTTTATTCACGTGTGTGTTTTGAGCATCCTTGCTATATAGGAGAAGGCATCGAGAGATGCATCAGATGTAGTCTTTGACCTCAAAGAACCTCCTCAACATAGACCCTTAGGCACATCCCTAACACTCGCACAGCTCAGAGAAAAGGGAGAGATGGGTATAATGAAAGGGTGCTGGCAGTGGTGGTGGCGGTGGGTGAGTTGATACCTTGACTCAGTCCTTACCACTCTTGGAATAATTACATCCTTCAAAGGTCAGAGACAGGAGCATGGAAGGGCATTCCCAGCCAAGGGAACAGAATGAGCAAAAGCTGGGCACAGCATAGAATTTCCAGGAAGACCATCAATTTATCTAGGCTTTAAGGGGAGGGACCCACAGAAGTTTAAATTTAAACTCCAAGAATTGATGAGAAGGAAGCCAGAGTTCTGCCTCTTTGGAATGCTGCTACTTTTGGTCCTGGTGTTCCAGTTCCCATCCTGAAAGCACAGCACCCTCCTTCCCCTTCTCTTCCCTCTTCCCTTCCCCAGCCACACGCACAGCAAAACTATAAAAAAAGGAAAAAAAATGGGCAAGTTTGTGGCTAAACTGGCATTTATGACCCGGGAAATATTTTAAAATTCTGTCCATTTTGTCTGAAGAGTTGGAAATCAACTTTAATCTCAAGATTCTTCCTTGTTTCTCTGCTGTGATTTCTAAACGGCCTTTCTGCCTCATCTTCCTCCAGCCAGACAGGCTTTATCTCAGACACAAGTCTTTGGAAACTTCCTTTTTCCTTTCTGATTTGAGTCTCCAGATCCTCCACAAAGACAGTCACCGGTTTGTAATTCTCTCTGTCCAGATGCCTCTGAGAAACAGAAACACATACTTGCCCTACTCTGGTCATTCGTGTGTCACAGTGACTGTGTCCCAACCTAACCCTCCATTGTCATTCCCATCAATATATTTTCATCTCAGTATGTGCCAACCAACCGACTCATACTCTAGACAAGCATTTGATGATCACACAGAATTTTACCTGCTAGTTATTTTCTGGTAACAGTGACAATGTTGCTAGTTAGGCAAAATGATCTTTTATTATCAGACTCTTGGCCACATAGTAACAATAATGATAACAAATAATAACTTTCAACATGCAGGACTTTAAGGAAGATTCACCTCTCTGGTGCTCAAGGCAACCTCTGAAGCACATTATCCCATTTTGCCAATGAGAAAATTGAGGCCTAAGGGGATTAAGGGACTTATTAAAGGTCACTCGGTTGGTTGGAGATAGAAAGGGTTCAAACTCAGGTGGTTCTTGGGATATAAAGCATGCTCAGGATTCTGTCCTGGTTCACCCATACTTCTGAGAAAGATCTGCCAACCAGAGGTTCTCAAACATCAGTGGGTTTTAGAATTACCTGGCGGCTTGTTTAAAATTCAGATTCCGCCCACCACCCATACACCTTCTGATTCTGATGCGATGGGGCCCTAGAATTTGGATCATCACCATGGACCCCTATGTCATGGACGCAGGAGCATGTGCGGAGAAATTGCTGAGCAAAGTGGAGAAGCTTGAGTCTAATAGCCTAAAAAATGTTCTCTTTTTCATTTACCCTTCATTGTATGCAAATTTAGGTTCATTCAGGGAAAGACAGTTTGTATTCTGCTTTCGTTCTTATAAAACACCACTTTAATCTTATTTTAAATGGCTGCATTGCTGGAAGACCATTTTATCCCAAAGAGAATTTCGTGTCTCATCATTTCAGATAGGTCTCTTATTTTAATGCTCCTTTCCCTTCTTTTAATATGACATCATAATCCTCTTCACATCTAGATTTTTGTGTTATATTGGTGTTTTTTCATGGAATATTGCCAGGGTTGGCATAAATGATGGAGTTGTCAGAATTGTATTCTAAATGAGAGTAAAATTCAAATAAGGACCCAAATGGAAAATATGCCTATAAATATTTGAAAAGATCTCTCTCTCTCTCTCTCTTTCTTGGTCGTTTTTTTTTTTTTTTCCTTTTAGCAAAAGGAAATGTTGATTTACATAGGTATCTTAGGGGATGGATGCATTTTCTGTTATATGCACCATCTTAAGAAATATTCAGCTAAATTCTGCTTGTCAGAACTCCAATAGAGGTCAGAGCACTGGATAAAGAAATGAGTCCAGCTTTGATTTCTTTATGTAAATGTTTTCTCTAGGTATGTCCATTATGCCAAACTTAATGGTTCTCAAAACCATTCCAGACCCATCTAATTCAATTTAATTCTCCCCAATCAAAAAATACAAACCAATGATTTGAAAGACAGAGATTAGCTCTATTTCTACCACCAAAGGAAATGAGAAAAGTATTAAAGACATGAGCTCTCAGACAGAGCTTCAATATTGATGTCATCTCCCCAAAGTTTGATCTTGTGTATAGTACACAGAGTGAGATTTGGTAAGAAAATATGCATTTATAAGGCCCAAGGAAATATAAAACAAATCATCCGTATTCATATCTTCTTTGGTGGACACTTTCCTTTCCTTGGGATCGGTGCAGAGGTTTGAGATTTCCAGATTGTTGCCTCGTAGCCATGTTTTCTCACGGGCGAGGGCTTTGGCCCCTTGCACAAGATGTCATATTTCACAAAAATATCTTCTTTCCACGGAACAAAATGTAAACTTCCTCTTTACATATTTAGTCCTGTTTTGGGGGGAAAAAAAGGAAAGACAAACTTGCTAAAAATAAAGCTGAGTTTTAGACAAGACATTTCAAGCTCTTGCACAGCTTAACGGGAAAAGTCCTTTGGTCATTCACGTTCTTGCTTACACTGCTACTCTGTTTTCATCCCTACCTGGCCTTTCAAACCACCTTGTAGATCAGCGTGGTATACTTTTTGCCCACGCTTCCCACTTGCTGGTACATTGGTGATGAGCTGGTGTAAGAGTCTGTGTATTTGCAGCTCCTCTGGGAGTCAAGTTCTTCAAGCCCGGGTAGGAAACTGGGCAGAAGTTAATGAATGCCCTTAGTGTACAGGTACCTGGCTAAGCTCTGGGAACACAGAGGAGCAGAAGAAGGCCTCTCCCTCTCTTGGAAATGATTATACTCTAGTGAGAGGTCAAGGCCCAAACAATAGAAATAGCTCCTGCTCCTTGAGCACTTGCCGTCCCCAAATCATTTGCACTAGAGCATTTCACAAATGCAATTAACCTTCATCCTCACATAAGACTGATGGGTTAGGTGTATTTAATCCCATTTTGCAGATGAGGAAACGTGGGTTCTCAGTTATTTGGGCCCCCACTGAGGATGTGTCCATGTTGGCATTGGAACCCTAGTCTTTCTGATATGAGAGCCTCTCACTATCTATGTTATAATGGCTGAAAATATAAATAATTATTCGATGACTGTAGACCAGGAAAGAGCAACAGAAAAAGAAATTCATCTCAGGGTCAGAGGGATTTAACTAGATGCTGGAAGGTTCTATCCATTCCAGTGTGGCTGCACCTCCTCTTTTAATGACTTCCCTTGTACAGGAGGAATTCTCCACAAGAATGCTGTTGACAACCTTCAATGCATCATAAATAACATCCCAGGTGCTTCAACTACGGGCTCTAGTCACACTCCTCCAGAGAGCTTTGCAAAAGCCTTCAGTGTTAACCCCCTCTCGACCCACATGCCCTCTCATTGGCTGTGTCCCTCCCCCATTTTGAGCACACTGTCATTTGTTCATATTTCATGATTGCTTTGCAAGTGCTCTTAAATATTTTTGGTGACATTCATTTTAGCTCAAATGAATGTCACCTCCGCAGAGCCCAGATCTATTGCTTCTGTACAGTTAAGTATCTGTGTCGATAGTAACCATTCTGCAAACATCTTGTGTTTGTTTCTTTGGTGGTAGAGAAGGACACTTAAAGGCTGGGTTGGGTGGGTTTTGTTTGTTTGTTTGTTTGTTTCCTCCTTGGTCCCTAGCTAAACAAGGCCCAGGATAGGTGCACATAGATGTTTGGTGCACTAAACCAAATATGGAGACAATTGTCTTAATCTCTGTGAAGGGGAAATATAGATTAACATATCTGTAGATGACCCTCAAATAAGTTACATTTCAGTGAAGAAAGACAAGCATGGAGCTCAAATAAGATAAGTTTACATATAACGCAATGCAGAACAGGATAAAGTACCGTTACGTTAAGAGGGGTAGCAAGTGCCAGGGCAATTTAGAAGTTGGAGAGATCTTCTCCACTTCTCTACAAGGGGGTGTGAGAGAGCTTTAGATGTTCACCAAACCAATCACAACCCCGGGGGAGGGGTCAGGTGGTTGTTCCTGGTAGTGGTGGTGAATGGTATGGCATGGAGAAATCTTTTACTTTATACTTTCCTTCCATAAATAAATATTTTTATTAAAAATTCCTCCTTCTGGTAATTAGAATATAAAAGAAAGGACTTCTTGGTGAAGTCAGCCTGGAACTGAGACGGGAAAGCTCTGTGGATGGACTGAGGGGTGGGACAATGAAGTCCAGGCTGAGGACGTACCACGAGGGAAAGCACAGAGGCAGGCAAACATTGAAAAGATTCAGGGAGCCGGGCTGGGAGAAGGTTCGGCGGGGGTGCTGGACATGGGCAAGGGCATAGTGGTAGATAAGGACAGAAAGGAAAGTGAGGAGCGTGATGTGAGGGTCAAAGATGCCAGTGCTGAAATCATCTGGTTATGAAGACTCTGGAGTCTTCCGAGTTGAGAAAGGCAAGGTCGTGCCCAGGTTTTAGAGGAGTCATCCTGGACTGTGCTCGGGACCTGGATGTGTGTAGAAGGAGTCCATCATGACCCTCATAGCTTGCAATGTCAAGGGCTGACCTCTGCTGCATGTGCTTGCCCATCGAGCGCCACAGCCCAAAAGGAGCAACACCCGGTGGGTCTTCCAGAAACTACGAACAGCAGAGAAGGGAGCTGAGAGGCGTCTTCACAGCACCCTCAAATCACCCATAGCTTCTCCTCTCTTTTGCTCATCGTGGAAAATCAAGGTGGACACCAAGATTTCCTCAGTTCCCTAGGTTATTCTTCACTTCAAGAAAGTCAAGTCAAGGGTACCAGGTGGTGGGTATTATAGAGGGCACGGCTTGCATGGAGCACTGCGTGTGGTGAAAAAATAATGAATACTGTTTTTCTGAAAATAAATAAATTGGAAAAAAAAAGAAAGTCAAGTTTCTTAAATATTTATGTTCTTACCTTCTCTTCTTTATTTCTCTCCATTCCATCTATGTCTCAAATATAAACACATACACACATATTCAACATATTCATTCAGTTGCTATACACTTCCCCCCTACTTCTTTGGTTCCATGCAGTGCAAAGAGGACAAAACCTCAATTAATTATTGTGAAATATCATCTACTGCATTAGTCAATAACAGGCTTAAGATCTGTCAGGCTTCTCTATCAGCGACCTCCTGGGGTTTGAATCATTTTCCTAGGATGTCCCCTGCTATCCAGTATGAAGACCTAACTCTGCCTTTTTTTTTTTTTTTTTGCTTTTAACAAAATCTTTTGGACTCTAAAATGAAAATTCATGACCTGTTTCTTGAGCCTAAGTCCTTCACTGTTGTACTCCTTTTAGTGTTCACAATATTTCCAAGTATTTGTTTGAATAATCTTTCTTGTCAACTAGAGACTTTTTAGGCAAAGAAAACCGAATGGCAGAAAGAGGTCTCCACGTGAATTTGATTCTATTCTTGGACAGGAGTCTGAAGGTCAATTTTATTTGTCAATTTGGCTAAACCCTGGCACCCAGATATTGGCTCAAATGCATCCGAATGTTGCAGTGAAGGTATTTTCTAGATGCGATTGACATTTAAGTTGGTAGACTTTGAGTAAAGCGGATCATACTCCATCATGTGGGCAGGCCCAATTTCATCAGTTGAATATCTGAAGAAAAAGGCTGACCTCTCCTGAGGAAGAGAGAATTCTCAACAGTGGCAGACTGCCTTTGGACTCAAACTATAATATCAACTCTTCCCTGGATCTCCAGCCTGCAGACTTACCCTGGAGATTTTGGCCTTGCTTGCCTCCACAATTCCTTACCATAAATACATCTCTCTTTGTGTGTATTTCCTATACATATATCCTATTGGCTGTCTGTTTCTGGAAAACCCTGACTGATGCAGCTTTCACCTCCACATTCCTCCAGCAAGATTATCACTTCTTCTTTTCAAGCAATACTGTCTAACAAGTTATCCACAAAGTGCCAATGAAACGGATCTCCTTTAAACTGACAACACCCTGTTCACCTCTTCTATCTCTTGCTCCTGCATGAAAACCTACAGACAAGAAAACCCCAGGTATCTCCCCACTTTCACTTTGTTCCCTATTTCTTTCTTTGTTCTTGCAGTCACGGGAGCAAAGCGCTTTGGCTGCCATGATGGAGAAAACAGATAGGGCAACGTGGAAGTCACCTGCCTTGTAATCAAAATCTGCACGGTTTCCATACCCTCACCTTCATGGGGTCCATCCACTTAGCAGTGCTTTGCCCAACCTCATTTCTCCCCCCAAGTCCTCTCCAAATCCAGTATTTGACTCTATTGGGACCTTCACTTTGATCTCAGTGAGAAATGTGATGGGATTTCATGGTGTCTCTGGGATGTAGTCAAGTGTCAGGAATTGCTGAGACATCCCACAGAAGTCTGTTGCTGGGTAGAGAGGTACATCCCCACCCCCTCCAACCATAGCCGTCATTAGCATTTCCCAAGCACTACTTACATGCTAGTCCCTGAAGCAGATGGTTTGCACCATCATCTCATTCTATCCCATACTCGAGACGTGAGAGACTATACTGATTGTCCCCCAATACTCATCCCCCTCTCCTTTTAGTAAGAAACAGAACCTCTGAGTTGCAGCTGAGCACATGGACACTAAAATAAAAACAAAATCTCCCAGTCCCCTTTGCATACAGATGTGGCCAGCTGACTCACTCCTCGCCAGCGGACTGTGAGAGGAAGGGTTACATAGAATTCCTAAGAAATAGCCTTAAAAGAGGGATAGCACATTCCCCTTCTGCCTGGTGGCTGGATTTTGGACCAAGTCCCAGGAGTTTGCGAAGCCATCTTGAACTGCGTGACCTGAGTACCTGTTACAGAAAGGTAGAGCAACCCGGGGAAAGGAGTCTGGATTCCTGATGATTTGTGGAACCACCATATTAGTCAAAAACTGCTTACATGCAAATTATTTTTTTTTCTCTTGTGCATCTTGTTTAAGTCACTTGGGGGTATTAGAGTGTCTGCCACTTGCAGTTGAGTCCAATATAATTAATATAGCAGGTTTAAATATTCCCATTTAAAAAAGGAAGAAATCGAGGCTCAAAGAGATTAGATAACTTGCTTCAAATTGCAGAGGTAGCATGTTGCAAACGGTGGAGCCTGGTTCTCCCTAATTCCAAAGCCCCCCATGTCTCTTCCCGCTAGTGAGTGCAGACTGCTAAAGTGAGCCTCTGATTTTCTCTCTTGGTCTGCTGATTCTCCTAAGCATTCAGTTAGGTTGAGCTGCCACTGTCTGTAAAGAGGTTCAGAGGTCCGTTCACTGGCTTGAAATATGTTTGAACAAACCTCTGTACTCCTGACCATTCAGGGACCCTGGAGAGATATATCCCCCAGCTTTCAGGTATGCTTGCCAGGGAGCTCTCTCTTAAAATGCAGGGTAGCGTGGATACCTTGCACACCCTGTCAGACCACTAAGCCTGCCTGTCCAAACAAATCTACTCTGCTGAGACTTTATTCCCCTGGCATGTCGATACACATGCTTCTCCCACTGGGGCTCGGGGCCCAAGCATTCTGGAGAGATTGAATGGCAGCAAGTCATTCTGCCAAGACCATAGTGCACAGCACTGGAAACAAGGAAAGGGACAGGATTACTGTGACATGTTGTGGTTTCTGTATGGATCTTCTGCCAGAGGATTCCAGAAACTTGCTTTAGATACAGAGACCCTCAAAGTCATTCAGATGCTCCACAACGGTCTATGTCTCAGTTGAAAACACAATCCCAATAGAGAAAAATGTGTCTGCTTTTTGCTTGTGTGGATTTACAGGGGTCCTGTACACGGGCTTTGATCTAGTTTACTGTGTGACCTTGAAGAGAGACAACATGTTGTGTTGAAAGCACACAGGTTGACACTCTGAAAGCCTTGCTGCTTGTTCTAACTCCCACACAGTGTAGTTCAGTCTTGGGCATGTCACTTAACCTCTCTGAGCCTCTCAGCTGTAAGATGGGAGTTCATCTGTCCACTCACCTCTCCAAGCATGCCCGCCCGCACGCATGCATCCAATTCAGTGTTTATGAAGTGCCCACTTTTCTGGGTTCTGGGCACACAAATACGTACAAAGTAGGGCTTTCCCACTCACAGAGTCGACCTCCTACCTGACAGTGTTACGGTTAATGTCCAAGTGTTAATGGATTTGATGGCATAAAGCAGCACATAGCAAGAGTTATTTTTAAGTCACAGCTTCGGTATTTCCCCTCCTATAAGGGGGGAACCCCAAAGCATGTCAAAGGGAGTCAATGGAGAAATAGGCCAGAGTTAGTCAGCTTGCTACTGAGGCCACCAGCAAGACAGATCGTAGATGGGGTATCAGATGATGCCTGTGGACCCATCCGAGGAAAGGTTCATATGAGAAGCACCTAGAATCTCTCCCTCCTCCAGGCCCATGCCTGAGCTCAGTCTCTGATGGGAGCCACAGACCACACACTTCTATCCTTTTGATTAGGAGATGCCTCTGTCAGCCAAAAGAGAAATTTCAATATTTTATTGAAAACATTTTGCAGTGAGAAATCCTCCCCCGCCCCCCACACCTCCTTTTTTTTTTTGCCAGTGCCAGCATAATTTAACTATGATTTAATAGCTTCTTTCATTTACTTGTTAAATTATGCCCCTCCATCACCTTCCCTTTGGGTTTTCCCGCCTTTTGGTCCTACAACCTCCCATTATTTATTAATGCCCCATGATACATGATCGAGGCAGGCAGAAAGCAGCCATTTCACGATGATATAGGAGACTCTTGGCAGTGAGACAACAAGAACGGCAGCATATGTTCTGAGAGTCTCCCCTGTACTCGCCTTTTTGGAACAGGGTTGGAGAGTTGTTAGCTGTCGTCTGCGTGGGTCCTCCCCTCCCCTCCCCCGCCCAGCCCCCTGGCCATTTTCCTGCCCTGAGCAAATTCAAACTACTTGGCTCAAAAACCACCACTGGTGAGTCACAGCCCATGTTTTTTCCAAGTGCCCACTGCTAGAATGAGCACGCTCGTCAATGTCGTGCTTCACCTGAAAAGACACGAGAGGTAATTTGGCTTTCCCTCCAAGGGAGGAGTCCTGTGTGGGATGAGGAAATTTCAGATAATTGAGGGGCTCAGTTCTTGGAAGGAAGGTTGAAACAAAAACCAGGGAGGTGGTCCTTGCAACCTCCCCACCCGTCTTTTGCTGGGAAGAAGCTTGGACTATTTCTACTCGTGGAATGATCGTCACAGGGAACGGAGTCGAGATGAGCAGTTCCCAAGTATAAGGGGGGGAGATAGGGGTGTTTCAGGGCTTACTCAAGAATATAGGTTGGGTCATATCTGAACCTGATCACAATGCTGCTTCCCTCGGGCATTTGTAAGAGGCACATTCATTTACTTCCTGGGCTTGGTTTCTTATTCCTCATCTTTTCCTTTGTGCTTGGGACTAGGCTGGCACTCGTTCTGTGATTCAGTCAATGACATATGGAGTTTCCACAAATGAGGGGGATGGTCCTACAAGGTGTCAGAGGCAGCACTGACACCTAGAGAAGTGCCATGACCCATCCAACATCATACAGTTGGAAAATGGCAGAGGCAGAATTGCCGCCAAGTGTTCTGCCTTTAAATGTTTATTGAGGTAGGCTGGTGTTTACTCTTTTGGAGATAATATATATTCAAGCTCTTAGCACAATGCCTGGCATTTAGTGCAGGTTTGCCTTCCTTGACTTCAGACCATCAGAACTGAAAACACTGCTTAGGAGGAGGGGGCAGTGCTGCACCAGATCCTGGTTACCGACTGGACAGCTGTAGATGATCGGCGATGCCTCTCTGGGCTTCAGTCTTCGTATCGGCAAGATGAGAAGATTGGGTTCGATAGTCTTTGAGATACTTTCTTGCTGTAACTTTGTTCTTGAGACTGTCTTCATTGAGAAAGTCAGTGAATGTGAGCCTAGAGTGAGACTCTAGAGTCTACAGAATGAGTTGCCCAAAGTGGAATGAGCTCCAAGTTCTTCGGCTTGATGATGGTTATCTGAGTGATGCTCAATCAAAGCAGGAGGATTTCTTCTACTTCTTGGCAGTCGGCCTCTCTTCTCCAGGTCGTAGGATGTGACTTGGTTTATACTGCACGGTGTCCCCACTGGTTCCCTTTCCAGCTTTTGCAGAAGCACAATTGCATGAAAGCCTAGCCTAGGTGTGCTTGTGGTTTCTCCTTCATCCTTGAGTACATTCACCTGGTTCACCCCTCCAGATGGCAGCAAGAGCCTCGGAGCCCAGGGAATTGCCCCATGGGGACATGTTCTGGCTTTCCCCTGGGGCCCAGGCAGCCATTCCCCATCTGGTAGTCTAGAATTAAAGCTGGAGGAAAAGAGCTGAACTGAGCTAACATAACAATGGGAATAGCAATTCTGGTCCCTCTGCGCCTCCCTTCCTCACCCCCCATGAGGTTATGTTCTGCTCCCTGCCCTGCCTTGCAGAGGGTGGCTAATGAAGTCCGTCTAGAGACTGGAGCTTTGGATTTCTTTAGCTCACCCTAAGTTCTCTTCTTTTGCAGCAAGCCCGACTTTGTGGTGACCTTGGCAATCCCTCCATTAGCATTTCCGCAGTGCCCCAGGTTTGCAATGACACGCTCCATTCCTCCAGAAGTCTTCATTCCTGTGGCGCCAAGGCTGGGAAACTTCAGAAGGCCAGGCTGTTCTGTAGCTAACGTCAACGTGGAATCTGCCTAAGCCTTGACTAATGTATTCTTTGCATTATTAAACACAGATTAAATATATATGGATATTTAAATGTAATGTGTTATTTTCCTAAATCTAGCTTTACTCGATGTTCCTTTGACTTACGCCTTTTCATTGCTCATAATTGTCTCAGGGATCATGAATTACAGGAAGAAAGGAGCCGGAGCTCCCTTTGGATGGGATGACTTTGCCATCCCATTACATTTGCCCAACAGATTCAACCCAGAAGATTCTTGCTGGGGTTCTTCGCATGGGGATGTTCTTGTTGTTGTTTTTTGGTTTTTGCCACCCTAGACAGAGCTTATTCCTGACTAGTGATTCAAAAGCCAAGGCAGACAGAACCTGGCAGACATGTGGGTTTATCTCTGTGCTGCGAGAAAGCTTATGTCGGGGGCAAGTCCCTGAATTACGAATTCAGGCAGAGTCTGTGGCTTCATGCTGGTGGCAGTTTCATCCACTTTCCAGCACCTGGAGAGGCGGCCACGTGGCCTCTGTGGGGGCTCAGAGGACCACAGAGAATTCTAATTGTTTTCCTTCCTAAATTATCTAGTTTATTGGGTTCCTGCTCGATACCCCAGTGCAGTGGCAGGGACACCTAACCTGTCAACAGAAGTGTGTCCGAAGCGGAGGCTATCGAAGTCACCCCATGCCTGTGTGATGCAGACCCCTTTCTGGAAGGTGCTGGATGAGGGGATTGGTCTTGATTATAGGCATGATCTTCGCTGGCTCTAAACATCACTTGGTTTTCTATGCTTCTGAGGAACCAGAAGGGAGACAGAGAACAGTGTCCATGCAGCTGTATGGTCCTTCTTCTTGCCACCCCTAAATCACACTTCCCTTTGGGGCTCAGTTAAAGACTTTGCATCTGATGCCGATTTGTCAGTTGATCTAGCGATTCTGTGACCACGTCCCGTGTTTCTCTGTATCTGTGTAATAGACGACAAGCCAGCGGTGGTTTGGAGTCCGTTGAAATCAAGCAGCAAGAGCAGTTTGTGTTCATTTCCTCCCAACTCTTCATGTTGGCCCCTTCAAGTCAACCACAGTGGGAGTATTTACACCATGAAAACTGGCAAAAGCTAGAAAACAGGGCTTTTTTTTTCCTCCCCTCCTCTGGAGAAATGGTTACTAAAAATTGTAAGCATACCACTATCACAGTCTCCCTGAGGGTGCTGGGCAGCACCCACGGCTCGTTCTCTCTATTACTAAACACATATCGGAGTTTCTGGAAGGCTTTGTAAAGATGAGCAACAGAGGCTACGTCAAGCCACAGATCTCTCCCAGTTTGACTATAAATAAGTTACCATCTCCATTAAGTACCCCAGTCTACCAACCTTGCCTCCTTTCTGGAGCACTGGATTACTTGTCATATGCTTTCCCTGGAGGACATATTTGATCCCACCTCCTACATCTCTCTGAGCTGACCCTCCCTTTCCTGGGTATGCCAAACAGACCTCCCTGAATTAGGAATTGTTTTTTATCTGCTTCTGGACCCAGGACAATTTTTGGTACTCTCCTTCTTCCAATAGCAGAGTTCCCAGAGCAAGGTGGCCTAGGCTTGTCTGGGAAGGATAAAAAGAAGCAGACTTTGGGATTACTGGTGAGGAAGAGGGATACTTGGCTGGCCTGACTCCAGCAGGCAGGTCACTTGTCAGCTGAACTCACAAAAGCCCCCAAAGAAGGAAAGGCAAAGGCAATGTTCCACGTTTGTAATATACAGGGTTCACTGAATTGGTCAAACAGTTAGCAGCACATAGACCCTCGTCTTTCCTGTGCCTCCTGACTTGGAAGTTCTTAGCAATAGCTTGACCTTGGTTTTCCTCCCTAAATGTGCAGTCTGGAGTTTGAAACCTAGCAGGCGTTCAACAAACATTTATTCAACGAGTGAATAACTAAGTTAATGAGGCAGCTATGGTTCTCAAGGTTTAACGTGAATGCAGCTATAGTTGGGGGCAGGGAGGGTGGCAAGGGAATGCTTCCTTTTCCCAAAAGCTGCTTCATTCCTTATGCTTTAGTCAAAGGGCTAACCAGGCCCCTCCGAGGAAAGGAGGTGATCTGCAAGATATGAGGGTGCAGGAGGAGAGAAAGTTCTGGTAGCAGAGACGAGCAATGCTGGTTCTGCCTTCAAGGGGCCTTTCTCAACAAAAAGTGTCTGCAGCTCAGGTAAGCAGGGAGTTAAGTTTGGAGGAGAATGGAATTTTCCTCATGGTCGTACAGACTTGTTTTAACCACAGGAATGAACACAAGATTCAACTTGTTCCCTCAGCTATTGTCTGGAACTCTTTTTCCCTCCAGCCGCCGGCAGCTGGAGGTTTTAATGTGACATTTTTCTAAGTATTATGATTGCTCTCTGGCCTCCTCTTTATAGCTTTTGTGCTTCCCTCCTCTCAGGCTTTTACCCCCCTGGCCTCCAAATGCTTTCGGATGAGCAAGCGCTCTCCTCTCTGCCTTACCAGTCAGGGGAGGACATCTGGGCTTGGTTTATTTGCTTTTTAAAGCTGTGCGTCTCTTCTCCTTCCTGAACCGCCAGCCTGCAGCTCCTCCTTGAAACCGCAAACCACCACCTTCCCACTTCCCAAATCCCAGAGCACCATGCGGAGATGTGCGCAGGACACTGAACTCAATTCATATGCTGTCGAGCCATCTTCACAAGGGCTTCGGCAGCCTTATCGTCACCGCTAGAGGAGAGGCGCCTTTGTTCTCATTTACTGTTGCCTGGTCCCCAGCGTTCAAACCTTCTGAGCCTTCCTTAGATCTCATTCTGTGGCTCTTGCTTTATATTTTCTGGTCTGTGGGCATGTCCCTGTGAGGGGTCTACCCAACCCCACACAGCTCCATTTGTTCACCTTCAATTGAAGGTGACCTCCGAAAAGTGACCCCAAGACTGATGGACATATTGGAGGTCGGGGAGAGGGAGTCCTTCCTGGATGTTCTTCCTCCGTTGTCTTGATGATCTCGCTGGGTCTACTTCATCTTTTTGCCTGGTTTCTGGGTGCTTCCTGCGTCCGAGGATGACAAATGGGAAAAGAGAAGTCAGCGTGCTTTGGAACCTTGAGCAAGCTAAAAGCTTGCTTGGGGCTTGCTTTCTCTCTGCCAGTATTAGAATGGAAAAGCATTCCTGCAGACAATGATTTTTTTTATTTTGTTTTAAAGCAGCATTAGAAGGTTCGAGACAGATTTCTTTCCAAGCATCCCCCTTTGATGAGGTGCAAAAAGGTTAAACAAAAAGCCAAACTTTGGTTTCAAATATAAGACACCTTTATTCTAATTATAATCATAATGATTCAATGTGTTTGGGATTTAATGATTTGGAATTAGAATTTAAAAAAAGACATCCTGTAATTACCATTGAACTTATCTTGAGGCATAAATCTAATAATTAAATACTTTTAGACTTCATTCAGTGAGTAATTAAAATTTTAAAAATACTGTGGATTCTTTTCCACCTCAGCAGGGAAAGTTCTAAAATTATCAGTGGATTCCAATGGAAAGATCTGGATATTATTGCATCAAAAACACAATTCTTAAGAAAATTATCATTTCAGTTATTTGTAGTCCTTTTCCCCTAGTGATCAGGGTGTTTGAGCAGGTGAGAAATGACCGAATTAGGAGTTGGATCTGAATGAAAAATATTTCCTTCGAGAAAGACAGTTCCCTGAGCCTGAGCTTCATTTTTATTGTCAGCAAGGAGAGGGAAGCAGGTATTGTGCAATTTTTATGAGAACTGAGTTTTGTTCTCTGATCGGTTTTGGCAACAAATAGTGGTCCATATGCTTTCCCCTCCTGGAAGTAGAGCACGGGAGTGAGTTTTGGCAGGAGCGGGTGGTTGTAACATCCAAGGAAAGGTCTTGGTAGAAGAGTGATTCAGGGAATTTAGCCTCTTGCTTGAGAATAGGCCCCAAATAGGACCAAAGCGGATGCACCAGACGAGGAGCTGGCTGGTGTGGGGAAGGGTCTGCTTACATGCTCCAGTCTCTTGAAGCTGAATTGTGAGCACGCTGCCCGTCACTCAGCTCCCCTCGCCCCCAACAGAAATCAAGGCATGGACAGTGTTATGAGGAAAAGAATAGGGGCTCGGACCCATCTCATGGATCAGCTGTATGGCTCGTCTCCTCAGTTTGTCTCTCCCCAGGTGTTCATTCAACCTCCCAGAACATGTCATCACCAGTAAGTTCCCTGTGAAGTGCGGCCTTCCTGGGATGGGCACTACCTCAAATCAAGAACGCCCCACATGAGTGATGCCAGTGAACTTGGACCTAAAGAGGGAAATTTGGAATAGGTTCAGGGAGTGCGTACCACCCCCAATGGCAATAATAACTGTAATAACATGCAGACATGTTACCCATGTTTCATGTATATGATCTATATACTGACACTGCTAGGGAAATGTTATCTCCATCCTGAAGAAGAGGTAACTAAGACCTAAGAAGTAAAACCATTTGTCCACATGTTGTCAACATGCAGGCCAGATTTGCTATTAGTCATTGAAGTATATAGTAGGGTTCTCAAATGGGGTGCTCCTGGGAGTTTAAAAAATGAAGATGCTTGACTTTCATTCTAAATATATTGGAGACAAATTAGCGACAGCACAACAAAGAAGGTAAAGTTTGATTTTTGGAGCCAGATAACCTAGGTTTATCAAACCTTGACAAACCAAGGTTTGTCAAACCTTGACAAGACATTAAGCCTTACTGAGTCTTAATCTCTCATCTGTGAAATGGGTATCATTGATGTGCTCGCATCACATGATTACATGAAAGAGATAATATATGCACAGTGATTGGCATCCTGCACATGCTCGGTAAATTCAAGCTATTAATAATTGTTTTGCATAAGAATTTGGGTAAAGCTTGAAAAATGATGGTCATTTAAATGAAGGGAACCTTAGAGAATATTGCAGGTGAAGAGGAAATATCACATTCAAATATGAGATTGTTTCATCCTGATCTTGTTTCACATTTTACTCCCCAGGTGTTGACATCACTCAAGCTTCTGCCCTTGGTCTTCTTTTCTTCCTCTGTCTTTGGGCATCTCATCCGTTCACACAATTTTCATTATTTCATTTATACGGAGGGACCCTTAAGCTTTATCTTGGGTGCCAATTTTTTCTTAACGTCCATTCTCTTGCTTCTAATTCCTGTGAGATGGTCCTTCTCCCTGGTATCTCCATTCTACCGTGCTAGAAGTGGTCCTCTAAGTGTGTCTCTTTACCTTAACAGCCCCACCATGCTCCAGCTCACCAAGAATAGGTCCTCTTGGTCATGTCTATTCCCTGTCTCCCATCCAATCAGGTCTACAAATTAGGTCAACTTTATTGGCTCCAGAACGAAGCCTGCTCTTTTCAGTATGGGTGATTGCACTGCCTTCTCCAATGCCCACTGAATTTCTTCTTCTAAACTGTCATGTACACAACCACCAAGTGGACATTTCTAGAGATAATTCTAATGCTCTCAATCCATGCTCAGAAAACCTTGATTTCTAAAACTAAAATAACAACTATCTATCTATCTATCTATTTTTGTGTAGATTCCACACTTAGTGTGGAACACAACACAGAGCCCAAACCCAAGACCCTGAATCAAGACCTGAGCCGAGATCAAGAGCCAGACGCTTAAATGACCGAACCACCCAGGTGTCCCTATTTTGTTTTATTCTAACCCCAGTATTATTACTAAATCTATTTTTAAAAAAACGGCTCAGCTGGAGCCTGCTGTATTCTCTTCTCTGGACATAGCCTGACCTCCCTCTTTTATCCTTGGCTCCCAGCTTTACCCGGTGGACTTTTACCCCTTCTTCAAGAAGCTTAATGCCCCCTCAGCCATTTACTTTCCCAGATCATTCCCAGATGACAAAACCTCTTTTTTCTCCGTACTGCTGGAGCATTCTGTGTCCCTTTTATGACAGTGACATTATCTTGTGTTGTGGTTTTCACCAAATAATATAAGTTCCTAGAGGCTAGAGACCTGCTGTTATTCATCCTATGTATGATCTCATTGAAAAAAGCAACACCCTCGAGAGAGTGGTTTCCTTCCTCCGGATGAAGAAGCTGAGGCTCAGAACCATTAAGTCAATATTCCAAAGGTTCCAAATGCACAGAGTGATTAGGTGGGCAAATCATTGCAAAGCCACGCTCATTTGGTTCCAAAGCCACCATACAATATTGCTAGGCTGGTGAGGATTCGGGGAGGAAGTGGTAGGAGGGGTAGAGGTTGGAAGGATGTTGAGGAAAGCTTTAACATAGAGGCAGACTTTGAGTTGGACCTTGTTGATCATGACTGCTGTAGGTGGGTGCGGAGGAAGGCCTGCTAGGCAGGGGGAGCAGCATACTCAAGAGGGTGGAAGTTGGTTCTCACTAGTTGCTTGTTGAACAAAGGGCCTGGAAAGCAAGTGTGGTCCACTCTCCTACCTGAATGAGGGACATTCTTAGCAATGTCTTTGTCCTCAGTGGGTTCTCCATTCCCACATAATTTGCAGACCTAGGGAGAGGAGAAGCTCTTCACTGGAAAGTTCTGGTACTCATTTTGATTTTCAGGAAAATGGAAGGACTTTCCTCTAAATCTTTAAGTTTGCAGAATATGGTGAAACCCATCTGGTAAATAGAGTGACCTCTACGCCAGCTCGGGTTTCCTGCTTCCATCTGGCACCAGCCCCAAATCAGGAGGAAACACTCGCTGAATGAGTCCACAGCTACCCCTCCAGGTGAGGTAAGAACAAAGAAATGTCTTCCCCTGAGTGGTGGGCAGTAGTCCATGGGTCTTTTGCAGTAGCTTCTTTAAGGTCTACTTTCCTAAGCCCTTCACTCCCTGATTCCCCTTGGCTGTAACCTGAAGCAGGACAGCCAGAGTTGAGAACTCTATGGGCTTGGACCCCATATCGCAAAATCTCAGCCCACACCTCAGTGATCCAACAAGCAGGGGAAGTAAACAAGGAAGATTAAATTAAACTGCTCCACCATGAAAAGCAAGAGCTGAGTCATATTTTCTCAGCTGAATTGAAAGAGGTGGTAGGTTCTCTCTCTGTGAAGGCTCTTCACTTGGTTTAAAAATCACAGTGAATTAGGACCTCAAGTATAACCCCAATTAGAGACACCGCTGCCAAGCCTTTGGATACAGCCACAGAACACGCCTGTTATTTAAAGCCTGATGTCAACCCTGCAGGGAGCTGTATCCTTGTGTTTCAAGTGGCTGCCTTAACAGAATTCTTTTAGCAAAAGGCACTAACATGTATTTTAGGCAAACAATCGAGATGGATTAATAACCTTATTAGAGAATATTTATATAATATTAGGGTGGCCAAGGCCCAGGACACAAAGACACGGTGCTAAGCATGAAACCGAAGGCAGACACTATAAGAAAAAAGACTGATAGATTTAACCACACACTCAAAAAAGTCAAAACCTCTACACATTAAAAACTCAATTAAAAAAAAAAAAGCACCAAACTGAGAAAATTACCAGTGGCAAAGTGGCATAGGGTTAACGTATAGCTTTATCAACATTTATTAAGAAAAACAGAAGCACGCTGGTATAGATAAAGGGCATAAGGTGGCAAGTGACAAAAAAATTGTGAAGTAGAAAACATATGAAAAATATTAATCTTACTGGTAATTGAAGGAATATGAATGAAAGTATTGGCCATAATACTTTGAATACGATGTAAGTGTTGGCCACAATCACCAGCTTCCAGATAGACAATTGTGGGATTTCAATGGGTCGATCAGTTTGTTAAGAGATTTGGAGTCTGAACCTGGCCAGGGCTCTGGGCATGAGGACTGGACAGTCTGCTCTGCAGGGGAATCTGTGAACTGTCATGAGCTTCCCAGAGGCACTTTGGCCATATGTATCCCAAGCCTTAAAAGCAACCATAGCCATTGGCCCAGTTATTACGTTTCCAGGAACTTGTCCTCAGAAAATACCAGGCAAATATACCAATGGGCATGAACAAGAACGTTATGACACCATTACTGGTATGTATAAGAAACTGGAAACAGGCTACATGTTCAAAAATTACAGCACAGTATCATAATAGAGCACGGTACAGTCATTAAAATGCTGACATCTACAGTTGTATCTGTCCGCCTGGGAGGGTAATTACATTACCTTGTGAAGTGAGAGATGTGCGTTAGAGAATACTCGGTTTCTTTAAGAAACAATATGGAGATGTTTTAAAAGCAGTTGCATTCTGTAGTTTCTAATTTTAAACTGTTCCGTATTTTCTAATTTTTCTCCAAGGAACATGGATTATTTGTGCTCCAAGACAGACAAGACACATGTGGTAGACAAAATAAAGAGCCCCTTCTCAGAATGTCCATGTTCTGAGTCCCAGAACATGTGAATATGTGAGGTTACAGGGCAAAAAGGACTCTGCAGGTACAGTAGAGTGAAGGATTATGAGACAGAAAAATTATTCTGGATTATCTGGTGTGCCCAATGTAATTACTATGGTCCTTGTAAGAGGGAGGCAGGATGGTCAGAATTATAAAGCTTTGAAGATGCTAGGTAGCTTATTTTGAATATGGAGGAAGAGGTCATGGGCCAAGGGAATACAGAAGGCTTTTAGAAGCAGCAAAAAGCAAGGAAATAAATTCTCCCTTAGAGCTTCTAGAAGGGATGCTCTCCTGCTGGCACTTTGACTAGTCTAGTGGGACTTCTGATCTCCAGAACCGTAGGAAAATAAATTTTTGTTGTATGGAGACACTCAGTTTGATCATTTGTTACAGTGGCAATGGGAAACTCACATGGTTCACAAAATCACCGCCCACAAGCAAGCCCTGCTGGGGGAAGGGGTAGCAGGAGGGGGTGTGGGACAGTTTTTGGTCCAGAGACAATCCTCATTAGGCCATAGTTAGTAAAGTGAAGTATGTAATTACAGGTAGACTGAGATATCTTCCATAAGATGAATCCTTCCTCCTTAACCTTGGCTTCAAGAATATTTTCAATTGTTTAACCCTTTACCTTCCCTTTAAACTCTGACAAGTCAGGGATCTGTGCTTGCTTCCCCCGGCCTTGCCTCCCTCACCCTAGCACCATGCAGCCCCAGGGGCTTGTTGGCTACAATCACCCGCTTCCAGATAGACAATAAAAGGAGGGATTCCAAAAGCTACTCTCTACCCTTGGAAGTGCACCTTCCAGTTGAGGCAGGACCTTGGAGTTGATTTTCTTCCCTCTTTTTCTAAGCACGTGGTAGAGAACGTGAAGCCAGCTGTGGTCTTACTTTCAGGTCTGCATGGTTTTTCCTTCCAGATTGCAGAAGCCCAGACTGAGGTTTCAGCATCTGAGCCAACACCCATCCACATTTCAAACCACAAGTAACAACCGTGGTACCGGAATGGTAGTTTAATACCCGGCGTGTGGATCTCATCTTTGTAGGATCCCGGTTTTAAGAATGCTTTTGGGGGCGCCTGGGTGGCTCAGTCGGTGGAACGTCCAGCTCTTGGTTTCAGCTCAGGTCACGATCTCAGGGTTGTGAGATGGAGCCCGGCTTCGGGCTCCGTGCTCAGCACGGGGTCTGCTCGTCTCTCTTCTTTGGCTCCTCCCCCTGCTTGCTCTCTTTCTCTCATAGATTAAAAAAAATAAGATCTTTTAAAAAAAAAAATAGGAGAAGAATGCTGTTGGATGACTTCTACAAACAAGAGTTCCAGGTTCTCAGAACAGGCTTGACGCCTAATGAAAGTACAAGAAAGAGGTTTGCCCGTGGTCTTCTGTGCTTCTGTCCCTCGAGTGAATAGACCAGCTTCATTCGCAAAAGTCTGGGCTCCTTGGAGGCCTGCGGAGGGGAAGGAGTGGGGCTGGTTGCATGTGTTGTGCCTCAACGGGGTGTCGCCATTTGCTGTGGGGTTCCTGGAGGCCGTGTCGGCCTCGCACTGGTGTCCTGCAGTAGAGAGGTGTCAGGCTCAGTATTACTGAGTTATGTGGTTTGACACTTAAAGGGATCATGAAAGGAAGAAGGAGTTTGCAGGCGTACCTCTCTCCCTTACATTTAGGAAGCCGATGGCTTCGGAAAGATACAGCTTCTTTGCTAAATTGCTAAGCATGGAGGCAGAGCCTGATAAAACCCTTCCTACTCGGAAGAAGACAAGAGCTCTGAGTGGCACTAGATTCTCTTCATGAAGCTTCTGCCCACTCTGAATCACGTGATGTTGGGATCCGGTTGTAGAGGCAGGTTCACACAGGTTTGTGGTAAAATGCAGTCCTATATAGCTGATGGGGCGGGAATAGGGTCTTGACCAGGGTGGTTGAAGACAAAATGTAAGAGCTTAAAGAACAGGTAATAAAAGGGGGTTTTAAAAAAAGGAGAATATTTGGGTGCCTGGGTGGCTCAGTGGGTTAAAGCCTCTGCCTTCGGCTTGGGTCATGATCTCAGGGTCCTGGGATGGAGCCCCGCATCAGGCTCTCTGCTCAGCGGGGACCCTGCTTCCTCTTCTCTCTCTCTTCCTGCCTCTCTGCCTACTTGTAGATCTCTGTCTGTCAAATAAATAAATTAAATCTTAAAAAAAAAAAGGAGATTATTTCACAGAATAAAACCCCCCTGTGTGCTAAATCCGTAGAAATCCTAAACCCACAAGTGTGCAGAATTACGCAGAATATGGACCAAGTATGGTCCATAAGGTGTCCAAAAAAGCTTCATTTCAGTTTTGCCAGAGAGCAGGCAAATAGATTCAATAAGCCTGATGGCCTCTTCCAGCCTGAATTTGTTGCTTCTGTTCCTAGTCTGGTTTGGCCTCATTTATACAAAACTGGTGATTTCTGCCTCCTCTGCTCTCTCTCCTGTGCTCTCATACCAAGGAGCTGGCAGACCCCATTCATTAGGGACACGGGTCCAGGCGGGAGGTGCAGGGACTGATACTTGCCTGTCAGGTCCCTGTTACAAGGGGCTTGAGGGTTCAGTGTCTCGGGTAAGTAAAAGTCACTGGCCACTCCCCGGGAGGGATTTGGGGACTCCAGAGCAAGACACTCTGCTGGGCTTCTTGACCTGCGGCAGCCACACCCATGGTTGTGGGAGGGCAGGGACCTTATCTGGGAATTGCACCCGTCAGCACGCCCCATCAACGGCTTTTTGTTTTTGTTATTTTAGCCGTGCAATCTTGGCACTAGTGTGTAGCAGATCCTGGCTGTGGTTTGCCTTTGACTTTTCTAGATAAATGCAGCAGACTGAGGCTGTTCCGTGCCATGGAAATAACAGAAGGACGAATACGTGTAGTGCACAGGTTGTCAGAGGTGATCAGAGCTCATATTCCTCTGCTTTTCTCTTCCTCTGTGTTTGTCCTCTGTTTTCATCCCTACCCACCGTAGCAGGTGCTGAGGACACTAGCCCCGGGGGCCTAGGAGCTTTTGAGAGGCTTCTGACTTAGGACAATGTTGAAGAGCTCCTCTTTCCCCTGCAGCCCCCATGCTGGATTCGTAATTCAAAACCAAAACTGCAAAATCAAAATAAATTAATTTCTGCAGACCATTAACATGACAACCAACTCAAAACCCAACTGCGGTCTCGGTGACATGTCAGTTTACTTAGTGTGGGATGTGGCTGCGTTTTTATACTTTTGATGTGATGCAGAATGTGAGTGCTAAAATAAGCTTGCCTGGGGCCCAGGACAGATTCACAGCACCTTTCTCTGTAGCTTCAGGAAGGTTCTGGCCCCTAACAGAGCCAGGACGCTCGCTGGGCGTCCCACAGTTATCCCACAGTTTCTCCCCGGCCTGTGCTCCCAACACTGGGTGGCAGCACGGCTCTTCCTAAGCCCCTTGCAGAGTCTGAACGCAAACCTGCGCCATTCCCCCTTAAGAAGGGCCAGGCACACAACCGTGTGAAAAGTGCAGTAATTCTTGGACGTGGCTAATCTCTATAATTCACCCGATTGCAGATACAAGTGACAGCTGCAACGGGGGTGACGTGCTCTCATTCGCTGTGTCACCAGGATGCTATTTTGAATCTTTCTGAGATTAGAAAAAGGATTACAATTGCCCCCAGGGCCTTGCCATGTAATTTTTATCAGTCTTGATCTGTGAGCTCCTCCCCCTCCCCACTGTGTGTGTGTGTGTGTGTGTGTCTGCACGCGCGTGTGCATGTATGCGCGTGGCTCTGTGTGATGACCTGGTCCACGATGGGATGTAAGGCTGCTGAGGACCACATGGTCTATTTTGCGCCCAATTCCAAGATGCTTTTGCTATGCCTCGGTCTCAGTGGGGCAGGGCCAGCTTTGTGGACACGCAACGTGTTTCGCTGAATGGGGCCCAGTGCTCAGCAGGTTCCTGGCTTTGGTCCCTCCTCTGTTATTGCTGTGTTAAAATTCTTAACAATTTTTGAACAAGGGCTCCTGCATTTTCACTTTGCTGTGGGCCCCATACACAAAGTAGCCAGTCCTCCCCTGTGGATAGGTGTGGCCAGAGGTAGATTTCTCTTGAAGGGCTTACTCCATTTTCTCAGCCTCCTTTCAGGGACTGGCTTGACTTAGAGAATGCAAAAGCATGGGCTTTTGGTCAGAACTCCTTGCATGCTGGTTGGGAGCCTGCCACTTACCGCTGGTGTGACCTGGAGGACATTTGTCATTGCCCTTGGCAAGTCCTTCCTATCTGTCGGAGGGGTCCCACTGTCCTCACCCCATGGGGTGTGGTGAGTCTTAACGGCTCCAATACATGCAGAGTGGCCTGGCTCGTGGAGGACAGTTGATAACTACCGCTGGCCGCCGTTCTGGACGTCTGGACGTCTGCATCAATTCCTCCCACTTCACCCTCCTTACTCAGAAGAGCTGGCTCTGGAGAAAGCTTGGTTTCATTTTCAATGGAGCAAGTATAGGGCAAGTGTTCAGTCCACAACCCAACTCCCTGAAAGCTGAAAGCAATTTCCCGTTCAGGGAACGGAAGCGTTCAGGTGTCCGTTTTGAGAAAGAGCTACATGGCCACGCTGTGGTTATGATTTCTGCACCCCGGAAAAAGCTGGCTTTACAGAGCCACCTACTGTTTGGGGAGCCTCTCACGAGACCTTCTGATGGAATGGCATCTCCAGGAACCACTCCTGTACTCATTAGCTTATATGTTGTATGTTGATAGTGGCCTTTTTCTCTGTGGACCTGGGGACACTTGGCAAACAACCATGGATCACTCTTGCCTGCCTTGATGCCAGATACCCATGCAAGTGACACGCTTGTCTCCCCAGCTGGATGGGGAGTTGGAAGGCCCTGGGTCCTGGGCCTGCCTCTGCTCAGGACTTTTGTGTGGTCTTAAACAATTTTTCTGGACTTCAGTTACTTCAGGTTATTCATTTCTGTTTGACCTCAGAAACCCTCTGAAGACGAAACAGTCCCACAGTGGAAACACACTTGCTAAAGTAGAAATAAGCTCACAATGCAAGGAATGGCAGTATTACAATTTTTAAAAAGATTTTATTTATTTATTTGACAGACAGAGATCACAAGTAGGTAGAGAGGCAGGCAAGCAGAGAGAGAGAGAGAAGCAGGCTTCCTGCTGAGCAGAGAGCCCGATGTGGGGCTTGATCCCGGGACCCTGGGAGCATGACCTGAGCCAAAGGCAGAGGCTTTAACCCACTGAGCCACCCAGGTGCCCCCACATTTAGACAGTTAAGTTCAAGTTTAAAATCCAGTGCCATACCAAATAATATGCTTTTCTAGGCATTGAAATTTCTTGCTGCTAAAACTGGGGTCAGATGTCCAGGAGGCAGATGGGAAACCCCTTAAAACCCTGAGAAAATGAACTCTGTAATCCTGTTTCATGTACGCGCAGTCCGTTCCCACATGGCTAATAAAATACCGTGCAGAGACCAGGGGCTCAATGAGTTCTCTCTGGGTCTTTCCAGAACCTCCTTGATCACCTGATGTCAGAGGTATTTCGCTACCCCCCCTGCCATCTGAATTTTTATAACTTTCAATATCCATCAAAGTCATGTGGCCCTGGCCAGCCAAACTTCGTTTGCCATTTACTTGAAATCTAGGTCTTTGTTCTCATGTTGCTGCTAGGCTCCCCAAGGGGAAGCATGGGATGAAGGAGATATTTACCACCCACTACCCAGCACAGTGCTTTGTACAATGGGGCCGTGATAGTGACCGTCAGCACGGAAAGGGATGGCTGAGCTAGCCTACCCCTTCTAACTCGATAGGTTCTACATAGCAGTCTGGAGCCAGGGAAGAGAACCACCTTTGGGTGGCACTCTGGTCTGAGCTAAGTCTGCCACCAAAAATGTATTTCCTTTACCAGATTGATGTTAATGAAACCTTACTCTTCAAAGTTATTATTAATAAATGCAGCCACTTTTGGTAACTTAGTCATATAAAGGATTCTGGGTGACTTGTATGGGAAAGTTTATCAAAATTACAACAAAACTCTTTCAAAAAAGCCAGAAATGCTATTCTGCTATTAAAAATCAGAAAGCTCTTTGATGGGAGTATTGAGAGAATAAGAATGTATTTATGAAGCATCTGCAGTTTCTCACTGGTGAAACAAATGACAGATCAGATCTTAGACTGCTTTGTCATTTGAATTCTTCATGCCAAGTGTATCTATCCTGACTTCTATTTCTATATTTTACGTCTGTACAGTTAAAGTTTTTCAGCTTACCTCCCTCTACCAGCTTGCACTGTTCTTTCTATAGACATCACACATGGAATGAAACTGACATTGTAATTACTCATCGCTAAAGATTGTTACTATCTCTCATTTAATGAAAGGAGAGAACTATTTACGATATTGATTAAGAGATGAACGTGGTGTGTATCTGGTAAGTTTCAGGAAGAGTAGGGAATAGACCTCAAGCCATCTGTCCCTGACTAATCAATCTGGTCTAGTAATTAAGGCCACAGTCCTACAGTCTTATTTATTTATTTTTTTTTAAAGTTAGCCTCTGAGAGGGGGCCTGGCATCTCATGGCATTAAATAGCTTCGGAGGCAAAAGGCCAATTTTCTTCTAGCCCCAAATCATGAATTCCCTTCAGAATTATGACCCTCTAACTCTTCATTCAAATTGCCTCTCTTCCCTGAGGAAGGAGGGTGACCTTGACCCGTTCCATAGCTCTCCACTCTGCTACTGGAGCTGGAGCTGAATATGTCATTGAAACCTTTCACTGGGGAGGGGGAGAAATAAGCAATCTCTATTTTAGGCTGAGGTTTTCTGAAAGCTATAAAGCTAATGATCCCTGGAAGCAGCTTGACTTCACTCTGAAGCTTTGAATAATCTACTTCTGGTGGTAAAAAGAAGCGACAGTAAGTCATTTAGTCCATCCCTCTGTCTCTGGGCTGGATTATGAATTAAAAGTTCCAGAAAGGTGGAGTCATAACAGTCCTTATGCTTGATAGCACTTTAGTGTTTACCAAGCATTTTATATACATCATTTCATTTACCGCTTTTCCCAAATAATTCAAATTAGTTATTACTGTCTCCATTGTACAAAGCAAATTGAAGGTCAGAGAGGTTGGGACTTAGCGGAAAGTCACACTGCTTCTAAGTGCCAGCTCCTGGGCATGGACCTTGTCAAATGTCCTTTCTACACGATTACCACATCAAGCTATCTGGCAGATTTTGGTTTTTCCCAGCCAAGGAACTTTCTACCACTTCCTTTTAGGTCCAACGGCCCTCATGGATGGTTCTGTCAATTCCCCTGTACCTAAGCCTGTATCCTTTGTTCTCTTCTGGTCTAATGCAAATGGGTTTCCATTCTTTAAAGAATAATCTTAGACTGACCTACAGTTGACAAGAGCTATTCTCATGGTCCATCTTCTCAAGGTTGAATATGCCAAGCTCCTTGGGTGTCTTCTTCCACTAGCTTGGGAGCCAACCAGTCCTGCCATTGGACAAGTCGTTCAACTGACATATCTTTTCTCACCTGTAGTGAGGGGATAATGTCACAGAGCTTACAGGGTTGTTGTGAGGATTAGGTCTGAAAATACACAGAAAGTGCACATGTGAGATGCACAACAAATCAATATATTTAAATTATTTTTTTCCTCTTTCATACCTTTCCCTTAACTTCTTGTCTGGCTTTTTCATTGTCCTTGGAGATCCCTTCCCCATCTAGGGGTCTAGATTGGTAGCCTGGCACTTTTCTAAGGGACTCTACTTTTGATAAACCTTCTCTAACAAATCATGGAGATAATCCTAGAAATACCTGAGGAGCACACCAGAGGTAAGCAGACCCTCCGCTGACTCAACGCCTTTTATTCTTGTATTATCCATGTGCACCAATTATAGGCCTAAAACAGAGCCAGGAGGTGCCACCTAACTGCATTTGATTTATTAGTTTTATTAAACATAGATGCCTTTAATGTGGAGTTGTTTGTAGCCTGTGTTGGATTTCTAGCTACTTTATCGCATCTCTTGGCCAATGTATGAATTATCTTCAAAGGACATGGCTTTTGCTTTTTATCACACTTTCTCTCCAACTACCAAGGAAGAGGTCACTTGGGAGACACATCCTTTCATGGCAAGAAAGTAGCCTCGTAGATCAAACATGTGTTTGTTCTGGAATGGCGAAGCAGCCGGGGCAGCCCTGGAGGAGGGACTGACATTGCTCAGAAATCTTCATCAATCACACTCCAAATGGGACCCACAGGTAAAGGCTTTGCTGGGAGATGAGTCTAGGGAATGCAGGGAGTGGAAGGAGAGAGTGCTGTACGGTAGGTAGCCCATCTGCTGTGGGGCCAGAGAGGGTTTCAAATTCTGTATCTGCAACATACCAGCTTAGAGGCAGATCCAGGATCATGCTGAGCCTCATCGACCTTATCTCTAAAATGGGATGAATGTAAGCTTCCTCCTGGCCTTCTCGTAAGTCCTGATGAGATTTTTGACCAAGGTGAATTTCCTTCCCCTTCCTTTTGCTAATTACAGCCTCACCTGAGGGTCTTAACCTTGTGAGTTGGTGTTGCTGAAGGAGAGCTTGATGAGGGGGCCAGGAACCTTTGGTTCACTTAACCTTCATCCAGCTTTTCCTGTTACATGGTAAGTTGCATCAAAGGAGTGCCCCTATTTTTATTCATTTCTGACTTTCCCCCAGCATCTACCACACAGAACAGAGGGTCAGAAAATGTAATTGAAATAAAGTCAAATGGACTCTTTTTTGCACCTCTGTGATGATTTTTGTTTCATTTTTGTTAGGCCCAGCAGACTTAACTGGAAGAATCCAAGGGTGTTGGCTGCTGATAATAGCTTTTGAGTTCCAGGCAACAGCCTGGTGTTTTGGAAAGAACACCGAGTGGTGAATTAAGAGATCGATGGTCCTGGCCTCACTTAAGTGGGTTTGAGTTCTGACTCTCTGATCTTGGAAAAATCATGTTGGAGAGGAAGAATTTTCCCTCTATTCTTCCTGGTTCTTTTAGCTGCCCCTATAATCCAATTAACATAATTTATATGTTACATATATGTCACAAAACAAATTATTATGAGAAAAGCAAATTTAATTATGTACCTATGGGGGCCCCATAAGAATAGAAGGCCCGCAGGCAGGCAATTTAGGATTATATGATATTCTTAGCTAAAGAGAAGGGGTTAGGGGTCTGAGACCTAAGAGAGGCAGACAATTCACAAGAAGTTGGGAAGAACAAAAGTATGATAAACAAGTGTTTGCCATGCCATGCAGAGACAGTGGGACACAGAGAGGAATTTGATCTCTCCCAGCTTACCACACCTACCCCATATTTTTTGTGGTTACTTCTGGCGTTAACCCTCTTCCAAGAGCAGGTCCTCTATCTAAATCTTTTAGACAGTTTAGGAGGAGGTAAAAATCTCTCCCTGAGTCTTTTGGGACTTGGTTGACTTCAACTCAAAATAATCAACATACCAAATGGCATATTTGGGAGAGACTTGTTCTGAACCCTGTCAGTGAGTTAACCTCTCTGGGTCATAGTTTCCTTATCTAAGAAATGATGATAATAATATTTATCTTACAAGGTTGTTGTGCAGATTAAATGAGTAACTATATTTAAAACCTTAGAACAGTGTCTGGCTTGTAGTGAATGCTGTCTGTGTTTGCTGCTGTTACCAGGACTACTTCTAGTACTATTTCTAACCAGCTATGCCAGCTCTGTGATGTTGAACAGGGCTCAACTCTTTTCCAGCTATAATATTCTGTGACTTTGACGAGTCTAGAGGGAGTAGAAAAAAACAACAAATGGGGGAATAAGAAAGGCAAGACAAAGCAGAACTCATGTGCAAGTGGCCTGCAGCTGTGGTACCGGACCCAGAGAGTATGTGAGTTTTGACGGTGCCATCACGTAGACCTCAGATGACAAACTTGTCCGAGCATTTGTGCTGGGCTGGATATTGAAGCTATTAGATCGAGTCTCATGACACACTTAGCAGATAAGCCCTTCTGACTTACAGAAATGGAAACTCATAAATACTGAAATAAATTCCAACTCCTTGAAACCGGCAGTAAACGTCAAAGATGAGAGTTGAGGTGGGAGCTTCCATCCCAGGAATGTTCTAGAGAGTTGCAGATTGCAGGACTGAGGCTTAAACATGGGGCCAGAATTGTTCAGGTTTTGTTATTCCAAACAGTTTTTTTTTTTTTTTTTTTTTTTTACCTTAAGGGGGGAATGGACCAGCAATCGAAGAGAGGCCTAGCTGTCATTTTTTGGCCTTTAGTCCATTCTGTCATCAAATACTTAATACTTTGGTAAATATGATATGCGGGACCCGGTGATGGAAGCAGGTGGGGTTGACAAAGCTTGCTTCAAGCAACAACTGTCTTCAGGATGGATGGACCCTCCGAGGAACAGATACCTACCGTGGAGTTGTGGAATGCAGCCCCGGGAGAAACACCTACCAAGGAGAGAAGCATTTATAACTTTTGTGGGGTGGGGTAAAGATAGAGTAATTTATTACTGACAAAAGAATGTTTTTCTTCCATCAAAAATAGAATTTATTGTCTGTATAATGTGTGGAGTCTCCAGACTGGAAAAGCAACATTTTGTTAGAGATGCTTTGCCTGGTAACACCCACCCCAGACACCAGAATTCTTTAAAAAAAAATCAAAATAAACATTTTTCTTTAAAATGAATACAGGCTATTGTAGAAAATTTATGCATGCAGAAATTAAAATCTATCATAATCTGACTACCAAAGATAGCCAATTAGCATTTTGTTGCAATTCTATGTATTTTCTGTAATCTTTAAACATGGTTCAAAATGGCACGTAACATAAACAATTTAATTCTAACTCTTAAATCTAACAATTAGGCATAAGCATTTCCATGTTATTAGAAAGGTTCATAAAATTATTGTGATGAGATTCTAATGTTCTGTTTGTTTCTATACTGGAATTTACGAACCCATGGTAATGCTGGCAAACACTTCGTGTCGCTTGTGATGGGCCAGATACTGTTCCAAGTGTTTTACACTAATTCATTTAATTCCCAAACAACACTATAAGGCTTATCCTGAAGTTCGCTTCTTTTATAGGTGAAGAAATTGAGAGAGTAAGTAGCTGGCCCCAGGTCACTCAGCCGAGGAGCAATGGGACCAAGACTGGAAGGAGGCACTCAGTGTTCGCTCTTAGCGCTTCATACCATTCAGCCACTGTACTCTGTCAGCCCTCAGACGACGGCACTCCTCTTCCTCCTCCCCCCCCTCTTCTTCTTCTACTTCTTCTTCTTCCCCTTCCTTCTCTTCTTCTCATTCTCCTTGTCCTCCTCCTTCTCCTTCTCTTTCTCCTCCTCCTCCTCCTCCCCACCTCCCCCTCCTCCTTCTCCTCCTCCTCCTCCTTCTCCTTCTTCTTCTACCTCTTCCGCTTCTGCTTCCTCTTCCTTTCCTCCTTCTCCTCCTGCCCCCCCTCCTTCTTCTCCTTCTCCTCCTTCCTCTTCTCCTCCTTTAAATAAAACCACTTAAGGAAAGTGTCCTCTTTTCCTTACCAGTGAGAGCGTGGGCTGCTGAACCCAGGTGGGCTCTTGGCAGTCAGGCGGGATGCAGGGATGGATGGGCTGCCTGGCCAGTGGGCTGCTGGGTATGTGAGAATTTTGCAGACAGGGACCAACATGACAGCCAGACTGCGGCACAGTCAAAATTAGAACATTATTTTCTGACTCTTTCCTACCCTATTTTTCTTTCTACTGTTTTATGTAAAAAGGCACACAATGTCTTTTTTTCATAAGGAGAGACAATGAGATCTTTTTAGAAAATGGATGTCTGGAATGAGCCTTTGGTGGGCAGAAACTATAGCATATTAATTATGGCAGATTATTTTCTTCCTATTTCTGTATTTATGTCTTGACTTTGCAAGTTGCAGGATTTTCTGAGCCTTGTGAGTACTGGGAAGGGTTTTGCACTCTTCTCTTTGCCTGGGCAGATGAGAGTAGGGTGTCACCTGGTTGGGGAGACCAGGTGAAAGGCAGGGGGCGCGCATGTACCACCCCTGCCAAGTCCACTCCCTGCCCTTCCATCTGACTCTGATCTCCTGCCAGAAGGTCTAGACATCCATCTGTCCCTTGGGCACTTGGACCCTCTGGGTTCAGTAAGATGTGTGGCAGACCAGGCTGTTCCTGGAGGCTGGCAGAGTAAAGGCCACTCTTCAGACCCCGTCTCCCTCATCTGAGCCTGGGGACTAAGTGCGACAGAAACTAGTATGAAGCCTAATTTTGACAACAACAGATCTGAGGTCCTGCAATCCAGGTTTGCCAACATTTGTATTTGGATTTCCTTAAGCCTGTATAGTGCCTAGTTCTCAAGTGGTTTAGAGTCCACAGGAAGATGTGTGTGATTAAAAGTCCTTTTAGGGGCACCTGGGGGGCTGAGTTGGTTAAGGGTCTGCCTTCGGCTTAGGTCATGATTTCAGGGTCCTAGGATTGAGCTCAGCTCCTGGCTCAGCCAAGAGTCTGCTTGTCCCTCTCCCTCTGTCCTTCCTTCCCCTCACTCATGCTCTCTCTCTCTGATTCAGATATGTGGGGGTATGTGATCGGATACTGAGAATCAGAGGAACAGGGAAAGATAAACTCAAGAAGTTTTTAGTGGGAACTATGAATTGAACTCCTTTGACATTTTTATTAAGAGACACCAGAAAGTATTAAAATTCTCTAAAAACCTGGGGAGATTGGATTTCTTTGAATGTGACTCTCTTTGTAGAGTGGGCTGTGACTTGGGCTCCATTGTAACTGGGTTGCACATGTCTCCCCAAACATTTAATCTGACTTCACAGATGTTATCAAATAGAAATGGAAAAAAAAAAAAACAAAAACAAAACCAACTTCTAATATCCTAAGCCCTGCGACGTGGAGCTGCAGGTGTCTGTGTATGTGTTCAGGGGCTCTGCGAGGTCTCAAATTGAGCCCCTCCTGTTTTACACTGAAGCCGGGAACCTGGGGAGACCCCTGCACTGCCCCCTGGTGCCTCCTTGTATGAGATCCCTAGGCTGTTGTTGGGAAGAAAAGATTTGAGGGGAATGAGATTGGCCAAAGACATGCAGCAAAGAGGAAGGAAGGGGAAGTCTGGACATCCGTCCTTCAGGACCCACACCCAACGATAACCCCAAACTGGGGTTTTCTATAAAAGAAGGAGTAAAGCAGAAACACTGGCTTCACCAGACGCCACCAGTGTCAGGCGACACTAGGGAATTCTTGGGCAAACAGCCAGCTTTGGCCACAAGAGGTGATGGGAGGTCTGAGTTCTCTTCCCAGACCCCTGGGTCTCAGGCATCTGTGGCCTCAGCAGAAACTATCACTGGAGGGGTGGAGAGAGTCAGCAGATCCCACCTGGGGTGGGAGAGATGTTTGTGATCCCCTGGGGAAAGGCACACACAGACCCTCTTCTCTAAGTGCCCTGGAACAAGCTAGTGGGGCCTAGGAAACAGAGCTTACTCTTATTTTTATTCTCCCTCTCCACTCCGGCCAGAGAAACCCAACATTATCTCAGTGGGTAGAAGGAGGGAGAAACTTTCAAATAGGTGTCAGCTGCACCAGGGAAAGTTTTGAAGAAGTCTGGCAGGAACCCCAGCCGGCAGTTACATCTGCGTTCCTGACATCAGGTCTGTAATATTTGGATTCTAGGCCGAGGCAGATGGACCATTTGCCACGTGTCTGCTTTTCCTGGCTCCTGTTTCCCAACAGCCCTCGCTAGCTTGGATCAGGCCATTAACAGATCTGACTCCTCTGCACCCGGCCCTTTGCGCACATATGTGCCCTCACACATGCGGTTTTCTGGTTATTGGTGTAAGGACATGAAAAAGTAGAGGAACGAGGTCCTTCGTCTAGCCTGGTGTGGTGTCCTTCTGCCCACCGAAAGCAGCCTTGGCCCTGCTGCTGCTGGCGCGGATTCTTCCAAAGGCTCTTGGTGCTACATGGGCACTTAGCCGTGCATCTGTGGCAGTTTGGAAGCCAGACATAAATCAAAGATCCAAACCCTGACCTGCCGGAGCAGGACGTCACAGTGGGAGTTGGAGGGTGGCAGGCAGAGGATGGTCATCGAAAGGACTTGAGTTCATCTCCAAAACCTTAAGGCAACAAATCCAAATACAGATGGTGCATACTGGCTCTTAGGGGGAACCTCACTGGGGCGAAGTGCATTTTGTTCCAGAGACAGTGGCATAGAAGAGAAACAAAGTCACACATGGATACGTTAGCTCTCCACAGGAGCTTTCCGAACAGCTAACCCTGATACCAGGCTCCACGGCTCTCTTTGGTTACCTCATGGTGGTATTAGGTCCTAGATTTTCCCCACCAACCCTGGCTTCAAAAGGCCATCTTCTGGTAGGATGGGCACAATGAATATGTACCCCATTGGGATGGGGTAATTATGGAAACTGGGCTTCAATGGTCTGAGCCAAGTACCCAATCGCCCTGTGCCATCCTTTCCTCGCAGAGGAACAATTCAGAATTGGTTAGACACGGAAACCAGTGCCGTCTGGTCTTGTGGTTCTCTACATCGTTGCTGACAATGATTGCCATTGGACAGCCTCCTTCAAGAGGGAACGCTCAGCTCTCACCAGTGTCTGTGAAAGGCAGTTGCAGGAAATGGATTTCTTTGTACTACCTCTACCCTGGAGGCTCAGATCAGAAGCGAGGCATTAAACTTCATCCTCAACTCTTCGCTTCACAGACTAGTTACAAGATGGATATGCTTTTAAACCAGGAAAACCAGAATGTGGGATAAAGACGGATTGCCAGAACTTTTTAGCTTAGATGGCCTGAAATGTTTGGTGGAGAGTTTCGAGTCTAAAATACAGAGGAGTTCATACTTCGGGTAGGTTTGGGAGAAGTGTGGCCTCTTGGGCTTCTAAAAAAAAAAAAAAAGAGCCTCAGAATTTCACCAGCAGATTTTATATCAACATTTGGAGTTGTGAGAAAGAAGCAGACAAACACCAACCGAACGTTCCTAGAAAAGCAGAGGGGCTGAAAATGGAACTGCAAAGTGTTTTGGCAGTTGGGGATTTTGGAATGTTATTAGCACCCTCCCCCCCAAACACCACCAGACGATTGACTGCCTCTACTCAGCGGGTATCTGTTGGCCTCTGAGACAAATGGTTTTGAAGCCTATTAGGAGACAACATTTCTCTGGAAATGCTTCTTTTCTTTATTGCTATTATTTTTGTGTGTGAAGGATAAATCAGACGGAGTTTGGTCCATTAGGAGAGTGATTTCGGTTTTAAATATTTCTAGACAGCCGCCCCCAGATCAACGCTCCCAAGAAAGGGGACGAAGCTATAAAAGACAAGCCTCATTTCCCGGCTTTAATACCAGGACCCTCAGAAGTGCAGGAGTCCGGAAATTCAAGAGGCTGCTCTCTTAAGTCATACATTCATCCCCAGCTTTGCTGCTGGGGCCAGCCGGTTATGGACGCTCCCCCTTCCCCCAAGAGATGAAAACCGGGAACCCAAGGAAACTGTATTTACTTTAACATCTACAGTTAATGCAGTTTGAAGTCCCTGAACCTGATGGGCTTATTGTCTCCTTTATTCCAAGAAGCCCAGAGCCAAGCCAGTCGAAGGCTGGTGGAAGTGATCAATGCTGCTCCATTAGCTGGATAGATCGCACAGAGACAGCATGATATTAAGCTCTCCAGAGCAGGAGGGAAGCTCCGAGAAGGTCCGCGAGGGAAGATTTCTGGTTGTATTGGGAACGGACTCAGAGGATTCTGAGAATCAGGTACCCCGCTCGGTGTCAGAAGCAAAGCGCACGGTGTGAGACCTCTACCCCTAAACACACCTGTCTTCCTCCCCGGCGGCCAGGGGACAGTGTTGATTCAATTAGGCCATCTAGTGGTGGGACAGGGCATCGCCGCTAGCGATCCTGCCTCGTGGGGCCGGGCGGGGGCTCAGAACAACTCCCCAGAGTCACTGGTTACATTTCCTCTCTTGCTCCCACCCGATTTTCTGTCTCTCCATTTATCCTTAAGGAAGCAGAGACCACCGTCTTCACTTGTCCCCAGCTCCCTCTGCTCTCACCCGCCGCCTTTTGGGACCAGTATAGATTTCTCTTTTCTGTTTGGAAATCACACATTATTGCTATCTACACATTGTCACCAAAACTAATTTGTGCAAACTAACAGGCTTATCAGTGCTGCTGAAATGAGATTAAAACTGCTTCCAATGAAACAGATTAAAAACCAGATGAATGAAGCCCTCTAATAAGACATTAAAATAATGACAAGAATGATTAACTAGCATGATATAGTGAGCAGTTATGAGGAGTCGGGTGCCCAGGATCAGTAAACTAATAAAAAAGAATCTACCTTTAATTCCCTTTAGTCAGTGAGGTATAATCACATCAACATTATGATTTTGGAGGTTATTATTTATCTGCAAGAGCAATATCACACCTTTCCTCCAAATTGCTCAAAGCTTATTAGAAAAAGAGAGAAAGAGAGAGAGAGACAGATTGCTTTGGGGAGGAGAACTCTCCGCATTTCAGCTCTTTAAGAATAAAAAGGAATGCTTAAGACCCTGCTTGCATTTACACACTGATTATGCACACTCTCATTTTCGTTTTGTCTCTGAGAGTGGCCTGTTCATAGCTAGACTGTTTTACAGTATAAAATCAGTTTGTCAATTATTGCATTATCGAGTCCCATCAAGACAATCTGAAAATGACATTTGTGCTGGATAATATCACAATGGGCTGCGAGTTGGAGTTGGAGTTCCAAGCTGTACCGAGCCCTTGTGGCCAGGTTTCAGCTCGGTTTCTCTCCCTGCCTTGTTGGGTTTGTGCTTATAAGGGAAGGGATGGGAAGGAGAAGGCAGTCGTCTCTTGTTTGTTGAGAATTTTTTTTTTTAAGATTTTATTTGTTTATTTGACAGAGATCACAAGTAGGCAGAGAGGCGGGCAGAGAGAGAGAGAGAGAAAGGGAAGCAGGCTCCCCGCTGAGCAGAGAGCCCGATGCGGGGCTCGATCCTAGGATCCTGGGACCATGACCTGAGCTGAAGGCAGAGGCCCAACCCACTGAGCCACCCAGGTGCTCCTTGTTGAGAATTTTTGAACCTTACTAGGTGACAGACCCTGTGCCGTGCTCCGGGGAGACAGGGGATTGAGAACTTGGCTCCATAGTATCGCCGGGGGCAAGGAGGAGGGAAGACAATTAGGCAAAGGTGATAACAAGTAAATAAGCCCAGGTGAGAAGGGACTCTGGTTAATGCAGGGCACCATGGATCCCAGGAGGAGGGAATATCTCTCTGGGGAAGCTAGGGAGGGGTTCCCAAAAGAGGTGCCCTTTGGGGAAGGGATGGAAGAGAGACTGGGGTTTTGCTACAGAGAGAAAGAGAATAGGGCAGAGATGAAGTATATGGACCAACAGCCGTGACGATCCTGTTCTGGGAATAAATGCTTGGTGGCAATGCAGTCTGGGAGAGCCCCACAGAGGACCTGTGTCCTAGTTTTGCACCTCTGACTTTGGCAAGCTGTAGAGGACACAAAAACACAAGAACACAAGAGAAATGAGTCAGGGAAATTTTGCTAGAGTCAGTGAGAAAACACAGACAGGACCGAGCCAGGTACGCACCTGCGTCTGAACGGAGCTCATAACCAGCCCCATGATCTGGGGTAAAATCGTCTGTTGACTCACAATTTTCTCATCTGTAAACTGAAGAAAGCAAGATCTGAAATAAGGTAAAGTGAGGTCCAGATGTGCACGAAGTGATAAGCACATAACACATACCTAAGTGGTAAGACCACTGGGGGCTGTGCAAGGAGATGGGGTGGGGGTGGGGTGTGTGGGTATCCGTGGGTGTGTGTTACTGTTAGAAAAATTGATAAAGTAATATTAAATTATCACATTATGGCAAGAACAGAAGGGAATCTGGAATTTAAAAATACACGTTCAGATGGGTATATGATTTCTGTCACTGATGTAGTTTTCCGGATGAAATTGCGCAGATTCAACATTTTTGCAGTATTTTAGAGAGCTAGCAGATGACATCTAACTCCAACTCACCCACTTCATAGGCGGCAGCGAGGACTCAAAACTGAGAGTGAAATTCCTCGATTGCCCAAATGTCAGCTTCATGAGGGCAAGAACATGTTCCCTGAAACATCCTGAATGCCTTGAGCTCAAAAAGTAAATATTGAGTTAATAAATAGATGAATTGAATATGAATGATGGCAAAAAACCCTGGAAACATTGACTTGATTACTAGCCAGTGGGATCAAAATATCCAGGTTTAAGCTTTCTCTCCATTTCCCCTTACCAACTAAATTTTTACTCATGAATTCAACAGCTAACCAAAATTCTCGAGTCCCTGTAAATATCCTTGGACTCTTGGGGCCATGTGTGTGGAGGGTTGTGGGGTATCTAGTGGTGACGGGTCCAGACATGGTCTCAGCCTGAGCTCACGTGACAGGCCGGTGAAGGCGGGCAGTCTAAGCTCCCAAAGGCTGTCAAATGCATAGGCTCCTTCCCCCCTTTCCCACTGCACCCCAGTATCATTCCAGTTGGGAGTTGAATGGTGGCCGAGAGAGTCCCTCAGCAGAAGGCAGTGTCACAAAATAAGGAGTCTGTGTCCTGGGATCACATGCATTTGCTTTCGCCTCCTGACTCTGCCACGGACTAGACATGAGGGTTTAGGTTAGCAAAGCTGAAATTTTCTCATTTTTAAAATGGGTACTTTCAATAGAAATTGGTAAAATTAGGTCTGTAAATCATTTGGCGTAATTGGCTCCTCATATTATGTTTTCCTTCCCGAGAGATTGCCTTGTAGACCACACTGATCGCTGTGGAGAGACCGTTGTTTTCCAAAGGATGTAAAGCTTTGCTGTCCACAGTTGCTCCTTCCCTGTCTACACATGCATCAGAGAAGACAAGGGACTCAACTTTATTCAGAAAGTGGAAGAATCAACTTTTAGACCCTCTCCTAGCTCATGAAAATGCTTGTCTTTTCTGGTGGCTTATTAACATTCAATGAAGTCCAGATTCAGAAACCATGTTTGCCGAGAGGGCAGTCCTGTTAAAAATAGGACAGACAGGATATTCCACAATGGAGAGAAAAATCTAAAAACAGTCTGTTTTAAAATGCATTCTCACTGTTAAAGATCCCAGATAAGAAGAGTTGGAAATGTGAAGTCCATCATTTTTACATGCACTGCTAAATTTTACAAACAGGTTAAAAAGCTATCATTTCCAAATTTAATAGAAATTTGAAACATATCTTATGGGTATCATTTTAAAGATCCTAATCAAGATGCTGTCCTCACTTGCGCCAACCCCACACCTTCGATCTTACCTGTTTCCTTGCCCATCTACAGAAAAAGAAGGATTTTCTTAAAGTTTACTATGCTGATGGATACCAATTTTTCTAGCCATCTTTGATTCAAAGACCATACTTAGAGAAACCTAGAAACATTTCTGTAGTTAACAAATGACTCTATTTATACGTGAAGGGGATTGAGAATACACTTATCTTCATGAGCACCAAGTAACATAGGGAACTGTTTTCTATAATGTACACCTGAAACTCATATAACACTATAGGTTTACTACACTGGGATTAAAATTCAAAAATAATAAACACAAAAATACTAATTTTTACAAAAATCTGCAGGCTTACAGAATGTATGTTCTGAAAAGTGGACATTTACTCCCAAAGTGAAGACCTAGAATCTCCTTAAAATTACATTTCCTTTGATGAAGAAAGTACTCTCCCTCTACTTTCTAAGATCTGTTGTTTGGAAAAGAGCTGAGATTATTTTTCTGGCGCAGTAGGTAGATTCAAGAACAAGAGGTACAGATATGATGGGTCCGAGCTGCATTTTCTCTTCAGTTTCTTTCCAGCTTGAAAGTATATGTTTCTGTGCATTTATTTAAATTCTGAAATTTAGGATGATTCTGCAACTAATGTCTCTTAATCAAAGAGAGGTCCCTAAATCAAGACTGTTCAGGACAATATAGCCACTGGGCGTGGGGGCCCTGGGATGAAGGCTTTCTCTGCTAGATTGAGAAAGAAATTGGCTACCATTTAGTCCCTGGAAAGCAAGACTGGTTCCCGAAGTAAGTATATAATCAGAAGGGTGAAAGTATGAAAGCTCTTAGGGTTATATAACTTTTGGAAATGTATATTTATTATATTATAAATGAGTTTATTATATGGATGAACATATGAGTTAACCCCACTCAAAAATTACCTTCAAAACTGGAAACATTTTTAAGAGTAAGAGTAACATATATCAGGGGGCCTGGGTGGCTCAGTCGGTTAAGTGTCTGCCTTTGGCTCAGGTTATGATCTCGGGGTCCTGGGATCGAGTCCTGCATTGGGCTCCCTGCTCAGCCAGGAGTCAGCTTCTCCTTCTCTCCTCCTTCCTGCCAGTTTTCTGTCTCTGTCTTTCTTCCAAACGAATAAATAAAATCTTTTAAAAAAAAAAAAGGTAACTTACATCATATATGTTAAAGCAAAATAACATTTCTTCATATTGATTATATAAGCACTAGAAATAACATAAGTAAATAGTTATTCTTGGTGTATCTTTTACATATTTTAGTTTTGGATTATGTCAGTCTCTAATACTATGACATGGATATTTTTCAGAAGAATAATATTTTGAATACAACTTACTGATCAATTTTTTTTCCATAGGTTTGATTGTGGTCTCCTTAAAAGCTACATTTTATGGCTGACAAGTTTAGAATTGTTGATAGCTTCAATTGACTTCTCTGTAAACAGTACTATTTTTAGTTGAGGAAACACTTCAGGTATTAAGGTATCTGGTAAGCTCTAAGTAAATTCTGCTAGAGGGAAGGGTTTTTGTTTTTGTTCTTTTAAGTTTGCTAAATGCTGCCAAATCACCCCTACAAGCCACTCTACAGGTTGATGCGCTGACCAGCAAGGCATGAGAGCATTGACAGCAACACAGTATTTGAGTAAACTTTTTGAACTTTGCTAATCTGTTAGGTTAAAAAATGCTATCCTCGTGTAGTTTCACTTTGCATTTCTTCTGTTATGCATAACTGTAATCATATCTCATATCCTTAAAATTAGCATCTCTCTCCATTTCTGTGATCATTTTGTTCACATCTTCTACATCCTTTAAAATCAGGTTGCTAGAGGGCGCCTGGGTGGCTCAGTAGGCTGGCCGTGTGCCAACAGGCTCAGGTCATGATTCCAGGGTCCTGGGATTGAGCCCTGTGTCGGGCTCCCTGCTCAGCTTCTCCTCCTACCCTCCTCCCTGCTTAGGATCTCTCTCTCTCAAATAAATAAATAAAAATTTAAAAAAATCAGGTTGCTAGGCTTTTTCTTAAATGGAAGATATTCTTAATTCCATTTTTAATATGCAAATGTATAAATATTATATGTCAAATATTTTCATGTGTACTGTCTTTTTGCCTCCATTTCTCCAAAAAAATTTTTACCAAACCTATCAATAAATGATCTGCAACATTTGAGGGCTGTGTCTCCCTATAGTTCATTCTAGTACAGAATATAAGTTTATTATGAAATAATAATAAAAACAAAACACCAGGGATCTCAACTAGAAGATTTTCCCCAGAGGTAAAGATGTTCCAAAGTATAATCATAGAATTTCAAAATTAAATGTTTCATGCTTTTCATGTCCTAGCATTTATTTATTTATTTTCTTTGCTTTTATGGGATTACATTTTTATCATCTTTCTGGTTTCAAGATTTTCTTTCAATAATTACAATTTCCTATGCATTTCAAAAGCTGAAGTTTGGTGTTCCATCAGCTGAAAATTTTGATTAAAGATTTGCACTTCTTTCAAACAAAATGCAACTCAATTTAGAGGGTTGGTTTACAGTAAGTTTCAATGCCGTTGTTGGAGTCCTAGATCGATCTACAAAGTGTTCTTTAAAAATTAAAACATTTCTAAAATCTGATGATGACAGACAGCAAAGAGAAAAGCATACCTTGCCATACTCAAATATTTCAAAAAGAAATTCAAGATGAAGGTTGTCACCAAAATTTATAACTTAGCTGACTTTGAATACAGCTTCTATTTTCACAGAGGAATAGTAAAGCTTGTTAGGATACACTCTGAACAGTATGTGCACTACAACCAGTTCCAACAAGACTTCTGCTCCACAGGTTTCTTGATTATTGGTCTCTACTAAAATTTATATCATACTATCATTATAAGTGCAGGTAACTTTATCTTCAAGGTTGACCATTTTATCCAGATTTATAATAGCATTTACAATGCTGGTAAGTATTTTACCAAGATAGAATGAACTTCTAAAAGTTTTACTTTGATTTCATGAATTGGATTTGAAAGACATTATTGAAATAAACTGATTTTCTATTTGAAGAACCTCATGACACTAATGTAAAACTGACATCATCTCTCAGTGAAGTTCTCTAGCTAATGGAGCCAATACTTTTAATAGCCATCATTCTACTTTCACACGTTGACAAGAAAACCTGGAATCAAGAGTGGAATTAATTTAGAAAAATACTCATTTGATACAAATGAAAAGTCATGCTTCCCAGTGTTGTAAGTGAACTTTCTGCAGCTCGGTGTGTTACACTGACATCTTTTCTGAAGTAGATGCTCCCACTTCTTCAGGATAGCTGCGTCTTCAGGTAGATGGCAAAAGTCAACCGAAATTTTGTGTGATTTACATCTTCATCACTAAGTTTCTTAAGGAATGGAAATGCGGTATTTAATATTTCATTAAATGTGCACTTCTTGAGGTCATTGCCTTGCAAAGGCCAAATAAAACAAAACCTTACTAAAATAAAGTAAATCCGTAGTGGTAGATTTATTTCTTATGATAAATAATAAAAACCATTGAATAAATGTATTCAGAGTATTCTATGATTTATGGTAGGACTGACAAGTCTATTTATCCTGCACATATTCCAAACCTATGATTCTTGATGTTTCCCTGTGACCCACTGACAAGTAGTACAACCTGGTTTCATGCCATTCACAGAGGGCACCATTGATCATCCTACTGGTCAGAGCAAATGGCTGCTGTTACAGGAAGGGCCACCAGGGGCAGCAATGCTGACTGAATGCTTCGCCCACTATGGCCTGAGCAGAGGAGTAGGCCGTCCTTAGCTACCCCTCACGGGAACCCACTTCTTTTTATCAATGAGTGCATGATGTCCCTAAAGGGAAGGAGTTAGTACCACATGTCTTGAAAGGGAAAGGAAAAGTAAGTCATCTTTCAGATTTCACAGTATGTTACCGAGAATTCTACGTGCCACATACTGACTACGTATTGTTAGAGGTGACCCTGGTAGAAGTCGCCTTTGTACCTGGTAGAGGTACAAAATAGAAATAACCAAACTCATCTTAGTTTATGTTAATGCTTTGTTAAAAAATGGAAAATCTAAGATACATGTTCAACTGTGCAGGGTCTGGGATGATGTAAGCTGAGATTGTTCTGAGCAAACTAGGATGTATGGTCACCCTAACGATAGGGATTATTTTCAACTGTAGAAGTTTAATCATTATGCAGTGGTGGAGATTGAATAAAGCATTAGAACTATAAAGAGCCATCGTATCTACCCAAATTAATAATTAACAGAAAACTGCAAATATTAGACTAGTTATAGTTGAATTCAGTGATTCTCAGATTGAGTGTGTGTGTGTGTGTGTGTGTGTGTGTGTGTTCAGCATACAGGTTTGAAAATTAAACAAGTGAGCAATAATTATGAATCAAGTATTGCGACAGGAGGGCAGGGTCTCCTGGAGTCTATTAAGTCATTTTAATTTTCAGCCCTATTCACTTGGTTGCCCTTCAGCTCTGTGTTACTTTTTATTTTTATTTATTTTGTTATTTTTTTTAAAAAAGATTTCATTTATTTATTCGAGAGAGAGAAAGCAGGTGCAGGAGGAAAGGGTAGAGGGAGAAGCAGTCTTTCTGCTGAGCAGGGAGCCCAAAGCGAGACTGCATCCCAGGACCCTGGGATCAAGACCTAAGCTGAAGCCAGACGCTTAACCGACTGAGCCATCCAGGCACCCTCTGTGTTATTTTTCAAAGTTTTTTTTAAAAAAGAATTTGTTTTAGAGAGAGCATGAGCAGGGGGAGGGGTGGAAGGGCAGGAGGGAGAGCGTCTCAAGCAGACTCTGTGCTAAGACGAGAGTCCGACATGGGTCTTGATCTCACAAACTAAGTTCGTGACCTGAGCCAAAATTAAGAGTAAGATGCTTAACTGGCTGAGCCCTCCAGGTGCCCCTCTGTGCTATTTTTGGAGCTTCACTGTTTATTGCTTTGGTTGTACTTGTGCTTTCTTAAAGACCTGGCAGGGAATGTTCTCACAATTCCCTGTAAAGACGCGGTCTTCCCTTGGTGCCAGCATGACATGAGCAGGGGGGCTTTTATTCATTGCTTTCCTGTGGTTGATCTTACTACCTCCTCCTGCATTTGTGCCATGCATTGTCCTAACGTCACATGTGCCCATTGTAGCAAAAGCAACTTTTATGAACAAAATGATTTTTTATGAACTCACTGATATACAGTGAGAAGAACCTATAATTTAGTCTCAGTTGATCAGAGCACTCCCAATTCTCATTCTCTTACCTCCCTGGTCCCATCTAAAGCAAATTTACATAAACAGCACATGACTTATACACATCCGGTGGGAATTTATCCTTTCGCAGATGTCCATTTAACCTGCAGGGGTAAGGGAAACAGGTGATTTAAAGCTGACATTATGATAGTCATCCCAAGAAAGTCTTGCCTGATTCCTGATAATTCCTAATCTCATAGTTTTTCTTATGCTTGTATTATTATAGGTACCTGCAGTTTGGGAGAAGCTCTCCAAGCCCTTATCTTTTTTAAGTGCTGGAACAAAGTCCTATAAAAGCGAGTCTGTGCATTCTTCATTCAACTTCCCACTTTTGTTTACTAAGTCACCTCAAACTCATACATGACTAGGGGCAGCCCAAATATTGTCACAATTCTGCCACATCATTTGTGTGTTCATCACTCAACATTCAGTATGTATTAATGCAGACCTCACACTTGCCAGTCACAGTGCATGTAGTACAAGTGTGAATAAACCACAACTCCTGACCTCAGGGATTTTACACTGGTGGTAGATGCAGGGACAGAAGCAAACATTTTATAGTGTGCCCATCGCTATAATTATGGAACATAGAAGCTATAAAGGACAAATGAAGGAAAATGCCTGAATCTGTGGGGAAGTTCTATGAGCTCTTCCAAGAGGAATGAGTTCTGAGTTGAGAATTTTGCCACTCTTGGCAGATTTGGAGGAAGAGATGAAAGGGCATTACAAGCACAGTCCATAGACATATAGGAAGCTATGCAAGCAGTGAAAGCCTCTGCTGAGGCTCTCGACATGCTATTTCCTAAATTTGGACACTCATCTCCCCGCAGCTCAGCCCTTGACTTGGCTCCTTCAGGCTCATTTTCCATGGGACTCCATCCAGTAGTCCTTCCATGACGTACAAAGTCTGGTTTTGGTGCCTTTTTTATGTGCTTCCATTACGTCCTGAAGTTCTTGTAATTAAAAAAAAAAAAATGAACTCAAATGTAAAGCTTCAAAAACTAGTTCCACCCATAAATTCTAAGTGGTTTGAAGACAAGGACAGAGAGACTGTGCTCTTCGTGGATCGTCCTGCTATATTGGCCCAGACTGTGGTATAGAAAAAGCTCTCAGTGTGTTGGGGAACAATAAAAAAAAAAAAAGGAATGAATGAAGAAACCGTTGAGTCAGGTCGTGTAAAAGGAGAGGTAATTTTCTCCAAAAGCTGATCAAGGTTCTCTTAGAACCCCATCAGCCACTGCTTCAATTTTTTTTATAGCCCTCTTTTCTCATAAAACTTGGTGCACGTTCTCCAAAGGACATTTATGAGTATTTTTCTAATCTTGCTTGAGACAGCAAACTGAGACCTTTCCCCTCATAAGATTGCATTAAAAGTCTAGCTTGAAAGTCTACGAATCAATGAACACCCAATAGCAAAAGTAAGGGGAGGTAGGTTCAACTGCTGAGGGATTTCAGCCCATCAGACAGGATGGATGGATGAATGTTGACAGATGAAACAATAGCGAAGCTGTTCAGCTTGATCATTTGCTAGATGAGGCTGCAGCACAGGTGAGACTGGCTTGCTGTTTAGAACCTGGACACACTCGCAGCTTGCTGTTGAAGGGAAGGAGGGTAGAAGGGGAAAGAGTAATTGCAAACAGGAAGATTCATCCAAGATGTATCTGTGGAAAGCTGTGCCAGGTGCATTCAGTCTCCCCTCTCCTTTCCTGTTCACAAAATGGCAGGCATAATGATTACACTCTAGGGAAAGATGTGGATGCTCTTCTTTAAGGCTGAAATTTCTGGAGTAACCAAGCCTTTTAGGTTGAGAGTGGTGGCCCAGGGTAGAATTTTTTTTTACACTGGCACCTGCAAAACTCATGGCCTGTGGGTTACTGACTCTCCCATTCTCATTCTGCATAGCTTGGAGGGAAACTGCTGGAGAAGGAGCCCACCCACGTACAAAGACATCAGCCTTCCCCTCTGGAAAGAGACCTATTGGGAGAACATGCCTACAGACTCACAGTAAATGAAATCCATTCCATTCGCTTAGAATAACCAGCTTATGCCTTAATTTCTTGACATAAGAAATACACAAAGATAGCCAGAAATGAGGGAAACAAGAGGATGAATGAGAATGGCCAAGATAATAAAGAATAACTGATCCCAAAGGAGAGAGGATTGCTCATGAACAAAAGAGAAAAGTGTGCTTTGTGAAAGGAACAATTAGGGGATATGACTGATCTCAAGGGAATAAAAAATGTGATTGCTACAACCAAGACCAGTAGTGGTCATCAACTAAACATAAAATTATATATATATTATATATTATATATATAATTATGTATAGCAAAATATGTAGTTATTGAGGGAAGCAGCTGTTGAATCAGGAATTGCATTTTATGGTGCCACCCCCCATAACCCCTAGACTGCATTTAAGTGAGACCAAGTGATTGTTTTCACGAAGGGAATGTGAGCAGAAATGCTGTGTGACAATTGCACGTCAAAGCTGTTAAGAATCAATTTTGCTTCCCTTCCCCCTTTCTTCTGTAATCAGGAGATTGGATGGTGGAAGAGCCTGGAGTATGGGAAGATTCGGGATCCTTGAATCTTCATATGGGGAGGAGCTACCCAACACAGAGGGCACCTGTGTTTAAAGAGTTTCATGGGCATGAAGTAAATTATGGGAAGCCATTCTAATTTGTGGGTTTATTTATTACAGCAGCAGGTAATATCCCAACTAATACAACTGACAAGATTTAATTTAAAAAAAAATCAGTAGGAGGGTGGGATGGTAAACTGAAGAAATCTCCTAGAATCTAGAATAATTAGGGAGAGAAAAAGGAAACTTTAGAAGGTATAGGAGACATGAGGAATTCATCCAAAAGGTCTAAACACCTGAAGGTCTAAACACCTAAAGGTCTAAACACCTAAAAGAGTTTCAGGAAGAGATAATATAGAAAACTGTAAGGAGAGAATGAAAATGATCAAAGATAAACTACAAAAAAAGTTCACAGAGCTAAAGCCAGAGTTTTCAGACTGAAAGAGATCAAGAGGTTTGGCTAAGCCCAACTTTAAGATACATACATGCAAAATTTCAGAAGGTTAAAGCTAAAAGGAAGACCTTAAACGTCAAAGCAAGAAACAGCAGATGATGCACAAGGGAAGAGAATCTGCTGTTAGGAAAAGAAACTGCTGTTAGGTTTGTCAGCAGCATCATTGTATGCCAACAAACAACAGAGCAATGACTTCAATGTTTTGAGGAAGAACGTTTTTCAGCCTAGGTTTTAATCTGCACCTAGCCAACTCTCAGTCACTTGTGAGGGTAAAACAAGAGTCTATCTAGACATTCAAGAACTTAGAAAATCTACCTCTTATGAACCCTACCGAAGTTATTTAGTCCAACAAATTGAGAGAAAAATCAGGACAGAGGCAATGTGGAATCCAAGAAACAGTGGGTATGATGTGAGCTAAGAGAATCACAGAGAATCTAAAGATTGGAGCCCAGGTCTTATTAGGGGAGATGGTTGATGTGTGCATTGTTTAAGACTGCTCAAGTAGGATTTTCTGTTGTTTGTATCTCAAAGTATCTAATTCTGTACATAGGCTTTCTCTAGAAATTAAAAATCATTGCCCTAAAGTAAGTCTGACTACTTCAACTCTTTCTCCCCTCAGGCTGAGCAGTTGTATATCTTTTGGTCCATACCGTCTAGATTCTGGGACCAGATATTTTTCACTATGGCTTTCTTGGTACTCTTAATTTCTTGTTTTCTGGGCTCAAATATCAATCCCAGGATCCCTAATATTTCTCCAATGGAGCTTAGGAACCTTAATGCAAAAAGTCCCTGTGCACTATGCCATTTTCTGGACTTCCTCAGGTAGGCACACAGATTAGTCTCCTAGATTGACCCCTACTCTGTTTTTTCCAGAGCTTGCAAAACAGGAGTCCCTCAATGCTCCAGGATAAAAATGGTTCTGTGGGTAATACTTTCTCCATTCTCCTCTCTTGGAGACTTATGCAGGGGATTAGCATATTAACAGCTTAGAATCCTTGTAGTGAAGAAACCTAATGATTAACTTTGCTTAATGCACTGTCTCCTAAACATAATTGACCACAGAACCTTGCCTCGCCTTTTTTTCTATTAACATAATTTAACATCCCAAGGGACTAGGTTTTCTTAGGACACATTTTGACCAAAGCTACTCCAGCAACAATGCCAATCTGTAGAGTGGTATGTGGACCCATCACTTGTTTTATCTGTGATATGCTTCTAGATTATATGTCAATTCACTTTGCTCTGGATTGTATTTGGAAGAGGCAGCCATTCTGTAGGTCCCTGATCCAAGATTTCCTGCACCAAAACCCAGCGTCATTGCTACAGCAATGACAAAGGCTGGGGACCCATTCTGAGTTCTGGGTGTCTTGAATGCTATACCTGATGATGTATGAAGATGACATAAAATCATGTCAAGCAACTTCAAAAAGATAGAGTGGAAATTACACATATGCCATGAAAGTAAAAATAAATGGGGGTGACCAGAACAATATGTATGCAGAAGCTTAATAAATATTTTTGATGGTGACATGATGATGATTCAAAATAAAGAAGCTCAGATGCACAGGATCCCAAGGGGGTGGAGTGGGGCAGGGGCGCGGAGACTCTGACAATGAGATAATTGACTGTGAGCTTGCTCTTGTGATAGAATGAGTGCCTGGTCCTTGCCTTCTGGCAGCTCTCACATGAGTGGTTCTGCGGTTCCCTGTGGTCTGCAGAGGGAGGGGGAGGGGGATGTGTAGAACATCTGGTTAATGGAGAAGATGGGATGCTCTGGTTTTGCTCATTCCTTTGAAGCTAAATTTTAAAAGGGAAGTTAAATTAATTAAATGCAGTAGGACTTTGCTGCTTTCCTTACAGATCAGGTTCTTAGGGCTGTAACATTCACTGGGCACTAAACATTCACCACTTGGCTATTCATATGTACATGAAAGGCAGTGTGCATGGCGGTTCTAACACGGACCGACTTGTGTTTGAATCCGGTTCTGCTAATTGCGTGCTGTAATTAAACTAGTAATTGAGTAGTCAGGTCACTTTTTGAGCCTTAGTGCTCTTGACTATAAAATGGGGTAATATCTTCCTCATAGTGCCAGTATGAGGGGTAAATAAAATCGTGCCTATAAAGTTCTTTGTGCACTACCAGGCACATAGTACTCAGGAAATAGTAATTTTCTTTAGTAGTTGATGTTCTGTCTCCCAACTAACCTGATCTTTGAGGGTATGGATTCTCATCTTTAATCATTGTATCCTAAGGCTTAGAGCCGTGAACGTAGTACACAGCAATTAATTGTTAGTTGATAGTCCACGATTATGCAGACATAGCTTAAGGGACAATATGGGTAATTATCCATTTAACCTGGAATATTTAGTCTCCCAAATGGAATTTTTGTTATGGTCTAATTTGGTTAGTTGCCTAATTAACCCTTAAATAACGACCACATCTATCATTCGCGACGACTGGAATTGGTGCTTTTGCCCCCCTCCCCAAAAAGCAGATCCATTTGCTTCAACGCAGTAATCTAGAATCTAGTTTTTCATCCTTTGCTTACATACGCCCGGGGAGTGTGCAAAAGATCCAGCCCTCAAGGGGGCAGAGTTCTCCAAGTGGACTGCCATATTTACTGAATTGCGGGGTAAACTTCCCAGCTCCTCACCTCACTCTGCCCCTGTGGGCCAAACAAGGCTGGCTGGAATGTATTAATGAAGAGCTCAAAAGTCAGACCATCACCTCACGGTCACACATGTCTACAAAACAGGTGACACAGAGAAAACCACCTCTGGTTGATGGACTGCAGTTTCCACTTTCCAGCTGGACTTCCGCATGTCACATAGAGCAGGGCTCTCGGGACCAGCAAAGCAGCAGTCAGTGGGGCTGCTGATATGCTCAGGCCTCCGGGGAGTGGCAGCAAAGGTGAATGGCAGGAAGGGAGCCTTCATGAGGGTCCCCTGGATTCTTCTGCCTGCCAATCCCAGCAGCCATGTGGCATCAGCCTCCCCGACCCAGCAAGGCTTAATGGCCATGCTCTGACTTAAAAACAGAGTCCCAGGAAAAGCATTAACATTCTGAGCTCAGCTGTGTCATCCCAGTTGCCATGGCAATGCTGGGAAATATATTTTGTGTCCGATGGTTATTTCTCCACGCTAATGAAATGGACATTTTTCTTCAGTGAATTGAATCAAAACTAATTGAGTAGTAATCAGCACAGACCCTGAAGTTCAGGGAAATGTAGTCTGACTAGTGCTTTGTAGAAATGCAGAAACCATTAACTATCTTCAAATGAGATTTTTTTAATTAGTAGAATCTTAGCAACCTATTACAGGAGGGTGTGAGTGTTATCATACAAAAAGCTCCTCATTTGTTTAGGGCTGGGAGGGGAAATTTATTTTCAATTAATTCAAGAGCTGATAGGGTTCTATGGTTTGTTGTGCCCTCTCTCCTAATAAATATCCTAAACTGATGTGGACATTTATATATATATATATATATATAAATATATATATATTTATATATATTTAAATACATTTACTAATATTATATATATATATAAATGAGTATTTGCATTGTGTTTTGGATTCTCAAATGCTTTCAGAAAAGTGTGTTTTTTGCTGAGACCAACTGTTCCTAAAGCCCACTGAGCAGTGAAGATAAAAAGGTTATTTCCTTTTCCTTGTTTGTTTTTGATATATCTCAGAACTAAGTCTGTTCAACCTCAAATTGCACTATGTTATAAGGCACTACATGGAGAGATGGCTAGGAGCCATTATATTTATCTACAAATAATTATTTGATTAATCCAATAGTTCTTTTTGTTTCTGTTTGGATGTGGGTGTAATAAAAATACAAGCACAAACCCATCCCCTAAGAACATCATGTATATTATTAAAAATGGGTCTTTATCTCCTTTGAATATGGGCCTAACTCACAGCAAAGAGACATTTGGTTATATGCAAATGAGTATCCCTTCTCTTCACTGCAATAAACTAGGAAGTTGTCTCTAAATTTGTAAGACTGCTGCCTTGCCAGGGTTGGTCCCACAGCGGGATAGGGGGAGCTAAATGAGTTCCCAATTTTGGATGTCCCTATTCTCTTTATTTGTAGAGTCTGTTGAGACACGTCTGAGCTCCCTTTGCCCTCGGAGCGTTCTTGTGTCACATGGCCTCAGGGAAGAGGACCCTTTTCTCCCTCTGTGAAGACATCAGAAATGGGGCATGTTCCCGAGGTTACAAAACGAGCCCTTCCAGGAAGGCCTTCTTCTTGAGGTTGGTATCAGAGCCAGCTTAAGGCAGGTGGGGTTTGAGGAAATGGACCCCAACATTTGGTGAATGGACAAACAGAACAGTCATTTCCCTGGGACTCAGAGTCTAATTCTCCCAGCCAGCACGAAATTCACATTAGAAGTGGATTGCCCTTAATTTTTAAGAACAGCCAGACCTGCCTGCGCACGTTAGCATTTCCTTGAAGTGAGCTGAAGCTGTTGGGTGTCCATCTCTCAGCCAGCTGGTGGGACCAGCTGCAGCGGAAGAAACAGCTAAAGGGAGAGAACAGAGACGCTGTTCCTACACACTCTTCCCTACACACCTTCAGCTTTCATAACCCCGGGGTCTAAAGTGGGAGAAGCTGCTTTCCTATCGCCATAGCAACCTCCGTGCATCACCGTGGGATCAGGGGGTTGAAAAGCAAGGAATGCCAAGCTTGGAGGAGTTCGGGGTGGGAGACAGAGGATGGGTTTTTGCTAGAAATAAACACAATAAGGTGGCAGGGCAATAGAAGAGAGTGGATTTATGGTTTATGACATTCCTAAAATATCTTTATTTAATAATGAAAACTTCATTATCCGGGCCCGGGTTGAAGTGTTGCTATGGGCCCTCTGAGGATCCCAGCAAAGATCTTTCATCTTGACAGAAGTTCTAAATTACAACATTAGTGTTCTAACCGAGAGGCTGTTATTGCCTATTTGGTCTGTCCAGGGAAATGAGACACACGTTGCCGAAGAGTGGGTTATTGAAATCTAATAGCTTGGAATATTAAAAATGGGGGCTGGGTTGAGGGGAGGTCCCTCTCTCTCTCCCCATGAGCTGGGGATAAATTAAGTGATAAACCTGAGATGTTTACCAAAGTTTCATTATTTTTTCGGGGAAAAAAAAGTAATTTATCTTTATTATGGCCAAAGCCATTACTACGTTTCACATCATTAAGAAACCAACGTAAGGAGACCCTTAAAGCTAATTTTCAGACCAACTATATGAACCTATTGTGCCCTTTATTTTCATCCCTGGTATTTCTACCTCCCTTTCAGCCGCACAGCCTGACCTCCAAAAAAGTGTTTGGTCTTTGGATGTTTCAAAGACAATTAGGTCTAACTGGCTCCCGGTGTTTGACTAATGGTCAGAACGGATAGCTCTCCAGATCACAGTTCAATTTCCACTCCTTCTGGCGGGGCTGGAAAATGGCCTGGCTGGGCCGGGAGAATCAGAAGAGGTCCACACGGGCAAGCCAAGGGCTCTGGGCCCTTCCCTGCTTTGCCTCCATACCTCTCCCCTCTTACCATCCACCAGCCCCCCAACCCCACCAACACACAAACACAATCACTTTGATTTTCTTTCTCTAAGGCCTGTCTCCCTAATGGGAGGGCAGCACTACCATGTGGCAGGCACTTGGATCGGTGCTTTCCATGTATTGTCTCATTCAAGCCTTGGGCCCACCTTTTGAGGTGTAACTCAGAGGTCAGCTTCTGAGTGAGGCAGCTGGAATAGAGAGATGGGGTAATGGAGCTAAGTCCGCATAGTAAATACCTTATAGCACTGGGCCTTGAATTCAAACCATTTCACTCAAAAGCTCTGACGTGCTGCCCTTCCCTGCTAGACTGTAGTGTCTCCCAGGCATAGGGTGTTAAGACTTTTCTCCTGCCATATTACCCACATATTCCCATGCCCATTCCATTAAGGCTTTCCTTAAGACAAACCTGGTATTAAACACTCCCTTGCTTTAAGAAGGAGGTTGGATTCCCCTTTGTAAAATAGAAATGTATTCCCCGGTGATAAGGTGGCAAGTTTGCTGCCTAACTTGGGTCAACGGTGATGGGTCCTCTCTTTCTGGTGGGTAATATGGCACCAGATTTGCTGGAAATACTAAATGAGATATGACATTGCAAATGGCTTTTGGAGCCATGGTACTAGATGGGGCCATTACCTTTCCTGGGGGTTGTTATCACGATGAGTTAGAAGGGTGTTCACCAGCACGTAAGTACTGAAAACTTCATTCATTGGCAGATGGCAGGGTCCTGAAGGTTATAGAGTGGGCTGGTCAGGGTGGCTGGGGAGAGAGATGGAGGAAGGCCCTTGGCTTAGGGCACCGCTGGGCGTGAGCCAGGGATGGGGCACTAGGCGTTTGTGTGTGTGTTTGTGTATGTGTGCACATGCATATACCGGACGGGCATGCCTTCTGGAAACAAAGGGAATATAGAGGGTAAACTGAAGAAAGGTAGTCGCCTCTGATGAAGGGGAAAGCCAACACTGAGAACCGAACTTTCCTTTTTTTGTTCTTTGTCATTTATTCAGGGCAGGGCCTATGCGTCGAATTCAGTGGGTTCCCAACCTGGCCAAGGATCAGACAGCAGACTTAACCTTCCGGCGCGCTACTCGAGACTCCGATTTAGTAAGACTAGGGCAGGGCCTGGGCATTCATAGTTTTTTTCAGCATCTTTCTGGGTGATACCCACCGCGAGCTCAGCCTGAGGGTCTGTGCAAACACGTGGCTCGCACACGCTCCCTTTCCTCCCCCTGCTGGCCTTTCCTCCCTGTGCAGCTGCACCTGCTGAACTGACTCACCAGGGCTCCCAGGGCTCCCAGGGCCAGCATCCCCTCCTCAGAACACCTTCCCCAACCTTGTCTGCTTTAGGCTCCTTTGTTATGCAATCTGGAGAGCTGTGTTCTCCTCCTCCCAAGCACTTAACTCAATTTTAATTATATTCTTAGAAGGCGAGATTCCATAAACATGAAGCCAAGACTATATTTGTTTCATGGAACACCAGTTCCTCTCCAGCACCTAAAACAGACCAGAACATGGTTTGGTGATTAACAATGTATGTAATTTTTATTGTTTGTCTTAGCTTGGGTTCCCTAGACATTAGGGACGACTAAGGAACTTAATAGTTCTTTATTAGGGAGTGCATTGCAGTGGAAATGACAGTGAGGATAAAAGAAAATGGAAGCAGTAAAAGGACGAAGGGCAGGCACCAGGAAGCCTTGCCGAACCAGCTACAACTTTGTAACAAGCACTGCTGATGGTCTTTGCTAGGCTTTCTGAAAGGCCTTCTGGATTAACTGTGTCTCTGGAGAGGAGTGGAGGGGACTTGTCTGCCTCCTATTGGTCAGAATTCAACACCGGAGGCAGGAACTGCTGTGCCCTTCTCAGCGGTGTCTTGGTGTCAGGTCTAGGTCATGGTGGCAGCCACAGCGGCTGGGTTCCATAACCCTCAGTGGCTACCCTGGCTACAAAATGCGGCAAGGTGTGGATTTGGGTGAATAAATGGTTTCATCCCATGTCCCTGGGCAGGCTGGTTGACTCTGCAGGTCAGTGTCCAGGGTCAAGGTGGATGAGCAGATGAGGATGGGGACCACCGTGACCATGACGGTGAAGGTGATGGGGATGGGGATAGTGCTGCTGAGGTCATGACTAGGACAACCAATGCTTCATGACCTCCACATGGAGTCCTGCAGGGAGCTTTACAGAGAATTCACATATACAGAGATAATGCTAAGTATCCACTGAGAGGGATTTAGGGCAAGAAGTACTCATTCCCAGCTTTGCCGTCTTGAAGGGTCCTCATCACTTCCATCCTGACCACCCCAAGAGCTTCTTCAACTGTTCTCACTTCCTCCGTCTCTTTTCTCCACTTCTTCTACCTCTTGAGCTTCCTAGGACACTGCTTTCACTGGGTTTATCTTTTGGTCCCTTTATCATATTATGTCACCTGAAAAACCTCTACCTGTCAGCCAAGACCCTTCATCATAGAGCCACACTTCCTATTCAACTTGGTTTTCCAGGATGTCCTTTTTAATGGGCTGGATTCCTTGTTGTCCCACATACATGCTTTTGTTTGCTCTAACTTCAGGTCTTTCTAATTTTTTTTTAAGATTATTTATTTATTTGAGAGAGAGAAAAATAGAAGATGAGCAGGGGGAGGGGCAGATAGAAGAGGAGCAAGATTATTTATTTATTTGAAAGAGAGAAAGATAGAAGAGGAGCAGGGGGAGAAAGATAGAAGAGGAGCAAGTAAGGGGCAGAGAGAAGTAGGATCCTCACTGAGCAGGGAGCCGGATGACTTGGTTGGGGGAGAAGCTCCATCCCTGGACTCCAGGATCCTGACCTGAGCCAAAGACACACACTTAACTGACTGAGCCACCCAGGCGCCCCCTTCAGGTCCTTTTAAAAAATGCCATTTCCTTTCTAGAATTCAACAGGCTTTCTCCTGATCTCAACCCATTCAGATCCTTTCTGTCTTCCATCTCAAGTTTCATATCCATTGTACATCGTCTTGTTATGTGTTGAGTTGTGTCCCTCCAGAAGATGTTCAAGTCCTAACCCCTTATACCTGTGAATGTGATCTTATTTGGAAATGGATCTTTGCAGATGACTCAATTGAGAGGAGATAGTTAAAACAGACCCTTATCCAGTAAGACTGGTGTTCTCACGAAACGAGGAGACTGAAAGGCAGACATGCACACAAGGAGAATGCTATGTGAATGTGGAAGCAGGATCAGGGCAATGCTTCTTGGAGCTAGGGAATGTCAAACACTGCAGCAAAACACCAGAAGCCATGGGAGATGGAACAGATTCTCCTTATGGCCCTCAGAAGGAGCCAACTCTGCCCATACCTGGATCTGGGACTTCTGGTCTCCAGAACTGTGAGACAATACAATACATTTGTTTTCTTTCCTATTTTTTTTTTTAAGATTTTATTTATTTGAGAAAGAGAGAGAGAGAGTGCAAAAGCAGGCAGAGGGGAAGAGGGAGAGGAAGAAACAGACTCACTGCTGAGCAGAACACCCAATGCGGGGCTCAATTCCAGGACCCTGGGATCATGACCTGAGTCAAAGGCAGATGCTTAACCAACCGAGCTGCCCAGGCACCCCAAGACAAAACATTTCTATTGTTTAAGCCACCCAATTTCCTGTACTTTGTTAGAAGAGCCCCAACAAACTAATACATTTTCTTAGACTTTTCTAGTTCTTGCTGCTTTTCTCATTCAATATTTCTAAAGCATCCAGTCTTTGCCTCACAACTTAGCATGTAAATATTCTTGCTTGTATTGTGAACATTAATTATGTCCATCACATGTCTTGTTTCCCAGTTAAACTGCAAGATCTTCAAAACCCGGGACCCTGGCTGATATATAGTTCCTAATCCAGAATTAGCGAATAGTAATTGTTCAGTAAATGTCTCTTCCTCTGTCAGGCTGGGTCATATGAGAAGTAGGCCTGCCCAGTAATATGAAGTTCTTTTTTATCTTTAGTTACAATATGTGAGGCCAGTGGATAAATATTATTCGAGAAATCATGTTGCAAGTACTAACAGCCAGGTCCAAACTGAGTTGCTGTCTTGGCTAACTACTTTAAGCAAGAGCCAAGGTATTTAGTTCTGTCGGTGCCAAAAGGCCAGGGATACCGGTGGCTGCCTCCTGTTCTCCCAGATGAATACCTAAGGCTGAATGCAGGCTTCCTTGGCAGCTATTTGACTCATTCCCAAGCAAGGCAATGCCAGGAATATTTCAAAGAGGCAGAAAAAGGATGAGTAATATTGTGTTCCCCATTCTTCTCATCTAGAGGGTACTGAGACTTGCTTCCTGGATGGGGCAGGTAGACTGAGCTATCCCAACATTCCTGGTCCTGGATTAGCACTATTCACAATAAGCATTTTCGGTTCTAGGCAGCCAAAAGGTGCCTATATTTTAACCCTGAACGTCTCTTGTCTCCAGAGCCTGGAAAGGACCCAGGGGGATTAATAATCTACTGGTAGACCTTCTAAGACCTGATTTCTTGGAACCAAAGACCTGCTATGTCTTCCAACATATTTTATGTCAGGACACCTGGCCAAGGAATGTGTCTACACCTGGGAATGGCCTCTTTTCTTGATGGCTTTTTGGGACTAGGTTTGTCATGAAAATACACAGGTTATTAAGCAGGAGATAGTAGTGACTGTCACTTTGCCAGCATCTTCCCAGGCTGGCTCAGATAACTGCCCACTTCTGAGGACATCGTCTGACCATGAGAACCGGGCCAGCTGGACCCTTGTTTCCATTCAAAGAAGGTCTGAGGGAAATGCACTATGGTAGTGCTCCCAGAGCAGTGGCCTCCGCAGACCAGGTGTTCCCTCAGCTTCCTTCTAGTTCATGTCCCCCTTGTCCTTCATGTGCTTCTCTCCACCCTGCCTCAGGAGAAACACTTCCTTTTCTTTTTTTCAGTTATGCCTTCTGAGCTCTTGTCCTGCCTTCTGAGGACCATGTAACGTGAGTTTCAAGCTGTCTGTAGAGCTAGGCTTTTGACCCCGCCAACTCAGGATGTTCAGCATGGTGAGCTTCCGCAGTCCTGGGGAGAAGCACTCATCAGGCAGTTGTAAGTGACAAGGAGAACAATCCTATGAGAATTGCCAGTGCTGTCTAAAACACATAGCATGTCACCCTGAAAATGACACGTGACTATAGCTGACAGGGGGTGAGCTTCTTCAGAGAGTAAAAGAGGTGCCAGGAGCATAGGAGGAACGATCCCAATCACTGGGACCTTCAGGAATGTATGGGTAACTCCCTCTTGTCAAAACCATTTGGATAAAATAAAATATACCCATTTTTTTTGGAAGGGGGGTTAAGGAACTGAACCAATTTTTTTTTTTAAAGGGATCATCAAAAGTAGGAGGGTAGAGTGATGGGAAGGATTTTTTAAGGATTGGAGAATAACTTCAGCTTAAGTTATGCTTTTCCAACTATGGGTTTGAATCCTACCTTTGCTCCCAGTTTTTCCCCAGGAGGACAAACTTATACAGATGGGGGATGTAAGGCTATCAGGCTGAGAGGAGGTCTTCCTTCTGGGATCCAAATTAGAAGAATGGTTTTGTGACACTCTCATCTCCTAGGAGTCCCAGATTTTCCATATGTCATTAATTTGTTCACTTGGGTGACAAAATTTCCTTGTAGACCAGGAAGTTAAAAGTCAGTCGAGGACTGAACTCTCTAATCTTTCTGGAAGATAGGGATGCTTAACACTAAGTTGGGTTCTCCAAGCATTTATAATGCTGTGCCACCTGGTAAATCTTTGCAACTCATTGGGCCCGTTACACTCTTGCCTGTTCTTATTGTGTTCTTTTCTTTGAAAATGAGGACCATGTCCAATGAAGTGGAGAGTTACGATGAGTCACTCTGAGTGACAGGTACAGTAGAGATACTTTTCTGTTTGGATGGATCCTGGCATAAATGACTTAACCTTTTCTAAAGCTAAGAATCATTTACTTTTTTTGGGGGGGGTCAAATTTTGAGTAATATAGGGGTGTACCTAAAAGGATAGATTTCTAAGAATAAGCTTGATAAGATAGGTTAGCTTTGGAGTTGAGTTCTTACCTCTCTTTCCATATGGAATGCAAGTATGTTTGAGCTATTAACACTGCCCTACTGAAGTTTTCATGACAGTTAAGTGAAATGGGAATATGAAAACCAGGGTTGACACTTACACAAGCTTGGAATTAAGACCCTCCTCAAATTTTGCATCCAAGCACCTCTTTTCCTCAGTCCTGTTAATAATACCTAGCCTGAGGTGGGGCAAGAAAGTAGTTAATCAGTATTCAGAATCCTACCTTCTTCGATCTCGGTTGATGGAGTTGATTAGATGATTTACACCCTAGCCTCAAAGTTCTACTCCAGACTCCATCAGTGTTTCCCATTCTCCTTCTCTAGATCTCCAAGTCTGATGCCCAGCCAGGGTCCCAGCCAGCAGAAGTCCATGTGTGGATGGAGAAAGTAAGGTTTGGGGTCCTTAGGAAGAACCCAAGCAACTGCAGTTTTAAGATGAATGCCATCCATCTTGTACCTCTGGCAGGCTGAGGAGCCAGGTGGAAGGTTTCATCTGTGGCACCAGGGGCAACTATGGTGTTAAAGGAAATGTTGAGAGTACAGTTATGTCCTTAAGAAGCCTTGGATTAGTGAATGTGGGTTTTTCAAGCACTCCTTCTCGGTTCCCATTAGAGTGAGACCCTCCCCTGAATTGACTCAGAAAAGCCCCATGGCCTATGATTAAATCTAGGCTTGCCACTCACTGTGTGACCTTGACCATGTTGTTTGACCTTTCTATGTCTTGATTTGCTCATCTGTAAGGGGCGATAATATGGTATCTATTTCATGGAAGGTGTGTGGAATATGTATAAAGTACTAGCACAGCATATCTAGTAAGCTCTCAGTAAATGTTATTCAGAGACATTATTATTATTTCAATGACCACATAGATGAGAAGGGCCATAACTCAGCCAGAGGAATTATCTTGTATAGCAATCTATTGCTTTATGTACACTCGTTATGGGGAAGGGGGTGATTTTGCTTCACCAAAAAATGCAGCACAGGAGAATTTTAAACAGCATACCTTCCACTACATTTAAAATATGACTCATTTCTCCAACCTAATTTACACACTTTATTTAGAAACACACCTTTTGTTAGAGCAGCACACACCTGCAAAATATATAACAGCATCTGCTGCAGAAACTCAAGAAACAGGAAGAAATTGAAGGAGCTAATATTAATGAAGTACCAACCATGTGTTAGGGGGACATACATTATTTTATTAGTTCTTCTAAAGAGTCATATAAAGAGTCTACTCTTGTGTCCCTTTTATAGATAAGGGCATCAAACTAAAAGAAGTAAAATTTCCAAGGTCAGAAAGCTGGTAGATGTCAGAGCTCTGATTTGAACCTCTGCTGATGCTCATTTTATTAGACCATGGAACTCCTGACAAGGGCCATCTTTATTCCTTTTCATAGTCTTTTCCTATGCCCCCTTGTTACCCCTACCCCATTCACCAATCCTGCTGTCCTTGAACTCTCACCCAAGGACCTTCTGTGCTTCTCAAAGGAGAAAAATGAGCCTCATTGGCTTAGGAACACATTTGTTTGGGGTGTGAGAGAACAGCATGATGGACAATAGGAAGCAAGGATACAATGCTGTAGTGCAGCTTAATTAAATTAGCTCAAGATAATGGTATATCCTGAAATGGGAACACATCCATTAATGCTGTTATTATTATCAAGGACACGAATGGCCTATTGAGGATTGATGAAAGAATAAACTGTCCATATGCTGTGAACCATAAGGAAACAATTGATAGGAAAAACCTCAGCAAGGAACTTTGGATGGGATTGATAATGCACCCTCCACGATAAAACACACACACACACACACACACACACACACACACCATAAAAGGGATGTATGCTTGGCATCTGGTTAATCAATGAACTGTGAAGGGACTGAGACAATAAAGTGAGCAGGTTCCACATTAATATTATAATATGATATGTTTATAGGATGGGAACACTCAAAAGTGATTCCAGCAGCCATGTCTAGGAACTATTTTAATTGAGTTGGTGTTCTGCAACAGAAGCACAGACTTCATCCATCACTCAAAGAAGGGGGTCATAGAAAGGAAAGACTTGGGGCTTGTCTGCCCCCATAAATGGCCTTGGTTTTTATTAGGTGTAACCTGTACAATGCATTATTGAAGGCATTGACTACTTAGTCAGAGAGGTTGTTTAGGAAGACACAAGCTTTGGCAGCCCTATACCCAAAGGATGTTAAAATAAAATATGCATACCTTAATGCCTTCCTGAAGCTATAAGCCTGTTCTGGTTCACTGGGGATCCATCTCTGCCTGTATGATCTATGGTGTTATGGACAGAGGGGAGCTAGAGGCAGCCAATGATACCCATGGAGCAAATCCGGAGAAGAGGAGATGTATTACAGGCACAAGGAATGATTTGCTGCTGAAAAGGGCTCCATTAGCCCAGGAAAGAGGTTATAGGGAAAAGGTTCACAGCATAAGGGTACAACTATATGCCAGGGAATGTCATGAAGGGCTGCCAAGGGTGAAACAAAGGGGAACTTCCCACCTGGAAAATGTTCCTCCTGATAGCAATCTGTTCCAAGTGAAATCAAATGGTTTGCAAAAATGTGCTGGAAATCACAAACGTTTTGTGGGTTTGGGATGTGAAATCACTCAGTGATCAGGTCTTATGCATAGAGCTCTGTGATGGCTTGTCAGTATTGATCTTGACTCTTGATAGGGCCCACTGGGTTTGCTCTCAGGCCCACACATTCGAAATGGAGACTTGCTCTTCAGCCTGTTCAAGTGAATGGATCAGGACTCACTGTCTGATACCCACTAGCCTCTGCTGCCAAAGCTCTGACAGGTCTCTGAAAGTGACCCAGCGCCAGACTTCTCTGTTAGTCTACTGCAATAGCCTTAACTAGGATGAGGGCTGGGGTCTACCACCAGTTGAATTGTGTGTTTATGTGAAACAGTTCTGGGGTATCTACTCTGTGCAGGTTCCATGCCGAGATGACCTAGACAGGCTCTGTCTTCTCCTCACAGAACTTATTTACGGCTGGGGCTGGACCAAGTTGGGTCAGCAGTTATAGCAAAGTAGGATCAGTTCTAAGGTAGAAGTATAAGTTACTATGGGAGCAAACAGCAGAGACTCTCCATCTAGACTACAAGAGTGAGAAAGGCTTCCCAGGGCAACACTGTTGAAGCTGGGTGGTGGGGGAAGGAACTATTTCACAAAATTGCTCATCAACCTTTGAATGGGCAATGTTAGCTCTTCTGTAGCAGACCATACCTCCACCCCTTCCTTTTGCCTCCTGAGGAAACCAGGAGAGGTTCCTGAATGGTCCGTGCTCTCTCCTATCTTTGAGCCTTTTTATTCTGGTGTGACCTTCTCACAGGTCAATTCCTATCCATCTTTTAAAAATCTTTTCATCATGTAGTCTATAAAGGCCGGTGTGCATGGTGGTTCTTGCCACCACCGAGCCAACCAAGATTCAGTCCGACTCTGCCCCTGAGCTCTGAATCTTCGGGGCCAGTTATTTTACTTTTATGAGCCTCATTTTTTCATTTGCAAAATGAGGACAAATCCAAGTACTTACTATTGGGATTTGAAGGGACCGACTTAATGGTGGCCCTCCTTCCCACCCAAGTTGTGAAGGAATTGCAGTACATGACAAAATAATAAAGCAGATCAGAACCTGAATGTCCCTTTCTTCAGTGATTAAGCTGGTACTAGAGAAAATGGTTGTTACTCTGTTTTATTGGTTCTAAGATGTACTTTCTGTTCACATTTAACATCATGTAACCAAAGGGGCATTTCACAGTCAATAGCATCTTACAGTCGCTGCTGGCCAGGACGAGGTGGCGGTCAGGACAGAGTTGTTGGTGTCTACACACACATGAATTGGGGTTATTCTGGGCAGCAAGACCAGGTCACGGAACCTCCTGATGTTTTTGTCAATAAACTATTAAAGACCATTTAAAGAAGGACTATAAGTCCTGGTTGTTGTCTAAAAACCTCCCACTGACACCTTCTAAAAGGTAAAGATGTCAGTATTAAAGTCTGCAAAGGGATGTCTACAGCTTGGAAGGAAATCCCAGAGCAAGAGGAGTCCCATGTTCTACCTCGCGGACAAAGAGGAAAATGTAATATTGTAAATTAAAGATGTAGATAACTCTGAGTCAAAATGTGATTCCAAAAAGTTTGACTCTGAATGGTAATTTTTTTAGAAAAATTTTTTATACAAAAGAGTGATATATCATAAATACTGAAATATGTCTAAATTAAACCGTCTTATTCAATAAGTATTTAAAAATTCCAAGTAAGAGAAAGGATTGCATTGCTTAATTGTTCATGTTTTACTTATTTGTGGTACATAAAATAATGGGGCAGCCTTCCAGTTGATGGTATTTTCCATGAGATGAAATACAATGTATCTGCAAGCAAGCAGGCTTCCAGATGCTTCCAAAAGCCGAACCATACTGCTAAGCCAATTTATCCATGAAGACAACAGCCAGGTGCTTTATACTCTGTTGAGGCAGAGCAGAATTATGTTTCCTTTGGGAAGCTTGTTTCCCAGAAAAGGGAAACAGAAGAAGGAGCTAGATTACACATCTAATTCCTTCTTCCAAACTCACAAATCAGATTAAGTCACTCTCTCTCTGTGAGGAGGATGGGGAGGGTTCAGGAGTGTTCTATACATGGAATTGCTTCCACATGGAAGGAAAGATGAGAAGTGGAAAGATGTGTCTCATAAGTTTTGTGTGAAAGTAAATAAAATTTACTTTTATTTACCATTTTAATTACCCATTTTAATTACCCAGTGTGGGTAATTACCAGGTGTGGGGCACCTGGGTGGCTCAGTGGGTTAAAACCTCTGCCTTTGGCTCAGGTCATGATCCCAGGGTCCTGGGATCGAGCCCCACATTGGGCTTTCTGCTAGGCAGGGAGCCTGCTTCCCTTCCTCTCTCTCTGCTTCTCTCTCTGCCTACTTGTATCTCTCTTTCTGTCAAATAAATAAAATCTTTTTAAAAATATTACTCAATTGTCCTCTAGCATTCGGTGCTGTTGATGAGAAGATTGATGCCAGTCTGATTCTGTTGTTTTATCATTTTCCTATTTTATTTTGCTCCCCCATCCTTTTGGGAAGACTTTTATTTTCTCTTTAGCCTTAATAATCTGAGATTTCAAAAATATCTGTTTAGGTATAGGTCTTTATTTTTCACTTCTTAGGATTCTTTTCCCACTTAAATTTTGAAATGAATGTGTCTGTTTATTTCCGGGAAATTGACTGTTACTTATTTGACAGTCTTCTTTCCTCTGTTTTTCAGATTTAAATTTCTTCTGATTCAATGCTGGATCTCCTGTAATGAATGCCCATGTCTCTTATTTTTTCCATTTTTTTCCCACTTTTCCATTTTTTTGAGACTGTCCCAACTTCCAATTTCCAATAGTTTCCTCCCCTTTCCTTTCCTCTCCTCCCCTCTCCTCTCCACTCCTCTCCTTTCCTTTCCTTTCTTCCTTCCTCTCTTCCTTCCTTCTTACCTTTCTACTTTCTCACCTTCCTACCTTCCTTCATAAGCTTCATGCACAGCGTGAGGTTTAAACTCACAACCCTGAGATTAAGAGTTGCACGCTTTACTGACTGAGCCAGTTAGACACTTCCTCCAATAGTTTTCTTACTGTTTCTTTGTTCATAGTGTCTTACCCTTGTTTTATAGATGTAGTATTTTCCTGACCCTCTCTGGAGACTTTTGGTCAGGATGGAGGCAGTCAGAGATATAGAGCAAAATGGGTTTGATGCTGGTATGGTGGACAGTTAATTCTACTTATGTCCTCAGTGCTTCCCTGCAGTGTAATGGTTTCTGATATCACTACCTCTTGGGGCAACACATCTCATGATGGCAACTTGAAAGCCTGCTGCCTTCTCTTCTCAGAAATCTTGGTTAGGAAGTCCCATATACCTTTTTGGCAGCCCATGCTTCCCTGAATCAGAGCCTGTATTTACTGATAACTACTGTGTGTTCGATTTTCTCCTTTCTCTCCTGCTTTGAGCCAACATCTGGATCATGGTGCATCTTCAATATATGCTTGGAGAATGAATGGTTTCATTTAAATGAGTTTCAGTAATGTTTAATACACATTTCTGTGGGAGGCCACAATAAGGCTTGGGACAAGGACCAAACCAGGCCCTGACTTGTGCCTCCTTTAAAGTCCGAATAACCTAACAAAAGGTTTAGGACGGGAAAAGTTGAGTAGCACTGAGAAAGGGTCTGTGCTATGTGTTATGTGCTCGCCTACATGACTTCCCACATGCTTGCTAAACAAATGAGAACAATTCGGTTGGGGTCATAGGTTCATGGCTGGTCCTTGCTGCCCTAGTACAGCCCATAAATTACTTTCAGGTTTGCTGTATCAATACAGAACAATTGTACTGGCATCAGCCATTTGGCGTCATGAGGTCTGCTTATAGTTAATTGGGAACTCGTGGTTGTTTAAGTAGACACAGATGTATTGCTTCTTCTATTGTAATATCACTATATATATATGGCCTTAAGGCTTTGAATAAACTTAGCATTTTTGGACATCCTCCTCAGTGCTCCTCCTGCCCCATCTCTCTGCTTCTCGAGTTCTTTTCTTCATCCTCTTACCCTCACGTTCCTGGTCGATTTGTTGCGCCGGCCGCGACACATTTCTTATTTATGTGCCCAGCAGAATGCAAAGTGTTGTGTGTTGTGAGACACGAAAACATTGACAACAAAAAAGTCACATCCAATGTCATTGTGGACCTTATCGTTTAGTAGAGGAATTAAGCCAGCACAAGGAACAAAAGTTAAGAACAATACAAGACAGTATTCAGATAAGACATGTCCGAATGCAGACTTCTGACAAAGTGCTCAGAAGGGAGATGTTGCTAGATAGAAGTGTTGAGGCAGGCTTCAGGAAGGATGAGACCTTTGAAGGGACCATTCGCTGGGAACCTCAAATGGTAAAGCTTCTCAGGCAGTAGCTAGATGGACCTGTCACTTCCTTGTCATTGCCCATCATGCAGTGCTATTTACATCACGTGTCTTCCTTCCAGCTTGTAGAGAAGAGGGGGCAAGTCCCAGGGCACTGAGTATGCTTTGCCACTTCCTGCTTGAATCCAATACCAACATGAGTGGTGTTCATCTGCCCAGCAGTCTTCTGAGCTGGGGCAGCAGAAGCTTTGTGGGAATATGGCCATCCTTTCCCCCCTCCTGGTTTCTGTTCATTTCTCAGGCTATCTATTGTCATCTGTTTGATTTGTAATCTGTATTCCTATGATGCCTTATTGTTTTTTCATCCTTATTTTCCTTTTCTGCCTAATGGCAGGTGGCAGTTGCTTGGACAGGACTCAAACTACCGCTATTTCTCCTTCTGCATGGATTTCTTATATTATTTCTACCGAAAGCCATTAAATGTTGCTGTTGACATTTTCTTGTTGGCCATATGACAATAACAACATTCAGATCTCTAGCCAAACACCTGCTCAGGAAATATGTTGCTGAGAAACTTGAAGCCTTTCTTTTCTCTGTCATTCTTATCCCACACCCCTGGGCGACATTGACTCCAGAGCATGGCTCTAAAGTTCATACTTTTAAGCCTGGTACTCACATGGTTCATAGTCAGATCTGTGTCTACTTTGCCAAGGTCCTTCTTCCCTAGGTACCATCTCATATTTGACAGGGATGTTGAAATCACAGGGTTAGGTAAGGGTGGGGTTAGGACCCGAAACTTTCTCTGTTTTTTTGATCCATGTCAGTTTCTTTTCACCATCCAGTCTTCCTCTGCAGCCAATGGACACGTCTCTTCCTGCTGACATCCTGTAACATGCATTGCCCAGGCCTCTCAAGGGACTTTCTTTTGCAGGGAGGGGATGGTTATTTTGTTTTATTTTTTCAATGGTCATACAGTAAAATGCACCTTTTTTTCTTTTAGAGTGTAGTTCCTGGAATTTTAACCTATGTATAGATTTGTGTAACTATCACCATACACAGGATGCAAAAGAGTTCTAGTACGCCCCTAAAAAAAATCCTTTGTTAGCCCTTTCTTATTGAGATATGATTGACAAGTAACATTGTATAAGTGTAAGGCATACAATGTGTTGATTTGATACACATATCTATTGCCGTATGATGACTCCCACAGTGTTAGCTAGCATCTCTGCCACATCACATAATGACTGTTCCTTTTTTGTGGTGAAAACATTTGAGGTCGAGTCTCCTAACAGCTTTCAAGGATATAATGCAGTGTTGTTATAATCACAACACTGTGCATTAGATCCCCAGGACTTTCTCATTTTCTCCCTGTCCCTGTGTACCCTTTGACCCACATCCGCCCAATTCCCCCACCCCCAGCTCCTGGTAATCACTATTCTACTGTGTTTCTATGAGTCTGGTTCTTTTAGGTTCTCAAGTGACATTTAGTCAAACAGTGCTCTGTATTCTTGGTTAACTCTGTCCAGAGTTGATATTCAGCTGGCATGTTCCAGCATGGTCATACAGGTTGTTAAAATATCAAAGGACTTCTGTGGTGGTGTGTAAATAACGGTGACTCCGAATCCTTGAGTAAACTGCTCCCACCTTCGTCCTGGCCATCCTGGTCCCCACTCCGGGACCTTCCCAGAAACTCCTTATGATCTTGCTATTGGGTGTACACCTGGCCCCCTGTGAGACTCCCTGCCCCTACTCTAGTCCTATGGCTGGTGTTTGTTTTTACTGGTGGATGCCGCAGGACTGGGGTTATTGAAGATTTTTGAACAGCGGTCATGCTGTTGCCTTGTTGTTGTGTAAATAGCTGCGGGGCTCGTCAGCCTGTACCGCCAGAGAAATGGTGCCCTCATTCTCCTCACAGCCACAGCTTCAGATCAGGAGCCTTCTTACCATTGCTGGTGCCTTGCACGGTTCCTACCCTCCTCCCTTCACCAGTCAGGAGCTGGGTTCACTGCTTCTGCTGCTGCTATAAGGCACCTCCAGCCACCATCTTGTCATCCTCCTTGGGATGCTGCCCGCAAAGCTAATGTGTCCCATTCCCCCCCCACTGCGGTACCACCTGTGGCCGCACACGGTTCCTTCACCTGGGCGGGCGCAGCTCTACCCACTGCTGCTCCCCGTTGAGCTCTTCACTGGCTGTCCCTCCTGTTCCAGATCCCCAGCTGTCACCTTTCACTTCCTGCAAGCTTTCAGAGTTTCCCCACAGCAGTGTTGCTTGGGCACCCTAGGCTTCAAGATTTGTTCATGCTTAGGCGCAAACTTTCCTGTTCTTGGAAGATGCCTGCGCATCCAGGAGGCTGAGCCCTCATCTCCCGGCCCCGCCCCATGTCCCTAGATCCGCCTCATCACATCAGACAGATGTTTTTCTCCCCTTAGAGGGGATTGCATTCCACCAGTGGATCCCACAGCCCTCCCCTGTGCTTTGGCCTTCATCAGGCTCTTCCGCAAACCCATCCCGAAATTTCAGAAAAGTCTATTTCTCTCTGAATTCATGGAGACTTGAGGGTGGTGTTCTTCTGGAGAAGGTCCCTAGTCCCACATGAACGGCCCTGGGAAAATGAACACCGGAAAGAAAAACATCAGCCTCCCATCAGAAATGCGTTTGGAGTCAGCCAGGATGTCCTCTTGGAACTCTTACACCTGTCACTTTATTGGGGCAGAGAAGTTGTTCCCCCGCCCCCTTTATAGTCTCTCATATCATCTAACACAGGACGAGGCACCTCCTGGGCATTGAATATAACTTCACGGAGAGAATGTGGGCACGGCTTCACTTCTCCCATGGAAATCGGGGCAGCTTATCCCACTAGGGACTCCCCATTCCACTGTGTGCCATGGAGCTTCCGACATCCGGTGAGCCTCTTAAAATTATAAGCAAAGACTCTATATATGTGAGGGAAGCTATAGCTTTTCTTCCCTCAGGATTTTCAAACAAGTCTATGTCTTTCTACTTTTAAAGCAGATCTTAGGAATCTTCCAGGGGGCCATCTTACTCAGATGAGAATTCATGATCCTTCACCTCTCAAAGTCTGAGTCTGGAAGTATGTGGAAGTGGGTGCCCAGGGTGGAATAGGCAGCTCTCCATATTATTCTATCAATGCTTTGCTTACCTGCTGGTCAGATCTGGCGCTCTGTCTTGGCCTGAGCTTCACTGATGTAGAATCTGCTTTGTGGCTGCCTTCCCTTGTCCACTTGGCAGTCCACCAAATATCACAACTCCCTTCCTACATGCTTATTTCCTGATCTGTATCCCTGTTATCAATGTCACCATGCATTTTTCAAATAGGCTGTCTGTGCTTGCTATTTAGATAATCTATTTTTGGGAATCTATAGAAGGCTCCCCAAACACATGCCTGAGTCCTTTTCTTCTGAATTACACTTCAAGGGGGCACTGAACAAAAAAAAGATGAGTCATGTTAATGACATCTTGGGTTGAAAACATACTTCAGATTCTCCTTTTGATGTCTTAGAAGCCTAAAATCAGGCCACCCTGAATCTGTGATGCTTTTCTTAGACTAGGATATTGTAGAAGTAAGCGATGCAAAGTGGGAATGGGGATGGGGTCTTCAATTATAAAGCATTTCATCAAACTGATGCAATTAGAGAGCTTTTTATAGAGGAGCTAGCTTCTCCAGCATATGAAGTATCAGGAGCTGGCATTACCCCCTCCCTTACGAAGCAGCCAAAAGCAGCTCACTTTTAGAGCAACAAAAAACAGTATAAGTACCCCCAAGCACGTCAGGAGCTAAAATATCACAACTCCCTTCCTACAATAATAACCTAGGACCTGGCTAGACATTCACAAGTCTTTTCACCATCTTTGTATTCACTGTTTGTAAGAGGGATAGATGGACAGAAAAAAAGAAAAGAGAGAGGGAAGAAATGGCAGTCAAAGCTCTCAGCAGGAGGCAGGCCTTCGATGGCGCCTCCCTCCTCTTCTTCCAAGAGGGTGCTATCTGGATTATAAATTACCAACCCCAGGGAATCAGCTTGTCCCTTTAAGGCTATTAAAGGGACCAAGATGAGCCGGATTCCCAAATGAGCTTAGAGGATTACTGGACCAGGTGGAAGGTGGCTGCCCAAGGTGGGGAAGAGAAATTGGCTTCTAGTATATCATTTTGGAGTTGTCCAGCATTAATCCCCAGACTGATTTAAGCAGGAGGAATTTGAGATAGTAATGGCCAATTGGCTATTGCTTCTTCCTGATAACAGCTGGTGCTCTCACAACAGACGCTTATCCCAGGTGTGGGGAATGTGAAAGGTGGGAGCCTTAGATGTGGGCAAGATGATAAAGGAGTGAAGTGGGTGGGCGGCGGGTGGGGGTGGGACAGGTTTGGAGAATGCAAGTATCATCTGCTTCTCTGACTGATTTCTGGGAAGAAAAAGCAGGCCTGCTCACATTCCATAGAGGGACTATGGCTTTAGGGCAGATGCCCTCTTCAAAGGCAGGAGCTAATTTTCTCCCAGGATTAAGGAGAAGATTCATGAGGTCAATGGCGTGGGCTGTGCAGCCCACTCAGAGGCTGTCCTGGAAGCATCCATCAAGCCGGGGACCTGCCGGTCCAGTCTTGACCACTGGCAAATATCTATTTTAGGCTGACCCCATCCTTACTTGCTGGAGGCAGGAGATGTTATTCAGTATGTCAGGGAACTTATTAAACTACTAGATGGCAATTTTTCTAAGTTAACTTTTCTTTCTTTCTTTCTTTCTTTTTTTTTTTTTAACACATTCTTGGCATGTGAGCTCTGAGAGGATCTTAGGATGGGTTTTCTGACAGATGGAAACCTACCAGAGGCCTTCGGCTGGCTGGCTGGCTGGGTTAGAGGCTTCGCTTAAACACGGCCAGAGGCTCAATTTCTGTCCTTGATACAGTCCTCACTCCTTAGCGCGCCTATTAGCTTACTTATAATCCAATTCCAACTTTTTTGTCCAGCCTCTCTCCTGTCGCATCTTGCCCTGCAGGTTCTCCGAGAAACCACCTGTTTTTCTGTGTGTAGGCGCCTCTCTTTCAAACACGGACTTCATGTGGCTCTAATCAGAATCCCATCTCCTCTGCCTTTTCTCAGCCACCTACCTGTTCCTCGGCGACCTCATTTGAAAAATCTCCTCTTTCCTCCCACTGTGCTTTTCTCTCTGCCCTGCCCCAGTCAGGCAGATGTCACTGTGTCCTCTGCTGTTCTCCCAAAGCATTTTTAATGGGTTTCTGCTAGAACATTAACCTGGACTAGACAAACGATATTGTGCTTTTGCATTTACATATCTGTCTTCTCCACAGTGGTGTTCTGGGTCTTGGGGGGGGGGCGCGTTTTCTAAGACCACCAGCAACCCAGCCTCATCTACATGATCTTCTTCCCCCAGCACAATACTTGGCAGAAAGATCCGCAGAAATACTGGAAGAGAAAATGAATGAACACTTGCATGAATGTAGAAAGTGGGGCACAGACACAGAGATTTAGCATTTTTAGATAGAAAGGGCCTCCCGAAGGTCACACCACCCCACGCCCCACCTCGGTCCATCCCCACCTCTCCTCAGGCAATTTGCACCTAGCCCTTGCCTTTTCTGTTCCATCATGTCTTGTTGCCCTCAATTGCTTTCGTCTGACGTTGACCCTGCACGACAAGCAGATCAACTCCTAATCTGCCAGAGCCCCAGTTTTTCGGGGATGTTTGAAAGCTCCTGACAGAACGGGAGGAGAGGCAAACTGTCAACTCTCACTTGTCAGCTCTCTGAGCAGCCAGTCCAATGCTTAATTTGCACCTTGAAATCCCCCGAGGCCATCCGGGCTCTGATTGCTGCTTTAGGCCCCTTCAATAGTTTCTCTTAGGAGGTAAGTAGCTGAGAAGAGTGGAGGGTAGGGAAGGTTCCCAGCTTCTTCCTGCATCCGGTGGTGGGGTGATGGGGTAAGGGTATGCAGCGAGGGTCACCGGCAGGGGTGGGAGATAGAAGCAACGGACAGACTGGTTTTAAGTTTCACATCCAGTTGGAGTACTGAAGGGGAAATCAAGTGGGGAAACATTTGAAGAAGAGAGAAATCCATGTGTATATAGCACTGTCCAAAGGGCTACAGAACATCCACACGCAGGGCGGCGGGGGTGGGGGGCCGCTAAGCCTGACTCGGTGATAATGAAAGAGGCAGCTAACGCAGAGAGATCTCCCCCATCTACCGGCTTTCTATCGCTTAATCAAAACTGACTCCAACTACTGCAGCTGCAAAAAAATGTTCCCAACCTTCCATTAATTTCCATACAATAACCCTCTAATGGGGGAGCTGTTCAGGGGAGGAGGACAATCAATCTGGCCTAATGACACACCCGAGACCTGGGGAAAATGCAAACTTGGAGCAATTTCATGGCAGGTGCAACCTTGGAAAGCATTACCATTTTTCTAAGTTAATTTGTTCCCTTGATATGTTTGAAATCCATATTTGTACTTTAAAGGTCTAAAATGCAAGATGATTAAAAAATATAACCGGATTTTTGTAAACCTTTCACCAGCAGCGGCAGCTGATGTATTAGCCGTCTCCATCCTTCCTTCCCCTGTGAGTGGGGACCACTTTGCCTTCTTTTATCCTTTGCTGTCATCTTAGACACGGTTGAGTCTGTTTTGTTTACTACTTGGAGGTTCCTCCCTGGCTCTCCCTTTGGTGCTCTGGGCAGAACCAATCCAGGAAATTGCAAGCAGACAGGCTGGCTCTCCACATGGGGTCTCAGACCCCTGAGGAGGCGGAGCAAGAAAAGGCCAGCCCCGGATTGGTTGCCGAGAGGCTGTGATGTCTTCTCCCTGTCTCCAGCTCTTACTCCCCGCCTGGCTTTTCCTCCCAGCCAGGTGGGTGAAGAAGGGTCTAAGGAAATGGAATCAGAAGTTAGCACTTGGCCTCCATTCAGTTTCTTGATTTCTCAGTTTCACTAGGTCTTCCCTGGCCTTGAAGCTGGTCAGGCGTGGCAACTCGCAACTGGCTTCCAGAGGCATATCGGTGTCTAACCTGGCAGTTCCCTTTCCTCTTAGAACTTACCCTAGGAAATAAAAGAACAAGTATTCTCCTCCACTGAAATGCCCCTTCTCTCTCTGTCTCCTTTCAATGCCCACTTGGAATAAAACGATTACGTGCACGTGCAGATTTCTGATCTCTAGACTGGTATCTTGCCAGAAGTTGAGTAAATTAGCTGGGGTTGTGGAACATGAAGTCACTTCCTTCCCTCCCATCTACCTTTGCCTGGGGAACCCCACTCTGAAGGAACGCTTTCTAGACTCTTGGGGATTCCTCTTCCTGCTCTTCCAGTCACTTCTCCCTGTCCAAGAGCAGAAGTGCGTCAGAGCCCCAGTGCTCTCTCATTGATAGGGGGATTCAAGCAGCCAGGACCTTACAAGTTCATTCAACCTTTAGAAAAAAGGTGACATTCCATTCTATTTAATGATAAGGTTTATGGATTAATCTAGAAACTCTGAGGATTTGGAGATGTGCCTGGAGATTTAGCTCCGAGGCTCCTGATGGTGGTTAGAGTTAAAGGTTGCATGGTGCTTAACCCTACAGAACCTGGTATTCTGGGATGAGCTGCCTCTGGAAAGAAGCACAAACCTTTGAGACCTAGAAGCTGGAGATAGTTTCTTTGGGACATTCCTTAACTAGCTAATTACAATATCTTGCTCAGAAAGAGAACATTAACGTTTGTCATGTACTTGGGAAATACTCTCTTTATTATTCTGCATCAGTACTATCCCTGCACCATCAGAATTCTCTTGCAGCAACCAGGAGAAGGTCCCTTGCAAACCCTCAACACCAGGGAGTGTACTTTGACCAAGAGTGCCAACTGCTAGACTCTGAGCTCCTCCGCTGCATTCATGCTGCAGCCACATCTCCTGCAGGTGGCTCCCAGCCAGAGACCGAAGATGACAGGGATGCTAAAGCACATTGAGCCCTGGGAGATACTGGACTCCAGATTCAGGCTTGGTGACTCCCTGATAACTCAGGTGAACCTTCCAGAGACTGTGTGGTGATATGGGACACTTCCTTCCTCTTGGCTTCCTTGGAAGTCTTAGACTTGCTACTGGGTCTGATGGCTCCCTGGATCCCTTCCTATTTTCTCTCTAACAGAATTCCTTCACCATGTTTAATGTTCCCTTGGTGTCTCTCCCTCCCAGGACCTGGTTTAACAGACATAGTCACAGGCACCGGGGAATCACATCTCTGGAAGATGAGAATTCAATTGGTTAAAGTTCCGTTCGCCTCTAAGAGCTCAGATAATATTATTCATTTTGTATGTAAAAGTACAACCCGAAATATAAAACAGGGCTCAAAGAACCCATTGAACTCTTAGACTTTTTCCCCGGTTTTGGAGCCTTCTTTTTGTGTGCAGAATTCACTTTGTTCCAGAAATGTGTTGCCTTTCAACTTCTCACCATGTGATCTGTGTACGATACGCTAGGTAACAGGAGTTGACATTTATTGTTAAACCTGCCTTTTGAATCACTCTGAGGGAGACTGTAAATGTCTCAGATGTGATTCCATATAGAGACTTAAAATGGCAATATTATCTATATGTGCAATTATGATTCTCCTATTCCTTTCAAAAGATTACAGGTGCTACAAAGAGGCTGCAGTCTCTTCCTTGGTGAGGTGGGGTGAACAGTAAATTCAGACAAAGACCGTAGGGTCAGGAAAACATTATCCTGGTCCAGGGTCTGGGACCAAAGTTATTTATCAGGAACACGTTCCTTGATCCAGAGTTGAAATAATCTGGACAGATTCCAGGAATTGTGGTAGATGTTCCATGTGGCACATCTGGGCATGTACCACTGGGCACATGCTAACATTTAACCTTTGCAGAGCACATATGACCCCATTTTGGTTCAAATCCCACTGGAGAAGCCAACCTATCCCTGCAAGTTGCTCTGCATATCTCTTTTGATATTCTGCCATTTATTATCATTGCAGGAAACAACAGACGTGCAGATAGGGCTCCTGTTCTGATCTCTGCATTTTTCAATCCTTAGTTTTCCTGGAGAAAAAAAAAATTGAGTCCTATTTCATTGGGATAGGTAGCATTTTATTTTGTAGCAGAAGGCAATATTTGACAAGAATATTCAATCAGAGAAGTTTCACCCATTCATGACTTCTTCCATTCTTTGGAGCAAAACACCCCTGACATAGTTTACGCCTTTATAAGATGGAAGAATTTAAAAACAGCTTTCTCTTTGTTTTCTTATTATTAAAGAAGTATTGCATGTCTGATTTCTGGGTTCTAAAGTATTACCAGAAAACAACCTTGTGGCTCACTCTGAATGAAAACATTGTGATTGCTACTCTCTAAGCTTATTTATCTAGGGGGCAGGCTTGAGATACCAGGCATCATTTGTTCTTCCTTCCGTATTTGTTTAAATTTGATCCAACAAATGTTTATTGAGGACTTGTCATATGCTAAGTGCCAGGGATTCTGTAATAAACAAAATGAACAAAATTTCTACCCTCATTGAGCTTATTCCTGGGGGAGATGCAGTCAATGAACAAACAAATACATTTATAATCAGGGAATACCAACACTATTTCCAATGGGTTAGCTATAGGGATATTAGAAAAAGGGGAGTCAAGGATGGGTGCCAGGGGTTTAGCTGAAGAAGCTGCGTAAATGTAAAGAAACGGAGAATACTGAGGGAGATGCAGGTTTGGTGATTGGGTAACTGGGAGTTGGATCAAGATTTGTGTTTTGGGGGATGCCTGAGTGGCTCAATCAATTAAGCATCTGCTTCGGCTCAGGTCATGATCCCAAGGTCCTGGGATGGTGTTCCTCATCAGGCTCCTTGCTCAGCGTGGAGTCTGCTTCTCCCTCTGTCTGCTGCTTCCCCTGCTTGTGCTCTAGGTCTCTAACAAACAAACAAACAAACAAATAAATAAATAAATAAAATCTTAAAAGTAAATAAATAAGTAAAATCTTAAAAAAAAGAAAGAAAGAAAGAAAAAGAATCCTGTTTTGGATATGTGACATACCCAAAACATGAGTATCTACCATGAGATACTCTGGTAGAGATTTCGTGGAAGGAGTTGGATGGGTAAGTCTGGAGTTTGGCATCTGGATTGAGACTGATGATATATATTTAGGTTGATACTTAAGGCTTTGAGACTAGATGAGAACTCAGAAATGTGTTGATGGAGGCAATAAGTGTTCCAAAAGCTAATTTTGGGGCTCTCCAACATTCAGTAGTCAGACAGGGGAAACAGATTCATCAGAAGACACATTTACCATGTGCCAGGCACTAAGCTAAGTGGTGGGCTTATAAAGAAAATGTTAGCTTTCAGTTCTTTGAGGAAAGGAAATGTGTATTGTTTTCTTTGGATGCCCAGAATTAACCACAGTAAGCCACACAGGACTTTGCTTAACCAAAAAGATAGAATGGAGGAAGCAGGCAAGGTTCAACGAGGAACCAAAGATTCTGCTGACTTTAATTCTGTGCATGTGAGATTCGATGTGAAAAAAAATAAAATAAAAGTCATAACCCAGTGGGGGGGAGGTATAGGCAAACAGATAAAGAAACTATCTTTGTTTCTTTACCATGTGATTGCTTTTCAAAAGGAATTCAGTTCTGAAAGTTTGGGGAATGTAAGAAGAACACAGCTGCTTCTGACCAGGGCTGCCACCAGAAAAGGTGATTCTTCAGTGGAAAAGAGGGAGATGGATGGATTCTCACCAGGCAGACAAGGATGAAGAGGGCATTTGTCAAATTACCGAAGTCTAACAACTTTGTTGTACAACTTGGTGTCATTGTTTCCTGGGTGGAGTGAGATTCTCTGCTACAAACTCCCTATAGTTGCCAAATGTGAGCTCATCCTTGGCTCATTTTCCACTACAGTTAATATTTGTCTCTTTTAAAAACAGATTTAAACAAACATTGATTTAGTGCCCATCTTTTCCCTACTTGTCTTCAAGGGCTTCGAACAATGGAATGAAAAGCAGTAGTTAACGGCCACGCCAAGATGAGGGCATTCTAAACAGAGATGTGAAGATGGGTTACAGTCATCTATAGACAGGAAGAGTGGATTCTGACCAAGGATAAAGGGAGGCTACAGAGCAGAAGCAACACTAAGTTGTTAAATGGGGGTTTATAGAATGAGGGGGTGGTCTCTTTCAGGCTGAGGAAGCAGCAGGAGCAGGAATAAAGGTGATACAATGTTTGGTTTGGGAGGAGCAGTGAAGTGTGACTGTCAATGTTTGGAGGGATGCTTCGCGGAGACTGGCTCAAATGTTGTTTGCAGTCCACTCATGGAGGGCTTAGGATACCATGCTGGGGTGTTTGGTCTTTAATCTGTAGGCAACAGTGATGCTCTATCACAAAGGAGAGAGAACTTTTCAGCAACCCCTCAAAGATCAAGTCAATAGAAGAAAATACTGGGTGAGGCTGGGGAGTTTTCTTATAACTAAAGAGAAGGGGAAGAGCCTTACATCCTCCCTTTACTGAGAAGTTTTTATAAATCATTAATAATAACTTTTTTTTTAAAGATTTTATTTATTTATTTGACAGAGAGAGATCACAAGTAGGCGGAGAGGCAGGCAGAGAGAGGAGGAAGCAGGCTCCCCGCTGAGCAGAGAGCCCGATGCGGGACTCGATCCCAGGACCCTGGGATCATGACCTGAGCCGAAAGCAGAGGCTTCAACCCACTGAGCCACCCAGGCGCCTAACTTTTAAAAGTCCCATTAATTCTTGCTTTTAGTTAATTAGCTTGAGGGTGTTAGACTGACATGATGCGTCATTGGGTTTCTCCAAGTGCTCTCAGAGATACTGCTTTATCTAAGACTTAGAAGTAAAGCCTGAGGCTGGTTGTGGGACTTCAGGTAAATAGGGTGGCTTGCCGGCACATGTCTCTCTTCCCCTTACTTAAGCCTCCTGAAACAACCACGAGGAGCCGCAGAACAAAGGGACTTGAGAAAAGTGACACAGGTGGACAGACTTTAAGTCCCATTTTCATTTACTATCTGGGACACATGAGGCAGACGATTTTTGAATCAATGAAGAGGTGAAAAATATAATTAGATCAAGTGTTTGGCAAGATGCAGAGCCGCTGGGGTAATAACTGGATAACCGGAGAGGAGGCGGCTCTGAGCTCGGAGCTTGCAGACGGCAAATGCTGGTGTCGCTGGGAAAGATCCTGCCCGCTCTTTGTGTCTTGCTGCCTCTCTAGGGCTGGACTGTGTAATCCGGTTGTAGTTGTTAATCTTGTTGGAGTTGACTCTTATCAATTCAGCATGCTTCTTAGATCCAGAAACAGGCAGGCTCTGTCCTTGTGTATCTATCTGCTCTGCCCAGTTAGAGACTGTCATTCCTGCCCAAGAAGAATTCACTGGATCCTGTAAAAGCTTCGTGTTCAGTCTCAGCCACAAAAAAGAGGAAACATTTCAAAATTTTGACCCTGTGACTTGCCCCATGGGCTGCGCTGACTGTAGGAAACCACCCTGACCTTCAGCTTCGGTGTCCTTGAAGTGAATGAAATTGTGGCTGGTCACTCAGGGCCATGGTTTTATGGTTGTTGTTGTTGTTGTCTGTTTTTGTTTTTTTAATTCCTCATTATTTCCCTCCAAGATCTTAAAAATATGATTCTTCTTTGAGAGTTAAAATAGTAAACCCAAAACAAAGCTTATGATTATCCCTTTGTAGAACAAACTGGAAAGATACTCTGTCAATGGGCAGCTGAGTGATCTAGGGATAAAAAAGGAGGGGAGGCTTTGGCTGGGTGGCCTTCCAAGGCCTGATGAATTAGTTCTTCCTGAAGAGACCATCGTATGGTGCTTAGGAGCGTGGCCTCAGGAATACAGCTCGGAATTCAAACACCTGCTGGCTTCCAGTGACTTTGTATAACCACTTATCCTCTACGGGAATCTGCTTCGTCATCAATTAAATGAAGAGAGTTGATATGTCTCTGGGGTTGTGCACTGATTAATGAGGTGATATCTGTGAAGTGTTTAGCACTGTGTGTAGCACATTTAACTAGCAATCCTGCATGAAGCTGAAAAAGGAAGACACCAAAGGATCGGAATTCATCATTCATCTCACACGTCCAGATGGCTGAAACACTGGTGAAGGAAAAGAGCATTCATGTCCCTGGAGAGTTAAGCTTGTGGGACAGGTACAGTTTCTCAGGATTTTCTCTAGCTTCTATGACTCCTCCTTCAAGGTTCCCCGTTTCCCACTTTATATACTTATCAAAACGATGATGTGGTAAATCATTAAGCTTCTAGGTTTGCTGGTGTCTGGAAGAGGGAACTCTAAATATAGGATTCCATTATTCTGGTTACTTAGCAAAGGGTATTTTCCTTCTAAATGCATGAATGGCAATTTTGATTTATACATTAGTCTCTTGTGAGTTTAGCGTACATGAGTCACCATCCAATCTTGATTCTGTCTGGAGGTGAACTCAAGTGAGACCTGTGCAGTCGTAATTTTTTCCCGCAATGTCTCCATTTATTCCCTCTATTTTTGCCCTTTCCAGGGACAATCTATATCTACCTGACATTGGTTTCTCTCTGTAGATTCTCCCACTGTTTGCCTTGCCCCATTCTGTGGCCAGTCAGACACCTCTCTGGTGTCTGGAGCCCTGCTTTGTATCATGTGCTTTACTGATACAGGGGTCTTCATGGCTCCTTTAGCTGTGGGGGATCAACAATCCAAAGGGACACACCAAATAGGTCTGATATCAGGTGTCCCCAGCATACAAGCGTATTTCACTGATGCATCCATACTATTGTCTTCATGGGCCAATTTCTTCTGGAATTATGGTAGTTTTCCTCGTGTTGGAAAGAGGATGCAGCTCATGCCTCTGGCCCTCTGAGAGGTTCCCCCCCCCCCCAGACTCAGTCTGTTAGAGTTAGCAAAATATCCCCAGATTTCCATTTTACTTTCCAGATTCTGGAAAGTGATTCTTTCCAGATGATTCTTTCCAATGATTCTGACAGAGGACCTAGTTCAATGTCTAGGAAGTAAGAAATCCCCTGGCTTCCCTGAGATGTCAGCTGCTGTCCCCTGTCTCCAGTCAGTTGGTTCTTTAAGACCTTACTAGAATTCATCACAGATACTGGAATTTCACTTTTCAAAAAGATATATGTATTTTCAGGTAAAGTCAGCTTCTGCCATTATCATGTCCCGTATCACATAGAGCCTTCCACAACCTCAGGCCCCAGATGTTTGCTTTCATTACTTTCTGGCCAGTTGCCCTGGTAGGTTACAATAGTTTATTTCCTTTTGTTTTTTCTCCACCCTTCTGCTGCTTTTGAGATGATATTTACTCAGTAAAATTTACCCATTTAACTGCACAGTCTGGCGAGTGTTTGTAATCACATACACTTGTGTAAATCATCAGCACAATCTAGACAAGGCAGCTTCTCTACCCTATCATGTCTCTGTCTTCTGCTGCTTTTGAAAGGTGGCTAAAAATCCTTGAAAACATCACGCTTAAAGATCCTTTCCAGGGAAACAACTTAGGGGAAATTTTATTTAAAAACTTTCACCTGGGTGACATGTGCAAAGTTCTGACTTTGGGACACTTCCAAGTGTGAAGTTCCTTTTGTATTTCTGAGCTTTTTCTCACTGTTAAGGGCCACATTTGCCATCTACATCTGCTGTCGATGAGGACTCTATTTGCGATGGCAGGTGTCTTGGGTGACAAACCCACTGGCCTCATGCCCTCTCCACTCCTGCCAGATGCTGTTTTAACAATTCTTGGTCAGGTTCAGAATTCAACTTTCAGTGTCTGGTCTTTCCCTAACCAATATACTGAATGAAGTTTCACAGACCTTAGCAACTGTGGAAAACTGCTATGCAGAGGGGGTACACTCTTTTCAGTCCTTCCTAGGGTCTGTCATTCCATTCAACATTCAGCTCTTCTTTCACTAAGAAAATGGAAGTGTGTGTTTTCTCCATGTTTCCTTCACTGCTTACCAATATCTATTCGATATGATTATATGTGACCATAGTAGAGAAATGATGCCTCACTGGATTTCCATTTTCATTCATTCATTCATTCATTCATCAATAAGCATCCTGTATGTGTAAATATGTGGCTTACATATGGCAGACCTCTGCCAGCATTACACTTTATGGTAGTATCTAATTGGATCCTGAAAACAACACTGATTTGGGGTTGCTTGGGTGGCTCAGTCAGTTAAGCATCTACCCTCTGCTCAGGTCATGACCCCAGAGTCCTGGGATCAAACCCCATTGTGAGCTTCCTGCTCAGTGTGAAGTCTGCTTCTTCCTCTCCCTCTGCCCTTCCCCTCCCTGCTCTTCCTCTCTCACTCATTCGCTCTCTCTCAAATAGAAAAGTAAAATCTTTAAAAGCAAGCAAGCAAACAAAACAAAGCTGATTTTACATTTGGGGAAATTGGGTGGCTTGCTTAAGGAAACGGATGACCAAGAAATGATGGTGCCATATCTCAAAATCTGATTCTCTCTGATTGCCAAGATTATATTCCTCTCCCGAGTTGGTCGTGTTGCCAGTGTGATACCCTTGTGGAGATAAGCAGTAGGGATTTGGGTCTATGAGTCTGATGTCCAACGGAGATGTCTCTGTCAAAAACAGAGATGCAGGAGTCATTGACATACAGATGGTCCTGAAAGCTATGCATGTAGATGGGATCACCAACAGAGAGGGCGAGAAAGATAAGACTAGAATTATAGTCCAGACATGGTCTACTTCTAACATTCTATCCTCCTCTGGACTTCACATGGTTGTATTATTGCTTTCTTTGTCAGCTGTCTGTGGTATTACAGAAAAACCTAATCACAGCTTTGTCCCTTGGTATCCTTCTGTTGGTCTGAGAGACTTGTTCAGGGCTGTGCTTCTACTCACTCAAAGGAAGAAGAAGGCCCTGCTGGGTGCCCATCTTCTATACTCCCAGGCTGTGCTTAGGTCTTGAGTCTGACTTACCCCACACCCATTCCCTCACCCACTAGGGGTCTATTACATGCTTGTTCCTCCCCTACAGCCTTTTCCATTGCTCAAGAAAACTTTTCCTGATCTAAGACAGCTGTCCTTCTCTACTTGATTGAACCTGGGCAAGATTGGAATTTACCATGGGGTTCCATTACTCTGGGAAACCGAAGTACGGAAAACTCCAAAACAAAGACAAGAATGCATTTAAAAGTATATATTGTTGATCATAGTTTATTTATAATCAAGTCAGAGACTTGCCTATCTGTTCTTCCTTATGGAACACTTCCTCAAAATTTGCTCTTTCTTTCTTAACAATGTTTGCCAAGCCCCACCTCAATTCCATATTTAGAATTTTGGGGATTCTCCCTCCAGCTTGCTCCTGTGGGAGGCCTAGATTTATCCTGTCTTGGTTTGGGGTTAATGAGAAGCTTCTAGTGGAAGATGATTTTCACTTTTGTATATTATATTTCGGACTCCTGTGGCCCACTAATTAGGTTGTTTATCCCACTTACATATATTTCATTTAGTCAGAGATGCCTGAATGTCTTCATTACCCGAAGGACATAGGATAGGCCAGGTAGATCCCCAGTCTTGGGACTGTGCTTTGTACATAATTAACGTTCATCCTGCGAGAGAACTCAGGGAAATCGAGAATAGGAAATAAGTTTGTGTTTCCTTAGAAAGACTTGAGTTAGATATTTAGAACTTTTTGACCCTGAAAAGGAGCCAGACCTCCTAAAGCAGGGAACTTATGGCCATGCTTGTTGATATTTTTATTTTTTTAAGAAGAGAAAACTAATCACTTTCCAAAGACAGTTTAAATGTCATCCTGCCTGGAGGAAAGGCAATGGGCTAAGTGACTTCTCAAGGTCTTTCTTAACCCGAGGATTTTTGTAACTACTCACCCAGAAAATGGGCTCCTTGAGTAAAAATCAGCTAAGCTGGACTTTCCCAAGTAAGAACTTGAAAACACTGTTTCTCTGTACGTGTGGAACTTCCAAAGATAGAGGAATCCCATCACCTTCTCTCATATCTTCTGTCACTGATACAAGCAAATGTCATTGCTCTCAGACTTCTGTGTGGCTCCCAGGCAACGTAGAGAGAGTCAGGTGATTCCATGCTCATTCTCTGGCTGGGTGGCGGGGTATCATAAGCATCTGGGAGACACGTGTGAGGCCCCTCATTCTGGCTCAGGAACACATTGGTGGTTTAAGGGTTCTGCCTGGCAGACTTGAAGATATGCCTGGCTCAGCTTCCGACTACTGGTGGCACAAGAATCTGGAACCCCACAGAGCTCACATCATAGAGGTTAGAAAGGAAGGTGCTAGAGTCCAGCTGGGTCTACTTCTTATGAACTGAATGAGCTTGTCTCAACGACTGCGATACTTGAAATTCAGTTTGCAGTTTTGCCTTTCGTAAAATTGTGGTGACAGTGCCTACTTTCAAGAAGCCTGGTGAGGATTAGAGGGCATCACTTATGAATATGGGGTGGTCCATCATCATCTACCTGTTCAAGGCTGTCGTCAGTTTCATTTTCTTATTTGTAGAATGAGGAGATTGGGCCAAGACAGGAGATGTTTTTCACCCTTGAGAGTCCACGAGGCAAGTGCTACTTTGTCCACAGTGCCATCGACTTCATTTCCTCCTCCCATTTTCTTGGGAACCCCACAGTTTCCCCCAGCTACGGGGCTGGCTGTCACGTGGCCTGCCGTGCTGACTTCTCCCTTGCCCAATGCACGGGGCGCCTCCTTTGTCACTCACTCCTCCACATGGTGGTCCAGGGTTTGAGGAAGGATCCTCTCAGGTCTACAAATATATGTTCTCCTCCTCCTGGGCCATTTATCCCGTCAAGCGCTGAGCAATGGCCTTGCCAAGCCTTCCTCTCCTGCAAGCCATCTGCGAGACTGCCTGACATTCATAAGTTCCGGAGCTGTTTTTCCCTCTGAAACAAAGTCATCTCCAAACTTTTACATTATAGATCATCCCAGAGCTTTATTTTCACCATCACTGAGCTGGAAAGGGGACTAAGATATCCCATATTTTCCTCCTCCTCAAAATCAAGCTCTCAAATAAAAACGCTTCTGATTCTCATCTTTTTCATTTGCTCTCCTAATGCTCAAATGAAAATGAGACTTTGCCTTTTGATTTTCACTCCTTTGTCAATTTTCCAGTGACTGCCAACCCAAGAGTGCTGGGGACAGGCTTCGGCAAGTCCTGGGCAAGAACGTAATGGTGGCAGCGCTGTCAGCAGGCGGACGGGCAGCCAGGCTGTTCTCTCAGTGCCAGTTTTGCTAATGCCCCAGGACTAGTTTGACTAAATACCTTTCACAACAGTGAGGTCCATGAGGCAGAGTGAGAGCCAGACTCTTCTAAATAGCATGGGTGGGCATGGTGTGCACATTATCAGGGGCAGACCAGAACTTCTGAACCAGTGTGAATTTCCAACTCCTCCTGGGCTTCTCTGTGCTTTCAGGATAATTTAACCTTCTGATCGCTGGGAGAATGTAATCAGATATCCTCATCTATGGGAAGATGCTACTAATTGATTGTGTTGACCCTAGACAGGGCATTTGCCGTTGGAATGAACACTGCACGAAAAGTGTGCTTAACCTCCGATATGCTTCTCTAAAGATGCAATTTCAGTCCATCTACTAGGCAGACTGAGGAAGATGTATTTGTTCTGGAGTGTGTCCCTGGTGTTTCTGAAATTTCAAATCATATGTGTAAGGTAGCCATGGAACTCTATATTTCAACCTGATTTTACGCATGTGCACAGAGACACACACACATACACACACGCTTGCACCCGCTCTGGGTGGGGGTCTCTCCCCAGCCTACTTGATACCCCAGTGGCCCAGACTGGCAAGAGCTTGTTTTATTACTACATGATTATTAAGCTTTGTTCTTTCTTTCCTTTGAACTTTCGAGATATTGGTTTTTATTCTACGTGGTTCTTCATTGAAGGAAAGGAGAAATTTATTTGGCGGGAACAGTTCTTTGTTTTAAAATCAAATTGACTTTATCCCTTTGTCTTCTTCCCTTAGAAGCACTTATTTACATGTGTTCTCACTATTTCTTGTTTTACTTTCTTGCCTTTTTCCTTGTACTTTTCTCTCCCTTCCTGTGTCCTCTTCCTCTTTCTCGTTCGCACACAGTCACTTTTTTGGTTTGATCTCTTTGGTCTGCACATAAATAATTCCTTCTGCCATGTTCTATAGCACTGAACTGAAGCGATGTCACTTGAATTCTCTCATGACCATTGCCCCCTGGGAGCCAATTATTGTTCGTGGTTAGAGAGGGCGTCTCTGGATCTTAAGGTTCTTTCGGCTTCTTTTCCTTAGCTTAGACGTACAAGTTCTTTTGTGCTTGGAAGTTTCAGTTCAGGCTTTATTGACTCCTACCTTGGGAATTTTTTTTTAATGGAGAGTAACTACTTCTATGCTTGAGCTAGAAAACTTTGGCTAACCTTATTAAATGAGTTAACTTGGCAATGCTGATAGATAGAAGTGGTCCAGATTTTGTGGGGCCTAAAGCTAATACAAGAAAATGAATTTAAAGTTACAAATAAAAACACTATATGCAGGACCTTAAAAGGGATCTCTGCAAGGGAAGGGCACAGAAGCTTAAGCTCCCCTCACTTCATGATAAATTTATTTCTAGTAAAGCAGGATCCTCATTGCAAGACCCTAAAATAGTTTATTTCTCCCAACATCTTGTTTGCTTTACTATAGTTCTTTATTATACCCTCCGTCATCTCCCTGCCATGTACCCACTTACACTTAAAGATAAGAGAATCAAGGCACCTGGGTGGCTCAGTGGGTTAAGCCTCTAACTTCAGCTCAGGTCATGATCTCAGGGTCCTGGGATCGAGCCCCACATCAAGATCTCTGCTCAGCGGGGAGCCTGCTTCCCCTTCTCTCTCTGCCTGCCTCTCTGCCTACTTGTGAGCTCCCTCTATGTCAAATAAATAAAAATAAAATCTTAAAAAAAACCACAAGAGAATCGCCACTGGATTTTGATCTAATTGCGCAGGTCACTCTGAGTCATAGTTGCTCCTGACTCATGACTTTGGCTTCATTTTCTGGCCCCACTCCTCTTGGCTTTCCTTTCTGTCTCTCTTTGGGTCCGATCACTTTCGACTCTTCCTTTTCTAGATTGGATTAAACTGCCCTATATTTCTGACTTCTGTAGAAATCTCCCGCTGTACTCTCAGCCCCAATGAACCCAAATCCCAGTCAAATTCCAGTCCCTGGTAATATCTAGAAAGGTATCTAGAAAGGTAATATCTAGAAAGGCTTGATCTGTTGGTGTGGTTAGAAGTGGGGGGAGAGCTTTCAGACGGGTACAGAGCTTCAGTGACATCCATAGTGAGTCCAGGCCAATCCCCTGACTTGGCTCCATTAGTCATCTTCTACCATAAGAGAGAGAGAAAAAAAAAATGATCTTTTTCCCTTTAACAAATACTGCAATCTTACATAATGCAAAAGCTCAATGTCTCCAGTTGAATCATGCAATATCAGGGGTGTGCCCAAGGGGCCCTTGAAGCACAGGTGAAGGGAACTGAACCCATCCTAAAGATTCTGGAAGGTTACTGTGCCGTTTCACAGAAGACTGAATGCCACGTCAACCAGCTTGAACTTTATCTTTAGGAAAAGAGAATCCACTGGCCAGCGTGGTGGCTTCACCAGCTTTCGCTTTTAGAAATCTCCTGCTAGCGGCTCCTGGAATATGGGTTGGAACAGGCCGTGCGAGAGGCAGGAAAAGCAGTTGGTCAATGACTGCAGTCCGAGGGAGAGACCAGAACACTGTTGGCGGGAAGGGAAAGGAGGCATAGGAGCTACGAGGTATGGGTTCGATACTTAGGAAGTTAAGTAAGTAGATCTGAAGAATCCAGAGCCTGAATTCTAAGTCACAGTTCCTGGTAAGAACTACAGAAGTTTCCATCTCTTTCCTGCCCACCTCGCTCTATTTCAACCCTTTTGTAGCTACGACAGAGAGACGATGAAGGAGGCATGGCATGTTTCTTTTTTGTAAGATGAAGCGTGTTTATTTGTTAAGCTGTGTTACCAAATAAGGCCAGCGTCAGGTCTGAGGTGAGTGTCTGAAACTCCACTGCAGGGGACCCCAGATTCTAATCAGCTAGAGACCAGGCCCATCTGTGATGGCTAGGTGGGCTTCTCAACTCTCTGCCTTGCCCAGCTGTTCTGTCTGCACTTGCTTTCTCTCTCAGGCTGCTGATTTAAGAGAGCAGCCTTGCCTCTCACTAGTGTTTACGACGGGTGAGACACGGGCTCTGGGGACTGAGAAGCGCTGTAATTCACAGAGCTCACGGCTCCCACTGGGTGAAGCTCAGATATATAAAGCCTGGTCTGGAAGCCAAGGCCTCCCAGATTCTCATCAGACAGACCTGATTCCTCTCCTTGCAGTGGCTTTTATGACCCATCCTCGTCTGAGATGACAAAGTTCCTCATTGTCCACCAAAAGGTAAAAATCCGTAAGAGGCAATTCAATTTCACAGGTCATAAAGTTATATGTCCACTTCTCACACTTCTTCTTCTTGTTTATTATGGCAGAAAACTTCTGAGCTCACCATCTATATTTTGTCAGTGGATAGAAATTGTTTTATCCTACATGTTTCTCCTGCATCATGGCACCCTCTCTCCTCAGCCTGGCCTTGCTTGTATCTCATTCTGTTCCTCACCCAAGAGATCCCTTAAATCAAGGCTCGCCACTTCCTGGCAGATAAAAGCAATCTGCCTGTTCCTGAGGCTGGGGATGCATTTCCGCTAGGTGATGGGATTTGGGGTGGAGCGAGGGACAGAGGAGATAAGTCAAAGGAGGGGCACATGTTTCCTTTTCTGAGCAGCACCTAAACAAACTACATAGTTTTTCTTTTCCTCTGGGCCTCCATAATTTTACATACACAGATACAATCTTTCCATTCTCAGGATAGTAAATATCTAGTTCTACATGTTTATTATTCCCTTTTTTCTTTTCTTTTTTTAAACTGTATTTATTTTATATTTATTTATTTATTTATTTCCTTAGTTGCTTAGTTAGAGAGCAAACAAGCATGGGGAGGGGCAGAAGGAGAGGGAGAGAGACTCCCAAGCAGACTCAGTGCTGAGCATGGAGCCCAATGGGGGCTTGATCCCAGAACCCTGAGATCATGATCTGAGCTGAAACCAAGAGTTGTATGCTTAACAGACTGAGCAACCCAGGCACCCCGTTCTCTTCTTTCTATGCACCTGGTAAGGAGGCATGTTTCATGGTATCAGTCTTGCATACAGACCCTTGATGGAGGCATTTTCTGTCTTTGGTGACTTCTTGCCCCCATGGCCATGGCTGACTGACCCAGGAATAAACCCCTGACCAGAAGGTAGCCAGCTAACTCATTACCTGACTGAGGATGTAAGACTTGGGCCAATCAGATTCTCCTTTTTGAGAATTTGGGTATTTTCTCCTCATCATTTTATTATAAAAATTTTTGAACAAATGAATCATTGACTTCTACCCCTGGAATTAATAAAACACTATATGTTAACTATATGTAACTTGAATTTAAAATAAAATAAATAAGTTTAGGAAATTCCAAACATTTAGGAAAATTGAGAGAATTATACATTAACTACCTATACACCCAGCACTAGATTCTGTAAGTAACGTTTCAACCTGTTTACTCACATCTCTATCCATCTATCCATTCTTGTAGTGATCCATAAATACATAATATTTTTTAGGAATGTCAGAGTATCTTGCGGAAATCACTACACAAGGAAACATGGCATAGAGACTGTTGTGCATTGGTGGAGAGTGTTGGAGCTAGAAGGTCACATAGGGGCTGGAGGTGACTATCGGTCTGAGTCACTGATAGCTGATAAGTGGTGGGTCCAGTTTGCAGAGAGAAGGAAAAGGAGCAGATGTGTAGAGAAAAGCAGAGGCTTGTAACCACTTCAATTCAAAAACCTTTCCAGTGCCAGGTTAAAATTTCTATGGGGACTAGCTGTACTTATTTTTTTAATTTTTGTGGGTTTTTTTTTTTTTTTGGATACAATAAGATTTCTGGGTCTTTTATAATATCTCTTCTTAAATTTTATTTATTTATTTAGAGAGCGAGAGAGCGAGGAGGGGCAGAGGAAGAGAGGGAGAGAGAAGGGGGAGAGAATCTTTTTTTTTATTTTTTTAAGATTTTATTTGTTTATTTGACAGACAGGAATCACAAGTAGGCAGAGAGACAGGCAGAGAGAGAGAAGGGGAAGCAAGCTCCCTGATGAGCAGTGCGCTCAATGTGGGATCATGGCCCCAGGGGGAAAGAATCTTAAGCAGGTTCCACACCCATTGCAGAAGGGAGGAAGAGAGAAGGGAGCGACAATCTTAAGCAGGTTTGACATCCAGGCCATGGGGCTAGATCTCACAACCCTGAGATTACAAACTTAGTCGAAATAATCAGGAGTTCAGAAGCTTAACTGACTAAGCCCCAGGTGCCTCGATAAAATCTCTTTTTACTTGAGCTACTTTCAGGCAACCTAAAGACTCCCACTTTCAACACCCTATTTATTTCAGCATAGTCCCTGAGCTCCTACCATGGTCCAATGAGGATTAGGCACTCTGAAGACATGGTTCCCTCATGATTCCATGGCAGACAAGCAACACCTCTCGCTTTAGTGGCCCATTTCTGTGAAGCCTTCCCTCACTGACCAAGGCAGAAGGAATCAATCTCTTATTTGCGCTCCTAGAAACCCTTATACACATTCACACTGTATGGATCTCAACATTGTGTCTGAGTCCTCTGTAGACTGTGAGTCAAAATGCAAGTGGTGTAGTCCTTTTTATATCACCATGAGCTAACAATATTTGGCACACAGTAGACCTGGAGTAAACGTAGTAAGGTTGATGTGCATTTTCTTCCATTGGTATGACTGGAAAGCTTTCTGGACCTCTTCTGCTAGAGACTTGCAGCAACCGTGGAAGTGTACTGCTCGGGTGTTCCTGCAAGAGAGAGGCTCCCACAAGGAGCACAGTGAGCTGACAGTCTCCAGCTACAGTGTCCTAGGCTCTGTCATGGTGTTTGAGCTGAAGACTCACATTCTTCTAGCAGCTCCTGCCAATGACGGAGGACAGGGCTATGTATGTGGGTGGAGTAATGGGATCTCCTCATTTCTGACCAACATGGGGCTGGCCAACACTTTCTCAGGGCTGCTCTGAGTCTGAGGCTCTTCTTACCCAATCCTCCTTCCTTCCTTTTCTTCTTCCAGAGTTGGCAGACCTGCATCGTGGCCTGAAGACCACCATGTTTATTTCTGTTCCTTTCCTCCGTTATCTTTCACAAGTATTATCCCCCAGTAAATCTCTTGCATTTCAAACTGTCTTCGTTTCTGCTTCTTTGAGAACCCAAAGTGACATTGCTATAACTATTACTGCAAATGGTTAAAAAAAGAAAAAAGAAAAGAAGAAAAGAAAAAGTCAGGTGGTAGGTTGGGGTTTGGGAGCTAGATCCTTGATCACCATCTGGCTGTCCAAAAGGATCTCAGCTGGAGTGGCAGCTAGAGTGGCGTAGAGTTCTTGCAACAAAGTGGCAATCCAATTGGTCGGATTTCACTAGTTGTGATTTTGGAAACTGTCCCCCTAGAAGGAATGCCCTTCCTGGTGTGATGTTTCAGGCACTGGAAAGGTATAGGGTAACAATGCACACAGGACAATAGAATTGGCTGCTTATTACTACGTTGCTGTGACCTCCTACAGAGGGATAATGAGAAACTGAGGGTAGTTAACAAACAGCTAAAACATTAGCGTGTCGGCCAGAGAGCTTTTTTGGTAGCTTAAAAAGCTCATTATCGCCTGCGGCAGATAATTAAATGAGGAGGTAATGTAGGTTCTCATAGTTCTAGTTACAGAGCTTCAAATACTGAATTCTCAGCCAAAGCTCAGCTCTCATATGGTTATAGGGACATCTGGGTGAATATTGTGGGGATTGTACCTCCGTACGTCTGTAAGCTCCTCTGAACCCTCAGAGCATGAAGAGGTTAACTACTTCTCCTATTCAGAGATAGCATTTCTCCTGGTTAGAAAGACACGGCAGAGACCTTGCTGCCATAAGGCAACGGGTTCCTCCCTCAAGAGCTATACTTCCTTTCCTGGTTGCCAGACTGAGTACCAGACCAAAAGCCTACCCTAACCCACCTGGGGGAGTGTTGAGCCTGATAAGGAGGGAAAAGACTTCTATCCCACAAGAGATGCAAGACTTAGCCACTGTTTCCTGGCGGAAGCCATCAAAGTGGATATGGGAGATGTGCAGAGGCCGGAACCTGAGACTGAATAAGAAGCATTCACTGACTCAGGGTTCCTCTCCCAGGATGTAGTTTCCTATCCCGGAAAGGATTTGGGACAAACTCACTGTCAGAGTGAATCTTAGAAGCCCCAAGGAAATGAGAGCCCGTGCGGAGCAGAACAAAAATGCCTGAGCTGATGTAAAAGATGGTGTAGGAATGATTTAGGAGGTTCCGAGAATGGAGGCATTAGCAGGGACCAGAATACCCAGTGGAAGATGATGCTCCATGGGAGGGCCAAGAGGACAGACGCGCTCTTCGTGAAGCCTCTCAAAACTGTGCTTAAGAGGGGGGTGCAACATCACTAACAAGTTCAATGGTGGCTGACCTCCACCAGGGCTGGCAACAGGCGAGGCTGTCACAGAATTTGGTTTCTTAATGTAATAGAAAGGACGGGGCCCCAAAGCAACAGAAGCCAGGTAGCAGTTCTTAATCTTTGGAAGCTGGTGAGATTGGTGGGGGGAGGGCAGCCAAGGGGAACTGACCTCCCGGGAATGAAAGAGCTGTTGATTTCTTCCTGGAATCTTTGCTATGATGAGAAAATCTTTGATTTTATTTTCCAACCCTGCAAGTTGTTTGTTGACTTTCAATACTTGTTTTTAATTCTGTTTATACTGAAGACAGTTCTTACCTGAATTCATACCTTTCTTGTGGTACTGTATGAAATACGGTCAGCAGAAGCCGGCTCATGTTTCCACATTTTGCCTCAAAATCGCTCAACTGGATCAGCTTATTTGGTGCTTTTTTTTTTTTTTTTTTGGTCTTTCAGTTGATCACATGAGACAGTTTAACCACATGTTTCATCCCCTTATAGGACAGTCACGTCTTCAGTGTTATTTAATAACTTCCTTGAGCCAGGTCTATATATTTTATGTGTTTGCTAACATAAGTGCCCATTTCAGGTCCCAATATCTGTATCAGTCAGCTTCTGCTGTGTAATAAACCACCCCTGTATTCAGTGGCATATAATAATGGTCCCTTGTCATTTTGCTCACAACTCCTAAGGTTAACCTGGGTGCCAGCTTCACACTGTGTACTGGCAGGCTCTGCTCCCCACTGCAGGCCCGTGGGTTGGCCTCTGTTCCCTGCGATCCTTTTATTTGGGAACCCATGGGTTACCCAAGGCACATTCTTCTCATGACAATTCAAAAGCCCAATTGAACAAACCCCACTGCACAGACACAGCTTAAGTCTTTTCTCATGTCACGCTTCCTAATCTTCCACTGGACAAAGCAAGTCACGTGACCAAGCCCAGTGAGCTGTGGATTGAGGAAGTCTATCTTCCCACAGTAGAAAGGAGAGGAGGAACTATTTCCGTAACACTAATCTGAACTATCATAGCTACACTAATTGGGGGATGTTTTCTTACACATCTACATAGAGTTCTTGGATGTATATATGAGTTTGGACTTTAAGGCAGGGGAGTAGGCCTGAGACAAGCATTTTGGAGGTAGTAGCATAGAGATGTGTATAAAGTCATCACCTAGGATGAGGTGGCCCAGGGAGTGTGTGAAGACAGAGAGCAGAAAAGGCCCAGTTCTGAAAATTGGGGCAGTCTGGCTTTCAGGGATTGATAAAAGAGGAATCAGCAAAGGAAATAGGACGAAAGTGATCAATGAGGTAAGCGGAAAACCAGGAGACCGCAAGGTCTGAGAATATTTATAGAATTCACTTCAAAAAGTATTTAGGTGAACATTTGATCCTTAAATACCCATGTGAGGAAGGAAAAAAGTAAAAAAAAAAAGGTAGAAGTTAATAAGATTAACATCCAACTTAAGAAATTAGGAAAAAAGCAACAAAATAAATAGCCAGGGGAAAATGATGAGAAAGTAGACATGAGTGAAACAAAAAACAAAGATAGAGTAAGAACGACTAGCAATATCAAACATTATTTCTTGGGAAAACTAATTCAGTTGACACAACTATGGTGAGATGAACCAATTCAACAGAGGGGAGGCCCAAACAAGTAACACTAGAAATAGGAAGGAAGTCAAAACTGCAAGTGTTACAGAGTTACAAAGAAGAATGTAAAGATCTTACCATCAATTCAGTGCCAGTAAAGTTGAAAATGAATGATATGGGCAAAATACTCCAACCCAGTTATCAAATCTGAATCAAGAAGATTGAGAAAGCTAAACACTATAAAAATTAAAAATATTGAAACTATCGTGAAATCTTCCCATAAATATATCACCCAGAAGTTTTTTTTTCTCTTTTAATGTCAGTTGTAACATTAAAAGCAGAACTATTTCTATGTTTACACCTGAACTATTGTAGAATATAGTCAAAAGGAACACTCTTTAACTCATTTGTGAGGTTAGCTAAATTTGATACTGAGAACTAAACAATAGTAAAGAAAATTACTATTCTAGGCCACTACCTCTTATGAACATAGATGCAAAATTCCTAAACAAAATCTTAACAAATCACTTCTGCTGCATGAAAAAAAGATAATGTGTGATGACATTAAATTCTGCAATTTAAGTTTAATTCAACACTAGACTAGCAATTACTAGAATTCAGTGAATTAGCGAATTAAAGGAAAACATGAAAAAATTATATTTCATATAGATGCAGAAAAACGTTTTTTGGATGCTGCACATACTTATTATTTTAAACAATACTCTCAGCAAACTAGCCAAAGAAGGAAATTTCTTTAACAGTTAAATGTCATCTGCAGAAAACCTAAAGCAACAGTGTTATTTTAGTGGTGAAATGCTGAATGCATTCTTAATAAAATAGACAAGGGTGTTTATTCTCACCACTTTTATTTAGCATTGCAGTGAAAATTTTAGCAGAGCAGAAAGGAAGGAAAACATAATAAAAGGTAGAAGAATTGGAGAATAAGAAACAAAAGTATGATTTTTTAACAACTATATTACTGACTATGTAGAAAACCTACAACAATCGAATTTATTAGAATAAAGAGTTAAGCAAGGATATTGGATATAGAATCAGTATACGAAGATTAACTGCATTCCTATACCCAGCAACACACATTTAGAAAATGCAATTTTAAAAGGAATCGTTTGGGGGCGCCTGAGTGGCTCAGTGGGTTAAAGCCTCTGCCTTTGGCCCCGGTCATGATCCCAGAGTCCTGAGTCCTGGGATCGAGCCCCACATCGGGCTCTCTGCTCAGCAGGGAACCTACTCCCACCTCCCTCCCTCCCTCTCTTTCTCTCTCTCTCTCTCTCTCTCTCTGCCTGCCTCTCTGCCTACTTGTGATCTCTGTCTGACAAATAAATAAATAAATAAATAAATAAATAGAATCTAAAAAAAAAAAAAGGAATCATTTGTTCTAGCTTCGGGTAACAATAGGGTATTTTAACTGAACTAATCATTCATTCCTCAGATAACTATTAGAAAATAGAGATAAAAAATATTTTTAGAACTGTCCAACTTTTTCAAGAAATGGGAGAGTGACCAAAACCAGGAAGAAACTAGCAGGGATTCAACCCTGGAAAGATGAACTAGGAGTTAAATATTTTAATATGGGATGCTCCCCCATGCAGCAAAGACCCTTGGGCAGAAAGCCACAGCCTTACCAGCTTAATGCATTAGAGACCAGAATTTGAGACAACTAAAAAAAAAAAATGGTAAAAATAAACAAGTGGAACATTAGATGGGAAATCCTAGATGGTAAGGCTCTTCAAAGGGGTGAAACTCCAAATCTGTATGTATGTGTGTGTGTGTGTGTGTGTGTATATATATATATATATATATATATTCTACCAAAATCCTTGGATAACCTTTCCTCTCACAGGGGAGACTCCAGAAGAAGGTGTGATAAAAAAACAACAAAGAGAAACCATGGACGCTGAAACAACTGAGAAGAAACTTAAATTTCTGTCCTTCGCAGGAGAGACAGAATTTGGAGTTTTGTACAGCCAAAGTAAAAACCAAAATTACTCTTCAGGGTACGATAACAGAATGCAGATTCTATACAACTTTCATCATGTCCAGAAGCAATCAATTATCAAGAGACATGTGAAAGTAACAGAAAACTCTGGCCCATACACGAGAATAAAAGAAGGCAATAGATCCCATCTCCAAGATTATGCAGATGTTACAGTGAGTAGATAGGGACTTCTAAGCAGCTGCTGTGAATACGTCCAAGGATTGAGAGAAAGATTCATTCGTAAGGAACAGATGGGAAAGACAATTAGAGACCTAAAACCTATAAAAAAGAATAACATGGAAATTCTAGAGCTGAAACATATCATAACTGGAATGAAAAATTCGTTTAATGAGTTTAATAGCAAATAGAAAAGTCAGTTAACACAGAGCTAAAACAATAGTGGATTGCCAGAAGGGAGAGGGTGGGGGGTGGGCAAAACGCGTGGAAGGGAGCAGGAGGCACAGGCTTCCAGTTAAGGACTGAAGAAGTCACTGAGATGAAAGGTAGAGCAGAGAATGTCGTCAGTGGTTTTGTACTAGCATCGTATGTTGATAGATTGAGCAGAACGTAACAGACTTTTCAAATCACTATGTTGTAAGTCTGAAACTAATGTAACATTGTGTGTCAATTATGCTTCAGTTAAAAAACACAAAAACAATAGAAATTGCACAACTTGAGAAGGGAAGACAAAAATATTAAACAAAAAGAAACAAAGCTTTCCAGCGTGTATAGCAATATTAAGACATCTAATATTTGTGTGGTTGGGGACCCAGAAGAAGAGGTAGAAAATGTGGCAGAAAAAAGTATTTGAAAACATATTTGGTGAAAACTATCAAAACAGAACAGAAAATTCAAAAATATGGGGCACCTGGGTGGCTCAGTTAAGTGTCTGACTCTTGATTTCAGCTCGGGTCATGATCTCAAGGCTGTGAGATTGAACCCCACTTCAGTGCTGGGTGTGGAACCTGCTTAAGATTCTCTCTCTCCCTCTGCCCTCCCCACCCTGCTTTCTCTCTCCCTCTCTCTAAAAAGAAACAAAACAAAACAAAACTAACAGAAAACAAAATATACCCGCAGTTAATTGATTTTTTAACAACGACATCAAAGCAATTCAATGGGAAAAGAAATGTGTTTCAGCAATTGTGCTAAGAAACCTGAGTATCTATATGGAAAAAAAATGAACCTCAAACCCTTACCATACAAAAGAACTTACTCAGAGAAGTAAAATTAAAAGCTAAAACTGTAAAGCTTTTAGAAAAATAGAGAACGATCCCTTTGCAACCTGGGGTTAAAAGTTTTTCTTAGACATTGAAATAGTAATTATAAAAGAAAGTAACAGATAAATCAGGTATCAAAACTTAAAATATCTACTCATCAAAATAAATTGCTATTTAAATAAATGGCGAGGCCACAGACTTGGGGAAATGTATTATACATAGACACACAATCCAGTGAAAGTAGGTTAAAGTTAAGAAGTTCTGTCTTTCAAAATGCAGCATAAAGAAAGTTAAAAAGACAAGATACAAATTTGGTGAGGATACATGTAACACACACACTTACCCAAAGATCAGTATCTAGAATCTATAAGGAACATCTCAAATAACACAAAATCCATAGAAGATGAATAAATGATAAGAAGACAGAGATTAAGAATCCAATAGAAAAATAGGCAGTCACTTCTCAGAAGTACCAAATTTTAAAAAATCAACCTCTTCAGTAGGAACATACTAATTGAAGCCATAATGAAATATTTCACATTTAATAGATTGACAAAAAGTTTATAAGCCCAACCAAATCAAGTTTGACAAGAAAGTCGATCAATTAGAAGTTTTTTTTTCCAGTTAGAACTCTTACACACGGTGTTAAAAAGTGAAAATTGGCACTAATGCTTTGAAAAAACTTAGCGTTACCTAGTTTCCTTGAAAAGACACATGCCTTTTAACTTAGCAGCTCTCTTCCGTGCTGTGTACCTAGAAAAACTCTGGTTCATACCATCAGGAGACAAATACAAAAATGCTCATACTAGCAGTCCTATAATGACAAAGTATTAAAACCAGTTCAGATATTTATCAGCAATAGAATGAATATACTGTTGAATGAGTGGAGTATTCTACACCAGGGAAAATAAACCAGCTAGGTCGATAGACAGCCACTAAACAAATCTCAGCAAAATGAAATTGAACAACAAAAAGCAAGGTCCAGAAACATACAACGGCACTCCATTAACAGAAGTTTAAAAACATGCAGAACTAAAGAATATATTGTTCAGAAATAAAGATACATTTCACAAAATAAAAAAAATAAAAGCAAGAGACTGATAAACAGAAGATGCAGGGCAGTGGTCTCTAAGAGACTAGGACATGGATGAGGTGCGTCACAGTGACAAACGTGGTTTCATGAGTAATGGGAATGTTCTACCTCTTAGACTGGCGTGTGAGTAAGTGGATGTATTCACATATGCATAAGAATATTTGTATTTATATTCATTCAATAGTAAATAAAATATGAATATATAAATATAAATAGTAAATAAAAAATTAAAAAAATACATCTCTCTTGGTAGTGTTTACTAACCTTGTGACATTCATCACGATCACCGTTCTGGAACTGGAACCCCTAGGCTATGAATTTCAGCTCCCAGAACAATTGAACAGGGGTTTGTATGTTACATCCTTGTTCCTGTCTCTCAGCCCTAACTCATTTTCTACCTCACAACCTTCCCTCTCCTTTATGAGCACAAAAACACATGCTATCAGAAAGCACTTAGGCATTATCAAAAGAAATGTTAGAAAAACTTAAAGGTGAATTTAACCTTTTCTCTTGAAAAGTTTTGAGATGTTTGTTTTCAAGCTCTCACTAAGGGTTGTGCTGGCCCTTCGTATAACCGGCCAGTCAGCACTTGAGAACTCATATCGGGGTGGAGGCTTTTGAACCCTCAGCCCCAAAATAGACCCGTTACAACCATACAAATCTTTTTAACCATACAGCCCCCAAAGATAAGGCCTATATAATGGGGTGGGGGGAGATAAATAAAATAGTTATATTATTCTGAATGTTTTAAGGTCAAAGAAAATGCCGGTTATCACGAAGTATCCATGTTTCATAGGTAAGGAAATGTCGGGTGTTAGAGGAACAGGAAGGTATTGTCCTGGGTGATAAATGGAAGCAGAATGTAGGTCAAGCTATGCCGACAGCAGGTATGTCCCTTACACAGGATTAATATAGGTCATACAGATTTATGTCTTCCTAATATCTTTTTCTTTCTCTGCTTCTCTCTCTCTCTCTCTTCCATCCTCCCTCCCTCCCTCCCTCCTACCTTCCCTCCTTCCCTCACTAGCTGTCTTCAGAGCAAGCAGAACCACGGCAGGATACCCCGCTGCCTGGCACTAGGGGGTATGGGGCTACAGATAGTGGTAGAGGAATCAGCAGTGGAACCAAAGGAGCCCTAGAAGGTGATAGGAAACCAGCACCAAAAATGAGACAGAGGATTACTCAGTCTCTAGTGTTTGTTTGTTTTTTGTCCTCTCTATCTAAAAATACGAACTTCACACTGAAAGAAAGAGAACAAACACAGCTCGGGAAGAATTAAATCCAAGAAAGGTAGGGGACTGTCAGAGAACCTGGATGTCCCGAAAGGGTCCAAGTCCCCAGGTTCAATAAACCCCAGGAGTTCTGATGGAACTTGTATTGGTCTTGACCCAGCTGCTGTTCTGCATCTAGGACCAAAAATATCAGCTGCCCAAGCTGGAGAAGTAGGTGCTCAGCTACAGAAGCTCACGAGAAAAGATTAGGGGCTATTCGTTGCCGTTGTGGTGAATGCACCAGGCATAACAAGAAAATGCACCAGGCATAACAAGAGATAGCAAAGTGACGAATGTAATCTTACGCTGAGCTGATGGGAGCGTGATGCCCAGACAAAGAGCGTGTAATCTGCCTCTGTTTATTTCTGGCATTTCAAGAGAAACATTGACACAGTGTGAGTATGTATGCTCTGTAACGAAAGATCGGTCAGAGGAGGTTGAATAAATTGTTCGGAGGACTGGAGACCGCACCACAGGAGGAGCAGGTGTGGGGCGTGTTTATAATCGTGAAAAAACATGAGCCTTGGCCATGAGGAAGGAGTCCAGTAGCTGTCTTCCAATATTTCAAGGACTGTAAAGTACAAAAGTGATGAGACATTCTTCACAGCTTCAGAGCGCAGACCCAAGAACGGTGTTTGGAAGTTATAGGGAAGGAAATTCCATTCCGTAAGAGAAATTCTAACAATCTCTTGAATTTATGTGATGCTGTACCCTCCACCTCGATTCTCCTGTGCATCATCTCACATTAGGAAGAACTCCCGAGCAATCGGTGATTGCATGAGAGGCTAGGCAGGTTTAAGCGGAGACTAATGAATCGCATTAGACCATCGGACGGCAAGATCGTTTCTAACGCAGACTGTGAATCCAGCGAGAGCTACTTGCAAGCCAGCTTCTGAAATGAGAAGAAACAGGGAACAAAAGCACAAGACCTGCAGCGATTCATCCTTGTCCATCTCAACTCACGCTTTTCAAAGCAGAAAAAAGTGAAAAGATCTACGTCTGTGTTCACCGTAAGGGGAAACAGGTTGGTTAGGCAAATGCTAAGGCAAATGCTTGTGCCCTGTGTCTTGGGGTTTTCAAGAGGATACTGGCCGTCTCTCTCCTGGTGCTTTCTGCACTGGCTAGGAAGATGGACCGTAGCACCTATGGGGTTCCTTCTCACTCCAAGATTCTGTGAAAGCTAGATTTCACATGTGGCTTTGCTATTTCCTCAAATGGCTTTGAAAAGCTGTTTTCACTCTCTGGGCCTCAGCTGTCTTTCTCATTAAGTAAGACTATTGTCAATTTTTTTTTTTTTTTTTTTGAGAGAGAACTCACATTCTGCAATTGCAAGATTTTGCAGACGATTTTAAGAGCTTTCTTTTTCCACGTTCTATCAAAAAATAACTGATTTTTATACATATAGAACTCAATTTCTGGTCCTGGTAAGATCACAGTCGTGTCTGAACTTCTCTGAACCTCCTCCTGAAAGCCAAATAGAAAATCAGGATAGTGTAAGAAAATACATATGAGTTATAGTTTAAAAATACTAAGTGTGGGTGCCTGGGTGGCTCAGTTGATTAAGCCTCTGCCTTCGCCTCATCCCAGAGCCCCAGGACAGAGCCCCGCATCTGGCTCCCTGCTCAGCAGGGAGTCTGCTTCTCCCTCTCCTTCTGCCCCTCCCCCCGTTCATACTCATTCTCTCTTCTGCTCTCTCTGTCTCAAATAAATAAATAAATAAATAAAATATTTTAAAAAATAAAATAAAAATACTAAGTGAAAAGAAACCCTCCTAAACCTCAGAGTCTGGTTGGTGGGATCCAAACCGCACCCAGAGCAATGGCACCTGAGAGCAAGCTGCCGTGGTGTGGGGGTGGCCCCTGGGTGGCTCAGGAATGCCTGATGGATGGTTCAGAAGGTGGGACAGGAAGGAGATGGGGGAAGGGAGGAGAGGCTCCAGTGCAAACTCATGCATCCCCAACAAGCTACGGAACCCCAAATCGTCTATAAATATTCACCCTCAAGAAGAGAAGGCCTTTCATGGAAGAGAAACTGTCTGAACAGGCGGAGAAAAACTGCGAGCTGGACGTTCTGGTATGCGAAGAATTCCGGATGAGAACCAGCGCTGCTCCGCGCATCGCCAAGAGAGCCAGCCGTGCTGGAGTCCAGCAGACTCTTGATGTGTCCAGCCAATATCCTTTCCCAGAAATGCAGCTTCTCATTCTGAGGGGGAGGGCGCTAGGCATCAGTGACCTGAGCAGGGCAGTAACATGGGACAGTTGAAGGGAATGGAGGGTGGCCCCAGAGTAATCAGATCACAGAAAGTAAGGTATCAGCAAAAGCCTTCATCAAAGAGCGAGACCGCAGCCTTGCAAGGCAGGAGCTCTGGGCAACACGGGCCCAGAAGTAGAAAAGCTTCTTGCCTGGACTTAGGACAGAGAGACAGATGGGCTATACGTTGTGTTCTTCACATTAACAAGGGAAGAGGAGGCCTGGGTGTAAACTCGGAGGGCTTCCCTAGCTCCTCTCGGGGCCCCACCTGCCCAGGAACTTGCCGCCTATAGTCCAGGGAAAGCTGTCACCTTTAAACATGCGACACGCAGGAAGGAGTAGACTTAATACAAAGACACAAGAAAACAAATAATAATGAAGCAAATATGAGAGTCCAGGAATTATCCCAGAGAAATATGAACACTAAGCAGATGAAAACCGTAACCTGAGATATTGAAATAAGAGAAAAGAAATTAAGGAAATGATAGACACTTTGAAAGAACAGAATAAATGAGAAATAGAAGAAATAGGTAAATAGCCAATGGTTATAAACTGAGAACTCACAACACTCAAGAAAGAGTTTAAAAAAAAGTTCAGAAATAAAGACTAATAAGAAGGAATACATGAGAGGTTAACTCTGTGGAAAATATAGGAAGGAAATTCAAAAGTAGGAAAGAAAAATGAAGGGAATCAAACAGAAGTAAAGGAAGAGATAAAAAGGCTTTGGGGGAAAGTGAAAAATACGAAGATAGGCAAAGGTAAGATAATAATGAAAGAAGTAAAGAAAAGACACAAACAATGAAAGAAAAAGAGAATCTAACTAAAAGGTCCCTTATGAAGGAAAACTAGACTTAAAACTATAAATCAGGAGAAATTCCCTGACATAGGGAAAGCTTTAAAATCCACATATTTAACTGGAAAGATGAACTCATAACACCAAAGCTTTCTATTAAAGACTCTTGGGTCAAAGGGAAACTACAAAACAAAATTGTAGAATTAATAAAAGTAATAATAATGGAGATATTATATATTTGGAAAACTCAAGAGAACCAATGAAAAACACTACTATAACCAATAATAGAATTTAGGAAAATAGAATAATATAAAATCAAATGACAGAACTCAACAATCATGTCATAAAGAAACAGTAACAATTCCAAGTTTTAATGGAAGACACAACCATTTAGAACAAAAGAAAAAAAATCAAGACATAAACTTAATGAAATATACAAACCTTCTATTTAGAAATCTTTCTTTTTAAAGATTTTATTTATTTATTTGAGAGAGAGAGAACGAGAGAAATCATGAAAGGAGAGAGGTCATCGGGAGAAGCAGACTCCCTGCTGGCAGGGAGCCAGATGTGGGACTCGATCCTCGAACTCCAGGACCATGACCTGAGCTGAAGGTAGTTTCTTGACCAACTGAGCCACCAGGTGCCCCTAGAAATGTTTAATACATATCTAAAAGATACAAAAGTGAAATAAATAAGTGGAAAGCTATAGCATCAAAAATGATAAGGGGGATGCCTGAGTGTCTCACTTCGTTAAACATCTGCCTTCAGCTCGGGTCATGATCCTAGGATCATGGGATGGAGTCCCGCATTGGGCTCCTTGCTCAGTAGGGAGCCTGTTTCTCCCTCTGCCTGCCCCTCTCCCTGCTTTTGCCCTCTCTCTGACAAATAAATAAATAAAATATTTTTTAAAAATTATAAGAAAAAATGATAATCGATACAGCAAGTATAATAAAACTTTGACAATTATTGCATATGAGCGAAGACTATATCAAGATTACACCATCTTCTCTACTTATTAGTATGTTTGAAAATTTTCTAATAAGCTAATTTAAAATAGTTAATTCTGACATTAAAAAGAAAGGTATTTAGGTTCTAGCTCCATACTATCAAAGCACACCTAGATTAATTATATGAGTTAATTAAAGTGATTTGATTAAATTCTTACAATCAGACTTAGTTAAGCTCAACCTCTTTAGAATCCTTACTTTATAATATAAAGTTAATTGTACATGCATGTTTTGGATACTTTAAAGTGGTAGCTGTTACTCTCTACTCTTTTCCAATTTTGGCCAAATGAAAAATCCCATTTCTTCCTGCCTCAGCAGGAAGGTGAGTTGAGAGACAGAAAATTTCCCAGATCCCCATAGCTGCTGGTGGGAGGCCTCAAGTTCTTAGAATGGGAGGAATGTTCCAGAACATCTTATCCCTACTGTGGGTCTACATGGGGTCATGTGAAATCCAGATTAATGTCTAAGCTTTTGTCCATTCTCCTCTGAAGTGTTACCATTTAAATGGTAAATGTGCTCAAATAGTCTTTTAAAAAAATTAAAAATCTTCATCACATTCTATGCTTATCCTGACTGAAAATTCCAGTTGGATAATTTTACTTTTCCTTGGAGTTAATGTTTGCTATTCTTGAAATAATAGGCATTAATGCTGTTACAGTGGTCTTCAACAAAACAAAACAAAACAAAGCAACAGAAAGCAAAACATGAGCTGACTTTTTAGTACCTACTGGACAAAATTTAGCCTCCTCACCCTGGCATCCTGGCCCCAGCATCCGCACCCTCCAAGGTATGGCTCTAATATATCTTTTTCCCTGATATTGTCTATCATGTATCAGAGTACTGATAATGTACATAATTTAGACAAACCCAAAAGAGAGAGAGAGAGAGAGAAAAAATTATAAAATCTAATACTTGTTAAATGTTGTTTAGTTCACAAAATATGTTTTTAATATACTTCTTATTTAACCCCAATAAAAGCCTTAAAAGTTGGGCATTATTTACCTCTGTTTTATTTTTTTTAATGGGTAAAGCCATGCTGGAAGACCTAGAGCTTTGCCCAATATCAAAAGCTAACATGTGATAAAGCCAGAATTTTTATTTTGAATTCTGTGTTCATCCTACAGTAATATGGTACCGTTAAACGAGGTACTCATTAATCCCGGAGAACATTCTGAATTGAACCGCCTAATTTTGCTACCAGACTCCTTTCTTATGAAACCCCATTTTCCTCTCCATCCAAGTCCCCCAAAGTTCTGTTTTCTTCCTTTCTTTCTCCCTCCCTACCTCCCTCCCTCTTTCCCTTTCATCTTTCCTGCCTTTTTCTCTCTCTTTCTTTCTTGATTCCTTGAAATTCTTCTTGATCCCTTGAAGTTGTTGTCCTCTCTTTCCTTTGAACCAACACAGGGCGTTCTGTGGTTTTCGGGGCACTCGACATATTCCACTAAAGTGTTGTATCTGTACGTTCGTCTTTTAGGCAGAGCCTATGTCTTACTCATGTTTTTGTCCTTTCCATGTTGCAAGTACAATGGCACATAGTAAGTATTATACTTTTTTAAAAAGATATTTATTTATTGGACAGACAGAGATCACAAGTAGGCAGAAAGGCAGGCAGAGAGAGAAGGAAGCAGGCTCCCCGCTGAGCAGAGAACCCGATGTGGGGCTCGATCCCAGGACTCTGGGATCATGACCTGAGCCGAAGGCAGCGGCTTAACCCACTGAGCCACCCAGGCGCCCCTAATAAGTATTATACTTAACAAATGTTTGAGCAACTACATGGGAATCTGGTTTAAAATAATCAAAAGACCCACCTTCTTTCTGAAACAGTTCTTGCCTTATAATAGAAATTCACATGGTAAGTAGAAACCATTTTTGTAATAAGTAGACAGATTCATGTGAAGCCTAAAAATAAAATAATACTGCTAATAGTTATAATCAGTGACATAATAATAATGGTAATCTTATAAACCTGAATTATAAGGTTCCTTCCTTTCAGATTATAATAATTCATATCAGCCTCACTTATTTTCTCAATATGCCCATGAGCCAAGGAAAGGGTTGTCAGTACAGTGTTTAGATGCGAACCTTAAGAACAGGAGCCTAGGATTCCCCTTTGTGTTTGAGGGCCAGCTCCCCCACTCATTTGAATGTTATTTAACCTCCTGAGATCTCAGGCACCTCTCCACCTTTTACAAAATAGGGATAATAAAATGACAAAATTTGCAGATTCTTTGTGAAGAAAAAATGAGATTAAATAGGCCAAATTCTTGGCACAGCATCTGGTGCACAGTAAGTACTTATTAAATGGTATCAGTAATTATTGTTATGAGTGAAGAGAATGAGATCTAAGACCCCAGATGATTAAGTGGTTTACTCAAGATGGTACAATGAAATCTAACTTGGACTCAGGTTTTTGCTTCCTGAAATAATCATCTTGGGGAGGCTAGAGATGGAGTCACACAGCCAATGACTTAATCAATCATCCCCAAGTAATGAAGTCCCAGTAAACTTATAGACACAGAAGAAGTTCAGGGGAACTTCCTTGGTGAGTAATACTCCGTCCACTGCTGCACACTGATGAGTCAGGAGGATGATGGCTCCTGACTCCATAGGGAGAAAACAAAGGAAGCTGGGTGTTTAGGACCCTCCCAGACATGCTGTATGTGTCTTCTGATCTGTAGCTTTTTGCTATAATGCAATTATAATCATAAAAGTCGTGTTTTCCTGAGTTCTGTGCATTGTTATAACATATCATGGAACCCTAGGGGAGGGTGGGCACCCCTGAAGTTGTAGCCAGTTGGTCAGATGTGAGAGACCTGGGGACCTCAGAATATCTGGCTGGTGTCTTAAGGAAGGGCAGCTGTGTGGAGAACTTCACTATTAACCTACAAAGTTCAACTCCTCTGAGTAGTTGGGTGTCAAGAGTCCTGCTCTCCCCTTCCCCCAGAACCTCAACAGGAAAAACCAGTGTTTCATCAGGGACATATTTTGCAATCTCAGACTCATAAGTGAGGTTTGTTTAAAATCTATAATCCGATTTCTTGTTCATTGTAGGTGTCTAGTGTTGAAATGTGGTCCTATTGGCTGTCTACAGCCCATCATTTAGGTAACAATAGTCTTGAAGTTAAAAACACACACACACATACACACTCAATTATTTATATTTATACACTATTTTCTTTCCAAAAACCCTTCTGCAACTTCCAAACAAATTAATTCATCTGCACAGCGAGAGGAGGACACTAAGCACGTGGCCTCCACCATGAGGGGTGCCAGGGGGACATTCACCAGGACAGCTGGAGAGTCTATATCGTGGCTCTCAACACGCAGCTGGGGGGATATCCTGTCACCCCCAGTATGGTGATCGTAATTAGCACCCTGGAGCGACTCGGGACTTCCAACCCACCCAAATCTGTTTGCAACATTTCATGACTTACAGAGAGTAGCAACTCTCTCATTTAGGTAGCTGTCTCCCTCCTGTCTGCTCCGCTGGCTCTAATGTATTTAGATGGATCCTCCTTCCATGAGGCAGAGCCCAAGTTCATTAGAATCATGCGTTCTGCTTCAAAACCTCCCTTAATCTCCCCAGGTGCTCTTTGGGCTTTACCACTTGTATTCACTAACCTTGGATGTGGGTATTTAGGAACAATGCTAATGTTCTTAAATTGCTTTGCGGTCTCCTCTCCTGGATTATACTGGCAGGCACAAGAAAGAAATACCAATTAAGCCCCCAGAGCCATTTTGCAAATGCTCTTTTTCTTAAACCAGGGGATGTCTGACTGCGAACCCAAATGGAAAAGATGCAGGATGGTTCTGGAATGTGTTATGCATGTTGACTCTTTTCTTTCAAAGGGATCTAATCTTTTGGAGTGGGCATTAGGTAATGTTTCCAATGTATTAGTAAGGGCCAGAGAGAGAGAGAAAGAGAGGGAGAGAGAAACACTTCATATGTTTTGGATAATGCCGTGTTGGTGCTTTAATAATACTCATCTTAAAAGGATATTTGTTATTCATTATGTACAGTGCATTTCAGAGTTCTGCGTTCCATTAACCCCTTCTCTGAGCAGACTGCAGCCTGTTCAAAAACCTTTCTTTTAGGAAAGCCAGCCTCAGCCTGGACATCAGGCTTGCTAGGAGTGACTGGGCTGAGACAGTGGTACAGGGTAAGCTGGCACATGGGCTGCCTTTATACGCAGACATAAATGGCATGGAGACAGGGGTAAAAAGTGGATATTTTGTTGTTAATGCTATGTTTTGTACCATGTCCATCTATCAATGATTCAAAACACACAGGAAAGCAATATATATAATTTTTTGAAATGGCAAGACAAATGGTGTAGTCGCTAGGGAAAACAGTACAACAGTTCCTCCAACAACTAACATCCCATCACCATAGGATCCTGCAATTCCACTTCTGGGCACACACCTGAAGGAACTGAAAACAGGAATTCAAACAGGTGTTTACATACCCATGCGCGTTATGATGTTAGTCACAATCACCAGAAGGTGGAACCAACCCAAAGGACCACGGTGGATGAATGGGGAAATAAAATGTGGTATACAATATTATTCAGCCTTAAAAACGACCAAAAAAAAAAAAATTCAGACACAGGCTACAACATGGATGAACCTTAAAGACATAGAAAGTAAAATAAGCCGGTCATAAAAAGACATGTACCGTATGGTTCCGCGTACATGAGGTACCTGGAATCATCAAATTCACGAAGCTAGGAAGTGGAAAGGTGGTTGCAGGGGCCGAGAGAGGGGAGAAAGGGCGAGTTGAGTAGGGACAGAATAGTCTGGGAAGATGAGAAAGTTCTGGGAAAAGGAGAAAGTTCTGGAGATGGAGGCTGGGGATGGTTGCAGAACGATGTGAATGTTCACCGAACTACACAGAAATGGTTAAAATGGCTAATTTCATGCTATTGATTGATTTATTTTTTTTTGCCGTGACACAGAGGGAGAAAAAAATGTAAGAAAGATTTGTGGTTTTCCTCATTGGTCATTGCATTCACTTTTTTTTTTTTTTTTTTTTGACAGAGAGAGAGATCACAAGTAGGCAGAGAGGCAGGCAGAGAGAGAGGAGGAAGCAGGCTCCCTGCTGAGCAGAGAGCCCAGTGTGGGGCTCGATCCCAGGACCCTGAGATCATGACCTGAGCTGAAAGCAGAGGCTTAACTCACTGAGCCAACTCAGGCACTCACCGCACTCACATTTTGCCTTTCTGTCATATGTGAGAGGCAGCCTCCATGGTCTGTCATCCCATCTTCTCTTCCTAAGACCCCAGCAAACCCCTGGTTCAGCACGGCGCTTATGGAGTGATGGGTAGAAAGATTCTGTCTAACTAGGCCAGGGAGGACAAGCATCTGTAAGTAGTTAGGGAGGACCTCTTCAGGCCCTCACACTGTACTTGGAAAAGGGAAGGCATGGAAATCTGGTAGATGGATTTGGTGGCTTCTGCTCATGAAAATAATGCAAATAAAAACTAGATTCCCTGCTGTGTTGGGGGCACTGTGTTCAGTCCTGCAGACACAGAGATGAAAAGACAATGCCAGATATTGAGTGTTTGACAGTCATATTTGCATATTGATAATTGGATAGGTTGTTAGACCGGATAATGTGTGCATATGGAGAGTGAGCATGGAATTCCTCAGGCCTGACTTTATGGGATGTAGAAGTTTCAAGATCTTGCAGCAGGTCTAATGACCGAATATTTACTGGAATACCTACTATGTGTCAGGGCCTGACCTAACGTCTGTGAGTGATTCAGACTACGGATATGTGACTCTGTGTTCTGTTCCTCGAGGAGTTTTCTTCTAGTTATATACCGACTAGTCCAGAAGGACGATAAGGCAGCGTATAATTGTGTGCAATACGTTCTTACCTTTGCCAGACACTAGAGGAAAGATAGATCAGTTAGGGCTGGGATTGTCAGGGAAAGTTTAACTGAGGGGGTGAGACCAGAACTGAGCCCTGAGAAATGGGCAGAATCTCAGCTGGTACAAAATGGGTGTTAGGAGAGACAAGAGACCCTACAACAGGTCCATGATTACCAGATGGAGTAGACGAAGCAGGTTTGCCTTTCCGGAGCTAAGCTGCTAAAAGCACCCTATGGCATAGGAGTCTGTTAAGCAGGGACCCTTGTTCATGAATGAAGCACCTACTGTGTGTCAGGCATTGGAGGCCCAGCTCGCTACCAGCGAGTGCACAAAGTTCATGCCCTCCGAGAGTTTACATTCTACTGGAGAGATACAGACAAATAAGATACACCTCATGCTAAGGGGTGGTAAGAGTTCTGGCTAAAAGCCAAGTACAGGGTGGGGTGACTGTTGGATAGGTTTGTGGGGGAGGCTACTAGGTGTCTCATCAAGGGACAATTGCAAAGCAACCATGCTTCTGAGATGTTTAGAGAGCCATCCTGACTCAGATGGGAGTGTGGACTCCTTCTCCTGGTGCTTCCAGTCCCTAAAATCTATGAACTTTGACTCTGAGCCCATGTGAATGTTCCACCAAGTTTCCCACTGCTGTGAAAATGTAAGGTGGTAACAGTCTCAGAGACCACGTGTCCTATCCTGAATGGACCCTTCTGTGGCTTCTTTACTTGGGAATACTTATAGTGGTGTATTCTGACACCAATTTTCTGATACCAACAGAGTGTCCTGAGATGAAATTCAGTGATGACAGCAACCTACCTGGAGTTAGGGTCAGATCCCCACAAGCCAAAGGGCAAGGTCCCCAACAAGACCGCCTTAGTTCTGACACCAGCCTTACGTTCCCAGACTGCCCACACTTCTGCCCAGCCGTTGGCAACTTTAGAGCTTCCCATGGTTGCCTCAGGTTCATTGGTTCTCTAGATTGACCCATAGAAGTCAGAAAAGTGCTAGACTTTGAGTTATCATCTCCCTATAAATAAACGCAAATGAACAGCCAGTTGAAGAGATACACAGAGCAAGGTTTAGGAGGATCTAGCAGGGGCTTCTGCTCCCACGGGGTCGAGGGGCACCATCTTCCTGGTGCGTGGATATGTTCGCCAACCAGGGTATTCACCCCAGTTTCAGTGTCCAGAGTTTTACCTGGGGTTACATGAAGTAAGTCTTTGGGTCAAATCACTGTCCATGTAGTTGAACTCAACCTTCCATGCCTCCTCTCTCCCCAGAGTTTTGGGGTGGGCCTTTAAGTTCCAACTCTGTAATCACACACGTTGTCTTTCTGGAGGGACCCTCCCCTAAAAGTATCTAACGGTCCACCCTGAAAGCGCTTCCTTAGCATAAACTCAGATATGTCAAAGGGGCTCCTATGAATAGCAAAAGATAATCCTATCGCTCTGGAAATTCTAATGGTATTCTAAGTTCTGTGCCAGGAACCGGGGACAAAGACCAGATAGGTTCTTTATTGTATTACAGGTAGCAAGAACTCTATCTTGATTTCTCCAGCTAATGCTTACATAGTGGTCATAAAATTGCCTGTATTCTACCCAGCATAGAAATTAGTTTTTTTTTTTCTTCAGCAAAGAGATTCTAAGAAAGCATGACCTCAACAAAGCCATGCTTTGCTGCTGACTTAAAATCTGTAAGCTAAAATGTAATGTAACTGTATCCTTTGTCCTCCTGGCTAATGACCAGTCATGGAATACCAATAAGAGTTCCTACTTTCAGCCTTTTGAGCCTGGACCCCTCTTGCTGGTGAGCTCTCCAATCAACTTCCCTCTGATCCCTCTTTAAGCATCAAGCAGCTGTTTAATGCAAGGTTCTCGTCTATTCTTTTCCCTTTTTCTTGGTCAGTGGATTAGCCAAGATTGATTTTTCTGCATGGCTGGGGAAGGCCTAAGGTTAAAAGATAAAAGGTAGAATTCTTTTAAATGTCATTTAGATTTCTTTTCTTGGCATTAGTTCTGATATCAACTGCAGAATCACTTCAGTGTTCTGGAAACACCTGGGGCCCCAACCACAGATGCTGGGGAAGGGCAAGCCTAGGTGTCCAGCAGAGCTGGGTGGTCCCGGTGGAGTTGAGGTCAAATGCCATCCCCGCCCCTTCCCCCTCTCTTGGTCTCCACTCTCGTCTTTCTTTCTCTCTCTCTCAGACTCCTTCTTCTAAATTTGATTCTGCTTGCAACATGCAACTAGCGGGATGCCTGGGTGGCTCAGTCGGTTGACCGTCTGCTTTCGGTTCAAGTCACGATCCCAGGATTCTGGAACTGAACCCTGCATCAGGCTCCCTGCTCAGCGGAGAATCTGCTCCTTCTCTCTCTGCTCTTCCCGCTGCTTGTGCTCTCTCTCCCTTTCTCTCTCAAATAAATAAACAAAATCTTAAAAAAAAAATGCAAGTAGACATCACACATTCATCCCACAGTACTGTCCTTTCAGGTCAGTGTGTGTTTATCTTTTATAAATGAAAGAGCTCAAGGGAACTGTTTCTGAGTCAACCAGATGACAAAAGAACCAACTGATTCATCCAGAAAGCCCGTCAGATCAGTAGAACAGCATTGGCAGGAGTGGTGTTGTGGACAAAGCTGGCACCTGATGGGCTCCATTTTCCACTTCTCACCAGGCTTCTCTTTGGCCGCCGATAGACCCTGTCCCAATGCCATGGCAGGTGTGAGGAATAACCCTCGCCACCTCTGGGTGGATATCCTCCCACTCGCCCCTTGGAGCAATCCTCCCTCCACTAAACAGCAATGGGCAAGTTTATCAATATGATCTGCTGAGGGCTGGGCAGTCTCTGGAGGCAGAAGCTGAGAGGCAGGGGCAGTGGTGGAAGAGGGGGGGATGTGAGGCTACACAGGAGGAGAAGGAGAGAAGTAAGTGTGCGGGAACGGAAACTGACGTCCAATGTGCAGGGATAAGCCAGGAGACGAGGGAGAACAGAAGAACGCAGGCAACTCCAGGGCATAACTGAGGTCAGACTCCCACTGTCCTCAATAATCCAGCTCAAAACCTCTGAAAAACATCTGTGCCCGCAGGAAGGGGCAGCGTGACGTCACAACATGGAGTTTACCCGGGAGGTGGGGGCAAGAGACAAGAGGTCCTGCCCTGCTCTACCATCTCCTTTCTTTCTTCCTTTTCTCCCCACCCCCCGTTCTTCATGTAGCTGTTGCCAAGATTGGAAAGGGGCACTTGAGTGATCCTTACCTATGTCTCAGCCGCACTCAGAGTTACAGTCGAAGAGCTGGCTTCAGCCCAGCCAGCCAGGGAGAGAGCGTCCAGATGCCAGGATGGGATTTCAGCCAGCCAGCTGGGTGTCTCTGCACACCGACATTTCCTCTGCCCTTGGGTCAGTGGGTGGAGAGGCCAAGAGGGTTTGGGCAGTGTACCCAACGCAGTGAACCCTCAACGTGGGAGCAGAATGGAAGCCCTCACGTCTGTACTCAGGAGATGGACACATGCTCACAGACAGACGGGGGGTGAACATGAACGGGAAGAACCAGAGAATGGAGGGGAGAAGATTCTGGATCAATTAGGATTCTCCAGCTTGCAGGTAATAGGAATCTATTGCATGCAAGCTTAGGTGAAAAGGAAGTTTATTGGTCAATCAGGTAAAAAGTCCGAAGGGGCTCTATCTTTGGGCAGGTGGAGCAGATGCCCCCACAGCGCCTGGTGCTGTCTCTCTGTCCTTCTCGGAGCCAGCTTCACTGTCAGGCACATTTTCTGTCATGGTGGCAGGGGTACCCCTCAGCATTTCCAGACTCAGACTCCAATTCCTTCGTACCAGGAGAAGTTCATGACTGACTCGCCTTGGATCAATTTGGTTCATCTTTCCTGTTGGGACTAATTGCTGTGGCCAGGGAGACAGGATGGTCTCATGGATCATCAGATGGGGTCAGGCCCACCGAACATACACTCTGGAGTGGGCAAGGAATGGTCCTGCTGAGAAGGTAAGGGTCTTCTTTACAGAAGAAGAAAATGCTGGAAACAAACCAATAAGCAAAACAAAACAGATGTCCACCCAGATGCTCAAAAGAAGCCAAAATCATAAAACTTTGAGCCACGATCTGTCATGCACCAGGTGCTCGAATCCAGAAATGGGTCAGATCTATATGGGGATTCAAGGCTTATGTGACAACTGCCCAGGCACGTTTGGTACATGTGCCTCTTTTTCTGAGAACTGGTTCAGGGCCTTTCTGGCCTGCTTCTGGTTGCTCTTAAAGGGAACTCGCTGGGGCTCCTGGGTGGCTCAGTTAGCTAAGTGCTTGCCTTCAGCTCAGGTCATGATCTAGGGGTCCTGGGATGGATCCCACATTGGGTTCTCTGCACAGCAGTGAGTCTCCCTCTGCCCCCCTCCTCTGCTAGTGTTCTCTCTCTATCTCAAATAAATAAAATCTTCAAATTTAAAAACAAAAGGGTGGGGCGTGGAATTTGCCATTCCCAGCCCAGATCCCAGACATCCCATTCCAGAAGGGAATCTCTTTATGGAGTTTAAAGGTGTCCTTCTGTCTTTCTCTTTTTCATCCTTACATGCCCTGGTCTTATATTCTTGTCCCTCTCCCCGCCCCCATGGACTCATGTTTCATGTTTCTGTCGCTTTCACACAGTAATCAGAAAGGATCACTGGTATGGCCATTCTGGTGAACGGAGCCATTGAGACAGACAGTACTCTCATACACACACAGTTGATGCCCGGAGGTCCTGAGTGGGGAATTTAACGCAGTGGCCCACATAGTGCGCAGAAGAAGTGGAAGAGAGGACAGGAGGGCAGAGCTGCATAATCTCGTAGTTACAAAGGATAATTTTGGTTGCATTTACCAAGATTTTGCAAGGAAACGAAAAAAAGCCATACTTACCGGAAGAGCGATCTTTATTTACACACCTCCCGGAATGGGTGGACTCGCCCACCTGCCGAACCCTGACAAAGGACACACAGCAGTGAGGGCTCAGGAAGGGAGAGCATAGCCGTGGGCCCTGGTGCTGAGAGGCCCAATTATCAAAGCTGCATCTCCATCCTGTTGCTATCAGTCCTGGCAGGGCTTGGCGGCTGCTGCCAGCCGAGAGGAAAAAAATTACCCAGGCTGACGCCTCCAAATAATTGATAATTTGCCTAAATGAACAAATCAAGTAAGATTTAATTGTTGGCAGGGATTACCACCCAGGAACAGCAAAGTATATAATTGCTTAAGTATTACACATGGCTTTCCATGAGTCCCCCTGCCCTCCCCCTTTCTTTCTTCTAAACCAAATATAATTGTTTAATGACATTGATGGGGAATAGACTTGTGACATTATAAATGACACTTATGACAGCACTGTCAGCTCGTGACAGCTCGATGACAGCCCCAGTGAGAAATTAATCATTTTAGATGCTTTACGATTTGCTCATTTAATGCACAAATAAGATCTTGCTATCAAACCATACAGAATCTCATCCCCTAAGGGAGCGTTGGGTTGTGTTTCTCTCTCCAGGAGCGGGGCTGGTGGGGTCTGGAGTAAACAGTGGGGAACATTGGGTGGTAGCTCCCCCATACCTCCAGTTCCAGGGAGAGGCCAAAATCTCCCTGGGGAAATCTGCACCTGTGCAGAGTCCGAATTTAGTTTTCTCTCTCACCACTTGTTTAAGGAAGCTTTCAAGGGGAAAGAGCTAACCTGTTGGGACTGATGCTAATAAAGACAGAAAGCTGAAAAAGCGGAGAGGTTATTTTTAGCTGGGTAATGGGGAGTAAATGGGGCCACCCTGTGATATGCTAAGATATGCCTGCACTCATTTCTGCCTGGAACTCCCACACTCTCTGCTGGGCAGACATCTGTTAATTGCTTTCAGTTGGACTTCACTTTGACATTTGGGGAAATGGAAGGAGACTGCCTAACCATCTTTCCCCCCCCCTCCTTTTTTTTTTTTTTCTAAACTATGTCTCTGTGGAGTTTTGGAGCCAGGGAGGAAAGGAAGCGAGGTGAGTTAGAAACTTGCTCTCAGCTTGGATATGCTAAAACCTTCAACACACAGTGCCTCGGGCAGTTTAGCCTGGATTTTATTGAAAACCCGGTATGGGGCTCCCAACAATCACAGTCACTCAGGTTTTTCTTTCCACGCTATACTGGCCGGAGCGCCATTTAATCAGAACACATGCTTATCTCTCGACCCACCTTTCCATACATTTTACTAATCTTATAAATAGACTCTTGAAAAATAAGAAAATGAACTTTCCAATTTATAACAAAACCACATTCATCTCCTTGCACATGCATCAGTGCTTTCTTGCTGAGGCAGTTCCTGTCGCCAAGCAGCAGGAGGCTAAAAACCAACTTTCAGGAGGTCAAGGTGGTAGTTTCACCGGTACCTAATCTTTTCTCTGCCTTTTCTTTCATATCCAGGCGCCTAAGTTTGTGCGCGCGGGTGTCAATCGCGTTTGGGTAGGTTGACCTAGGCGGCGTAGTGTAACTAATGACCACTAGGTGGCGACAAACGACCTCTTGGCTGGATTATTGGATGGACGCGAGGACTGAGGCTGGTGAAATGGGTTTGCCTTCTGTTGTAACAGAATCAATAACAACTTAGTGGGTGCTGACCACGTGGCAGGCACCATCAGAAGTGCTGTTTATACATTAACTGACTTGTTTATCCTCTGATTTGCCCAAGGTCACATGCTGGGTGGCTGGCAGAGCTGAAATTTGATCTCAGCTCTGACTGATGGCACAGGTTGTGTTCTGATGGATTGCACTCTCCTGAACCCTTAAGGAAATACCCTATTAACTCGGGGAACGGGTTGAATGACAAAACGAATGTCTCATCTTCACTGATGTCTGCAGATTCCCTCATCACCATCAGAGAAGGAAAAGGAGCCTGAAAAGAGCAAACTTCTCAGGTACTTAGATCTGAGCGTTGGAAAATTCTCAACCATCTTGTCCAGGCTCCCATTCCATATAGGATTCTCCTTGGCACAGCCCTATAGGAGGATTACACAGTCTCTGCTGGATGTCTTCTGGGACGAGGATGCCAAATGAAGATGGCATGCTTCCTTCTCTATCTTCCCATGGTCATCGTCCTCTCCAAGAAGGGAAATTCAGAGGGACAGGACCAGAAGAAAAGTTCATAGCCCCTGTTCATCACAGCAGTTGTAAGGAACACGGTGGCTGTGATGGTTAATCGTATGTGTCAAACAGATTGGGCCACAGGGTGTCCAGACGTGTGGTCAAACCTTATTCTGGGTAGCATGGTTCTAGAGTGAGATTAACCTTTGAATTGGTACCCTGAATAAAACCGATGGCCCTGCCCAGTTCAGATGGGCCTCATGCAATCTGCTGAAGACTGGAAGAGAACAAAAAGGCTGACCTCCGGCAGGTAATGGGGACCTCTTCTTGCCTGCATCCCTCCACCTTTGGAGCTGGGATATAAGTTTTTTTTTACTCCCTTCACACTCCAGTCGAAACACAGGGGCTTCTCAGATCTCACACCTGCTGGCTTCAGACTGGAACTACAGTTGACCCTTGAACAATGTAGGGGGTGGGGGGTTAGGGACACTGGGCACCCGCACAGGTGAAAATTTGTGGATAATTTTATTCCCCCCAAACTTCACTATCGATAGCCTCCTGTTGACCAGGAGACTTAACAGACCATTAGCACCTATTTTGTATGTTATATATGCTATATACTATTCTCTCACAACTAAGTAGGCTAGAGAGAGGAAAATGTTATTAGGGGAATCATAAGGAAAAGAAAGCACATTTAGGGTACTGTATTTATTGAAAAAAATCCACATGTTAGTGGACCCATGCAGTTCAAACCTGCGTTGTTTAAGGGTCGACTCGAGTACTGAACCTACTCTTCTGGGTTTTGAGGTTGTCACTGAAGATCTTGGGACTCGGCTCCCTAATCACATACCCGTATGAGCCAATTCCTCAGAAAACATACAGAGACCCTACATGTATCCATACACACACACATACATATATGCACACTTCCACTCTTCCACTTAGACGTCCAAGCATCACCGAGAATACTGCATTTAAATCTGAACCTTTTACTGTAATATCTGTATTGACACATCTTCTATTAGCTCTGTTTTGCGTCAGTGAGAGCAACTGGACAGCAGACCAAGGCAAAGATTCATTTTGTCAGTATTTCCTAAGGAGATGACAGGAAGCCTCTCAGGCAAGGCTTCGTGACAGCAACAGTGGTGATGTCTCCTGCGTGGCTCCTAGCGTATTCAACCAGGGAAGCAGAAGGGAATGCAGATTTCCAGGAAAAGACATCCTTAGGATGGGCCAGCTTTGCTTTTTGATGGACAGGCCAGCTCTTGGGGCCTCCCTTAGCTGAAAAAATTATTTCTGAAGAACGGAAGGGTCTCTTGGTCTGGGTATAATATTCTTTTAGTGGCACCTGAACCTGGTAACTACCACCGGACTGAGGAGCCGTGAATGGGAACACTGAACTTCTTTTTTTTTTTTAAGATTTTTTTTCCAATTTATTTATTTTCAGAAAAACATTATTCATTATTTTTTCACCACACCCAGTGCTCCATGCAAGCCGTGCCCTCTATAATACCCACCACCTGGTACCCCAACCTCCCACCCCCGCCCCCCCCCACCACTTCAAACCCCTCAGATTGTTTTTCAGACTTCTGAGCCAGGGATGGTTTCCAGGCCCCATCCCCCTCTCTTGCTCCGGACCCCACAGATCCTTCTCACGTACATGCAGATATACACTCCTCTGCCTGACTTCTAGTTGACGCCCCCCGGATGCGTGTTCATTCATCTCCCCTTCTTCTCTGCTTTAGTCAGGCCTCTGTACGTCCTCCACAGCCTCCCCGTGATGCATGTGAGGAGTGTCCCCGGAAGCCCGGGCCCAGAGCACAGCCAATGTTCTCTGCCTTCCCCGGGCCCTGGGGCTCCCCCCCGCCCACCATCTGCACCATCTGTAGCCCACCAAACCCCTCGGAGGCCTCATCTGCATTCTGCTCTCAGCCTTGTATAATGTGAAATGTAACTAGTTAAGAGATATCATCTACATAGCCTTTAAAGGTAAAATTCTGTGGACAACATTTAGGTCCCCTTTGATGACTTTCCCCTTGCCCAGAGGTAGCATGGGGAGGTGGTTGAGGTGTATATTTCCAAATATTTTTCGATGTTTTTATACACATATATATGTGCCCACAGAGAATATGTGGTATTTGTATTGTCTATGGCCATTTTGAATACACACGGCATCATACCTTTATATCTTGTAAAATTCCTGGAAATCCACCCATGTTAGCCCACCCAGAGCCTCGCTCTGGTTAGTGGCGGCTGCTTCTCTGTAGTATGAATCCGTCCCTGTTTACTTGACTGCTGCCCTTTGATAGGCATTAAATTGTTCCAGTGTTGAGGTTTACAAACACTGTTTACTGAACAATGGGAGGACACATCCTTTCCCACGTGTGCGAATTGCTTTCACTGATTGCATTTTCTTGCCGGAATCACACAGTAAGATTATGACGAAGTTGAGATTTATCCAATGATTCTCAGATACGGGCCCTGAGAGAGGCATTTGCACAAGAAACTTTGAGCTATGTATTATCATTCCCATTTTATAGGTGAGAAAAACTGAGGCTTCGAGAGGCACAGTGAGTCAGAACTGAAATTCCACTAATGCTCTTCCTCCTACCAGTCCCTTGTGTGGAGTACTTTCCCTCCCAACTCTGCTGTGAATTTCCCAACGGCGGGAACGACGCGCGTATTCCCTTTCATTCTCTAATATGTCCTGAGTACGCGATAAATCTCAATAAAACTTGATTGATTATTTGGAAGACAAATTAGCACTATCATCTTAACTAGCAGGATGTTTTATTTAGGTATTTTAGCAACAATAAGAAGGCACTAGCATCATAGAGTAGCTGGTTAAAATATTATTAGAAGTTAATTCATATTTTAGCAGATAATTCCTAATTAATTTGCTGTAGTTATCTTGTTAAACGTCAATTAAATCTCTCCACATCCCTTACAGGTTTCTCCTATTCATAAAATGTAATTATACAGCTATTGCCCACGTATTCTTTATTGCTTATATAATCTACCAGTTAAATACAAGTCAAAAAGATTTATCTTCCAAGTTCTTAATAACATCACTAAATGTTCTAATTAATAATCAATAACCTATTTGCATAATTAATTGGGGGAAAGAATCCTAATGAGACGGTGCCCGGCAGCAAACCAAGCAGAGGCTGAAACTTCATCTCCGATGGCGATCATTGCTCAGGGCGCATGATTTTCCAGCGACGCAGATTCCTTTCTTGCTCCAGGAGGGGGCGGAGCTTCAGTCCTGATGCTGGTGAATCCGTTAGCACATCCCCAGTGACGTCGTTTCTTAACAATATGTAATATGACTGTTTCCGTGGAATGGGAGCTATTTGTTGGATATGAATTTTCACAGACACAGGCTCCGGTGGACAAAATTAAACTTCTTCACTTTCCTAAAAAACAATTTAATTCCCTGAATCTGAACCCTTCCTCCACGTGATGCACAAGCCTAATCTAGGCTCTTTCCAGTAAACTCAGTCCTAGGGAGTATCTTTTCAGGCAAATGGGCTTATCATTCTCTCACATTCTGGATTTGGAAAAAAATCAAGAACAACCATCACAACCCAAACCCTCTCTCTTTCGTTTTTTCCCTCTCCCTCTTCCTTGGCATTGATTTTTAACTGGGAGGAGGAGGGTGCTTTTACAATGGTGCACCGCTGTGCTGTCCTCAGGGTGGGGGTTTTCCATGTTCCATGTTCCACCTATTTGGGTCCTGGCTGTCGTCCTTCCAGACAGGACGTGAATATTGGGTCCTCGAGGGAGCCCCTTTCCCTCTGGTCCCACCACACGGTCTTCAATCATCCTTATTCTACCCCAGTCTCATTCACCGGAGTATTTGGTGTTGCTGTAGCCTCCAGCTACCCAAGGTCATGAGGGTTCCTCTTCATATCCTTGTTCTGACCTCTGGTTCCTGCGTATCCATCCACCCTTGTTCAATGCTTCCTAGCCCTTCCCATGAGCTTGGGATCATTTTGCTGTGAGTCATTTTTGAACAGTGGAAGCACTAAGCAGCGATTAGGGGTCCTTGCTCCACCCTACTCCAGCCTGCCTGCCTTGTTTTTCACATGCCCAAAAGCATCAGGGCCACTGAAGGGATCCTGAAGACTGTACCTCCAGGTGGGGCCAGTGAGGTTGATCTCTCTTTGGCCCCAGAAAATCAGGGTCTTGTCCTAATCCCTCTTCCAAATTATTTGGGGGAAGTGGGCATGATACAAAGATGGACCCACGTCTCTGCTTTCTAGAGGCTCTCGATTTCTTCTCTCCCTCTCCTGGACTTACATGGGAGGGTGGGGCAGAGAAAGTTCTACTTAGGAGCATGCTGTTTCTTACACTATCTTACAGCAGACATCTCAGCATTTTATCTTGGAGGTTGACAATGTGGCATCTTTGTTTCCTGGCACTGGAGGTAAAGGTGGCCCTTTGTCCGCAGCATGAATAGGAATGATCCCGAGGGAATAGAAAAAACAATATGCCAGTAACATCTCAAGTGTTACTCTGCCACACTTTATCTTGTCAGAAGCAAGACGGGGAATGCTGGGATATAGGGAGTCACCAGGGTTCACGCCAAAGAGGACCAGCTTGAACCTGCGACCCAGAGCCAGGGAAGTATTGTGAAGTTTCCGAGGGTTTCCTCTGTCAGCCATGCACTTAGTCACAGGGATGGGTGTGTGGACCCCTCAAAGGGACTTTCAGTCTCAGGCAAGTTTCTTGTAAAGTAGAGAAACAATGTTCCGTCAGATTCGTTTTTATCCCAAATCTCAGGCTTTGGTTTAAAAAATAAATAAATAAATAAGGCTATATGCCTGGGGGCTCGGGGCCGAGGGTTGCACATTCTAAGAGTTTTCAAAGAACCAAAAAAAAAAAAAAAAAAAAAAAGAAAAAGAAAAGAGAGAGAGAGAGATTAAAATAAAATTCCATCATTGTTCATTGAACTACAAATTGTGATTGGTGAAAGAAGATAATATTTTGATTTGGAAGAAGGAAACTCCTTCACCCGAGCACGTCGTGAGCCTCTTAACGCGGTTGCCTCTCTGCAGACAACACTGCCTGCTCAGCCACACATCAGATCAACCAGAAGTATTATCACCTTATTGAAAAGACTACTGCTTGTCATTTTTTATGAAACATCTGCGCCTTTCAGTGATCAACAACAAAGAGCTCTCCCCCTTCTTTCCTGCTTATTCTTCCTCTCGGCTCTTATCACACGGGAATTGCTTTTTCACACTGGCCCTTCGCACAGAGAAGAGCTGCTTCTTCTGTCCATAATAACAGAAATAAGATGAAAAGGATGGGTCAATCTCAGAAAGCTCTGAAAACACTGTCAATCAGGTCAGCACCAGCGCGGTGGAGACCAGTGTGGACAGCCCCCTCCGAAGGTCATCTCGTCCATCTTCTGTCTTCTGGCAAGATGCTCTTCAACTCAACCAACAGGGGTCGCCCCTTGAAAATCTCCAAGGAAGGACACTCCTTGGCTTCTTGCTATTGACCATGCCCATGTCTTATATTTGGGAGAGCTTGATGTCAAATGAAAATCTGTCTTACCATTTTTCATTTTCCTTCCTCCTCATGAGACTTACCCTTGAAAAACTGATGACGTAAATAATGGTTGTTTTGAGTACCTTCCCTTTCCTCCTCCTCCATTTTCATGCATCTTTTGCTCTCTCCATCTCCTGGGTTTTTCTGGGTCTTAATTGTCATAGAGGAAAGTAGATGGATGAGCTTTTTTGAAAAAAGATATTACGAAATGAACCCTGCAAGAAAAGAGCAATGCTTAATACAAAGTGTTGAATTATTAATGATGACATTTCAGGCACCTCTGAAAGGGAGACCAGGGTCAGGGTGAACTTTGCTCACATCCCTCAAATAATGTCATGCTTGTTAGATCAATCATGACTATTGAGTTAAGGCAGCTAGCTATGAACCTCATGAAAACCTGCATCTGGCTCTCCTTAATAGCCTTGTCACCCTGGTCAACTTCTTAAGTGTCTCTTAGCCTCATTTCCCCTATCTGTAAAATGGGGGTGTGTGGCCTCCTTCATAGGTTATTGTGAGAATCAAATGAGATGATGTGGGTTATGTACTTTATGGAATGTCTACTGGGAACATTGTGCTTAATACACATTGGCTATTATTATTGCAATCCATGGTGACTTTTAACGGATACAATCAAAAGATTTTCAGATAGGCTCATGGAATGCTAAGAAATGCCATTGGGGGGTGGCATCTGGGTGGCTCAGTGGGTTAAAGCCTCTGCATTCATCTCACGTCGTGATCTCGGGGTCCTGGGATCGAGGCCCGTGTTGGACTCTCTGCTCAGTGGGGAGCCTGCCTCTCCCTCTCTCTCTGCCTGCCTCTCTGCCTACTTGTAATCTCTGTCTGTCAAATAGATAAATAAAATCTTAAAAAAAAAAGAAATTTAAGTGGGGAGTAGCTGCTCTTTCTACTGGTGCATTTGATAAATATTGCTATATAATCGACAAATACCTTTCTCTCTCCCCAGGAAAACGTAGCCTGGCAAGTAGTGAAGGAACAGAGGCATCGGGAGGATAGAGGTTCCCTAAAGCACAATAGGAACGGTTGGCCAGGTGAGCATGAGGAAGGACAGCTCCTGTGTCCTCTGCCTGCCCTAAACATTTTGTGATTCTCATTAAGTAGTGTGAATGTCAGCAAGGGCTGGGAGTTGGGTTGAGCCTGTGCACATTTCACATCTCGTGGTTTATATTTCCCAGGACTGACCCTTATAAGCCTCTTTCACTGGAAAATAGAAGTCTGCTCAGCATACAGTCAAGTAGACAGACAAGTCGTGATTTGGTGAAACCTGGAAGAATTATGAACTGTAGCAAAAATAGCCAACTAAGGGATAGCTAAGGCATATTTTCCTTTCCCCTTGATATCTGTGGAAATGTACATCTTCAAGCATCACAGAAATAATCACCTATGCTCTCCATCTCCCCCTTTTTTATGGTTTTTATTGGTATACAACATTATTCAGACTAGGCTCTTCCATCTCCCAAGCCAATTTCTTTTGCATCTGTGTTTATATTGATGCTATTCAAACAATGATCCTCCGCCTCCCCTGTCAGTTTCCATTGTGCATTTCACATATTATGAACTTATTTAAACAAAAATCATCCTCTCCGGGTACATTTCTTTCCCATCTGTTTCCCCCTGCCCCATACTACCAATTCTTATTTCAAAGCAACATCGTAATATCATTTATTGTTATTCTCTCTTGTTTTCCTGAGCTGCTTCTGTAACATTCCGAGTGGGAAAGGTGGCTGCGGCGAAATATACGGTATTATTGATTTATAGTCAAGAAGGTGTTTCTTATTCAAAATGTTTCTAAAAGGATTCATATCAATTTTTTTTAGAGCGATGAGACCTCAGTAATGACAACACTTTATATTTTTAGGGTGCTTACAGATAGTTTTTAATGTACTTTTACTAGTGTCGTTTTAGGGAGTTTAGAGAAAGAAGAAAGGAAAAATACAGCTGGCTATCCAAATCATTCTAAATATCCAGATTTTTGGCAACATTGTAGACTGGCATGCAGATGTTTGACTGAATTATTCACCCTTCTTCTAGATGCTTGGTGTTGTGGAAATACAGCTAATTGTCTATTAGAATCAATATGGGGGGATGGTGTAGGGGTGGGAGTTGTTTTTATTTTATGAAATAATTTAAACATGGAGAGGCAGATGTGTCTTTGAATGCATTTTTAGCCTAATAATGATTTTTTAGTTTTCATTTATTCAGAGGTAGTGTTCTGGTTCCCAGGCTCAGAAAGACCTGCTATAAATACCCTAATCCTTTCTAAATCAGGTGTACCTATTCCCATACAGATACGTTAGGGCCATGAGAGATAATTTATTCTCATAATCAGTCTACAAAAGATGGGTGTTCCTCCTGCCAGTGCCAGCCTGGCCCAGATGAAAGGTCCGGCGCCTCGCGCATGTTCCAGAAGCCAGCTGTGGGAGAGCAGCTCAAATTTAAGAGAAATAAGCCTTTCCCATGTTTGAAGAAATATCTGTGGAATCCGCACTCTGACAGACAAGTTCCAGAGGTCATTGAATCCTGCACGGAGTTTCTAACTCATTCACCAATGGGCCATGTTTCTCTCTCCAGAATGGCAGTCTGGAAGAGCAATACTATCTCACACAACACTTCCCCTTGCGATCAGAGGTGGTTGAATGATTCAGAGGCCTTTTTCAAGAGTTCCCGAGCTTTGTTAGAATCTCTCACATATAGGAGAAACAGTGGTGAGGTGGTTATCCTCTGTCTGGCTCAATCCTTCCTGCTGACTTGAGGCTCAGTACTCCTGAGTGGACCTCGAAGCTGAAAACCATCTGCTCCACCTTCTCAGGGCTCAAGGAAGCAAGAGAGCAAGATGCTTCAATTGCTCTTCGTCTGTGATGGCTTTATAAGTGAGGAAGAGTCTATTCATCTCTTTTACAGTTCATTACACCTGAGGAACCTTATTTAGTCAAAAGAAATTTCCCTCTAGGGAATGGTTCCAATTAGCAAGAAGTAACATCTTTTGGGGTGGAAAACACTCTCTGCCTGTTATAGAAAACAAAACGCAACTCCCAAACCTGCTCCATCATACGGTCTCCCATGGACTCGCGAAAGTCTTTCCTCTTCTTGACTCTTCTCCTTTGGATTTTATATCAATTTGGTTTCTGCTCTTCTGTTCTCATCTGGTTTCAGTTCCACACAAGGACAAGTGTTTCCAAAGTGGGAAGAGCCAAACACAAGATGTGTCATCTTGAGTAGTCATGTAGTCACTGGAAATTCCTCTGTGGGCTGCTGGAAGAATTGAGTGAAGAGAGTCTAGCCTCAGAAGGGGCATTGGATCAGGTGTTTCTGGTGTTTTTTGTTTTTATTTTAAGATTGGTTTATTTTTTGGAGGGGAGAAAAGAGCAGAGGGAGAGTGAGAATATCCTCAAGCAGACTCCCCCTGCTGAGTGCAGAGGAAGTCTGACATGGGGCTCATCATGGGGCTCAATCCCAGAACACCGAGATCTTGACCTGAGCCAAATAAAGAGCTGGAGGCCTAACCTGCTCAACCACCCAAGTGCCTGTGGACCAGGTGTTTTTAAGTGAACCCTCTTTATCATGAAAGACTAGCTTCCTGGTATTTATAAATAGTTCACTCTTGTCAGAAGTCATCATGACCATGACCTTGGTCAAGTCATCACTGCCATGACCTTTGTTCCCAAAATCTTCCTCTATTTCTCTATTCTTCCTGGCCCCTTCTGACTTGAAAAGTCTCCTTTCAGAGATGTTAAGGTCTATAATCTTTACTTCTTTACCAAGGCAGCTTATGTTGCCTTCTTTCCCAGTATTGATTATATTTCAGCAGCCACTTTCCACTGTCCTGGCCAAATATACTTATGCAGTTGAAGATAAAGGAATTTCTGAAATCAAGAGGCTCAGAGATTTAGATCCGATATGAGATACTTAACTACAGGCATAGGACCAGGAGATGGGGGTGAGGGCTCCTGCAGAACCTCGTCCCTCTTCCCTGAGTGGGAAGTTACACGTTCTGCCTGTAGTCTCCACATCAGGGCTGAGAAATCTTTAACCGAGCACTCGGACCTGTGATGAACTATAATTTGAAGAGTGTCTCGAAGTTACTGCTCTGTTTTGCGGCAGTTTCAACAGTAAATTTAAATAAGGGGGCTTCTGGCTTATGTCATTCTTTCCTAAACTCATTCTGAATTTAAGGGGCCATGTCCTGGTTTGGAGCCAGGAAGCTGGTTTTAGAATGTTCTGTCTTCAGCTGCCCTCAGTGTGATCTTTGGTAAAGCCGGGCAGTGGCTCTGGGATGATTCCACATCTGGGAAATGGAGGTAGGCCTAGGTGATCATCAAGGAGACCAATTGCTGGGGAAGCATAGCATTTCACGTTGGTTGCCCTAGGATCAGAAGTTTACACACTTCACTGGGCTTTACAACCATCAGGCCAACTTATTAAAGGATAGATTTCCAGACTCATTCCAACAGTTCTTACTTAGTAGTTTTGGGGGGAAGACATGGTCCAGCAGACCCCATGTTTAATCAGTGGGCTAGGTGATGCTGACATTCAGGGTCCTCAGACCATGCTTTGAGAAACACCACTTTGGGAGGTGTAATTACAGAGTCGCAGAGAAACAGTTCTCTCCAGCTCCTCATTCACACTTGAAAGGTCCTTACCAGAGTACCAAGGGAAGATTTCTCATTGAGCTTAAAGTCCACAGGTCTTAGATAAGAATATAATCATACTAAATACTGAGTGACAAGTGGGTCCTTTCTAGAACTAGGTTTTGATGGGAGAGAAAGGGGAGCTTAAGGACACTGAAGGGGACTGAAGATTGAAGGGGACAACAGGAATGAGGTCATGGCAGGAGCGATAGACAGAACAACTCACTGATGAACTTCCCTGACTCTAAAATGTTGCTACACGTGGTCTCTGGAGTTATAGACAAGGAGTTGGTGAGAGGTGGGGAGATGTAGTAAGGGTTTGAGGGTGTGGCTGGAATAACACATCCAGAGAGTAAATGCCTGGAGGCGTTTTCTGAGGGGAACACTGGTGAGAAGATGGCTTGTCCCAGCAGGGACCCTGTGGGGCCTGGTTGTGTCCTGGAGACACAGACAGAGCCATTCAATGATATGACATCTGTGGGGTGATGAAAACCATCAGCTTCAAGTAGCCAGAGCATGTGTGCTGTGGCAGGTGCATTTGTGTGTGGGAGAGAGGTGAGAGAGATAGAGAAGTCCTGGGTAAGAGGTCCTGCAGGGAAGAGGGGCCCTGAGCAGCTCAATAATGAAGTTTCAACTCCTCTGGTGCAAGGACAAGGCACAGAAATTAGCCTTCCTTCCATCCAGTTTACTTGTTGTTATCTAAATTCCAATTTTTTATTTATTTATTTATTTATTTTTTGTCAAGTTGGTCTATTTGCATGCAAGATGCCTGGCTCTAATCTACTCTGATAATGATTTGGGTAAGCAGGTTGGAAATTTCTTAGTCCTCCCCGAAGGCTCACAGTGTGGGAAGGAAGACAAGTAAAGCAACCTTTTCATGATTCAACAAGGGAGAAAATTATATCTTGTTTTTATTCTTCTCATTTTCTTTTTCCATCTCATAGGACTTCGAATGATGAACTAGGCTTGGCAGGGCCGTAGACTTGAAGAGATTGGGTGACTTGTTTCTTGGAATTCAGACATCTCTGTATCATGAAGACTTAGTAATGCTGTGCAGCCAATTTCCTCATTAAACAAACACGAAGTGAATGAGAGGAACATTATTTAATCTCCACATGGCCAACACCTATTAATAACTTAGATTTCCCTGAACCTAAATGTAGTAGACAGCTTATTCCTCTTTTTTCCTTAAACGTTTGAGTCCTCTCTAAGATTTAATCTCAGAGATACTTAATTCTTACATGACTGAAGTTATATATTCTCTAGATAAAAATTCAACAACATTCCTTCCAATTCCAATCCATTTCATTTGGTTCTCTTCCACTTTGTTCCATTCTCCTTCATGTTTTATTCTAGAAATCACTGGACTCAGACCTGTAACTTAATTCCATTCTGGGGTGCCTGGTTCAGTTACCAAGACTCCATTTCAATGGTGGGGTTAAATCTTTGTAAAGGTTTAATTTCTTTAAGCACCCCATCACCAAAGTCTCCTCCAGCCCTGCCAGACACTGAGCATAGAGTAAATGGGGATCTGTTCACTTGAGAGGCTAGGATCTAGGTGAGTATCCAGATACTACCAGGGCATCGTTGAAAAGTGATCAATAGAAAGGAAGTCAGGGGGTGCCTGGCTGACTCAGTTGAAAGAGCTTTGACTTTTGAACCTGGGGTTGTAAGTTCAAGCCTCATGTTGGGTGTGGTGATTACTTTAAAAAAATATGTTTTTTAAGTGATGTTTAAAAAGAAAGAAGAAGAATGAAAGAAGAGTCCATCCAAGGGAAAGTTTGAAAAAGGTGAAATTTATTTAAATTTATTCAATCTCCTTTTCTTTCATTTTTCTTTCCTTATGGGGCCCCTATTCATTTCCCCTTTCTCTCTCTCTCTCTTTTAAGATTATTTATTTATTTGAGAGAGAGCAAGCATGAGTTGGGGAAGGGCAGAGAGGGAGATAACCAGACTCCCTACTGAGCGAGGAGCCAGATGCTTGGCTCCATCCCAGGACCCCAAGATAAAGACCTGAGCTGAAATCAACAGTCAGATGCTTAACCAACTGAGCCACCCAGGAGCCCACCTCCTCTGTGGGTTTTTTTTTTTTTTTTTTTTTTTGGTGTGTGTGTGTGTGTGTGTGTTTAAGAGTTCTTTATTTATTTGAGACAGACAGCACAAGCAGAGATTGGGCAGGGGGAGAGAAAGAGAGAGAATCTCCAGAAGACCCCTCCCCCACCTTGCTGAGCACAGAGCCCACTGTGGGGCTTGAACCCACAACACATGAGTTCATGACCTGAGCTGAAACCAAGAGTCAGACACTTAACCGACTCAGCCACGCAGGCACCCCCCACCCCTTTTTCTTTTGGAGTCCCAGAACACTCATGATACCCTTCTGTTATCCTGGACCCTCCTCTATGGTACCATATTGGATGCCTGATTCCTGCTTCCCATCCAAACAGCAGCTCTCTACTTTCCTGGGTGAATGCTGGTTAACTGATAGGCTAAATTACACTGAAGAATAAAAGGTTAGTGCGTTATCCTCTCCTGATTTTTTGGATTTTAAAAGGAGGCTTCAGAAATGACTGAATCCAAATGATTGAACCCAAATGTGGAGAAGAGGCAACTCCTGTGTGCTGCTGGTGAGTATGTAAACTGGTTATAGCCACCTTGGAAGACAGTATGGAGGTTCCTCAAAAATTAAAGCTAGAGCTACCATATGATCCAACAATTCCATGCCTGGGTCTTTATCTGAAAAAAAGAAAACACTAATTTGAAAAGATACATGCAGCCCCCATCACTATTGAAAGTAACCAAAATATGGAAACAACCTAGTTGTCTGTTGGTCTGTGAATGAATGAAGATGTAATATACAGAGACAATGGAATATCATCCCTCCATATAAAAGAAGGACATCCTGCTTTTTGTGACATCATGAATGAGCCTGGAGAGCTAAGTGAAATAAGTCAGAGAAAGAAATTTACTGTAGGATTTCACATATACGAACACTACAAAAGTGGAACATACAGAGACTAAAATTGGTGGCTGCCAGGGGCTCGGGGTGGGGGAGATAGGGAGATAATGGTTAGAGAGTGCAAACTTGCAGGGGTAAGACAAATAAGTTCTGGGGATCCTATGCACAGCATGGCAACTATATTAATCAAACTGTACTATATACTTAAAAGCTGCCAAGGCAGTAGATCTTTAAATGTTCTCACCACAAAAAAGAAATGCTAAGTATGTGATGGGATGGAGGCTTTAGGTAACACTACCGCGGCCATCATTTTGCAGAACTTAAGTGTATCAAATCAGCATATCTCCCCTTTTATACCTGAAACTTGCACAGTGTTGTAGGTCAATTATATCTCAATAAATCTGGAAAAAAAAGTAAGTGCTCTTTGTGTACTTTTAAAAAAATAGGTGATTTAACTCAAAGGAATGAATCTCTTTGGTGAAGTTCAAAGCACTTTGGTAGAAAATTTTTGAACTGAATGTTTAGCCTGTGGTTCACACACTACCATTGCTTTCTTTCTATTTCCTCCTTAGTTAAAGTCAGTTCTGCCAGCTGGGATGAAGACATAACTTTTAATTAAAAATACTTGGGGCGCCTGGATGGCTCACTGGGTTAAGCCTCTGCCTTCGGCTCAGGTCATGATCTCAGGGTCCTGGGATCGAGTCCCATATCGGGTTCTCTGCTAAGCAGGGAAGGGAGCCTGCTTCCTCCTCTCTCTCTGCCTGCCTCTCTGCCTACTTGTGATCTCTCTCTGTCAAATAGATAAATAAAATCTTAAAAAAAAAATACTACCTGAGTAAATCACTCCCTTCATTCACTTATGCCACCATGTGACAATTATTCATTCAACAGCTATTTACTGAGCACTTACTATATTTTAGTCTGTGTGGAGAGTGTTTGATAGAAATGATGAATAAGGCAGTATTCCAGGTAGTTAAATTAAGCAACCAGAGTTCACTTCCTGACAGCCTCTAGGCTGGGAATCCTTGCCAGACCCATCCCACCCAGCAAGAGAGACGGGCGGGGGGTGGGAGGGGAAGCAAAGAAGGATGGAGAAGATATAGCACACACTTGAACCTAATTCTTGTTGCTCTCGTACTATGGCTCAAGAAGAAAGGGTTTGGAAAAGTGAGATAAATACTTCAGTCAGAGCAAGCTGGCTGCCGAAGCATATTTAAAAATCAAATTACCATTTTAATAGTATGCATCGTTTCCATATCAAATGATGACATTATTGGCAAAGACTAGAAGGTGACACAATTTTGAGTGCTTAAACTGTACCAACAATAGATGAAGCTATCTTAAAGGGACTACAAAGTCATTCTGCCATCTGGCACCCTCTCCCCATCCTGGTGGGAATGGGAAAAAGAACGCTTCCAAGTGGTGAAATGATATTGGCTGCTGCCTTGAGAATGTGCGTTGTGGAGGGCCTGTGAGCCCATCTGACATTCTTCTCGCTATGGCTGCATAAAGGGTTGACTTCCACTCTTAGAACCATACTGTTTTTTATTATTACAAATATATGATGTGTTTACTGGAGAAAACACAGCAGAACACCAAGCAAAAAATAGAAATCACTCATAAGACGTGCAGATAGCTAATATTGTTACTTCAGTGTATATCTTTTCAGTCCTTTCAAAATTCCCACTTATTCGTGTGAGTGTATGTATGTGAGCACACGTGTCTGTGCACATGAGTATGTGTGCGTGTGTGTGTGTGTGATTTTCCAAAGCAAAAATGAGATCAAATTCCACTGAGTGCGGGGCTGACTTCATGAACGTGTCGCCTATGGTTGGTTTCATGTTCTGCCGTTGCCATCATGAGATCTGTAATAATTTTATCTTTGAACTTGTGTTTTGTAAGTGAAGTTCCCTGGGAAGAGCTCGGGAGCACAGGAGATCTGTACAATATGGGTGACTCCTTGTTCTTGCTGCTCCATCTTCACGGTGCCCCATGAGCACAGGATTGTTGCAGATCCAAAATGCATGGGTCTTTCTTGATACTGACACCAAGTTCTAGGTAGGGGTGTGACATTCTGACTGAGCGAGTAAGAATGCTGACAGTCGTGGGAGGTCATGCTTTCCATCTGAACCAGAACTTACTTCTAACGGGGAAAGAGGACAATGGTGTTCTAAGAAACATGAATGACCAAGAAACCTTGTCATCCTTCCCACTCATGCTCCTCCCCTCTGTTAGCCAGTCACTTGTGCCAAAAATGAGGACATTGAAAGAAAGGGAAAAAATAGGGCAACCCCTAGTTCTTTTTTATTTCAGTCCTTCCTTACTCATCAGTAAGCTAAAAGTAGAGAGTGTTGGTGGCTTGTGCATGTATCAAGAAGTGAAATAAAAACAGTTGGGTTCATTTTGCACAGCGTTTCCACACTTTTGGCAAGAAAGAAATACATGTGCATATGAACTTTAAAATATGAATTGTATAATTTTGGTAATTCTGCTATAGAGCTAAATGGTTTTATTATTTGCATTTTAAACTCACGTTGTACAACAGAAAGATGAATGGTAAAATTCATGTAATCATTTAAATTTTTAATTTTTTTTAACTTAGAACTACACCAAATAGCAAAAAATGCCATGCCAACTCAATTGAAAGACAATTGAAGAAAGGAAACTTACTTTTATCCTGCTTATCTACCCCAAATTTTCATTTTCTACTGGGCTGTGCAAACTCTATAGCCAGCCCTGACCAAACCATATATTGTGATCATTTTTCAAGTCATTAAATATGATTTTATTTTATTATTTTATTTTATTTTTTCAGTGTTCCAAGATTCATTGTTTTGCACCATACCCAACGCTCCATGCAATATGTGCCCTCCTTAATAACCACCACCAGGCTCACCCATCCCTCCATCGCCCTCCCCTCTCAATATGATTTTAAAAGATTATTATGAACAGCTGCATTGAAGCTGTTTCCACTGATGAATTTATTCCATTTATCTCCTATTATCTTTTAGACCTTTAGGTGGTTTCAGTGTGTTCACAATTAGTTGATTCTCATAGTATGATGACAATTTTTATACATAAATATTTATATACATCCATGGTTATTTCTTGAAGTCAATTCTAAAAAGTAGGATTGCTAAGTCAAATGATAAGTCCATTTTTAAAGGTGTTGAGATATTATGACACATTGTTCTTTAGAAAGTTTGTAGCAATTTACAATTTTCACCTTAATGTGGCAACCTCAGTCAGTTCTTCAATTATAGTTTGTATCCATGCATTCTGTCTTTGGCATTTTCTCATCAGTTTATTCCTTCATCAACAAAGCCACCCATGTGCCAGGCACTGTATTAGGAACATACTGGGGCTAATGGTGAGCAAGATGGGGACTGGCCTTCATGAAACCTACAGCCAAGGAGGAGGGATCAGGTGTTAAACAATCATGTGAATACATATGTATTTACAAACTGTAAAGAGCCTATGAGGGAGAAGAAGGAAGTTTTTAAAGCATTTCGCTACGGACTTGACTTAGCTGGAAAAATCAAGAAGAGTCCCCCTGAAGAAGTGATATCTTGCTGAGATTGGAAAGAAGAGGGCAAAGTTGGTAAAGAAGGATGGGGAAAGAGATCAGAAGCATTGAAGACAGAGGAGGGCCAGCCTGAGCAAAGTCCTGTGGGAGGACCGTAGACAGCAATGTCTTGGGTAAGGTCAGTGAAGAGAGCAGAGGGGATAATGAAGGGACATGAAGCTAGAGTGGTAATTTTGGACAAGGCCAGGGGCAGCAAACTACGGCTTGTCTGCCAAATCCAAATCCCACCTACTATTTATTTTTATATATAAGGTTTTATTGAAACACAGGTGTGCTTGCTTTGTTTTTGTTGCTCCATATTGTCTATGGGTGGCCTTCTTGTTACAAGAGCAGAGTTAAGTCACTTCCACAGATATCACATGGTCTACCAAGTCTCAAATAATTACCATGAGTGCTCTATAAAAAGGTAAAGTTTGCTTACTGCTGGACAAGACCACGCAAGACCTTAAAATCTGGAGACATTTCAGTCTTTAGCTCAGCAATGGGAAAAGATTGAAGGGTGGTGTGTGGGGACTTGGACCCTGGCGTGGGTTGGAGGGGGCTGAGGGAGACCCAGGAGCCCAGTGCAAGCTGTCACAGTATTCCAGGAGAAAGCTAATGGCCACTTGGAACAGGGTAGTGGCTTTACAAATGGAGATGAAGAGACAGTTGGGAAATAAAACCAAGGGATGTAACAGGATCCATGAGGGAGAGAGGAACCAAAATTCACCCCAACTTTCTGTCCAGTAGAATCATGCGGACCATAGTACCCTTTGTAGAAATAGGGACAACTGGAAATTTGATGTGCTCCTGGAGATGTTAATGAGTTCAGTGGGAGGTCCCTTTAAGGTACCCAAGAGGATTATGAACAGGCAGTTGGACAAAGATTTCTATAGCTCATAAAAGTGGTAAATACTTCTCATTATCATTTGCCCAAAACCATAGTTAGTATCTCATCATATATTTTCCACTGGGGTTTATTATCTGCCACTGACTTTTCAACACAAAGGGTATCTATTTATTGTCCACCATGTACTAAGCACCTGTGGCTTGCTGCAAGGGTGCAAGTATGAACACCACAGGCTCTCGGCTCTCAAGACATATACATACTATAGCATAAGGCCGTCACTGATGAATGCCTTGAAAAGTGAGCCAAAAACTGTTATGGGAGCACATGGCAAGCACCGAAACAGAGGGACAGAGGAAGAGCTCTTAGCTCTGGAAGGGGTGAAGAATCCGCAAAGGAGGGGCTGGAGCTTTGAAGGATGAATGGGGTTTGGGGTGGTAAAGAGGGGTAAGGTCCATGGATGGATGCACAAGCAAGAGGAAAAGCATGGGCTGAGCAGTGGTTTGGAGGAAGGAGAGCAGTGACTTGTAGTCACAGGGGTCTTTTCCTGTCCTTACCATACTCACCCTCAAGCCCCACCCTTGCCCTGGAGCTCAGAACAACGCTAGGCACCCTGATACTGCTTTTGTTGGCTCTAATCTCTATTTCCTGTGAGCACAGAATGTGTCATAACCCATACTACAGATAGAAGATCTTATCTGACTGATCCTTTACTCCCACCGCAGAAATCATTAATTGCTTTCTCCTCTGCACTTTCATATTGCTTTATCTTTTATGCTAAAATTGCCCTTGTTATGTGTCATGGGGGTTAAATGCCTATAAGTCTCTCTGTCTATCGGGACAAGAACTTCTTAAGAGTTTCTACTCAGTCTCCTACACCTCTGGGCCCCCAGCGCCCAACACAGTGCATCATAACAACCATCACCACCACAACAAAGGACAGCTGAATGGAATTGGACAGAAGCCAGGAGCTCCTGGCTCCGGCACTGGCAGTTTGAGTGATCTGATGGAAAGTCCCAGACTGCATGCTGGTGAGGACTGGGAGCAAGAGAAGAAATTGGATTTGAATAATTGAATTTTAAGAAGGAGGCATATGCTTCTGCTGTAACCTCCCCACCCCAGACAGCATAGCCCAGATGCAAGTCAAAATGCATTATGTATTTAATGTGTCTCCTGGGGTTGGCGTTTGAGATAATAGGAAGAGAAGGCAGGGATTATAATCAAAGTGGCAACATCTGAAGACATTTAGCTGGTGGTGAAAGGTCAGGGCATTTCTTAGATATTTAGTCAACCTTGTGCCAGAGAAGAGTGGATGTGATTGAGGGCTGGTGTGTGTGTGTGTGTGTGTGTGTGTGTGTGTGTGTACAGTTTAGAGAGAAAAAAAAAAAACAAACTAATAACCAGGATCAGGATCCCTAGGGCAGATGTTTCTCTGGGCTGTAGGAGCTGGATGCCAATTCCTACAGTGGATGTTGATGTTGGTGTTGGGACTCAAACCTGGGAAGAACAGAACTATTTTCCATATAGGGGTGGGATATGCAGCAGGAGGGTGAGATCCCCAGGAAGAAGTATGTCCCACCCAGTACCCTGGAAACCCCACAGCATGGCTGGCTGCACAGCTGTTTGCAATACCTGGGGCTGAGTACACGCCTTGGCCTGAGTGCCCAACCGCATCACGCAGATAGCATTACTCATGTCTTTCGTCCGTCGCTCAGATGTGAATGGTGTGATCAGATGGTGGCTGGATAACAAGGATGTCTACTTCTGTTGTCTCCACTCTTTAAAAAACTACTCAGAAAAGAGGAAGCATGAAACAGGAAAAAAAAAAATCACCCTTGAGGAGCCAGACTCCTCTGGGAACTCATCAATGCCATCTTGTCACTGGTCAAGGATGGAGAGATTGAGAAATCAGGAGATGAAGGGCTGGGTTGTCTGTTTTCTTGGTCCAGGAGGAAGACAAGAGGCCCAGGCATTGCACTGAAATTCCTTCAGTGTCTGGGCCAGCTAAAGAAGCATGCTTCCCGCGTCACACAGAGAGAGCCTTAGCATTTCTCGCTGTCTCCACTGTGTCGTTCCGTTGACAATTCTGAAGCCTTACTGCAGCAACCAGCTGTCTCTGTCAACCCCAGCGTTTTTCTGTGTCTCATGCTCACTGGCTTTCCATCACACAAAAGAGTCCTGTTAACTAGAAGCCTTTGCAGTCAGGCAGTGAGGTCGTGGGGGTGGGAGCCCCTATTGGCCAAAGCTGCCGGTGGCTGTCTGGGGCTCCAGACATTTTTAAGATCAAAATCAGGGGAAAAAATATCAAACCCTTTTTGAAGTTGCTGCTCCAGCTTTCTTTGGAGTGCCGGGTCTCCTCCCAACCCACGGCCCCAGGCACTGTCTGACCCAGCCTTTTATATACTTATGCTCTAGAACATTTCCAAAAATATATATGCACTTTAACAAAAAGTCATCTTTGCCAGTGTTCCCTTGGTGGGAAGAGTCTGTACATGGGCTCCAAGCTCTGCTGCTTGGAGAAGAGAAATGTGGGAGAAGCTGCAGGTTACAAGAGTGAGCCTTTCAGTTCTCTTCTGATCTTCCCTCTGGAAGGACTCTTCTGGCCACAGAGTGCAATGAGGACTTCAGGATTTGCAGGCAACAGACAGCTCATAAGCCTGAGGCCCTCCTTCACTGCTGATAGGACCTTGCAAAAGTTACTTAGCCTCTCTGAGCCTCAGTTTCCTCATCTGTACATTGGAACTAATGATATCTTTCTGCGGGGTAGATGGGAACATATGCTTAGAGTCTAAGACAGTGAGCCCATGGTTGGTTTGCAAATGCAGTAGCTGTGATAACTGTTACTCCGGTGTCTCTGCTACAACTATTTCTTTCCTTATCGAGAGTTCCCCTCTGGCTGGGAAGTCTGTGACTTGCCCAGCTTTGCATGTGGTAATCTATGAATGCACACAGAAGAGGAATAAAAACTTCCAGTGTGGGGCACCAGGGTGGCACAGTCGGCTAAGCGTCTGACTCTTGGTTTCGGCTCAGGCGGTGATTTCAGGGCTTGCGAGACCAGCTCCACATTGGGCTGTGCCCTCAGCACGGAGCCTGCTTAAGACTCTCTCCTTCCTCTCTGACCCTGCCCCGCCCCCTTTCTTAAATAAATGAATAGATCTTTAGGGGGAAGAAAAGCAACAAAAAGACATCCAGTGAGGAGCAGACCAGAGCTCTAGGTGTTGCTGTAGATACTCCTGCTGCGGGGCAGGAAGAAGGTGCCTCAAAGTTCAGGGCCATAGAAGAAAGGACTCGCTTCCTCCTCAGTCTGCCTTGCTGAAGCCTGAACTCCCACTGTTACCGATTCTTTTCTTTGACAGATCAAACATGATCTCTGATAAAGAAAACTCCCCAGAGGGGAGACGTGTTATGGGGCATTTGTGCCTGCCTGTGACCTGGAAGCATGTGAAGAAAATGTGATTTTTATATGAACTCTAACTCTCTAGAATTGCAAAAAACATCCATATACCAACTTTCAATGGAGTTTAAGCCTTTTGGCAGGGATATTCTTAGGTCACTTTCACGGGGGGAGGCTTTGTTGCCCCAGTTAATGATGGGGTCCTAGGATGGGGTCATTTCCTTTCACACCCAGCCCCCTCTTTCCCACCACCGGCTGGCCCGTGTGCCCTGAGTCGGTCCTGGCCGCCAGCTGCTCCTCACAGCGACAGCATGTCTCTTGGACATGCCCTTCCTGCCACGCATGTCCATGTGACAATGCCAGGAACTTTCCTACCTGTGTCAGCTGGAAGACTGGGGCTCCCCAGCCTGCTCCCCTGCCCCTTCCTCATCCTTCCCTAGGTCTTCCCCGCTAGAAACTGAAGGGGAATTCTTAGAGGAGTGAGGTACTTGGAAAATTTGTTAGGAGCTAGCCTCAGGAATTAAGAGAGAGAAGTCAAGAATGTACCCCTATTTGTTGAGCGCCTGCTGTGTACTTGGAGCTGTGCCATTAAGGGGTGGGGGTTGTCAGTGTGGCTGTCCTGTGATGCCTAAGGGCAGTGCTGTGGGGGAATGTGTTTAAAAAGAGGATTTAAAAAGAGACTGGAATCATCCCGGCTTCAGGGAACCTTCACCGTAGCCGGGGTAACACGACCTGAAACAAGTGAAACAGCGAAGGACACAAGCCTTCGGAGCGATGGAGAGCGTCGCAGACCATCGGGAACCAGCCCCCCGAGACTGGCGTCATCAGAGAGCTCCTTAGAAGTGGACTGGACTTCGCAGCATGGACACTGAGTAAGAGCCTTTGCAGGTCAATGAAAGCACGGGTGGAATCAAGATGGATAAAGACAGGGTGGGGCGGGGCAAACGCGGAGGGTGCGCGGACTCACCCAGCCCAAGCTCCGAAACATCCCGGCCTCTGCCAGATGCAATGGGGTGTCCCAGGCCCTGGATTACAAGGGTTCGCTCCAAAGCCATGAGGCCAGAGGTGGCTGAGCTCACAGGTGCTTGAATTCCAAGTGGGGCAACTCAAGACCTGACATATTACACAAAAGGTAAAATGTGATGAATTGCCCAGTCACTACTTAGGACATGATTACGCAGGGTAGGGCCCTGCTCTATCAGGAAACAAGAGATTAGCGACGTCAGTGAACTGGAAGGGAGAGTGCACATCGGGTGGGGCGAGTCTTAGCTGAACAGGAGGCTGGGGGAGCCCTGAGGATGCTTGGGGGGGATGAAGTCTGGTCCTATTTGGTGGCAACAGGATAAGGAAGAAGAATAGAAATGAAGAGATGTCTGTTTCCCCCAAGGATGACTCGATAGGTCTTAGTCGTGCACAGGTGGACTTACCTGCAAAGACCAGAGAGGAATCATGTGAACTCTGTCTTTCTCTTTATCGTTCCTCTGAGTGGAGAAGAAACCAAAGGGGGAAAAAATAAATCCCCAATTGAAAGGCAGAGGTTCCAAGCCATCAAACCTGTGATTTGATGCTGTGGTGGCTCCCCATACAATAGCATCTGGTGTGACCCTGGGATGCTGACAGAAGTACTTGGTAGCGCCCACTGGACCACCAGGCTTTGCAAGCCCCGCCCTGGAGGAAATGTGCCTGGGCAGCTCTGCGCTGGGGGACCAAACTGGGAAGGAATCCAAGATCGAGTTGTCCTTCCTTCATTGAACCGCTGTTTATTAAGGATCAACTTTGTGCAAAGCACGAGCAACCCTATGGACATAAACTCTCATTACGTAAGTCTTGAGATGCTGTGAGACTTTGGGGACGTTTCTCCTCATCAGCAAACACCTTGGGCTTTAGGCATGTTTGTGTCCCCAAGTGTCTGATGCACGAGAGCATCTGGTCTGAGCTTCACAAATGGGCCCACAGGTGAAGGAAGGGAAGCTGGAAGGCGCCGGCGAGGAAGGCTGGAGAACCTGGAGGCACCTCCTGGAGAAGATGCTCCGGGATTAGGATACTGTGGGTGGGTTGATGGAGAGGGACAGGTGGAAGGCTCCCCCCAGGGTGGGGGGGGGAGTAGGCCAGCACAGCAGGAGGGTGAAGTGGAACGCACGCACGGGGTCTGTCGGGAAGGCAGAGCCGCTGATGAATAGGGATTCCTTATCTATGACTCAGAGACTCCGCCAGCGTGGTCTGTCTTATCTGCTCTTCTTTCCAAGTCCCGCCTCTGAGCGGTGACAGAGATGACTGTTGAATCTTCCGTGGTTTCAGCACGCTTCGTTTTGTTAATTTAAACACTCCCTGAAGGTAATGCTCAGAATTGGGGGACAATTGCTCGGTCTTCCCCGTATCTCCACGCGGTCACCAACTCAGAAGGTCTTGGAATCCTTTCCCTTCGGGTTTTTGTGGAGGCTTCACTACCTAGTCACAATTGGTTCAGTCGTTGCTTATTGGTGACTGATTCAACCTCGGGGGCCCTCTCCCCTCCCAGGACTTGGAAAGGTTCCCACCTTCTCCTCACAGGGGCAAGCACCCACCTCCTTAGGGAACCCAGGGGCTTGCCCCAAAGATGCCTCATTAGCTTAATAAAAGACACCTCATCAGGGGAAATTCCAATAGTTCTAGGAGCTGGGAGCCCGACACCAGGAGGAAGACCAAACAGGGGTCTCTTATTACACATCCACGTCACCATATTACACCCCACTCTCGCCTTGACCCAGTGATGCCCATGGCGGGCTTTCTGGATTTCAGCTCCGCTGCCTTCTCCACCATGTGGTGATGCTGAGGAGACAGATGCTTCCGGGTCCCGCCTTGATCAGTGAAAGTCAGGAAGGCCCGGGAAGCTCAGCTGCAGGAGACTTTGTGCCTTTCCACGCCGCCTCACCAGGGCTGTGCGGATGTGGCTGTAACCACGGGGCAGCCTGGGAAGAGTCCTCCAGGGACAGAGCCCTTGCAGGGAAGTGGGTAGAACAATGAGGGCAAATACATGTACCCCTTTCTAGCCAAAGCTTTCCTCCCCTACCTCTCTCTGCCTTCTTTTTCTCAGCATTTCCTGGCCCTTCTGGGAGATAACCCTCGGCCCCTAGAGCAGAATCTCAGGGTGTGGCCGTCTTGGACCAGTAAGGCCCTGAGGTGGGTCTCCC